>NC_044328.1:41418498-42043498 GCF_007399415.2 Gopherus evgoodei | reverse complement strand
TTTCTTAATCATCTCTTTCAGCATCCGACTGAACCATTCAGCTAATCCATCCGTCTGGGGGAGGAAGGAGAAACAGATGCTCTTAAAGACTCTTAACCTTTAACAGAGCTCTTTCATCAAGCATGACACAATTAGTTCCCTCACTGGTTAGGCTCTCTTTTGGTACCCTGGTCAGGTCAACAGCTTCATAAGCTCATCCATGATGCCTGCTACATTCGTAGAGAGAAGGGGGATGACTTTGGACTATTGGGTCGTGTAGTCCAGAACCACCTGGATACGCTGATAGCCTGTTATGTTTGTCTCCAGCTGCCCCAGTAGGTCCATCACTATTCTTTCAAAAGGTACCCCCACTATAGATAGCAGGTTGAGGGGAGTTTTTGGGTCCTCTTGGGTCCTGGCAATTGACACTCGGGATATGACATGCAGTAGACCTTGATCTTTGTGTGCATTATTAGCCAACAGAACCTATTAATTACCTGTTCATAACCCCAAGTGCCCCCTGCATGGGATTAAGTGGGTGAGCCATAATAGAATCATAGAAGATTAGGGTTGGAAGAGACCTGAGAAGGTCATCTAGTCTAATCCCCTGCTCAAAGCAGGACCAACACCAACTAAGTTATCCTGTAATCCCCAGGTCCTTTTCTGCAGAACTGCTGCTTAGCCAGTCAGTCCCCAGCCTGTACTGGTGCATGGGAATCTTCCTTCCTAAGTGCAGGACTCTGCACTTGTCCTTGTTGAACCTCAGATTTCTTTTGGCCCAATCCTCCAATTTGTCTAGGTCTCTCTGGACCCTATCCCTACCCTCCAGCATATCTACCACTCCCCGCCATCTTAGTGTCATCTGTGAACTTGCTGAGAGTGCAATTCATCCCATCATCCAGATCATTAGTAAAGATGCTGAACAAAACACTTCTTTGATATATTCTTGGAACAAGGAGCCGTATTTTTCTCTCTTTAGTTCAATGATCCCTCTCCAGGCAATATAATTGTGTTCAAAGGGGGGCCATTGCTTTAGCAGCTGAGGGTCCACTGTATCATTGGCTATTCCACTTGATCATAAGTTTGTCTTAGTGTCTGATCATCTCTGTTCCCTTATGAAATCTGCCTCTCTAATTAGGAGCTCTCCAACCAATGGGTATGGGTTCTGAGTAGTCTTTGGGGAAGGGGCAGGGCCTCTCACCTGGTCGGAGGCCCCTTTCCTGGGGTCCTCTGTTCCATCCAATCACATCAGTTCCTTTGGCCTCCAGGAGCAGGGTGGCCCTCTCAAGTAGGCGATTGCTCCACTCTTTTAGAATTTCCATAAGTGTTTCCAGTTCCTGCCCAGGATTACTGGATATCCCAGGGTAGAAAGTAGTCTTACAAAGAGGTTCCCCCTATATTTCTTTCCAAAAATCAGACAGTGCGGTGGGTCATCTATCTCCATGTACACACTGGAGAAAGACAGTTTGTCCAGGGGAGCCCTCCTTGCTCACCAGCTGCTCTCTGATCAAAGTCTGGCTGAACCCTAAGTCAACTAGCCCAGGCTTCTGTATCCCCTTGACCTTCATTGGGACCATTATTTTAGATGGGCCTCATTTTTGTGCGTTAGTGTCAGCTAAGATTGTCCATAGTCATATTCCATAAAGGGACAGTCACAGCAGAAGTAACCTTGTTGCCCACATGGAAAAACGGCTTTCTCCAGTGGTGGTGGTTGTTGGTTCGTCACCAGGGGTGAGTTTGGTCTTTAGAGTTGACACCTGTGGGTTTAGATATTCACCAGGTTTCCATTCCTGGTCGAGCCATGGTCCTGTGGCCTTGCTGTACTCTCTGGCCATTGGGAACACTATGTCTGAGCCACAGATCCATTCAGGCCTGCCTCCTTATCTAGCCTATGCCTTGGGATGGACTGGTCCCCTAATCCCAGCATAACTACTCCTCAATGTCTCAGAAGGGGGTCTGGTGGCAACTATTAATTGTAAATTTAATGGACAACTTTGGCTAAAATCTCAGATCAATGCTTCAACCTGAGTCATTCCCCCCAGCTGGGAGCATCTGGGTAAACTGTTCTATTGCCACCCACTCTGGCACCTATATCCTGGCTCATGTCTCAGGCTGGAGTGAGCAGCAGCTGTGATCTTTGTTTATGGGCTACCCCCTGGAGCCAGTCCCTGGTGAATGTTTCTCTCAGTGGGAATGACTGTGTGTAATGGGGTTCAGTCACAACGGTGGTGCCTCCTGTTGGCTGTCTTGGGAATTAGCTCTGTGTGTTGGTGTGCCCTCTTCAGGCGGTCCCTCACTGGCATCACTCCTGCTCTAGGACCAACATCTCTCCAAGGACCACATCATCCTCTTCAGCAACATAGCCCTGCAGCCATGCCACACACTGTGCTCCCCTCTTCTGTGGGGACCTGCAGTCTGCTGTTTGGCCACTTCCCATAGTGACTACTGCAGTGAGTTGTTTGGCCACTTTCTCGTGTCCCCAGCATCCTCTTTGCCCTTGCCTCAGGTCCTCAGCCTGCAAACCCCAGCAGCCATCCAGGAACTGTCTCCCACTTTCCTGGTTCCTGCTAGCAGCACTGCTCTGTCCAGGGTGTTTCCAGTTCTCTCATCCCTCCAGAGCCACAGTCCTTCCACCCTGGGCTCCCAGCAGAGAACTGCTTTCCTCTATCCTGCAGCTCCCTTTTTATATGGAGCTACTTGGTCCTGACAGGCTGAAGGGAGCAGCCATTCTCTAATTAGCTGCCTGTGGCACAGCCTCCCTAAGGCTGCTTTTAACCTCTTGTCTGCCAGTGAGGAGCAGCTGCCTCATCACACTGCAACACATTTCAGCTGTGATGTCCAAATCATCCAAAATGTGACTTTGAATGTGAGCATAGTCTTGCTAATTGACTAGGTCTAGTCCCCTTCATGCAGTCTGGGATGTCCCTGTCAAGTATGAGGCCAGCAGAATAGCCCAGTGTTCAGGCGGCCAGTGGGCTTGCCACTTGTTCAAAAATAACCAAGAATGTCTCAGGATCATCTTCCAGTTCCATCTTGGTAAGCTTTGCCAACATCGTAGTAGTTGGGATTGGATTAGGTGCTCCCACAGACGGGCTTGCGGCTCCCTTGTGGCTTTGTGAGCATCAGCACTTGCTGAATAAGATGCTGCTGCTGTTCTTGTTGTGCTACCAGCTCTCGAACGAGCTGCTGCTGTTGCTGTTGTTGTATTGCTTGTTGCTGCTGCTGGGCGCTCATCTGCAGCAACAACTGGTGTTGCTGCAGGTTATAGTTACCCGCTTTAACAATGCCTCCATTTCCCTCTTTTTGTTACCTTTGTCTGACTGATGAGGAAAGCTTTTTTGTTGTGTTTTTTTCCCTCCCTCCCTTTAACGGAGGTGGGACGAGTTCTCCACCAGTTGTAAATGGGAACACTCAGCACCAGTGCTGCCTAGTGGTCAGGCAGAGGTGCAGCAGGTTGTCCTCCTCCCTGATGCCCCCCCTTTTCAGTTACAATTCTGTCTTTTGGGGTCTGTCCCTTCTTTTGTGTCTGAGCCCCACTGACTGGGTTACATGTTCCAGTCCATCCATTTTGGGATATCCCAAAAGAAAGTCCAATCACAGAGAATTTTTTCAGCACCCAGCGGGCTTCAGGGCTTTCACCAGAGTTCAGAAACTGAGTCTGGCCCTTGAACAGTCAGGGTCTTGCCTAACTGGATTCTCCACCCAGGGAAAGGCTCCTATTGTTGTCACGTCTTGTGGAGTTGGTAGGGGATCCTTAGCCCATCTTTTCCACCAGGCTCTGATCCAGAGCCTAATGGTAGGCAGCTAAGTTCTGCACCTTGGGGCTCTAAGCAACTGCTTGCTAGGATCACTTCCTACCTAAATCCCCTTTTCCCCCACTGGGTAAATTAAAGAATCACAAATAAAGTTTCTGACCTTCACAATCAATCAATCACCAGTCTCTCCTTTGCATGCTTTATCAGGTCTGTGTTGCAGGTCTCAGGCAATGAGAGCTTCTGGGCTGTATTTCCCCAGAGCTCAGAGCAGAGGGTCTATTCCCTTCCACTGCCTGCCTCCTCTCAGCAGCTCTGCTTCCCTTTTTAATCTCCACCTCCAGCTAGCGCAGGCTTTGCAGATGGGGCAGGGCAGGGCCACCTGGGCCCAGAAGTCCTCCTTAACCCCCTGTTGTCCAGTGTGGGGTTTGTGTCACCATCACAGGCAGATGCTCAACATGGAAAATTTTAACCCAAGTAGTTAAAGTTTTGCAAGGTATAAGTAACCGAAAACAGGATCCTATAATGGAAAGGGTCAGGCACCATGAATAATAGGCAGTGCTACCTGCACTCCCTCTAATTCCCCTTAGGAAAACACCATCAACATCAAACTAGTTTCTGTAATTTATTTAAGTAGTCTTTTACCATATTGCTCTGGCTGGCAAAGAGAATGAGGTGAGGAGCATTTTCATGCTGTCAAATGTACAAATTTCTGATTAGCTTATCAATAATTCTGGATTTTCTGGGTACTAATTGTTGTTTCTAATAATTACCCAATGTTCTAGTGAGGCACTTTATCCTTAAATCACAGATATATACTCTCATCTAACTGCAGCTTAATAATGTTCTTTTTGGGAAATTGTTATCACTGAGACTATCAGATCTTTCAGAGCATTAGTCTCCTCTTAATGCCTAGGAATTTATGCTGTTCCATGGTGAAATTCTTATGAAGTTATAGAAGGATTTCTAGTGAGGGAATCTGTTAGGGACTGATTCTGTTCCCTCTATTTGCAATGAATATCTCACTCCACAAGTAACCCCACTGAAATCTGTTTCACTGCACGTGAAATAAGGTACTGCTCATTGTGACATGGTGGGGGGAGAGTGGCAGAACTGGCCCCTTAATGAGAAGCCTGGTTGCAGTTGCTCACAAGATTTCAAAGGGCTAGATTTCAAAAAGTGACCAGCACCTACATGGACACAAAGTGGTGAAGTCAGGAGTAAGAGAACTCTCCTTTGAACAGCCCAGTCACCCAACAAGCAGAAGGGCTGCTCCTCTCTAGGAACTGTCCTTCCAAAAGAGTGTGGGAGAAATGTGGTGGTGATGTCAGAGGCATAGCTCCCCTGGCTGGCTGTGCTGTGCTGAGGAGAGTATGCTGCATGCCTCACAAAGGGAGTCCCAGATTTCCCCCATGCAAGAGGAGCACTCAGTGACACAACCTGCCTCTTTGAGCCATAATGCTCCCTGGTGCTTACCCTAGGGTAGTGCAGCTCTGTACCTCTCACAATGTAAGGGTGTAGTTGGCTAAAAGCCACAATTTAGCCCAAAAGAATTTAGTTGTACCATGGATTAGGCCACATATATAATAGGCTAATAAAGGATGGATTTTGTTGTTTCTCAGACAAAAATTATGTTTTTCCTTCTCCTTTGTCACTAAGAAATCGCAGAAGCAGCAGCGATGGTGGGGTTTGGGGTTGTGAGGTTTTTAAGTTTTCATGATGTCCCTTTGTCTCTCCCGTGCCCCCATTCCCACCCAAACTGCAGAACTCAACCTGGAAGGGAATTACCTGCATCGCCTGCCTGAAGAGATGAGAACCCTGTTACATCTGAAGGTCATCAACCTGTCCAGGAACAAGTTTCGACACTTTCCTGAGCAGTTGACTACTCTGAAGACTCTTGAAACCATCAACCTTGAGGAGAATGAGATTACAGGTAACCTAACGGGAGAGTGTGTGAGAATCAAGTAACAATAGACCAGCTCATGGACAGCATTTTGTTTTGTAGTCGTTTTCCTCATGTTTTCTATTAAGGGAGTTTGACTCAGAACAGGATTTTGTTTCTTAAATAATTATCTGCTGCCTACTCCAGCAGTTTGTCTGGCATCAAGTCACAGGTCTCATTTTGTTTCATCATAATCATCTTCAAAGCAACCAAATGTCACGCCACATACAGAGGGTTATGGGCCAAATACAGACACAGTAAAAGCACGTGCATCTATTGAAATTAGAAACGGAGATGTCCCGGCTGATATTATGTTTGAGCTAGGTAAGGTCACTGACTCTATGAATAAGCAACAGAAGCAGATGAAAGCTTAATAACAAAGATCTGATTTACTGGCAGAGGACTTTGTGATAAATGACGAAGGTATCACTGCAACTTACAGCAACTCTTTTTAAAGCTGGACAGTTCAACTGAATGGAATGGTATAATTTAGAGTTATCAGTTTAATACTATTCTGTTTCATATTTATTGTGTGTACCAGCACTTCTCAGTCTACAGGCTTTCAGCATTAAAGAGTTCATAGTAGGCCAAAATTTGACGTACCATTTTTGTGTTCTTTGTAGCAGTGGTTCTCAACTTTTTCCCTACTGCATGATCCCATGCTACAATAGAAAAAAATGTTGGGACCCTTTCTCCAGCTACAGAGAAATTTTTTTCTTCAAACTGCCTATCCTGCTGGGAAATACCATTTCATGGCAGATCCTCGCATAACTCTTATATGTACATAATTCAGCCTAGAACATTTCTCTTTTCACTTAACCTTTTCCTTTTTTGCCAAATCCATCTTTGTTTCACCTGCATTTCTCACCTCCTTCCACAAGTGGCTCCACTGAGATTTTTAGGTTTAGATTTTCAAAGCCACTTAAGGGACGTGGATAGCCAATTCCTAATTGTATCCAATTAGGTATCCAAATCCTCTAGGCAGCTTTGAAAAACATCTTAATGTCTTTCCTCCTTTTTGCTTTTGCCACAGAGTTCTGAAGATTCCCCTATATTTTGTCAGCCCTGGAATGGGGAGATAGGACTTTCTCCCTCACTGCCCCTTTGGATAAGGAGTGACTGAGTTCTGGAGCAGGCCACTGCTGGTCCCTCTGTTGGAGTGAAAGTTGCTATAACCTGAGGTCTTTGAGGTAGAATAAAATGGGGGAACTGATGGCTCTGTGAGCCCTCCAGAGAATGATTGGACTACCTCTACAAAGTGTCTGGTGATGCTCTGCATTAAAGGACATTATGTAAGAGCAGAATCTGTTATATACTGTGTCTCTGACTCATCACAGCACATTATACTTATATAGTAATAAATACTGAGCCATGATGGAGAAATAAAAACATTAATTAACCAAGTAGACGAGGTGTGTGAGGTAATATCTTCTATTGGACTAATTTCTGCTGGTGAGAGACAAGTGTTCAAGCTTAGGGAGAGCTCTTCTTCAGGTCAAATTAACTAGGTGGCATTTGTAACTGATTAAAAACACTTGTAGCTCTCAGGAGTGGTCCTGCACTCCACACTTCACCTATCAGAGAGCTATAATTTCAAGGATCTTCTGCTGAAGTAAATTACCCCAGTCACATGCTGTGCCCTTTAAACATGCCAGACTTCATTTTCACATATGCATGGTCTCCCAGCTTCAATGCCTTTTTGTGCTCAATTTTGCACAATGTTCTCCAATTACAGTCTCTGCAGCCAGATAAGGAGAAGCACTGACATGGTCCAATTGTCCTATCATCTCTGCTGGAAGAACAGTACCCAGTGGGCTGAAAATCAGGGGTACCCTGTGGGCCTAATAAGAATGTGGAATCTCTGGGAAGAGGAACAGGGAGCAACTCAGTTTAGTGACCTCTCAGCCAGTGCCGTAAGGGCGAGGCGAGTGAGGCACTTGCCTCAGGCGCAAAAAGCCCAGGGGCGCAGAAAGTGGTGGAGGAAAAAAAAAAAAAGACTGCTGGCACAGAGATATCTATAACCGAGGTGATCTCTCCCCAGGTTCACCTGCCGCCCTTCCCCCACCCGTGCCTGCCCCGAGTGTCCCCCGGCCCTGACTTGCTTCCCCCAGCCGCTTCCCCCGACCCAGAGAGCAGTTCCATGCTGCCTCCCTGCAACTACTGCTGCCCCAGTCCTAGTGCCCCCCAGTCACTGGCAGGGCAAACTGACTGAGCCTGCCCTTCCCCCTCAGACTCTTTCATTTTCCAATGGGACCCTCCAGCAACACAGGGCCTCCCCGCCTGCAGTCACCACTCCTGCCCCATGCTGAGCAAGGAGGCAGTCCCATCCCTCACCCCCAGTGAGCCTACAGTCAGGGGCAACAGCAGGGGAGGAGGCGCACGCAGCACCTGCCGGCACCCACCACGGGGGAGGCAGGGGAGATTCCTGGACCTGAGAGGGGCCCTAGGAGCACATGCAGTGACAGTAGTGGGGGTGAGTGTGTTGCTGGGGGGGCAGGAAAGGAGGAGTCCTCCCCCAGAGCTCGCTACTGCCGGCAGGGAAAGGGCTGGGGGAAGTCCTCTTTTCTGGCCCCCATCCCGGAGCAGCCTGCCTGCACCCTAAACTCATCCCCAGCCCTGCCTCACCCCAGAGCCCACCCCCCAGTCAGAGCTTTCACCCCCCACCACACCCTCAAACCTCCGCCCGAGCCCTGAGCTCCTCCAGCACCCCAAACCCATTATCCCCAATCCCAGCGAGAGCCCTCATCCCCCCAAACCCTGACCCTCTGCCAGAGCCCTGAGCTCCTCCAGCACCCCAAACCCATTATCCCCAATCCCAGCGAGAGCCCTCATCCCCCCAAACCCTGACCCTCTGCCAGAGCCCTAAGCCCCTCCAGATCCCCAGACACCTCATCCCCAGTCCCAGACAGAGCCCTCACCCCAACTCTTGCCCTGAGCCCCCCCACACTCTAAACCCCTTATCTGCAGCCACAACCCACAGCTCTCACCCCTGCACCCCATCCCTCTGCACCCTCCCTTCCCCAAACTCCCACTCAGAACCTGCACCCCCTCCCTCTGCTCCCCCTCCCATCCCCAAACTCCCTCCCAGAACCTTTACCCCAATCCCCTGCCCCAGCCTAGGGCCTGAACCCCAGACCTCCTCCCTCACTCAAACTCCCTCCCAGAGCCTTAGGTGGTGGGGGCGGGGTGGGTTCTGGTCACCACTAAAATTTCTACAGATCTGCCACCCCTGATCCTGCCCTGCATACCTGAACTCCCAGCATTCTCAGGACACTTGATAATCCCTAGTGGCTACTGCTGATATCCAGCACCTCCCATCTCTCTTAACCTGAGAGTCCCTCTCTGGATTGGAACTGGACTCAAACCAAAGACTATCTTGGAAGCAACATTACCAGCCCAAGCAGTCAAAATCATGAGTTGACCCCCAAAAATCACAGGTTTTACCACCGCCCCCTTCATTCATTCTTCGGTGGCAATTTGGTGTCAGAACCTTCCCTCTGAGAGGGACTTGCCGCCGAAGAGACGGCCCTGAGACAGGGTACAATTTTATATTCTTGCCTCAGGTGCAAAAATACCTAGTTACAGCTCTGCTCTCAGCAGTGCATCTAATCATGTGATGTGCAGTTTCTTAAAGCTTCTCTTTCTTTCTGGCAAGCCGTAGCCTGTGATAACTCACTAAGAGATGAACATCCAGCCTGGCCAGGGAGCCGGTAAGTTTGGTTGTTTTCAGGCAATCAGCTTTTTCTGCCTTGAAAGCTTCACAAGTAGGCAGCCTCGGTAGTACCTTACATGAAGTGCAAGGGATGCTAGAATCTGCCATTTCACTGATCCTGTCTGTAACAGAATTAATCAGTAGGTTTCTGTTAGGACATGTGCTCTATGCAAGGCAGCTAAGATGGATAGCGAAAATGACAGTTTATGCTTTATTTCCCCCCATGTTTTGCACGTGATTTATTTTAATTGGATTTTAGTTTTGACCCAAGAAAATCCTTTTCTGGTCACTCTGGTAAGGTAGCACAGAGCAAGAGAGACTGGGTAAAAGATAATACCCTTTTCATTTGATCACACTAGACAAAACCTCTCTGGGAAAGATCAATTGTACACTATAAGGCATTGATAATTGGCCCAGTTAGAGTATTTAGGCTACTGGCCAGACAGTAAGCCAATTAAAAGCTTGTCCTGATACACAGATAGCTGATAAAGAGAAGCATGTTTTGAAAGGGGATGGTGGGAGACAATGTCTGAAATTGCTTATAAGAAAGGAAGGCAAGGGAATAACTCCTTCCTCCTCCTCTTCCTACCAATTATAGGAGGGAAAAAGATCATTGCAGAGGTTTTTTCCTTGTTGCTTGTTTGACTCAGATTCAGAGTGTGATAATAGTGCCAAGTTCTGAATCCCTTCAGTTATTTTCCACACTTCACATCAGAAATTCATTTTTTCATGTGAGCTCTCTTATATGCACTTACTCTGCTGCAATAATACAAGAAGAAATAGCAGAAGTCTAATTTTTTTAAAGAAAATTATATATGGTTTGAGTAATGTTTTTGGCAGTACAAGATTAAACTGCAAAAAAAGAGACCCGCGTTGTGTAAAAACACAATTTAAAAGAAGGTTGGAAACCTATTCTACTTTAACTAATAGTTCTGTTTTTTTCACTATGTTTTAAGTTAGCTGGCACACCAGAAAACTAAGGATTTGCGTACAGGGGAGGGTGTGTTTTTTTTTTCATATTAAACTGCCTTGTGTCCAAATGATACAATTATTATTTTTTAAAATTATCTGGTGACTGTCTGTGAATTGGATAGTCTGCTATGAAAGTGGATTGAATCCATTTTGAGCTGAGTTAGTCTAGAAAAAAGCTGTGTGTGGATGCATTTGAACTTCAGATTAACTGCTATCTCACATCCGTTATCTCACAACTGGACTGACTTGTCTGTTTACCTGTATGCCTTCTATTGCTCTGGGGCCCTATTGACTGGATATTATCTCCCCATTTAAATGCTGGGCATGCAGCTAGGTATCCCACATTTGTGAGTACGTGCTCCTGGAGTCAGATATCCTTCTCAGCATTATAACAGCCATGTCTCATGTTTCTGCATGGAGCCATGCAGAGATCATGAATTCTTCTTCGAGTGATTGCTCACATCCATTCCAGTTAGGTGCGCGCCGCGCGTGCACGTTCGTCGGAAACTTTTTACCCTAGCAACTCCAGTGGGCCGGCAGGTCGCCCCCTGGAGTGGCGCCGCCATGGCGCCCAATATATATCCCTGCCGGCCCGCCCGCTCCTCAGTTCCTTCTTACCGCCGTGTCGGTCGTTGGAACTGTGGAGCGCGGCATAGCTGTCCTCCACGTCCCTAGCTCTCCTAGTTTCTATCGCTTGTTTATCGCTTATCTCTAGTTCTATATAGTTGTTAATTAGTATTGTTAAGTAGATAGTTTAGTAAATAGCTGTTAAGTAGTTTCTTGCCGGGGGCTTAGCCCTTCCCGGCACCGAGCGCCAGGCTCATGCCTGTTTCGCCAGGCTTCAAGCAGTGTGCGGCCTGCAAGAAGCCCATGCCTACCAGCGATCCCCACGAAGCGTGCCTGAAGTGCCTCGGGGAATCGCACAGATCTGACAAGTGCCGCATCTGTAAGGCTTTTAAGCCGAGGACAAAAAAGGAGAGGGATCAGAGGCTCCGAACTCTCCTAATGGAGGCGGCACTTGACCCGTCGACTTCGCAGACCGTGGTTTCGGCACCGGCACCGGATCGCTCCGGCACCGAGAAGACTCCTCGGCACCGACCTTCTCCGGCACCGGAATCAGAGCCTAGGCCGTCGAAGTCTAATACTCCGGCCAGGCAGACCCGGCTTGAACGCCCGGCCTCGACATCGGCCGCGGCGCCGCCGGCACCGTCAGCACCGTTGACTCCGGGCCCGGCGGGTCTGTTGAGTCCGGTGCCGCCGAGCTCCCCCATGAGATCTGGGGTCGAGATAATGGTCCCATCCACACCGGAGACCTTCGCCTCGGCTCGGGACCTTATTGCCCTGACGGAGCCTACTCGGCTGCCACCCCCGGTTCCTCCGGTGCGGGTCACGTCCAGAGGCAAGCCTATGATGTCGGCACCGCCCACGGACAGTCGTTCGCCATCCAGGCCCCGACGTCTTGGGCGCTCCAGATCCCGACGCCGCTCGCAGTCCCGGCACCGCTCCCCTCAGCGGTACCGGTCGCACTCGCGGCACCGGTCGGCATCGAGACGGTCGCGGTCAGGCTCCAGTCGACACCGGCACCGCGACTCCAGGAGCAGGTCCCGACGCTACTCGCCGCACCGGTCGACCTCCCGGCACCGAGCTGGTGGCAGGTCCCGGTCCCGATCTCGCTCGACCTCCCGGCACCGAGCTGGTGGCAGGTCCCGGTCCCGGTCGATCTCCCGGCACCGAGCTGGTAGTAGGTCCCGGCACCGAAGCGGCGCCCGGCACCGTGACAGATCCCGGTCCCGAAGCAGCGCCCGGCACCGTGACAGATCCCGGTCCCGAAGCAGCGCCCGGCACCGTGACAGATCCCGGTCCCGGTCCCGATCCCGGCACCGTTATGACTCCCGGCACCGGTCCCCGGCACCGAGACGATCCTCCGTGCCGGCCCGCGCAGACCCGTTCCATCCAGGGTCGGCCCCGCCGTGGCCCTCGAGGCAGCCGTCCGTGTCCTCCCAGACGGACAGTGGCTATGCGCTGGGCACCGACCGGCAGGCGGCGCTGTTTGCTGATCCGCCGCTGCAGGACCAAGGCCCCCCACAGTGGGGATTCTGGACACCCTGGGCGTACCATCAGGCCCAGGGCCCCCAGCAGCTCCCTGCTAGGCCGGCGACTGCGGAGCGTAGGGCCCCTGAAGCCTCTTTGTCTCGCCCCCCTCCCTCCCCGGAAGGGGACGAAGGGTCCAAACAGCAGGACTCCGCTGCGGCTCCGGAGACAGAGGCGAGGGCTGAGGAAGACCCTCAGTTGGACACTATTGTGCCTGGGGTCTCATCATCCTCCTCCCCGGATGAGGCGGTGGCGGGTACCTCCTCCAACAGTCCCCCCCCGCTGGATCTCAGGGCGCACCAGGACCTCCTCAGGCGATTGGCTCAAAACCTGAGTCTGCAGGCAGAGGAGGTCTCGATGATAGAGGACCCAATGTCACCATCCTCCTCTTCCGATGCTCCCACCAGGGTCGCCCTGCCGTTTATACGGACCATTCAGGCCAATGCCAATACTATCTGGCAGTCCCCGGCCTCCATCCCTCCGACAGCGAAAGGAGTCGAGAGGAAGTACATGGCCCCTTCTAAGGGGTACGAATATTTACATGTTCACCCGACTCCCGGTTCACTGGTAGTGCAATCGGTGAACGATAGGGAGCGTCACGGCCAGGAGGCTCCGGCCCCCAAATCCAGAGAAGCCAGGCGGATGGACCTCCTTGGCCGTAAGGTGTATTCGGCTGGGGCGCTGCAGCTCAGGGTCTCTAACCAACAGGCCCTGCTGAGCAGATACGCCTTTAACTCCTGGGTGGCAGTGGACAAATTTAAGGAGCTGCTGCCACAGGATGCTCGCCAAGAGTTTGCGGCCATACTGGACGAAGGCAAGAAGGTCGCGCGCACGGCCTTACAAGCCTCCTTGGACGCTGCGGACTCGGCTGCCCGTACCCTCGCGTCAGGAGTTACGATGCGTCGCATCTCCTGGCTGCAGGTTTCCGGCCTTCCGCCAGAGCTCCAGCACACGATACAGGACCTTCCTTTCGAAGGCCAGGGCCTGTTTTCCGATAAGACAGACCCCAGACTTAAGAGTTTAAAGGACAACCGGGTCATTGCGCGGTCCCCTCGGGATGCACACCCCCCGTGACACAGCGTAGACCCTTTAGGCCGCAACAACAGCAGCACCGTCGGCCGTTTTCCCAGTTCCGCCAGCGGCAGGACCCTTACAGGCGCCGCGGCAGGAACGAGAGGCGCAGGCAGTCGGGGAACCAAGGGGGGCAGAACCAAGGCTCCTCAAAACCCCCGCCTGGTCCTAAGCCTTCATTTTGAAGGTGCGCTCGAGGGCGCAGTAACAGTTTCCCCTACGGAATCCTTCCCCTCCGTTTTCCAACCGCCTTTCGTTTTTCCTCCCGGCGTGGTCCCAAATAACATCGGACCGCTGGGTCTTGAGCGTGGTGCAGACGGGGTACCGCCTGCAGTTGTTTCGTTCCCATCCTTCCCCGCCCTCCTTCCTCGTCCCTCTTCAGGGACCCCTCTCACGAGCAATTCCTTCGGCAGGAGGTGCAGACGCTCCTCAGCAAAGGAGCTATAGAGGCGGTTCCCGAAAACGAGGAAAGGCAAGGGGTTTTATTCCCGCTATTTTCTGATCCCCAAGGCCAAGGGGGGCCTCAGGCCTATCCTCGACCTGCGAGAACTCAACAAAACCTCGTGAAGTTGAAGTCCGCATGGTATCCCTGGGGACCATTATTCCATCCCTGGATCCGGGAGACTGGTCCGCCGCCCTCGACATGCAGGACGCGTATTTCCACGTTGCCATTTGGCCACGCCACAGACGCTTCCTCCGCTTCGTTGTGGGGGCTCGTCATTATCAATTTGCGGTCCTCCCGTTTGGCCTGTCCACGGCCCCGAGGTGTTTACAAAATGCAGGCAGTTGTCGTGGCGCATCTTCGGCGCAACCGTGTCCACGTGTGTCCCTTATCTGGACGATTGGTTGATTCGGGGCACGTCGGAACAGCAGGTGTACAGCCATGTCCGCGTGATCACCGGCATGTTTGCGAGTCTGGGCCTCTTGATAAACACAGACAGTCCACCCTGAGGCCCACTCAGAAGGTGGAATTTATCGGGGCCGTCCTGGACGCCACTGTGGGCAGGGCCTCGCTGCCTCGGCAGCGGTTTCCAGACCATGGCGGCGATCGTTCAAACGCTTGCGGTCAGCCCCGTTGACGTCAGTGAGGACATGTCTAACCCTGTTAGGCCACATGGCGGCGTGCACTTTTGTGACCGACTACGCTCGGCTCCGCATGAGGCCTCTCCAGCTGTGGCTTATCAGTCATTACAGACCAAGGCAACCGCTAGACAGTTAATCACAGTCCCCCAGAGGTCTTAGATTCCCTCGGCTGGTGGGTGGACCAGTCCGTATTGTGTGCGGGTCTTCCTTTCACACCGTCTCAGCCCTCGGTATCCCTGACAACGGATGCCTCAGATCTAGGCTGGGGGGCCCACCTAGGGACCCTGCGGACGCAGGGCCTATGGTCCCAGGAGGAGGTGGGGCTACATATCAACATGAGGGAGTTGAGAGCGGTCCGCCTTGCTTGCCAACGTTTTGTCATCAGCTTCAGGGTCGTTGTGTAGCCGTGTTCACGGACAACACGACGACCATGTATTATATCAACAAGCAGGGCGGCACCAGGTCCTCCTCCCTGTGCCTCGAGGCGATACGACTCTGGGACTTTTGCGTAGCCACTCCATTCACCTCAGGGCTTCCTTCCTTCCCGGAGTACGGACACCGCTGGCGGATCGATTGAGCAGATCCTTCCTGTCACACGAGTGGTCCCTTCGACCGTGACGTCGCTCTCTCCAGTTTCCGGAGGTGGGGTTATCCCCGGGTGGACCTCTTTGCGTCCAAGGGGAACAGGAAGTGCCAAGCGTTCTGCTCCTTTCAGGGCAGGGAGCCGGGGTCGATAGCGGATGCCTTCCTCATCCAGTGGTCGACCCACCTGTACTGTGCGTTTCCTCCGTTCCCTCTGGTTCACAAGGTCCTCCTGAAGGTGCGCAGAGACAGGGCTCGTGTGATCATGGTGGCCCCGGCATGGCCCAGACAGCACTGGTACACCATGCTGCTAGACTTGGCCGTAGCCGACCCAGTTCCCCTGCCCCTTCATCCGGACCTGATTACCCAGGACCACGGGTCCCTCTGTCACCCAGACCTGCAGTCGCTGCACCTAGCGGCGTGGCTCCTGCGTGGCTAACTGGTTCCGAGCTGCGCTGCTCCACGCCTGTGAGAGAGGTGCTCTTGAGCAGCAGGAAACCATCAACAAGAGACACATATTCGGCAAAATGGAACGCTTCTCCTGTTGGTGCGTAGAGAGAAATCTCCGCCCTATGAAGTTTCGGTATCCGAAATCTTAGATTATGTTTGGTCCCTCAAAGAACATGGTCTGGCCTTATCGTCGTTGCGAGTCATCTGGCAGCTATCTCCACCTTTCACCCGGGTGCGGACGGTCGCTCCGTTTTTTCTCACCCGACGGTGTCGAGATTCCTTAAGGGGCTGGACAGGTTATTCCCTAACGTCCGTCCCCCTGCTCCAACCTGGGATCTTAACCTGGTGTTGTCCCGGCTCATGGGGCCCCCCTTTGAGCCGTTAGCTACTTGCTCCCTGCTTTACCTCTCTTGGAAGGCTGCCTTTCTAGTAGCTATCACCTCAGCTAGACGGGTGTCGGAACTCCGAGCCCTTGTGGTGGACCCCCATACACGGTCTTCCACAAAGACAAGGTGCAGCTTAGACCACACCCTGCCTTTCTACCCAAGGTGGTCTCAGCCTTCCACGTCAACCAAGAGATTTTCCTCCCGGTTTTTTTCCCAAAACCTCACTCCTCAGGCAGGGAGCAGCAGCTCCACTCGCTGGATGTCCGTAGAGCTCTCGCGTTCTACATAGAGAGGACCAAACCCTTCCGCAAATCCCCCCAGCTTTTCGTGGCGGTAGCGGACCGTATGAAAGGGCTTCCTATCTCCTCCCAGAGGTTATCCTCGTGGGTTACGTCCTGTATCAGGACCTGTTATGACTTGGCCATGTCCCTACGGGCCGTGTGACTGCGCATTCTACCAAGGCGCAGGCGTCGTCGCCGGCTTTCCTGGCCCGTGTGCCCATCCAGGAAATCTGTCGGGCAGCGACCTGGTCATCGGTCCACACCTTTGCTTCCCACTACGCCCTGGTACAGCAGTCGAGAGAGGATGCGGCCTTCGGAACTGCAGTGCTCCATGCCGCGACTTCTCACTCCGACCCCCACCGCCTAGGTATGGCTTGGGAGTCACCTAACTGGAATGGATGTGAGCAATCACTCGAAGAAGAAAAGACGGTTACTCACCTTTGTAACTGTTGTTCTTCGAGATGTGTTGCTCACATCCATTCCACACCCGCCCTCCTTCCCCACGTCGGAGTAGCCGGCCAGAAGGAACTGAGGAGCGGAGCGGGCCGGCAGGGATATATATTGGGCGCCATGGCGGCGCCACTCCAGGGGGCGACCTGCCGGCCCACTGGAGTTGCTAGGGTAAAAAGTTTCCGACGAACGTGCACGCGCGGCGCGCACCTAACTGGAATGGATGTGAGCAACACATCTCGAAGAACAACAGTTACAAAGGTGAGTAACCGTCTTTTCCCTTGAGACCTGGGAAGAGAAGACAGTCCAATCCTGCCTTAAAAGCACTCACTAGAATACCAAGATATAATGGTGTATCAAAGCTGCTGACAGAAACAGGTCACTCCTTGGACAGGTTGCAGTGGTGCAGAAAAGGAAAGAAGCTCTGGCAGAATTAAAAAAACAACAAGAACAGCAACAAGACCATTGGCAACACTGCAAGTCCCTGCCCCTACTATTGTGAGCTAGACTGGATTATGGCCAAGGTGGCTACTACCAAACCCAAGTATTTCCTGGAGAGCACCAGTGGCACCCAAGAGGCCGAGGCCCCTGAGTCTAACAGGATTCAAGGATGGAGGAGATTCCCAGAAAGTCAGGTTGTCTTCCCTATGCAAGAGCCTGAGGGGGAGAGAATGTTGGGGGTGGCTCCCAGAACCCAGGCAAACACCCAGCATGAGAAGACCTCTCCTGCCAGTATTACCTGCTTTGCTGCAGTACAGCTGCATAGGGGAGTAGCAACAACTTTTGTTCTGGGGACCCCAAGCCCACTGTTGACTTGGACAGATGTGAGCTGGGAGCTTTTCTGAGCCTGCTTAGCTTTTATTTCTCCATGCCCACCCTGCCACATGCTCAAAATGGTTCTCACTGCAGAGAATTTAATCTCCACTGATGTTATTTCTCTGAAATCCCACAGGCATCAGCCAAACTGCCACCCCCACACCCAATTTCCTGTGCTACTTAGCATTCTCTTCCCCCCCCACCGCCCCGGATGATCAGTGCTCCCCGCTCCCCCACATCCCATCCTCGCTCAAGCTAGCAGCACCATAGGAGTTAAAAATCAAATACATTGTAGTGCAGACGTGTATTGAAACAGCAGATACTGAGAGAGAAAAGGCAATACAAATATTTTGCTTCACAATTCCTTGAGTTGTTAGCTACCTTAGCATTTAGGAAGTATATTTCCCCAAAGTGAGACATTTCAAAATGCATCACGATTGTAAAGCGTTTATGGCTATTTTCAGTCAGATTCTCAAGGCTTGTCTACATTTGAAGCACTACAGCAGCACAGCTCTCTCAATATGGATTTCAATACAGCAATGTGAGGGATTCTCCCATCGGTGTAATTAGATCAATGGAAGAATTCTGCCGTAGACCTAGAGCAGTCTACACTGGGGTTAGGGCGACTTAACTGCATCACTCAGTGGTGTGGATTTTTCACACCCTTTAGCCACATAGCTGGGTCAGTCTAACTTTTGAGTGTTGACCTGGCCTCTGCATTGTTAACCTGTTGGGTTCACAATCCCTGCAAAAATCTATTTATTTTGCAGTGCATTTGATCTGCAGATATCATTTAAAAAAATTAAAATAAAGCTATTGCTGCATTTTGGCACAAACGTTGTAAGGTGGTGTAGCCTTCTTGGGGCCATGTGTATAAACAGGGTAGTCCTTCCACTCTTACAGACTGGTCTGGGGGCAACTTTCTGGTGAATAGCAGCACGACATATCTTGCTGGTCTGCCCACTGGCTTTCTCTGCCTTTTGGCAACATGCCTCAGGGGTAACATCCTTCAAAGTACAGATGGTTTTCAGAGGTGCATGTGCAATTATGAACCTGACCCCTGCTGACCTTATCCACCCACTCTCCCCAGGGCCCCAGCCCACCACTGGCTTGCACAGGTGCACATGCCATTACTAACCAACCCCCTGCTTCTCTCAGACCCACTACCTTCCTAGTCCACCACCAACCATGGATTGGTACAGGGATTCTATACAAAGTAGAAGTAAGGTGGAAAACATCTTATTTCCAAGCTTAGGGAGATATCCCTCATGTCTGCAGTCTAGAAGAGGGATAAGACAGATGGAGGGAAAGTCTCCTTAATGAAGGAGAAGAACAAAGAATTGACAAGGAAGAGCTTGGAAAATGATAGGGTTATGTAGAAACAGATGCTGGAGTTGATGCAGAATAATATCATGGTTGATGCATCAGGTACCATAGGCTAGGAACTGGTCTGACACTAGGAGAATTGTGGGATTACACCCCAGAAAAGATATAGGCATACATGAGACCTGACAGCTGAAGATGGCACTCAGAGAGGCTAGAAGAGGGGACAAAGATGCAGCTAGTGCAGCAATCATGACACCCTCCTCTGCCCTCCCAACTACCCTCTTTCCCCCAGTGCTTGTTATACTCATGTGTTGCATCTTGTTTCAAAGAAGAGTATAAACTCTTCGGGGCAGGAATTTGTGTCTTCCTGTGTTTTGCACAGTGCCTAGCAAAATGGGCCAGTTCTGGGCCCTAGGGTGTGAGTCACCACAAACAGTTAAGTGTTTGTGCAACACTTAGAACATGTAAAGTATAATATATTACTGTGTGATATGGGCAAACATCCACCAGGGAATGGGTTGAAAGCTTGGACTTTGTTCTAGTGTAAACCTAAAATACATACAAATGCAGATCATACCAAACCAAAAGGGTTACACATTACTCTGAAGCAGCTGTCACTCAGATGCCTTAAAAAATTATAATGTGTCATCCTGTCCAAATGTCATTACATTTCAGACTTAGACTCGTCCACAGGGGAAGGATAGCTCAGTGGTTTGAGCATTGGGCTATTAAACTCAGGGTTGACAGTTCAATCAGGGTTGAGGGGGCCATATAGGGAACTGGGGTAAAAAGCTGTCTGGGGATTAGTCCTGCTTTGAGCAGGGGGTTAGACTAGGTCCCTTCCAACCCTGATAGTAAAAAGAGTTTGTGTATGGCTATACTGGTAAATAATCCTAATGGAGATGCAGCCAACAAGTTCCCTAAACAAAATAAGCTGTAGCAGCAAAAGGATTTTTCCAACATTAGGGCCTTTGCTGTCATAACTATGTTGGTTGAATGTATGATTTTTTCATACTCCAAACCAACATAGCTATGCTGGCAAAACTTTAAAGTGTAGACCAGATCTGAGCAAAAAATTATACCAGCAAAAGCACTTTTATGCCAATTTAACTTCATCTGTGGTAGGGCTTTTGCTGGTATATAAACATCATAACAATATCAGACCCTGACCAACATTGCTATACCAGCAAAAGTTTGTAGTGTTAACCTGGGTGTGGCAAAGTACCTGCTTCTCCTCTGCTGGCTCAGTCCCTTGCCACCTTGGAGCCACAGGCTTGGACAAAGCAAAAGCCCTTCCTGGTCACACAGGGTCTGGCCAATCCCTTCTCAGCCAGTCCCTTGCTCAGTTTCTCTCTCCTTCTGGGGAAGGATGCAATCTGCCTTGCAGGAAGAGTTTCAGAGTCCTGCTACATCTACTCACTGGCAGCTACTCTACTTCTCTCCTCTTCCCTGCCAGGGAGGGTTTAAAAAGGTCCCCAGCAATTAGGGCCAGCTGAAGCTAATTAGTTCCCTAGTAATCCCTGTTCCCGCTGAGCCTTGTTGCTCTGTGGCTATCTCCCCTCAATGGATAGGGAGAGGCCTTTTAACCCCTCTGGGACTAATTACTACCCCTCTCCTGGTAGCTAATTGTCCTGAGTTTGCCACACTGGGGCTCTGCTGTCTAGATGAGATGGGGTACTCAGCAGTGGGGGAGAAATCTTTATAGGTTGAATGAAGGAGTGAGTCTACCACTTTTCTCAGTTTAGAATATGGACCTATTCATGTTTCCAGTTAAATTTAACGAGTGGTGCACTCTGTACTATAAGAATATTTGAGTCCCTTCTGCTGCTGCAAAGAATTACCGCTGACAGCAGCATAGCCATAGAACACGTCAAACATAGATCGAAGGACATAAGAACTCTTAGCTTTTCATTCCTTACTTTGTTGGTTTGGTATTTGTTTTTCAAACACCTGGAAGGGTCTTTTGTAATTAGCTAATCCATACAAATGCAGAAAGTGGAAGAGATGTGAAAGTGCTTTTGATTCATGGAGTTGAGTGAATCAGCTGCCTATATAATACGTGGTTAAACCCTACAGTGATTTGCAGAAGTGCATCAAGCTAAAGCTTCATCACTTGACAGGTCTTGCTTTCTCTGGGGTCTTGGCATTCTTTTAATCTGAAAGAAATCTCAGGAACACAAAGAATGTGTCTTAGATAAAATATTTTGCTTCTTTTTATTTCATACAGTGTCAGCTTCCTTCCTTTTTCAAATTCCTTGGATTCTGAGTTAAAATGGAATTGGAAACATTCTTTAGTGTTAGTAAAATACACATTGCTTATTATCCGGTGATACTTGCATATATTAAGTCTACATGGTTAAAAAAAAGTCCACACCAGACCATGATGAGGGATTGGTTAGTACTGACTTGGAGAGAAAGAAACCACCCTGCTGAATCACCCACTCCACTTCCTACAGCTTGTCTCCAAAGTTCTCCAATCCAAGCAGATGTCCTGATTTTATATGGACAGTCCCAATTTTTGGATCTTTTTCTTATATAGACTCCTATTACCCCACCCTCCACCCCCTGTCCTGATTTTTCACATTTGCTGTCTGGTCAACCTAATCCTGCCCTTCCCCCATCCAAGGAAGAGAAAACATTCAGACTGGTCATTAAATTGCCAAGCCTTCATGTTCTGCCTCTTGTCAATGGACACTGGCAGGACACTAGCCCACCAAAAGAACTGTGATCAGCCTTACTCTTTTTAGAAACAGAAGCACATGCATACATGTAATGATTTACTCCCACTCTCCTGCTCTCTGGAATGCTGCAAACTGGATTTTCATAAGTCTGGGTATACTACCTGCTGATCACAAGCACAGGACAGATTGCTGTTGTTGGGGAAAAGCTGATTTGAGTGGAGTGACTCCTAATTTAAACCAGCAGAACCTGGCCCTTTATTTGTCTGAACAAATGGAAAAATAAAAGACTTGATTCTGATCTCAGTTGCACTGGTGTAAATCAGAATTAGGAGTCACTTCATGAAGACAATGTAGTTAAACTGGTGTCATTTTGGTGTAGGTGAGAGGAGTCAAGCCAGTAATGGCAAAAGGACAGATTTGTATAAAATAGTATCATTGTTTGGTATTACTTTGAATGATCACTGAACATTGCTACTTGCCTTGTGTATATTCTGATCCACAGACAGAATAAATACTATGCATTCAACTTACACTTACTGTGAATAGCAAAATTTGATTGCACTTGAATATTTTTGCTTGTCATACAACAAATGTTGGACTTGAGAAAATGAAAGGAGAAAGAATAGGATCATACTAGTCTGTGGTGTGACAAAGTCAGGCTAAAGGCTCCTCCCCCAGCCTAAGGGGAGAAGCTACTGAGCCTGGAACTCAAATAAGTATGAGGGACGACAAAAAAGAAAACAAGGACAAGTGTAAAGGTCAAAGGGTCAAAAGTAGGGAACCTGAAGGGGACACTGAGCAGAGAACCCCAGACAGCATCCACTCCTCCTCAAATGGTGTGTTAGCTCTAGAATGGTAAAGGTCATTTTGTCTACAAGCTGAGAAGGGTTTACCTCAGGTCAATTAGGGACACATGAGTCCAGTTAAGGGCTGCCTGGGATCTTTTAAAACCCCTCCTCTGTAGGGAGGGGGAAGAAACAAGCTGCTGCATGGCTAGTGGCAGTAAGGAGATAGGCTTCTCCAGGATGAGAGGCTGCCCCCTCTTCTCACAGGGTAAACAACTAAAATTGAATGCCTATTTAGAGGAATAGCCTACCCAGGGTATCCCCCTTTGTTTTTGTATTTGTAAATTTGTTTCCTTTCTTCTTAGGCTTGCACTGTGGCCTACCTTGAAAATACTGATATGTAAACACAGAGGGGAAAGAGAAACACTGTCTAGTAGGGGGCTGATTTACCCCAGGCCTCTCTATCACCAGAGGGGGAAGTGTTAAGTCCAGTGAGATGGAGGAGGTGCATTACAATGCATAGATACAAGCTTAACACTTGGCAATTTGATGAGAGAGGGCAGCCAGCAGATGCAAACAGACAAAGGGAGGGAGCGAGGGGAAAGGATGAGGGCAATGGACTCAAGAAAATTGTTCTGATGCTAAATAGTTATGAAAGGAGAATCAGAACCATGTTTTTTTTAACTCTTGAGAATATGGTCCTGATTCAGCAAACCACTTAGGCATGTGCTTAACTTTAAGTCAGTGAATTAATCATATGCTTAAAATTAAGCATGTGTAAGTGCCTTGCCGAATCAGTGTGTTACCTTTAAAACATAAAACAGTAATGTAAATAGGATGCCTAACTCTTAACCTAGAAGGAGATTGGAAATTGTTTGATTTTATTAGTGGGTTTTTTGCTTTTGTATTGTTTTGTAGAACTGGATGATAAAATTCTAATAAATCAGAGTTAGCTTTTTATAAAGTGGATTATACTTTGTGACTGAGTCCCCAGCTGCATGGGATAACATCTTATAAAGAAGCTCTCTGAGACCTAGCCATTTTACTTTTGCCTGATGTTCAGGACATTCTGTTACAAAGAAGTAAATGGAGTATTTCATTGCTTTTTCTGAAGTGTTGCTAACAGGTTTATATTTCCAATCTTACAACTCATTTTCCAGTAGTACATTAAGAGACCAGCACTGAGCATATTATCCAGGGTGCCAGCTAGTCAGATTTTTAGAAGACAATGTCATGAGCAAATAAGTGCTGCCTGCTTGCAGACAGTGATAAAAGCCTTTTACGTAAATAGGTCAGGAATTCAAGTTTCCATAGAAAAGCAGAACTTTCCAGGCTTAGATTTGTTATTTATTATACTGACAGTACAAGGTTCCACACAAAAAGTCTCAGTCTTATAGCAGACATTGAATGTATAGTCTATTCATAGCAACAGCAGTGCCACAGGGCATAGAGCAGTTGTGTCTGTCTGCACACTCAGCGCTGCCTCAGTTCAGAACAACGTCTTTGCAGCCATGAGGGTTAGAAACTTACTTTTTTGTATTAAATAACAGTTTAAAATCGGCAGACGCTACCAGAGATGGGCTAGTATGGTTATTACTACAAGGGGGCTTAATCTGACCCCAATCCTTATGCTTCAGAATACAAACTAGCCTAGAGTTAAGAAACTTCTCAGATAGGGAGGTTATTATTTAATTGGCTGTCAGGGAGGCTTTATATTGTTCTCTGAATCATCTAGTATCATCTGTTGGGGACAGAATAAATGGACTATTGATGTGATCAGTGTGGCAGTTCCCTCTGCTCTGCAAAAATAGAGACCTTTATACCAAGAGCTGTCATTCCAGCCCCTTTAACCAAGCATTCATTTCAGTGTCATTACACATAATTAAGAAAGTGTTCATCACTCGACTTTGTAGCTAACTCCAAATTGTCACTCCATTTACTGACTGAATTGTTACTCTGCCACTCAGGAAAAGTCTTTTATTTTTGCAGGGCACAAAATGAAGTGAACAGACTGATTCTGACAGGTTATTTTCCTAGAGGATTAACCCAGTAAAATGGATTCAGTGCAAAAATTAATAAAAGGAGTAATCTTACAGCATGTACTGGGCTGCAATGCCTCTTTAGGGTTTGTTGTTCAGAGGCTGCTTGGCTGGACTTCCTTTTAGGATATGCCTGTGCAGCAACTAGACACTCATGGCTGGCCCATGCCAGCCGACTCAGGCTCCTGGAACTTGGGCTGCAGGGCTGTTTGATTGCTGTGTAGACTTCCGGGCTCAAGCCTGAGCTCTGGCACCTTCCTATCTTGCAGTGTCCTAGAACCCGGGCTCCAGCCCGAGCCTGGAAGTCTACACAGCAATCAATCAGCCCCATAGCCCGAGCCCCACAAGTTGAAGTCGACTGGCATGGGCCAGCCATGGTATCTAGTTGCTATGTAGACATACTCTTAGAGAGTAGGGCTTAGCTGCCCCAAGCTGTGGCTTGAGCTGCCCTAGGTTCTATTTTGGTTCAAGTTCCTAAACATGAAAGGTGATTGTAGCTGGGTCAGTCCCATAATATTAGAGAGACAAAGTAGGTGAGTGAGGTAATATCTTTTATTGGATCAACTTCTGTTGGTGAGGGAGACGAGCTTTCAAGCTACAGAGAGCTCTTCTTCAGGTCTGGGAAAGGAAGAGCTCTGTAGCTCGAAAACTTGTCTCTCTCACCAACAGAAGTTGGCCCAGTAAAAGATATTCCAGTACCTCACCCACCTTCTCTCTAAACATGGAAGTATCAGTCATCAGAAATAACGCCAACATTTATTGCCCTTTGGGTTTAGAGGCATAATCATTTGCTATTTGAAGACTTATTGTACTTTGAAGATGATGAAACTGCCTCATTAATATGAACAGTTATGATACGAGTTGGCCATGAGGTGTGGGCTAGCTTTGCTTCACCTGTCTTGCCCTAGATTCTATATGGCGTATGATGTGGTATGGAGTACTACTGCATACTTCTACTGTCATTCCTCCACGACGTGTATTAACATTAACTGAAAAAGTGACAGTGATATTTTAGTCTCTTCAGTGTGCCTCTCTAAAAAACTCTGAATATTCTATTGGGTAAACATGGACAAATGCAATCATTAGACTTGTAAAATCTTTCAAACAAAACTAAAAAGGGGGAGCGGAGAGACCACATTTTCACTGACATAACCAGATCTAGTAAAACAAATATTTAATGTTACAAAGTGAAGCACTAGGAATCATAACAAACTGAACAAAAGTGACAGCCATCAAATTACATGTAGATAAAAGGGCAATTATTTTTCAGAGTGAATTTTTAAAGAATTAACTCTGACATATCACAGAAGACATGATTCACATGATGAGGTGAATATCAGGAGCAGTCAACATTTTTAGATGTTTATCTGGGATCAACTGATAAGAGAACCTTAATTTCAGAGCTGTCAGTTAGGATCCATATTTGATTAGAAATGTCAGGTATGTACCATAGTTGCCTGTAAAAGTCTGACACATTAGATAAAGCTGTGCTTTTAGTTACTAAAGCCGGGGAAGAATTTTTCTCTTCCAGATTTTCTTTTCTCTGTATTTTGGTGTTCTGGAGGAGCAGCAGAGATGGGGAATGTAGTAGTACCACATAGAAAAGCTGCTTCAAGTGGGGAATCTTGAAGACTTACTCCCTGAGCTCTGACTTTCAAGGCTTATCTGCGACTTTGATGTACTGCTTTGAACATTAATAACTTAATGCAGTGGGGCTTCATTCAGCAAGTATCTATTAAAGATCAAACCTAGTTCATCCTGCCCCCTTGGTATTATACATTTTTTCCCCCCCGACGGCCAGTTTAAAGACACACAGACAGCAGGGAAAGAGGGAAGTGGTGTTCTCCACATGAGGGAATTTCTCTGTGTAAATATATTGATAGGGTAAGTGTTGACTAATGTCATTGAAAGCAGCATGTCAAATATCCATCTTCTTTTTAAAAATGCTAGAGCAGGGGTCAGCAACCTTTCCGAAGTGGTGTGCCAGGTCTTCATTTATTCACTGTAATTTAAGGTTTCGCGTGCCAGTATTATATATTAACATTTTTAGTCTCTCTCTAAGTCTATATTATATAACTAAACTATTGTTGTATGTAAAGTAAATAAGGTTTTTAAAATGTTTAAGAAGTGTCATTTAAACTTAAATTAAAATGCAGATCTTATCAGTTTAGTGTGATCCTTGCCCTTGCTTTTCCTTGCTGAGTTTTCCAATATCTGGCAAGATAAGCTGCACACAGGCTTCTGAGTGATCAGTTGTTAACCGGCTCCGAGAGGGACAGAGGACAGATTTCATGTGTGAAAATACGTGTTCACACAGGTATGGGGATCCAAATGCTGAAAGCATTGCAAACGCAATTTTCTTCAAACAGTTATATTTCACTGGCAGGGATGTCCAGCAGGTCAGAATAGAGGCCCCAGGATCTCTCTCGGTATCTTCAAGTGCACTCTGCAGCTCTCCAAACTTTGATGCCCACAATTCTGAGCTTTTTAACTGAATAAGCTGCATTTCAAAATCTTCAACACCAGTCCACAGAAATACAGAAAATCCAAGTCGCTTTCGTTGAACTTTTCAGGTTTAATTAGAAAAGAAAGCATTGGGCCAAATCGCTGGAAATCTTGCAATCTGTCAGAAAATTCTGATTCCAGTTCTTGCATATACATTCCAATCTCATTGACACTGACAGTGCAACTTGTCGATAGCTCTTTTATGTGTTAGAAGTAGCGGAAAGTCAAAGTTTGAATATCCCGAGAAAAAACTGCTAGTTTGCAACAAATGCCTTCCAGGCTCATAAGGATCCAGAATTGTTTGCCCTGCACCCTGGAGACAGAGGTTGAGTTTGTGTAGGTGAGCAGTGATGTCAGTTAGAAACATGAGTTTACATACCCATTTGTCATCATCCAGTTCAGGGTAGTTTTGTGCTTTTTCCAACAAAAAAGCCTTGATTGCATCAAAACAGTTTACAAAGCGCACCAAAACCTTGCCATGACTTAGCCACCAAATGTTGCTAAGTGGGATGTCGTTATAAGCACTATCCATCTCTTCTAGCAATGCTTGAAACTGTGAGTCAAAGCAGATCGAGCAACAAGGACATTCACAATTTGCACCACTATATTCATCACATTAGTAAGCTCTGAATTAGAAATTTTAGCGCACAGGTTCTCTTGATGAAATTTCACTGTTGGGTGGCCAATTTGATCTTCAAGTAAAGAAATCCCCTCTGTTTTTCGACCATGGGAGCAGCAGCATCTGTTGTCACACAAAATATCTTTCTGATGTCAACTCCTCATTCTTCAAAATGGTTTACAAAACTTTCCACTATATCTTCCCCCTTTCTTGTGCCATGCAGGGGTTTTCAGGTGAAAAGTTCCTTATGGATTTCATTGGAAGCACAATGCCTTGCAACAACTCAAACATGGAACGTTGTTTATATCCACACTCTCATCAACTGCAACGCTAAACACTGCTGTGTCTTTTAATGCAGTCATCTGCTTTTCATTAATGTTTTCTGCCATTTCGCTTATGCATCTCTCAACTGTTCTGGCAGAGACACGCAGTTCTTTTATTCTAGATACGATCGTATCTTTATTTGGCAAATCATTGAACAAAACCTCCGAACTGCTGAGAAGAACTTTTTTGATATATTCCCCATCGGTAAAAGGCTTTCTGTTTTTTTGCAAGGCACTGGGTAATCTTGTAAATTCCTTCTATAGCTTGATTTTTACTTACTTTTAAGCATTTAAAAACACTGCTTTGCTTCTCATATCCTGCTACTGCTTTTTTGATCTATTCAGTCTTATCTACTTTATCAAGAAAGGTTTTCTCGTGCTTCATTTCAAAATGTCGTCGAACACTTGATGCGCGACAAAAAATGTTTTCACAACAGAAAGTATGAACAGCACTGCTCTTCTTTTGAATAAATCCAAATGTGTCTGTCCAAGAAGGCTGAAATAAATGGACATCTAACTTCGTTTTCTTAGGAGTTGACATTTTGTCAAATGTACCCCTCGACTTACAGCGGGGAAAAAAAAAATCATGACAGACGGCAGGCACAGTGTCAAACTGTGTGCTGTTCTATGTGGCGTGGTATAAGCAGCAAATCAGGACTTAAAAATATCCCAGTGGTGCTGGAACAATTTTTAAGGTGGGGGTGTTGAGCTGCACCCCCTCTTACACCTGTCTGTACCTCTCACTGCCCCAGGCTGGGGCCAGTGGGCCACAGCTGGGGGCAGCTGCAGAGCAGGGCCGGCTTTAGGACGTGTGGGGTCCAATTCGAAAGAGCTGCCACCAAAATGCCGCCAAAGACAGTGGCAGCGATTGAGCTGTCACAGAAGATAGCAGCAGCAATTCGGCAGCAGCTCAATCGGTTGATGCTGTTTCTGGCGGCACTTCAGCGGAGGGTCCTTCCTTGGCAGCAGTTGTCTTGCGGGGCCCGATTCAGGGGAATCGGCCTAAATCCGGCCCTTCTGCAGAATGCCAAGCCAAGGCCTGGAGCAGAGAACCGGGCCGGCGGCTGGGACCACAGGCCAGCAGCAGGCTAAGCGGGGCCAGTGGCCTGGACCTCGGCTGGCAGGGGGCCAGCAGAGAAAACCCCAAGACGGCAGCAGAGTGCCACTGAAAATCAGCTCTCGTGTTGCCTTTGGCACGTGTGCCATAGATTGCTGACCCCTATGTTAGAGCATTAGATTACTCAGTGGAAAATGTCTTTCTATTGTATTTTGTTTCTTCTTTCAGGACTTACTGTATCCTATTGTGTTAATATGCAGTCCAGGAAGATGCTAATAGATTATTCACTTCACTGAAAGGCAAAAAGTCTGTATTTAGACATGGATGGGGAACTCCGATTGGGATACCCAAGAACTGTATGTGTGTTTACTGTGGAGATGATTGTAGGATTTAAACTACTCTGTGGCTGCTGATCTTCCACTGCATTTGCTGTATTGTTTGTTCTATTAAGAAACAGTGGAGAACTGGGGTGCACTAGGTATGTTGATCTTCTTGTCTAATACCCAATACTGGGCATACCTGGAATGTTCAGCAGCGATGAAGTAGTTAAAGAAAGGACTAGTGCAGTTCAGTAACATCTAATCCCCTCCAAGAACTGTTTCTCAGTCCTCATTCTTTTACCATATCAACCTGTGCTCTCCACCCAAATTAATAATATGTATAGGGCTTAATCAACATCCATTTCAGTAATTGAGAACCTGTTGATTGGATCTGCTGGATCAGGCCCATAGTAGGAGAAGGTTGAAAAGGGAGCTGTTAGAATGGAACTTGTATTGATCAAAAGGAATGAGATAGGAAGCAGAAAAATGTAAGTAAGAGCAAAAACCTTTAAAAGTGAGAATCTGAAATCCTGAGAAGCAGAGGGAATAGCAGGTGACCTGGTGATGTTTTAATGCCACTGCTGTTCCTTAACACAAACATCACTCTAACTGCCTATGAAATGCCCCCACACTGAGCCCACCATAAGAAACGCTAGTAGATTATTGGTAAGGATAAGATTTTTTTCACTGATTCTGTGACTGAGACCTTTGTGACATTTTCCACTTCAGCCCTGGGGTGGGGGCCCCACAGCTATCAGTCTCCCCCAAGTGGTCAGCTACTCTTCCATCTCTTCTCTTCCACCCCCCTCCCCCCGCCATTATTTTTAGTAAAAGTCATGGGCTTTTTGTTTTATTGCCCATGACCTGTTCGTGACTTTTATTAAAAATAACAATGACAAATGCATAACCTTAATTGTTGATGTTTTCCTGGAAGTTAGAATAGTCCAAAAACATGTAGCCTACAGGAGAAAATGGTAGTCTCAGCAGGTCAGCCATGAAAAAGATGCCGGAGAGACAGTTGGAAATGCAAGACCAACAGAAAGGGGGAGATTGGGATGGGTGGATATATGCAATAGCAAAACAGGCCTTTTGCAAGGTTTCATTGGTCATTTTTGCCTCAGTGGCAGAGAAACTCTTGATGGTTTCAGCTACATGAACAATTGACAAGACTGTCGCAAGTATGTTGGCTTCAGTACAAACACCCTCATGATGTGAACAGACTGACTGCACAGGACATTGTGGTGGATGGGTAAAAGGTAAACTTAGTTCTTAAACTCACTGAGAATTAACAGGAGGGCAGTTTTAATGAGGGTATTTGTGTGGTCATTTGTCTGCCAGAAAGGTAGAGCTGGACTGAGATCACCATATAGGCTGATTTGTGACTACTGACCTCCATTGTGCATAATAGAAGATGCAAACAGTCTGCTGGCTCTTCCACCCCACCCCCCCACGCCTCCACAGCCTGCTTAAATCAATAAGAAGCTCTTTTTAAAAAACAATATTAAAAGATTATGTTTACTGAAGTATAGTGTACTTCATAGGAGATGAATAGGATTTCCACAGAAATAAAAATTGTATTAAAATTAATGTTTTAAATTAAATATACACAAGTTAAGAGGGAAGGTACTATACATCTGCGGTCCGGCTTGAGTTATGAGGGATTACAGGTATCAGTTACAAGGATCATGAGATACATACATATCACATAACCAGCACAGGCCCAGATTGGGGTGCGGGGTTTTTTAAAGCATCAGTGGATAAGTGGGCTTGGGTACGCCACCCATGGAATGTATAAAGAGTCCAAGTCAGTATCAGTGTCGCAAATAAGTACATAGGTGGGGTGCATCCCTTGGTTTGTCAGGGAAGGAAGTGGGTTATTTCCCTGGTTGGTGGTCTTGATTACTCAACGTGGTATTGACAGTGTCCTGTGATGTGTTCTGTATAGATGTCACTGGACCACCTGATGATATTGGACACCATAAGCTGTCTCAAGAGAGGGATTTATACTGTGTTCTTGCTATAAAGACCTAAGCATCTATAATTTGACCAGCTTGCTACCATGTGCAGGGCACAATGATGATAAATGTCCTGCTGAATCATGTGAGAGCTGTGTATAGAGTACCTATAAGTGACTGCCACTCATTGAGCAGGTGGGATCAGAGTCAGTGTGTGGTGTAATGTGAGGAACAAATAAAGGAGACTATGGGCTTGACTCTTCTTTGACCTTCCCCTTGTGCAAAAAGAGTATAAAATGCTACCGGATCAGACCTTTCCACCTGTTTTACACTTATTCTGCATAAGTTTAAGGGAACACCGGGGGTGTGCAAGGCAAGCAGCGAAGAATCGGACACTATGAGCTGCCCTGCTCACAGAGCACCTCTGAGTCCCCATACAGAGGATGGGGAAGGGGCAGATATTTTAAGGTGTAATAGGAATGTGGAGGGAAAAGTTTTCTTGGAAAGAAGTGCCAGGAAATGCCTTGATCACTGTTACCTCTAATTTTTCCCACACGTGTGGAATGAATTTTATGTGCACCAATATGGAGGTGATACGTGACACATCACCTCCATATTGTTGCCAGGGCCGGCCCCAGCGCGCCAAGCGCGTACTTGGGGCGGCATGCTTGGGGTGACAAAATGGCTAGAGCCAGCCCTGATTGTTGCCCATAACAAAATTCATGTGGTAGGGGTGGGGCTGAAGGGTTCAGAATGTGGGAGGGGGCTCAGGGCTGGGGCAGAGGATTGGGGTGCAGGGGGTGAGGACTCTGGCTGGGGGGGCTGAGGATGTGGGAATTGGGCAGAGGGTTGGAGGGTTGGGCTCTGAGGTTGGGCTGGAGGTGAGAGGTTTGGGGGCTACAGCAGAGAGAGAGGACTCTCCCCACTCGCTCTCCCTGCAGCAGCTCTGGGGCCAGGGCCAGGGCCGGGGCTGCGGGAGAAGTACCTCTCCCCCGGCTGCGACAGGACTGGAACTGGATTGGGGCCGGGGGATGGGTGCCTCTCCCCCAGCCATGGCAGGTCCAGGGGCTGGGTTGGAGCCGGGGGAAGGTGTGTCTTTCCCTGCCACAGTGCTGTGTGGCGTAGAGAGAACTTAAGACTTCATCAGAGTAAATCTTAGTGTGTTCTGAGATCATGTAGGTAGGATGTTTTTTTCAGCACTCCACCTGTTCCTCGCTGTGGAGAATATAGCAGTAGATGAGGTGCAAGTGTACCTTTCTTGTGGTTAAAAAAACAACACATAGCAAAAGGAGGCCCTTGATGTGGTGTTTTACATGTACTGAAAGTGTAATACAGTTCATTCTAGCTCGGCAAAAACTTTTGTAGTTTTGTGCTGATCATCCTTCCTGCTAACAAGTCACTCATTAGCACTTCCTAATTAAAGGCTGTAGTTGCAGTCCTATTCAGCTAAATGGATATTAAGCAATGCAAGGCTGTAATTTTCTCTAATTCTTCCCATAATTGCTTTGGCATAGTAGCTCTTATGCTAACATGAATACTGTACATGAAACATATTGTGAGTATAGGAAGGTCTGGACCTATAGTTCAAAAGAAGTCTATGGAGTAAAGGGCAGAAAAGCAAGTGTAAGCTATGCAGAAAAACCTCTTACTTCTTACTAGTAATAACTTTGAGATTAATCCTACCCTGAGGCACACGGTAGAGTTAGGAGACCAGAAGGTTTTTCAGATCGCTACAAAAGACAATGAATGGCAAAAGCCAAGAAATTAATTCACAATGAGGCACAGTCAATAACTCTGCAAGACAACATTGTCTCCCTCTGAGAGCTGTTACTGGTCATCATGGTCCTGAAGCGATAAACAGAATCTACACTGAGTTTTACAAGTGACCTGTAAGAGAAGGTGAAAAGAATCCCTGCCCTTCTCCCAGTCCTACACTGTGGAAAAACAAAGGAACTGCTGAGCCTAATAGGCTGTAAAAGCTACACAGTTCCTCTCCTTCTCCCCAAGAATATATATTAAATACTTGACGTTTCTGTAGTGCCTTACAACTGAATACTTCAGTGTGTTTTAGGCATATTAATTAATGTAGCCTCCCACTAGTCTGGGAGAGAGAGAATTATTTAGAATTAATGAGAACACTGGAGCATGGAGAGATTAAGTGGCTTACTCAAGGTCATAGAGGAAGGCAGTAGCAGAGCTGAAAATAGACTCTAGGGGCCAGCAACATGGAGGAGTCACTATCTGAAGAACTCATCCTGCTTGGGCTTTCGCTCCTGTTTCAGGAAACAGGCAGAGCATCCATGAGGCACTGGTGGACATTTCAGTGGCATTTTCTGATCCACCAAAAGCACCTGATGGAGAAGGAGGAGAACCGTGATACGGACATGGCAAACTTACTCCGGCTGATGCTGTTCACGAGTGTCAATTTAGCCAATGTAGACTGGCACTTATGGAGCAGGGTCACAGGCGCAGACTGGTGGGATCACATCATCATGCAGACCTGGGGTGACCAGCAGTGGCTCCAGAACTTTTGCATGAAGAATGCTACATTTCGGGAGCTTTTTGAGCAGCTTACCCTGACACTCCAGTGTTAGGACACATGCATGAGGGCAGTCAGACCTGTCCAGAAGCAGGTTGCTATAACCATCTGGGAGCTGTCTACCCCAGACTGCTGCAGGTCCATTGCTACCCAGTTTCAAGTTTGGAAAGTCAACAGTTGGTAAAGTGATGGAGGAGGTTTTTGAAGCAATCAGGCTTGTGGTTTACTCCAATATCCCTGAAGTAACTGCCTGATGGGACTCATGCCCATAGTTTGCCCTCTTCAAGGAGCACAAAAACACAAACAGCAAAAGGCCAAAAGCCTGCTGTAGTGGGGCGGGTGCCCCACTCCATGAGGAAAAAGGCTAGAACAGGCCAGAGAGGCTGTGCAGACTGGCAGCCAGTCAGCAAAGGCCTATGAAGAGCCATTCAGGGCAAAGTATCAGAGGGGTAGCCGTGTTAGTGTGGATCTGTAAAAGCAGCAAAGAATCCTGTGGCACCTTATAGGCTAACAGACGTTTTGGAGCATGAGCTTTTGTGGGTGAATACCCACTTCGTCAGATGCAGGCATTCTGCTGCCTGTGTGTATCCTGCTCCACCTGTGACAAGTACAATTTCTGGCTGAATGTACTGGTTCAGCAATATATTACTGTCATAGGTCTATTCCGGGACAAATGGCTGACCTTTTGATTCACAAAGATTGTGGTTTGCTGAGCTCTTCACAATAATTCAGACAGCACTGATGACACAGTTCTGTAAACAGCACCAGTGGGATTTCAGTTTGCCAAATGCACATTCAGTACCTGTTCTACTGAGTGTGTAATTAAACATTCTTTTGCCAGGGCCTTTGAGATTAGCATAGTTTCATAAGCCAAGGCGCAAAAGAGGGTACCTGGGATTCCCTAGAACAACAGTAGGGACAGTTGCTCCATTTATGACAATGTCATTTGGTTGGAATAATGTCCCGGGCACTCCACAAAGATAGACTCTCAACTGGCAGAAAACCCTGGGGTCATTAACTTGTCCAGTGCAGCCCATGTTTGCATCCATTAATCAGCCTCTGTGGTCCACAAAAGCCTGCATAACAAATATGCAGGTGTCAAGTATCAGAGAGGTAGCCATGTTAGTCTGGATCTGTAAAAAGCAACAAAGAGTCCTGTGGCACCTTATAGACTAACAGACATATTGGAGCATAAGCTTTTGTGGGTGAATACCCACTTCGTCAGACGCATGTGGTGGAAATTTCCAGAGGCAGGTATAAATACGCAGGCAAGATTCAGTCTAGAGATAATGAAGTTAGTTCAATCAGGGAGGATGAGGCCTTCTTCCAGCAGTTGAGGTGTGAACACCAAGGGAGGAGAAACTGCTTTTATAGTTGGCTAGCCATTCACAGTCTTTGTTTAATCCTGAGTGATGGTGTCAAATTTGCAGATGAACTGAAGCTCAGCTTTGTGCACCCACATTATGGACTTTCATGGACCAATGGAAAAGGGAGAATAATATGTTTATGAATGTATTTTTACAGTAAATGAATACTCTAAAAATGCCATTTGATTGTCAGGAATTGCTAACTGTGTATGAGATGACTGTTTATACGAAGGGTGGGCGGGTGGGAACAGTCGTTTTCCTGACATGAATTGTGGATTTCCACTATGGATTGATCTGAATAGACGTACTGAGAAATTGTTTTGGGATACAACTTCCCAATTGTGCCTTATCATGTCTTTGTCTTTATTCTTTGAAATACCCATTCTTACCATCACTGTATCACATCATATAAACTTTTAAAATAAAATAAAGCCTTTCTTTGGGAACATGGCTGTATTACCAAAAAACAATGTTAAAGTATTGTTAAGGCAGGCTAGCTGCAGTGCTTAATTTGTAATGAAAGAGGTGCCAAGGCTCAACAATTTTTTTTTTACATTCATAACTCATGCAGCAAGCCCAGAGGTGCTGGGGCTATGAATTGGTAAGGCTGAAGATGTTAGGGCTCAGCCCTGGCACAAATTAGCACTGGCCAGCTGTCATTACAACACCAAAACCCCATCAATAAACCAACACCAAAATCAGTAATAAAATAAAGTGCATAGCACAAACATTGAACAATGCAAAACAATGAAACCAGTGAAAACAAACAAATTCCCTACTTAAGCATGTCTACTGGCCTCCATTCTCCTTTTCCACTTCTAGCATGTTTAGCATACACGTGGCACTGCTGCAAGGGTTGAGGACTGCAGGAGATCTATTTGCCCTTGCAGCTAGCATCATGTCGCAGTTGCATGGACCAGCCAATCGTGATATTGTCCAGTAATCTGCAGGACATGGTACTGTGGTGAGGACTCAGGATGTGACATGAACCTGAAGTCTTGCTGCCATTAGCACAAGACTTGAGCCAGGGTGTTGCTGCCATTTCCTGGGAATCGACTGACTAGTCTTGGGATAGAAAGGATAGGCACACCAGCCCGTGGGATAGTGTTGATGGCCTCTCAGGACACAAGTCGGGGCCATCCAGGCCCAAGCTGCATCCACACTGCAAAATAATAAATTTTGAACCCGACTCCACTGGGATTTGCACTCAGAGCTACCCCTGTTGCTGGGTCCTGCCTGTCTTAATTGGTTCTAGCAAGTTCCTGATTGCTCTAGTACAGCCCCTGCTTGGGTCACTCAGGGAACAGAAAACTACTCATCCAGTTATCTAGGCTGGAGTTGCAATGGGACTGCAGAATTATTGCTGCGTCACTTCAAAGACTTGCTTTCTTTGAAAAGAATTTTAAAGAGAAGAACTGTTCCCAATCAACTTAGAAGACTTAGGGTCAGGTCCTGTTTGCCTCTTCAGTTGTGCATTGGTTCAAAGGGCCATTACAGTAGCCAGGAATCACCAGGACATAATCATATTCCTGCCACAACCCTTACACTGGCCTCAGAGGGGCAGGGTTGCACAGGGGCCATTTATTTTAATAAAATACTCCTACCATAGCTGCTCTGCAGGATCCTCCTATCCCTGGTATGATATCAATGTGCTGGTTTAATATACTTTATTTTCCTTTTGTAAGGAATAACTCCAGAGCCACTTGTGAGTTATGCAGGCATCCTAAATTCCAGCCAATAAAAGCCATACTTACCGCATTCTTTGGTCACATGCTTTCTGCTTCTGCCACATAAATTAGAGATATTGTATTCAGATCAACACTGTTATCATTCTGAGGTGCAGGGACAACCAGCAGCTGCCGTTTGAGGGATAACTCTCACTACCTAGCGATGAGCAAAATATTTTCTCCTCTCCCTCATTGTCATGTGTTAATTTTTAAAATATGGACATCTATTACACTGACAAAATACAGGAGTGCACAAAATCTGATAGGAACTCAACGGAAGAGGTGAAGTAGTAGGGTTTGGTAAGTATGCAAGCAGTGTACCGGCTCTGGCAAATGCGGGCAGGCTACTTGATGCTATGGCAGAATTTTAGGTGCAGCTGTCGGCCTGGGATTTTCAGTAAGCTAGCCTGTGATGCTGAAATCATTACAGAAGAGGAAGTGCGTGGCCTCTAAGGATATGTCTACTAGAGTAAAAGGTAAACTCTTCCTTTAGGGTTCACTTCAAACATGTTAAAATGCAACTTGCCCTCCCTATGGTAGAGATTTAAAACATAGTGGCTTAACATGTTTAACAAACACATAATCTTATCCTAGTCTAGACATACCCTATGAAACACCACTTGCTTCTGAGCTCTACTCTCTAGAAGGTGCAGCAACGGACAGGACTTGAAGCTTGCAATAACTGAGAACTTGCAAGCTCTCGTCCCTCCACCTTCAGAAATTTGTATTTATTGGGATTCTTTAATTAAGTTCCTTTCCACTGTGAACTCTAGGCATACCTATTAAACATGGTGAAAGCAGAATGGTATTCAGAATACTGACCACAAAAGTGGCACCTACTTTCCACCCAATGTGTGCCGCAGAACCCCACTAGGCATGGAAAAACAAAAGTGCATTCCCTTTCACCTTGTATTCCTCATTAGCAATCCTAATAACTACAGTTCAGGTACCTGTGTTATTGGTGATGATGTTCAAAAGCAGAAGGAATGTGATTTGATTGTCATACACCAGACTAAACTTTCAGTGCCAGCTACAGTTAGAAAAATAGTCTCTTTTTCCATTGTAAACTGATAACTCTTGATTCTGGAAGTGCCTGAGGGAGAACCAAGATATCATTTCATAGGCACCTTCATGCCTCTAAACCCACTTTCAGAGCCTGCCTGAATTGCTGTTATAAACTATTATCAACTCATAAAAATAACTCCATGGTAGAATTCATGCCAAACTATTACCTTGTGCATGAGGTTTCAAACATGGGTGTCTAAGATGCAAAGATACCTTGATGATAAATATGGTATAAAAAGCTGGCTAGATTGATAAGATTTGAGTGAATATTCTCTTACACATTCTCAGGAAGATTATTTGGCCAGTTTAAAGGCTGTAGGAGTGACACGGTTTAAAAAAAACAAAAACAAAGTGTGACAACACTGCAAAAAAACAAAAATAGCCAATTATTGGAAGACATAGGCTGGGCACATCCAGATCTAAAATTTAGTAATGTTCAGATCCTGAGTTTTAACTTGAACCCATCTCTAACTATTGATATTTTATATTAAGCTTATGTATATGTAAACCAGATCTCATCCTTCCCTATAGAACTGGGTTCTAAGAATTTTGCTGAACCTAAAGGTGAACTCGCCTTAATAATATAAGGGAGAGGCAGTTGTCCCCTTGTTTTTGTCAATGAGTCCCATTTCACGCACACAGACACACACACCCCCACACATCCCATCCCACCCATGAGATTTTTAGTCACGGTTTCTACTGACTCAGTTACTGTGCAGTTGAGGAATTAGTTCATGGGTGAGCCTGATACAAACTTCAGATTGAATTTAGGAACAACATAGGAATTGCTATTCTAAATCAGGCCAGTACTCATTCTAGTCCTGTATCTGGTTTGCCAGTACCAGAGGCTTCAGAGAAAGGTATATGAAATCTCATAGTGGACAATTTATGGAAAAATCTGCCTATAGAGGGAGTTTCTTCCTAATCATGTAAGTTAGTGGTTGTTAAAGACCCTGAAGCGTATGTGTTTATCTTTCTTATCTAATGTTATTGTTGATGGTATGAATCTCTAATCCTTTTTGAATTCTAAGTTCTTCGATTCAGCAAAGTCTCATGGCATTAGGTTCCACAGTCTTTCCTTTTATCCATTCAACACTTTTTTGCCTTTCAGTTTCACTGAATGGCCTTTTGACCTTGTATTATGAGAGGATACATAGCTTAAGTTCTCTATACCTGCAATAATTTTGCATACTTCGGTCATATGCCTTTTATTAATCTCCTTTCTAAACTGAACATCCCCAGTTAAATTCTACTCCTACAAAACTCTTTCCATTCCAATCTCTGAACCCCTTCTATATCAGCTCTCTCTCTTTAGAAATGGGTGACTGGGACTGAATCCATATCCCAGTGAGGGCATACGAATCAATCTATATAATGGCATTATGATTTTAGTATTTTATTTACATTTATAGAATACTTTGTACAATAATGGTTGCTTTTTGACTGTCGGTGCACACTGAGCTGCTCACAGGGTTGTCAAGGTCTTTTCCTGAATGGCTGTGATTAATTTAGGACCCAGTAACATGAAAATATTTCAAAACATTCCATCTAATGCACATTACCATCCATTTGTCAACACCTAGGTTTGTTAGATCTAGCTGAAGTTCCTCACAATCTTCTTTGGTTTTGGCTAATCTAAATAATTTTATCATTTGCAGATTTTGCTGATTCACTGACAGTCTCCTTTTGCAGAGCACTAATATACATATTAAACACTGGTCACAGTGCACCCCAATATTTATCTATTACCATAGCAAAATTGACCATTTATTCCTGCTCTTTGTTTTCTATCTCATTGCCAGTTTCTGCTGTGTGACAGTACTTACCCTTTCACTTCATGATTGCTTCCTTATTATCTTCCTGTTAGGAACTTTGTTAGAGGCTATTTGAAAGTCCAAAAAACTTTATCAACCCATTCTCCTTTATCCATTATTTCATTGACCTGCATGGAGAACTCTAGTACACTAAAGAAGCATGATTTTTTGCCATGCTGGTATGTCCCCATTACATCAAGCCTGATTTTCAGAAGTACAGTAGAACCTCAGAGTTACTAACACCTCAGGAATGGAGGTTGTTTGTAATTCTGAAATGTTCATAATTCTGAATAAAATGTTATGGTTGTTCTTTCAAACATTGACTTTTGTGACAGACCCAGACCAGTGGTACAGGAGTCTGGTAGAAGGCAAATATACTGGTCACTGGATGAGTAGTTTTCTGTTCCCTGAGTGACCCGAGCAGGGGCTGTACTAGAGCAATCAGGAACTTGCTAGAACCAATTAAGACAGGCAGGCTAGTTAAGACATCTGGAGCCAATTAAGAACATACTAGAATCAGTTATGGCAGGCAGACTAATCAAGACACCTGATTTAAAAAGGACCTCCCATCAGTTAGTGGAGGGCAAGCAAGGAGTGAGAAGGCATGCTGCTGGAAGACTGAGGAGTACAAGTGTGATCAGGCTTCAGGGGGAAGATCCTGAACTGAGGATAAAGAAGGTGCTGGGGGGAGGCCATGGGGAAGTAGCCCAGGGAGCTGTAGCTGTAGCTGTCACACAGCTGATACAGGGGACATGGTAGACAGCTGCTATCCACAGGGCCCTGGGCTGGAACCCGGCATAGAGGGCAGGCCTGGGTTCCCCCCATCTCCCCAACTCCTAATCGGACACAGGAGGATTTGACCTGGTCTGTGACCAACACAAGAAGGGAGGGTCTAATTTGGAAAGGGGTCTGGCCTATTCCCGACTCACTAGGTGGAACACAGAGACTGCAAGGATTTTTCTCCATTTCCCCCATGCTGGCCAGTGATGAGGTTAGCTGAGTGAACGTCAGGTTTGAACGTTTAGCAGAAGTGGCCAAACTGAGGGCTGCCGTGAACCTCTGAGGCGAGCAAATCCACCAAAAAGCACAAGACCCACCAAGGCAGAGGAGGAAGTTTGTCACACTTTGAACATACAGCTTTGAAACTTTGCAGAAGAAAAATGCTGCTTCCCTTTATATTTTTTAGTAGCTTACATTTAACACAGTGCTGCACTGTATTGGCTTTTTTTATTGTCTCTGCGACTGCCTGATTTATATACTTCCGGTTCTAAATAAGGTGTGTGGTTGTCTGGTCATTTTGTAACTCTGGGGTTTGTAACTCTGAGGTTCTGCTATACCAGGAAATCAATGGAAAGTGAATGTTCTCTGTACCTCTGTAAATCAGGTCCATTCCTATTCAACTGTGTTGTTTTATTCTAGTTTTAATGATTGTTTCAACCAGATTTTCTAATGTTAAAATAAGGCTCACTGGCTTCTAACGACCAGGATTGCCTTTGAGTTTTTTATAAATAGGTACAATATTTGCTACTTGCCACTTCTCTGTATAGGATAGATTTTAATAATAGTAAGTGGTAGTAATAGTAATTTTCCTTGCTATAAATGGGAAAGCCCAATAGCTCTGGTCTGATATAATGGAGTGATGGAGACTTTAGATCCCCTTGTTGTACATAGACACAATTCAAAAGGAATTTCTGCTGCCTATGTACACAATAACTGTCTGAAGACATATTTGCATGTATCTATTGATGTGTACCTAGTGTACACACTCGTTCTTTACTCCTGAACTAATTGGGCACAACAGGGAAAGAGGGAGTTAAGGACAAGGATCGTATGTCAGGTTTAGCTTTAATTCTAAATGTCTTTTAATTTTGTGGGTCAAATCCTAGTAGGATTCGATCCTTTCAGGAGTTAGAATGAGATTGCTCAGTACTTATTGGAATTGATGACCCTGCGAGATCTTGGAGCTTGGCTGCCAGGAGACTGCTGCTCTTTTTTAGTAACATTGTGTGTAATATGTATTTCTGAATAATGTTCTCTTGTAAAAATGGCTGAAAATTCTGCTTTGGTAGTCGAAGACCTTGGTTTTCCTGTAACTCACTGCAGCACACAGTGTGCACACGCAAATGCAGAGAACCAAATTCCCAAATTATACATTTTTGATAAGGTGATAAGACAGAACTTTGCAAAACTAAAAGAAAAGGGCAAGCTAGACAGTGAGTAAAAGTTACTTTTTTTATTTATTTTTTATAATTCTGATTCACTCTAGAAAACGATTGCAAAATTGATATCAACCGCTATTTCTGCTCGATCCTCCCCATGCACTCTGAAACTAGATACAAAAGGTATTGTAGTGAACCACAGCCAAAGCTGTAGCATGTATCACAGACAGAGAAGACTCTGCATTTGTTTCCATGTGAACTGATGGTCCTGCCATAATGGCAAACAACGCTGTTTAGATGCAAGTGATTTTATCTTGGAAACAATTTGAAAATTCCTCACAGAAAGAAACACATGACTCTGTCGCTGAATGCAAACAGCTTGGGTTAAGCAGCTCATTAAGCGGATCAGTTTGGGTGATTGGGATTTGAAATGCTATGGGGGAGGTAACAAAAGACTTCTTTGCCTCCTGCAAAACCATGGCAAAAGATTTCTGAAACTCTTCATGCTGCTGTGAATCTGATTTGGAGCAAGACTTCTGACACTGGTGTTCTAGCCAGCTTCCCTGCTGGCTCATCTGTCAATAAAAGGACATGGTGACCTGTGAGAAAAAAACCTGAGGGCTGGGACACTTATGAATTGCTATATCAATTGTTGAGGGCAACAGATGTTTGGACTATCCCACCAGCCCACTGAAAGAGTTATCTGTGTAACCCATGGCACACACAGTCAACACACCCCTGGCTGGGTTCATTAGCAATAGGGATCATACTTGGGACTTCTGAATCTTAACACATGAGCTTCTACAGTGGTGCTGGAACAATTTGTACAGTGGGGCTATTGAGAGCCATTGAACCAAACCAGTGCTGTAACAAGTGCCTCACTTGCCTCGAGTGTGCAAAGTGAAGGAGCAGAGCTCTACCGCGATTGGCAGCGCTTCAGCAGCAGCTCTTCCACTGCTGCTTCTTCGGCGGCAATTCGGTAGCAGGTTCTTCTCTCCCAGAGGGACTCAGTGACCCGCCGCCAAATTGCCGCCAAAGAATGAATGAAGCGGTGGCAGCAATTCAGTGGCAGGTCCTTCCCTCCGACAAGGACAAAGGGACCCACCACCAAATTGCCGTCGAAGAGCCTGGAGCCGGCCCTTGCCTCGGGTGCAAAAATTCCTTATTACAGCTCTGAACCAAACTGTAAACCTGTATATGATGGAAACCTCTTTAAGTCAGGGGTTGCTGCTGTACCCTCTGCACTCCTAGTTCCAGAACCTATGAGCCTTTATTGCCTGAGCTAAATGATCCACATCTGTTAGCCAAGGTTGCAGCAGGCTCATCCATCTCTGTCTGTGTCTCAGCCACCACTAGAGGCCCTGGGGTGTCACACTGACTGGAAGTGGGTTACATCTGTAGCCAGGTAGTATTCTTCCTCAGACCTCTGAAATCCAGTGATTTTCATTAGTCTTTGGGGACAAATGTGTCTTTCAGCTCTAAACAAAGGAAGTACTATTTCACTATAATGATGATGATAATTTCCATACTCTTTCCTCCAAATCCTGTACTAAGAAGAAAATCCAGTTTGCAACCAGCTCTGAGTAGAGTCAGAAATGCTATCAGATTATCCTATAGTTGCTAACATGGCTATGAGATCTAACTCTCATTCGCATAGACATTGAAGTCCCCCAGAAAAATTAGTCTTGGCAACTGCAGTGCCAGTGCAGAAAGGAACTGTGTAAGCTCAAGCAGGGACTTCGTGAGGCAGCAAGGCAGCCTGTACTAGATTACAAGGGTAACCAGTACTAGTCCCATTTGAAACCTGGTCAAGGAGTTGTATGTGAGTTATGGACTCCAGCAAATCCCCTGTTGGGTTGGAAAACTAATGCAGACCACAAAAATACAAACTTTCTGAAGGTTCCAGGATTACATTTCTCTCAAGAGGACTTCACTTCCATGGAAACTTAAGAGTAGGAGTTTTATTCTGAATTGGAGATGCAGAATCAGTTCCAAAGTGATGTACTCATTTATACTAATGAATTCACACTTTTCCAAGGTGATGTTCACGTTTAGTATGCAGGCAAAAATGTTGCTTAACGAATGCCACTCTTTAAAGAAGAGATCTACATAGAATTCATTTAGTTCATACTTACTATTTTTCAGGGTAGAAAATGCTCTTGAATGATGACAGTGCTTAAGACCTCCCGCAGTCTCTATTATAACATCCATCACCAGTTGTGGCTGAGAATGCATCTGCCAGCTTTGAGCAGGTTTACGCTATCTTTGCTTGATATCCTTACTTCCATTAGTGACATGCTGCTTTTCCTATCACACATTTAGTTGACTGAGCGCAAAAGAGAGAGCCTGGGCCTGGTTTGACTTTCCTGGTTAATGACCTATCACTCAGGCCTGTCTGCACAAAAAGGAAACCTGCACCAGAGACAAACATGTGCTAAAGAAGGCCCCCTGATAAGGGTATAGTGTATTTGGTGCCTCAGACCAGTCACCTGCAATTGGCAAGACATTGATGGCATCATCAAGAAGTCAGTAAGTTCCTTCAGCAGAGGCCAAGATTTTGTTTCATTCTGGCACTGTATTTAAATAGAAGATATATAGTGGGCACCAGGGGTCTATATGGGACTGTATGTCTTAGTAAACTCTATTGAAAGCTAACACAACAAATTTTTCATTTATTTCAGCCATATGTTTTGGCTGCGTTATGTCTAGTACAGAGCCTTTGTTCTGGTCTCAGCTATCTAAGCATTGTAGTTTTGAGCACTTCTTTCTCTCTTTGACCCATATTCTTTTCTCATCTACTCCAGTGTAACTCTGCAGTAATTCCACTGAAGTGAATGGAATTGCACTGGTTTGATTGAGGGCAGAATTTGGATCTTTATTTTCTTCATCCTATTCAATATTTGTCCATCAGATTTGTGCTTTCTTAGAGTCTTTATACCACAAATATTGAAAATGAAAACATTTTGGTGTCAAATATTTATGTATTTCCTAAACTTAAATTAACTGAGTTCAGGAAGAGATTCCTCCTTCTCAAGGGGAACAAGGTGGTCACTTCACTGTGGAAGGAGTGAGTGGTGGTTCCTTCATGTCTCTGACCATGCTGTAGAAATGCTCTGATGAAAGCAGATGTCTCAAGGAGGAGGGTCCTGGGTGTTTCATGGGAGAAAGTTTTTTTTTTTCTCAAAGAAGATGAAACTGTACTGAAAGCAGATCTCTCCATGGAGAACAGGTTGTATAGAGCACTTGGGTGCATCATAAGGGTGTGAGAATCTGCTTGCATGAGAGATGGATGATTCTAGGAAGGGAGAATAGACTATAGTGGAGAAAATACAGAGGGGAAGTGTTTGGAGGGGACAGGTCAGCCCATCATCTTGCTACCTTCAAGGGGGTTTAAGTCGGCGGTGGCCCACATCTGTGTTATTCCTCTCCTGTCTCCAGGAGAAAGGGAGGTGAGAAAACACAGGAAAACCAGCACCTTCTTTCCCCTGTGATCCTCATGCCTCCAGAATGGATGAGCAGTCTTCAATTCCCTCTTTCCTATTCTGAAAGTCCTTGTCCAATTACATGGAAAACCCACAGAACCTTTTGCTGTTTTGTTGGTAGACCTTTGGCAGGAGTGGAGTGTTTCACCATTGTGGTGGCCTTCCCCATTTTTCTCACCCCTGAAGAAGTCCTGTTCTAGGACTTCAATCCAGACCAATGATGAACTGCATCACAGCCTGCCCCGCAGCCTTGGATGCCTCACAATGCTTTGTTGTAGCTGCCAACCAGGGATGCTCACAAACAGCCTAACAGCATGCAGGTCACATCGTGAATGTCTGGGTACAGCTACAGCCCTGGTCCAGCCACTCTGACCCCAGCAGCCTGTCAGTAACATGTTAGCTACCCTCTGGCTTCTAGCCGCCTTGGTTACTACTTGCAAGGTGAATCCCAACACACACCCATTCCCAAATTTTCCTCAAAACGTGTTCTGCAGTGTCCAGCCCTTTCTTGGACTATTGAGATATTAAAGGTCCATTGCCTCTGTAAAGGGTCAATATTCTACAGTTTGCTACTTTAACTGGAGTTACGAAACAGTTCAGTTTAAACACAGCACTGGATTCATTTAGATTAAAAATAAAACAAGTTTATTTAATTATAAGGAAATAGATTTTAAGTGAGTACAAGTTTAAGGCATTAACATCAGAAATGGTCACAATAAAAATAAAACATTTTCTAGTACAGATGCTCCCCGACTCACGCAATCGTTCCTTTCCAGAAAGCCTTTCATAATCCAAATTTTACATATGTTGGAAATGTATATTGTGCAAGCATAAAAAAACAAACAATTACAACAAAAATATTTAATTTACCTTAATCCTATTGTTATCCTGGCATTGTCTTTTCCTCTTTTGAAATGTATGTTCTGTCGCATTTTTTTCCAAAACAATCCAATTTCGTCAACATTAAAGATTTGCTGTGCTGTATAACCACATTCTTCTATAAGTTTTCATAATACTTCGGGATACTTTTCAGCTGCTTTTGTATCAGCACTAACACCCTCACCACTCACTTTTACATTGTGAAAATTTGCACGTTGTTTAAATCTATTAAAGCACCCATGACTAGCCACAAACTTTGCATTCGGATCACTGTATTTTCCCTTTACATCTTCAAAAATACTTTTAGTCTTTGCTTAAATAATCATTAGGCTAAGCAGCAGACGTTTTTGAATCTGATCTTCCATCCACATTGTTAATAACTTTTTCATTTCATAGCTAGCACCAGAATTCTGCTTCATTATGACTGTTGATTTGTAAGGAGCAGAGCCTTTCACATGCTCTTTTATGTGTGCACTATCATTCAAAATACTTTTCACTGTTGAGGTAGCCAAATCGAGTTCATGAGCAATTGATGAGAGACTTTGTCCACCTTCATACTTTTTCACTATTTTCATTTTATGCTCTAAATCAGTCTTCTTCCGCCGACAAACTGGTCCTGCATTCTTGCTATCACTTGGTTGCTTTCCAGGCATGATTTGAATGAAATAATAGGGTGAAATAACAGAAATACAGTATCACTGAAATAACATGAGACTGAAAGGCTGTGAGAGTGCTAAGCCTTCCCTTGTAGGAGATGCTACTGCTGTGTTCCTCCGCACACTGCACTACAGTACTTTGCGTTTCCGTACACTATGGAATATTTTCTGCAGCTCAAATATTTTATTATGCCTTATGGAACTTTTTGCGTAAGGTCGAATTTGCATAAGTCGGGTCTTGCATAACCCGGGGAGCGTTTGTAACTAAAACTTAACAAGCTAGATTTGGTTCCACGTAAAATCCTTACCACAGGTTCCCAGCAACACTGCTGACCAAATTCTCTGATCAGAATCTTCCCCACAAAATCAAAGGGCTTTTTTTCCCATTTATCTTCTTACGTGAAAGAGAGAGAGAGAGAACCTTAGGTGGTTTTGCCCCTCTCTTGTATAGTCTGGTCACCCATGGAATTACATTTTCCTGAGGGTTACCCCTACATAAAGTTAATTCCAGATGTGAGGAAGGAGACATGGAATCTAGGGATGAAAGAGGTTTTATGTTATTGTTTGCTAAAATCCAGATCTATCTGTTCCTGCGCCCATTCATTGCCAAAGAAAGGCTATTTAACTGGTGACTGGTGATTGCCAATCAGCTTTGACAACACCTGGCTAAAGGCATCATCTCTCCATGGATCATCACCTTTTAGTGGTGGAGAGGCTTGCATGTCTCAATGATCCCAAGAGCGATGCTGTCTGGAGTCATGTACTCCCTTAGGGTCACTCATGGCAGAACGGTCAAGGGCAAGGTTCCAGACAAAGTGTGATCCAAGAAGTCCCTAACAGCAGAGCAGATGGAGGATAACTGCACAGTGGAGGTGAAACTGTTGTGTAATGTTATAACGGCTGCGAAGGTGGATGAAGGCTGCAGCAAATAGAGGATTTTCAATCACTGGATTTCCATGCCACTGATTTTGAGTCCTCTATCTGTCAAGGGTAGTGTGGTAACTGTTGTGCACCAGTCTCCCCACTTTAAAAGAAGTCCCGCACAGGCATCTTCCAGTTTGGGGAAAATAACATTTACACAAGTCAAAAGTCCGGTGGCAATCGGCGAGTAGCGATGGGAACAGGACAGTGAAATCCAGAAGTTCCTAGTCACAGACGGACACACAGGTGATGGTTGTGTGATACAGTCGTCTTGCTCGAGGGATTGAGGCGGGTTGAGCATCTCGGCAGCTGCACTCATGACTGAGCAGTCCTTTTTAGGATCCACTCTGCTCACCCCACATGGGAAGGAGATTAGAAAAGGTACCCTAAAAATAGTCTTGCCTCTGTTTCTCCTGGCTGGATAGCCACATCCAGCAGGATCACCACCTTAGCGGTCAAAAATGTAAGAAACTTTCCAACTTTGGAACTTGGACTGTACGGACCCTGATAAACAACTCAAACAGCGACTGACCAGAGTGATGTATAACCATTATTGCTCGTGAATTGAGTTGGTTTAACATCGATATTGCTGCTTTGTCCGAAACTAAAAGAGCTGATGAGGGACATGTGAGGAAGGAGAAAGGAGGATGCACCTACTTCTGGAAGGGAAAATCTATAGATGAACCCTGATTGCGTGGAGTGGGCTTTGCTATAAAGAACAAGCTCGTAAGGTACCAGTTGGCATCAATGAGCGGTTTAGGACACTCCGACTGAGGCTCACCAAAAATCAACAGGCAACTATTGTGAGTGCCTGTGCACCAACACTAGATGCCTATGAGAATGTAAAGGAAGATTTTTATTCTCAGTTGAAACCATTTTATCGGAGACCCCTACAGCAGACAAGATCATCCTTCAGGGGGATTTCAATGCACATGTTGGATGAGACTCGGACCTGTGGAAAGGAACAATCGGGAAAGAAGGAGTTGGCAAAAGTAATTCAAATGGAATTCTGCTCCTGACCAAGTGTGCTGAACATGAACTTATTATTACGAACACCCTTTTCCAACAAAAGGAAAAGTTCAAAACGTCTTGGAGACACCCATGGTCAAAGCACTGGCATCTCCTCGACTACATTATAGTTCGTACCCGAGATCGTATTTCTCACAAGAGCAGTGACAAGTGCTGATGACTTTTGGACTGATCATTGCCTTATTCGATCCACGATGAAAATTAAGATCGCTCCCAAATGGAGGCTGCAAAAGAAGCAGGTCAGACGCAAAAAGAAGGTTCAAGACTTGAAAGACCCTGTTAAGCGTGACCACTTCCAAGCAGTCTTAGAAGAAAAGCACCCATCAGAGTTTCTAGAAGAAATCGAGGAACATTGGAGCCAGTCGAAAGCAGTAATCATCAATGCCTGTGAGGAAACCATAGGCTACCACACCAGACAACATCAGGACTGGTTTGATGAGAATGATACTGAAATTGAGCAACTCATCAATGAGAAGAGAATGGCATTTTGTGCTTGGCAGAATGACATAAATTGTAATACAAAGAGGGAAGCCCAAGCCAAGGCAAGGACGGAAGTACAACATAAAACCAGAGAACTTAAGAACGAATGGTGGACTGAGAAAGTGCAAGAACTCCAACATCTCGCGGACATCCACAATACATGTGGTTTCTTTAGTGTCACCAAGGCTGTTTATGGGCCAATTTGTCATGGTATGAATCCTCTTTGCTCTAAGGATGGAACCACACTTCTGAAGGACAACAAAGCCATCAATTCTCACTGTAAGGAACATTTTGAAGATCTCCTTAACCGTAATTCTGTGGTTGTAGATGAAGTCCTTGAGCAAATCCCTCAACAACCATTTAGAGACAAGCTCAGAGACCCTCCCAATTTGTATGAGGTGCACAATGCAACCATGCAGATGAAGAACAACAAGGCAACAGGTCTAGATGGGATCCCTGCTGAAACCTTGAAAAATGGTGGACCAGAGCTAATTCGGCAGCTTTACCTGCTTATCCTTAAAATCTGGATAAAGGAGGAGATACTCAGTGAAGTGAGGGATGCCTCAATTATCACCCTCTTCAAGAAAGGGGATAAAGTGGATTGTGGAAATTATTGGGGTATCTCCCTGCTAGCCACTGCAGGCAAAGTTCTGGTGTGGATCCTTGCAACCCGCCTTCTGTCCCTGTCAGAAGAAATTTTACCAGAGTCACAGAGTGGTTTCCATGGAACTGCAGATATGATCTTCACAGCACGGCAGCTTCAGGAAAAGTGTCGAGAGCAAAACCGACCACTGTACATGGCTTTTATTGATCTAACTAAAGCCTTTAACTCAGTGAATCACCATGCCCTCTAGACTGTACTTTTAAAGATTGGATGTCCTGATAAATACATCAATGTCCTAAAATTGCTTCATGATAACATGAAAGCAACTGTTCTGAGCAGCACTGGCTCCCAGAGTGAACCTTTCAAAGTACAAACAGGAGTCAGACAGGGCTGTATCATCACTCCAACCATGTTTGTGTTTTTTATTGCTGTCATTCTTTACCAAATTGCTGGGAAATTTACAGCTGACATTGAAATCACGTACAGAATGGATTGAAAGCTTTTCAGGCTTAGCAGGCTGAAAGCCAAGAGTAAGATTTCCACAACATCTATTGTGGAACTTCAGTATGCTGATGACAATGCAATCTTTGCTCATTCTGAGAAAGATCTTCAAACTATCTTGAATGTGTTTGCCGATGCTTACGCATGTCTTAGTCTCTCACTCTTAATATCAAGAAAACTAAAGTGCTCTATCAGCCCTCTCCAAATGAGGTATTACATCCACCATCTATCAAAATCAATGGAGTGGCACTGGAGAATGTCAATCATTTCCTCTACTTTGGAAATCATCTTTCATCCAAGGCAGATATTGATGTAGAAATTCAACATTGCCTGGACTGTGCCAGTGTAACTTTTTCTCATTTACGGCACGGGGTCTTTGAAGATCATGACATTTAAACAGACACCAAGCTTCTTGTTTATCAGGCCGTTATTCTCCCAAGACTGTTGTGTGAGTCCGAAACTTGGACAACCTGTAGACACCACTTGAAAGTCCTTGACAGGCACAATCAACGCTGCCTTCATAAGATTCTGAAGATCAAATGGGATGACAGGCACACCAATATTAGTGTTTTGGAAGAGGCAAAGACCACCAGTATGGAGGCAATGATCATCCATCAGCAATTCCGCTGGACTGGTCATGTTGTCTGGATGCCAGACCATTGCCTCCCAAAACAGGTCCTGTTCTCTTAGTTGAAAGAACAGTACGTAACATGGTGGACAACGGAAGCGTTATAAGGACTTGCTGAAGGACAACCCAAAGAAATGTAATATTGACATTAATACCTGGGACCACTTGCCCAGGATCGCTTAAAATGGAATGAAGTCCTACGTGATGGTCCCCTGCATTTTGAACTTGCTCGCCAACAAGCCGAAGAGGACAAGAGGCACAGGAGGAAGGAGGGACTGTTTTCCAGTCATGGTCAACAGCCTCCTGCTGAGCCTGAAAATATCTGCCCTTATTGTAATAGAACTTGTGGTTCAAGGGTTGGCCTTATTAGCCACCTGAGGACCCATAGCTTCCAAGGAAGATGATCATACTCAGTAATGAGTGATCGCCCATCATCAAAGGCATCAGCTTGCCCTTTGTCTTTGAGAAACAGATTTACTTCCTTCCCAGACTTATCTTGTAATCACATTGTCATCATAATTTCAGTTTATATTCATACCTCTTAATACACTTTGTACATAAATTACACAAGAATATTGTTGATTTGTATGTTACTACTTTTTAAATGATACCGTACAAGGCATAATTTGCACAGATATTATTACAGAAGTGTGTAGGGTCTGAGCACAGGGGTGCTTTCGGTCACAGAGGCAGGGACCCACAGAGCTAGAGCAGACACACAAGACTTCCGTAAAGATCAACCTGACCTCCAGTGGATCCCCAGGGATTTTCAGAGGCCAAGATCTGAATCTGTGCCTCCCTGCTCCCTCCTCTGACAGGAGGCTTTCAGAGGAAGGAGTGTGTGAAGATAAAAAAATCCTCTTTTTATGCATATATCCTAGTGGTAAAAAACTGGGGAAGGAAAATAAAAACGTGTATGGAATGTATAGGCTTAAATAGTTTATAAACTATTTTTCAAAGTTCTCTGTGGCTCATCTGCAGCATTCAATAGTTAATTTAAAAAAGAGTTTAGGTGCTAGAGAAAAACTAATAGAAAATTCAGTAAACACTTAGCGCAGCTGTGCACACTCTCCCCAGGATCATGGCAGACAGGAACAAATCGAGCCCTGAAGGAGATTTAAAATGTCATAAAGAGAGAGTGAAAACAGATTTTTTTTTAAATCTGTATGTGGTTTGGTTGATGAATACAAATTAAGCCCTAACACTGAAGTGCCATACCAGAGGTGGGAAGAGAAAGCTGTTAAACCAAAGTCCCTTCTGCCTGTCTCCAGTGGTCCCTGTCCAGGTTGGCTGGTTGGTTTGTTAGTTCTCATGCAGTAGCTTGGACAGAGTAGAGACTACTGAACATCTTATGCATCTCCATGGTGTTCTGTCCTCAGAGTGTTATGAGGTAGGATGGCTGGAAGGATAGGCATCTGTTCATGTCATCCAGCCATCATGTTTCAGATCTTCTAGGATGTCTTTTCCATTCTGCTTTCAATGGGCGAAGATGATTCCTGCAGGAGACTGGTAGGCATTTGGAGCAGATGACCATACTACATCAGAGTGCTCTGGGTGACCGCTTGAGAGCAGGACTGAGTTAGTTAGAAAATGTGTCTCTTTGTTCAATTTGAATTCATATAATTTGATGTTTTTGATCATTCAAAGATGCTGCATCTGAAGGGTGCAAAGCTTCTTTTCAATCTTGACAGCGAGGGGCCATTTTTCCATGCTGTATATCAGAATACAGCCCACTGAAACACTACATATCCTCAGCTTTGTCTCTGTTAAAATTCATGTGGGACTCTTTTGGAAAGAGGAGGGGAGAGTCCTGCTATCTGGGCTAACATTCCCTCTTCACTATAATGGGCTCACTGGCCAGACTATATTTCCCATTATAAAGTGTGATTCCCATGATGCACCATGTCAATTCAACTAGAGGGGAGACCACAGTGCATCATGGGAGACATAGTACAGTCAGGTAGTCTTGCCCATTGGGGAGAATTGGGTCAGCCAAACTACAGCTCCCTTGAGGCACTATGGCATACCAAGCAAACGCAGATTAATGTCCCTGCCACTGCAGAGAGCCCAGAGCCCTTTAAATCTCGCCCACAGCTTCAGTGGCCAGGCTGGGGCTGGGATTTAAAGGGCTCGGAGCCCTTTAAATCCCAGCTGGAGCTGCGATGGGGATTTTTAAGGGCCTGGAGCTCTGTAGCGGCTGGAGCCCTGGGCCCTTTAATTTGCCCGTGAGCCCTGGTGCCCCAGGTCCTTTAAATCTCAAGAGGGCCCGCCTCTTCTGGTTGAGGCCCCGCCTTTTCCAGATGAGGCCCCGCCCCCCTCAGGACTCCGGCAGTACTGGTAAATCCTTTAAGTTACTTTCACCCCTGCCTAAGACCCAGCTGGTTGCTGTCATAAACAGATAGTTAAGGGTTAATGTCTCTCTTACCTGTAAAGGGTTACAAGCAGTGAACCTGGACCACCTGACCAGAGGACCAATCAGAAGACAAGATACTTTCAAATCTCGATGGAGGGAAGTCTTTGTTTGTGTGTTTTCTTTGTCTGTTGTTCTCTGTGGATTCTGGGAGTAACCAGACGTACCTACAGGCTCTCTGATTTTCTATTCAAATAGTGAGTATAAGTACAAAGGCGGTTTAGTTTTTTTGATTGTTTTCTTTATTTGCAAATGTGTATTTTGCTGGAATGATTTTAATGTGTATTTGTGCTGGGGGGAAGGCTCCTCTCTAGTGTCTATAAGCTGAAAGACCCTGTAACATTTACCATCTAAATTACAGAGACAACTTTTACTTTTTTTCTTCCTTTTTTATTAAAAGTTTTCTTTCTAAGACCTGATTGATTTTTTCCCCTTGTTGTGGCTCAAGGGAATTGAGTCTGTACTCACCAGGGAATTGATGGGAGACAGGGAGAGAGAGGGGAGAGGGAAAGAGGAGGGGGCAAGGTGCACTCCTCTCTGTTTTTAGATTCAAGGAGTTTGAATCACAGTGATCTTCCAGGGTAACCCAGGGAGGGAAAGCTTCGGAGAGGCAACGGTGCGGGAAAGGGTTTACTTTCCTTGTGTAAGATCCAGGGGGTCTGGGTCTTGGGGTCCTCAAAGAAGGTTTTGGGGGGACCAGAGTTTACCAGGCACTGCAAGTCCTGGTTGGTGGCAGCACTACAAGATCTAAGCTGGTAATTAAGCTTAGGGGGATTCATGCTGGTACCCCATCTTTTGGACACTAAGGTTCAGAGTGGGAATTTATACCATGACAGTTGCATACAGCCACAATCCTCGATGTTACAAATAGAAATGATTTGATTATTCAGTCCATCTCCCTGCCAGTTTAGGCTCATCCCTTAGAACTATCTAATCTAATTTTCAAATCCAAAGCAAGAGAGGTAGACAGAATTATAGCTAGCAGCCCTGTGTCCCAAATGAGTAGGCTAGACATACTGAATTATGCAAGCGGAGAATTTGGCCCATTGGGTTTCACTAGCATGCGGTGCAACCTGGCAAGGACAGATAAAGAATGGCCATACTGAAATGTCCAGTTAATATTTACTTTCTACTGACTGTGTTTGAATAATTTATATACTGGGAAAGGAAGAGTACAGTGAAAGCGTAGCTGTTCTGCAGCTTGTTAACAGAAGAATAGAGCTTTGTTTGTTTCATGATTCTGTGGCCATGGAATTTGTTATGGAATCCATCACTGCTGCAAAATTACACTCTAAGGTCCAAGATTTTGGTTTTTGGGGGGGAAAAAAGGGTTCTAGTTGCAAAGGAAATATAAATGTAAATAAATTCATGAATGTCTGCCTGAGTTCACAGACATCCAGCAAAAATTGCATTCAGAAGTGTGAACTTGCCCTTTTCATATCAATGGGATATTAACCCTGAAATCTAATTATGTAAATTTTAGTTTCAAGATTGTTAACTCTTTCACTGCTGCTTATTTTAATATCAAACTAATGTGCTTATCCCACAAACCCAGACTTCCAGGGGCCAAAAGCTTCAATTTTCTCCTAGCCAACTGCAAAACCCTAGGCTTCTATGATAGTTATGCATTTTCAGCTCAAGATTCTACAGCAGATTGACAATTAAAAATATAGGGATCGCATACTGTGAATTTTAATTAATATCCTAGTAAATTAGAAGGGCTTGATGTATTATTAATTTTCATAGTTAAACAATTGTTGGTTTCACTAAATTATCTGAAACTGTTGCATTACCACCACTCAGTTGCACTGGAAGGCTGCAGAAAGCAATAGTAGTTCAGCAGAATGTAGGTCTCAGCCAGGTTTTCAACTGCTAAGGAATGGGCAACAGGTGAAAAAAAGAACCTCATTGTCCTTATTAGAATTATTTTTAATTTCATATTTTTAAAAAGAGGATAGAAGGGAAGCAGCATTTCCCATTGATAAATACCAGTCTAGCTCTCCTGGCAATAATGAGGTAAGGGAGTCCTTCCCTGTCTTTCAAAAAATACAGACCTTTCCTGCTTTCTAACTGATTGCTCTAGAGATATCTCTTTCTGACCTGTTGCAGCATAGGTCTCATTAAATAGTCTTTTGCTGTAGGTCCTGTCAAGAATTTAATGTTCTGTTTCTGCACAGCATAGATATTGTTCATGTAAACAAGGACCAGAAACAGGAATCTACATATTTCCTTTGCTTATTTTTTGAGTTTAGAGAATCAGTTTATTTCAGTCAGTGCTTACAACAAGGTCCAATGTGTATACTCTGTGAGTGGTGTAAGAAAGGTATAGATTAACACATTGTTCCCCCAGTAATCATCTGTGCTCTTCTTTTGTTTGCCCATGGGGTAAAATTGGCTCCTGCAGATAGGCATCAGTGTCATGGCATAAACTGACATGTTACTTGCTACACTGAATCAGGTAAGAAACAGCAATCTTGCTACTTGAGCGGACTTTTAACTCTATGGATGACATTCCTGAGAAATACTTGTTTTTCCATTAGCAAGTAAATATTATCCCTTGCTATGGAACAAAAAATGGAGCTTGATGTGTTTCCAAAAAGATATACAGATATATTGGAGAGACACGGTTGGCAAAAGAGAATGGGTCAGTTTCTGTTTCATATGAAAAAAATACTTTTTGTAATTTTGGAGTTTTTTTACAGACATGAAAAAGGACTAAGATAAATGTGAATGCAGTGCAGTGACAGAACGGACTCATGTGCTAGTTGGCAGCGGCAATGCAGATTAAAGTAGGTGGCAATGAAGATTAAAGGCTTGATCTAGCTGCTATTAAATTAAATGACTATACCCTGGGGGTTAGGGCACCCACGTGGAAAGTGGGAGAACCATGGTCCAGTCGCCTGTTCCAATCAGTTGTTAATTATATATTCCAAATGGAATTTCACCAGGTGAGACTGAGGGAGCCCCGCATCAGAATATTGTATAGCTCAGTGGTTACAGCACACTCCTGAGAGGCTTAGAATGCCTCTGCCCTGCAGGCAAGATAGACATTTGTCCTCCCATCTTTCCCCAGTTAGGGGAATAGATGTCCAAGTATCTTTGTGGATCTAGGCCTTGGCCCCTGTCAGGAAGTGTTCAGCACTGGGCAGGAACAATCTCACTGAACAGTGTCTTCATTCTAAATAGTAGCCCAAAATAATAGAGATGGTGTTAATGCAAAATTGCTGCATTATTTTGTCCTCCTGTAATAAAAAAGTTAATTAAGCAAACTTATGCAGAAATTTTTTTTTAAACTGGCTTCTGTTCTTCTGAAAAAAGAGCTCCATTTCATATAGCCCCATATTGAGGATTAGGATCTAGAGCTGTTCATTTTGAGAGAGAGAGATAAATTCTGTTCACAGTTTGCTAGTTTCTCTGATGTTAAAAAAACCTGAATTAAATTTCAACATTAAAATATTTTGTCTGATCAAAAGATTAATTTCTCCTTCCATATCAGCATCCATAATGTCTTGAGTAAGAGGAGCTTCTTTTTATTGAATATATCTACTTACATTCATTGAATTCAATAAATATGAATCTTTGATAATAGAAATGTTGTTAATAATAGGACAGGTATTTTATCTGGATATATGTGTATCCAATGGAGTAACACTGTTGAAGTATTCCTACCAGTGCAACTTTTGCATTAGATAATGATATTAACTTATTTCCAAACAAAAAGCTGTGTTAAAATGGAGAGAACATATCAGTAATATAAGGAAAACAAATGTTACAAACCTGTTTTAGTTATTTCCAAAGTAACCATTACAAACTCAGAGCATTCAGAGGTAAGGACATATTTAAAAGAAATACAGATATTACAATGCTTGGAAATACACAGTTAGGGCAACTGTAGTGATGCCACATTATAGCCATATGATTAAGTTAATACATTTTGTGGTCGCTGCTTCAATTAAACTGATTTTTAAAAGTTAATTCCCCTCCTCCCAGGGACGACTCCAGGCCACAGCACACCAAGCACGTGCTTGGGGCGGCATGCTGCAGGGGGAGCTCTGCTGGTCACCGGGAGGGCTGCAGGCAGGCCACCTTCGGCGGCATGCCTGCGGAGAGTCCGCTGGTCCCGCGGCTCCAGTGGACCTCCCACAGAGTGCCCCTCCCGACATGCCGCCGTGCTTGGGGCAGCGAAATGTCTAGAGCCGCCCCTGCCTCCTCCTTTCACCCCCTGCCCGCGGTTCTGCTTTAAATCCTCAAAATAGGCACATAGGCTTTGTGGTGGCACACTGCATATGGGTGACTTTACTCCCTGCGAGTGTCCAGAGTACTGTCTCCTGAGTCTAGTAACTCAAATAAGTTTATACTATCTGATATCCCTGTTAATCCTCCAGAACCAATGCAGTTAAAAAGATTGAGCTGAATTCTATTCTTAGTTGTTCAACAGCAGAATTGTTTGCTACATTCCTGGTCCAGGGCTAGTCAGTTACAACTGTTCACACACTGACAGCAGTGGAGTTGCACAGGTGTCTCTAAGAGTATAATTGGAAGGAAATAAAGATGCACAGGTGTAACTGAGGGCAGCAGTTCCCCTGTATAAATCTCTGTGGTTGTTAATGATTCATGTGAAGTAAAAAACCCTTCTTGAATCTCAGGGTCCAATGGATTTATCCCTGAGGCCCAATTTATCCCAAGGCCCAATTATCTTGTTTCTGGTATGCACCAGATTGCAACAGAAGTTAGTTTTTTATAAAAGTACCTCCTAAGAGAGGGTATCACCAGATGCTTCTGCCTACCCCCAATTCCCCCAAAGCACTAGAGCAAGGTGGTCTGGGAGAAGAGAAGGAGATTATCGTGTTATAGATTTAGGGTAAAAAACATAAAAGCACCTCAGTTATTTCGAAACCTCAATCCCATCAACAGCTTTTGAACATTTTACCATTAGTCAATAACTAGCCCAAATGATACTCTTCTGAAAACTGAAGAACTAGTACTTGCAATGGTCAGATTTAGATGAGCCAGCATGTGATGAAAGCTCTGATTAAGCCAAATGAAAGCCTAACAGCCTTTTCCTTTTGAGACAGTCTAGTTTTGTGCTTGATAGCTAAGGAAGGCAGAGACTGTTGCAGAAGATAGGCTTATTTGGAAGCAGCTCTTTTCTCTGCACATGCAACATCAATTCCCAGTGCTGCTGGTGTGGCAGGGACTTCATTACATTTTCTGTAAATGCTACAGGACTGAATTGTCCTTACCCGGGAAGTAGTCTTTGCTCTCAGGCTCCTTGAGGAATTTAGAGGTAGCAAGATTATCAAGCTCTCTGTACCCTTTGGTACCCTGCTAGCAGCTGAACACAACAGGGAGCCTCCAAGGCTGTCCTTAAGCCCAAACAACTGCTGAGGGCTCACTCAGTACACAGTGCTGGGATGTTCACATGGCACCACACTCACACATTCCCAAACACATTGAATTAAATAGAAAGAGACAGGAGGCAGGGGTCCTGATTCTCCCCTTGCTGATCCTAGTGAACACGGGGAGTAGTGCAACTGAAGTAAATGGAGTTCCATTGGTATGAGACTGGGAAGAGGAGAATCAGGCACAAGAATTCTCGCTACACATTGTTTTAAAAGGAAGCCAACAGTGACCTCTTCGAATGCAGAATTTTTGTGTAGTGTAATATAAGCTTAGACTCTCTTTACTCAGTTGGGGTCTGAAGTAATCAGTTTTGTTCCATATTGTAAACGTATTTATTGAATTTCAGTGTGTTCAACTTGCCTCTTAGTAGCCAGGTCACTCTTTAAAGCACGTTATTACAAAAAATGCCATGTTGACACAGTGTCAGGTCTGAGCAATGCAAGCCATTAAATCTGAGGCCCACACAGATCCTGGAGAACTACGTGCCCACCCCGGTCTCACAAACCAGCCCTCAGTGGCCTGCTGAAGATCTTTTTGATAGCTTGCAGCCCTTTACTTGTTTTTTCCTCCCTTCCTTCTCCCCCATATCTTAGTAGACAGCCTCTGGTGTGGTGCTCACCCCCTCATCTCCCATCACTAATACAATGTCTCACACACCTTCACAAGCCACCACTAGGATATCCCACCTGCCTAGTGGTGGTCCCCTAAGCTTTATTGCAACTTAGCAGTGGTCTCTGCAATAAACTTGTACATGGTAGGTATGTCTTTTCCCATCCTTTGATCTGCATTAGCATTACATATGATAAAAGTATCATGTGAAATAATAATTCCTGTTGTCCCATCAGGAATGAATGCTCTCTTCTCAGTTGCCACACTTTCTGATTGTGACAAGTGGTGTACATGGTGGCACCATGCTGAGATGCAGAAGCACTTTGCACAGGGAGGTGGCTAGGGTAGAATGATAGAAGATTAGGGTTGGAAGAGGCCTCAGGAGGTCATCTAGTTCACCCCCCTGCTCAACATATTACCAGTCCCCAAATAGCCCCCCTGAAGGCTTGAACTCACAACCCTGGGGTTAGCAGGCCAATGCTCAAACCACTGAGCTAACCCTCTCCCTCAAATCACTCCTTATTCTACTTTTATCCACTGCTGAGGGATGATGGCATGACACCCTTCTAATTGCAGCACTGTTGTTGGCAGGTAGCAGAACAAAAGACACAGGTGTGGGAAAGCAATGGAAAGGGAGGTGAGGAGAGAATGGACTGTGGACCAGATTCACATGGGTTTCACCTATGTAACAGGGACTGCAGGCCCTCCCATTTAGCAAGTCTGCATTGAGGTGTGGGGCCTGGATCTGGTCAACATGTCTCCAAATATGGGCAAGGCAGGATCAGGCTGGTCAGAGGATGAATTAATCAGCACCTCTCTCCTGTGGAGCCTTTGTTGGAAACATTGGGGGAGGAGGCTGCAGTAAAACAGCCTGCCCCTTTCCCCTCCTAGGGGTGATTTCTTCCTCCATTGCAAAGCATTGGGAACAAGCAGGGGGCTGAAAGGACTGATTTTTGAGGAAAGATTAAAAGAGCTAAAAAGCTATAGCTCTCCTCAGCTAAAGAATGATTGGGGGTGAACATGATTGACTGCAGACACCTGAAGTAAGTAAATACCAAGGAGGGGGAGGAATAATTTAGTCTGATATGTGAAATAATGGGTGAAATTAAGGACAATTTAGAGTAACTAATGGGTTTAACTCACATTGAAGTTAATGGAACTCTTTTCAATTGCTTCCATGAGTGATGTGTAAGGCTCTGATATTGTGGCAAAATCTCCCAATGGAGGCTGTGGACACTTTAATTTATACCATCTAAAAGACTGCCATTATTGGGGAATAGACTGTCAGGAACAATTCTGCACTGGCTGAGGTAGGAGGGACCAGATGACCTAATGAGTCTTTTATCTCTAGACTCTCTGAGTCTGTGGCTGACGTAAAAACAGAGTGAAGGATGTTAAGGGAAGACAAATCTATAGACGGGAAGGGGCGGGGGGAACAAACCTAGAGAATCCAATTGCTGCCCTCACTGGGGAACAGAAACATGCTAGCAATACCCAGACCCAAACTGTGCTTGCCAATCATTTCACAATACAGGGGTGACTGCCATGCTTCTAGCACAGCTTCCTCTCCAAAAAGTTTTTTATATTTAGCATGTGAATAACTGCGTACAGAAATCCTGCCATAGATCCCCCTGCCCCAGCTGCTCTATAGCAACAATTCTCAGCACCTCTTGGCACTTGGTTTGAAATTGTGCTCTGTGGGAACTCAAATCTTTCTTAAAACTGTGCTTGGCTGTAGCTGTGCTTGGAAACTGTTTAAAATGCAGTTACAAGCCCCAGTGCTGATAAGTTATAAAACAGTGCCTGATGGCCTACTCCCCATCTGCCTAATGGTCTCTTCATCTGTGGCCGCAAACACACAACATTCCTGGTAGTCTTCCAACATGCAGTAGCAAGTACTTCAACCAGGCTCCCCACTGAGGACCCTTGCCATCTTGGTGGTCTCACTGACTCACCACTCCACCAACTCATGGTGATGCCATAAGGAGAAATTAATCATGGCTATTGTATGGTTTCACTATAGGGCATTGATACAGCTGTTGGGTGCCTTAACATTTCTTACCTTAGCATATTTGAATTTCTTTTAAGTATAAGCCTTACCTGTATTTCTTGCCTTTTGTAGTGCTTGATTTGGGGATAAATAGGACAGTCCTGTAATGCTGGGATGAGGGGTGGGGTTTATCCTCCAAGTACCAACCCACTTTCACCCTCCCCTCCATTTTAATATAATTTTTGCCTGGGAATAAATGCATCTATAGAATTACCTGCACAGGAGTTATTAAATTGAATTTATTAAACAAATTCTGTAGATGTGCAAGATGGACTAGAATGTGACTCACTGACTCTGCAGGGCTAACTAGAATAAGAGCCAGTAAAACACAAAGGTAGCCCATAACTCTAAAATATACATGGGAGGGGGCCGACCTACTGAGAACCACTTAGAGCTGAAGTATTTGGTTTTCTAAGTAATTATAGCCATGTTCTGATCTGAGAACATTACTGTTTGGTTCAATTATGAAACAGTATTATTTCTTTTTATTTAACTGACCATTGAAAAACTGGTGCTGCTAATTAAGTCCTGAATGTGTGCATTGGATGACTAATCAGAATTTGTCAAGTAACTTCCCTTTTGAAAAGGTCTCATTATTTTAATTTCCATATGAGATGTGTGTCGGTCATTTGTGGGAAGGAGTAGTAGTAAATAATAGTTGGTTATCTTATAATGTTCATCCTTTTCCAAGACAAAACAAAATAATTGTAATGGTGTGGTGTATAAAGGCAAGATTAAAACAGGATTCTTCATCCATTTGCAGTAGAAAACAGTAGTACGGACACAGCATCTTGAAAAAGGAATCATAATGTTATGGCTGTAAAGCTGAGTTCACTTCAATAAGTGAAGACTGAAATTAATGTTCAGGGGAAATCTCTGATGGAGAAACAAGAGTAAAGACAGGCAAGGGGGAAGCAGGGGTGAAAGAAGTGTCTAAATACCCCTCTCGTCCTACAAAAGGATTGTCTAAATTGGGTGAGTAAACTTTTTGGCCCGAGGGCCACATCAGGGTTGCGAAATGGTATTGAGGGCCTGGTAGAGAAGGCGGTGCCTCCCCAAATAGCCTGGCCCCTGACCCCATCCATCCCCTTCCACTTCCCGCCCCCTGACTGCCCCCTCATAACACTGGTCTACAATTTTTGAGAAGTCGTCTGCTTCAGAGATAAAATGTGATATTTATTATGTATTTTGATGTGCTGAATTCAAATATGACAATTAAAACAACTGATTGGCTACTGTTTCTAAGATATTTAAGTTTTTACATTTTATGTCTATGTATATTGTGCAGATAGAGTTTTAATCATAAATTGTAAACCGAGGTCTTTTCATGTATTTATGGTTGCTTTACATGATAATATTTCACCTGTCCTGCTTATGTAACACTTTAAAAATCAGCAAAAGGGTTCTATAACTAAAATTTATGATGAAACAAAAGGCAAAAAACTATTATGTACATAGTTTAGTCCTATTCAGTGTCTACTTGGCGCTTCTTGGCTTGTCTCTTGTATTCATTAAATGGAGCATCTCTTGTCACTGTCCAGCAATAGTCTGCAAGCATTGATGGGCTCCATTTGCCCTGATAGCCTGCCAGGAGATTCCACTGCTGTAGTCTGGAGCCCAACAGCTCTGCCTTACTCTTGGGTAGTTCCAAATCCGTGACAAGGTCATTCAGTTCACCTTGTGTTATGAGGTGTGGTTCAGAGGAGGAGGATGGGAGAAAATGTGGGTCCTGTGACATTGATGGTTCAGGACCAGAAGTTTCATCTTCTTCCTCTTCCTCGTCTGACTCAAGTGAGAATGATTCTGGTGCATCAGGAACCGGCAGTCCTTCTCCGTAGGGTACTGGGCGTATAGCTGATGGAATGTTTGGATAATGCACAGTCCACTTTTTCTTCTTTGACACACCTTTCCCAACTGGAGGCACCGTGCAGAAGTAACAATTGCTGGTATGATCTGTTGGCTCTCTCCAAATCATTGGCACTGCAAAAGGCATAGATTTCCTTTTCCTGTTCAACCACTAGCGAAGATTTGTTGCACAAGTGTTGCAGCATATGTGTGGGGCCCACCTCTTGTCCTGATCTCCAATTTTGCAGCCAAAATAAAGGTGATAGGCTTTCTTAACCATAGTGGTTATACTGCGCTTTTGTAATGCAAAAGTCACTTCACCACAAACATAGCAGAAGTTATCTGGACTGTTCACACAAGTACAAGGCATCTCTGCTCACTTTGGCTAAACAGAAATGTGTCCCTTTGCAAAATCAAACACTGACAAATAAGAGAGCAGACACTGTATGATTTCTAGAGCTGATATAGGGCAATTTGTTCAGCAGAGTGATGTAAGCTTCGTTATGATTGCATCATCCATGACTTCTAGGAATAACATGATGCAATTCATATCATGTATGATGCAATAGCAACTTCAGATTGCATCATTCATTGTTTTGCCTAAAAAGCAAGTACTGTCCAAACCCAGTCATAGATTTATTCATAGATCCAGTCAAAGATGTATTTTAGTCATTTCTGGTTTAAATTGAGATCCCTTCCCTTTATAACTCACTTATCCTCCGCCATTCCCAAGTCAAGGGTCGTATATACTGACCCAATAGCATATCTTGAAAACTAGAGCCAATCAACAATTTTTAAGCATCATTTTCGTTCTCAGTGACCCAGAATTAGTAAAGTTGGACTACATTTATTTCAGAATCATTTTGGCTGTAGAGCAGTGTAACTCCCGACCCATCCAATCTCCCTTGCTCCTTGTCCCCTAACAGCCCCCTCCCAGGACCCCTGCCCCTAATCGCCCCCTGGGACCGCACCCCCTATCCAACCCCCCCTGCTCCCAGTTCCCTGACCCCTATCCACATCCCTGTCCCCTGACAGCCCCCTCTTGGGACCCTCCCCCGCCCCATCCAACCCCTGCTCCCTGTCCCCTGACTGCCCCCTCCTGGGCCCCCCCCCAGCCCCTTTCAGAATGTGGCCCTGCAAACATGGGGAGAGGACTCAGGAGAAGAAGGGGCAGCTGCGCAGCCAGAGAGAAGGGGCTGTTTCCCCTTTAAAGCGCCACTTCTCTCTGGTCGGTTGCGTGGCCGCCTGGTGCTCCTGAGTCCTCTGGCCTGTGCTCGTGGCACTCCCGCCACTCGCACCTCTCACCTGCTCCCCTGAGGCTGCGGGTGAGTCTCCCTCCTTGCTCTCTCCTGCCCTCCACTCCCACAGGGGGAGCGCCAGTGCTGAGCTGGCTGGCGGCACAGTGAGCTGAGGCAGCAGGGGAGGGGTTGGGGTCTAGTATCCCCAGCCGGGAGCTCAGGTGCTGGGCAGGATGGTCCCGTGGGCTGGATATGGCCTGCGGGCCTACTTTGCCCATCTCTGGTCTAAATGCTAGAAATCTCCAAGGAGTGCCTTTCAACAGTTAATTTTTGCTGCGTATGTTTTTGATTGTAAAGCCAAAAGAAGTTTAGGATTGCCTGTGCAATTAAACCTAATTTAGCCAAGGACAAACACTTGTTGCTTAACAGATGTGGTTTTCTAATGAGGTGAAGCAGAATTGTACTCCATATTCATGTTGCCAGCTTTTGTGATTTTTTTATTGCAAGTCTTACGATATTTTGGTGTGTTCTTTACAGCCCCAGTATTTGATTACATGAAAATCTTGGATTTCATTTTTTTAAAAAGTAAGTTTCTAGCCTTTGTGGTTGCAGAGAAGCTTCAAAACACGATTCCAAAGGGTCCAAAATCAGAAGGCAAATAAAAAGAACTCTACATTTATTATTTTAATATTTTATTTTTTTAAGATAACCTAATTATTTTGGGGACCCTAACATTTGAGCCCCTGGAGTTGTCAGTACTGTAATATGTCCAGCTTTTCCTGAGACTTTTTCCCTTCTCCACCTGACAAATATATTTCTTCCCATTGTTTATGGATCACAAGCCAACACGGCTGTGATGTCAGCAGAACTATGGGAATAAGATTTGCTTATTTGACCTTTCTCTCCATAAACAGCACAAAACACTATAGGACCATGCAGACAGAGTGACTACTGGATTTTTTTAAATTTCATGCCAAGCAGTGGACTTTAATAATAACAGAATCTAGAGGTAGATTATACTAGACTATAATGGTAATAACGTATGGTAAAACTGACAAGTAAACTATGTAGCTCTCCCTTTAACGGCTATATTAGTGTATACTCACATTGAAGTTATGGCAACCAAATTAATCTGGCATGTATGTACTCTGGCTGATTGCTCTCTTTCGGGAAGTCTATCTGTGCCACTCTAAGGCTTAAGATTTCTCCAGTTTGATTGTTGTGTATAGCATCCTGTTTCCCTCAGGGTTTTACTAGATTTCTGTGTAAAACAACCCCACCCCACACACCAAACACATCTGCAAATACAAATAGGCACACAAACATATACTGAGACATTAGTTATAATCCATCTTCTCAACTGAAAAAAGCAAGTTGCTTAGCCTGAGAACAGTTATTTGCTAGCTCCCTGCACAAAGACAAGCAGCTCTGCACATATGACCAGACATTAGTTGTTTGTTATCAACAATTCCAGTAGGTTTCAGAGTAGCAGCCATGTTAGTCTGTATCCACAAAAAGAACAGGAGTACTTGTGGCACCTTAGAGACTAACGTATTTATTCCAGCAGGGTAGACCTTGTTTTCTGTGACTTTTTTTTTTTTTTAATTTTACATCTCTCAAATAAAGAAAGCTAAATGTAGCTTTAAGGTTTGTTTGTTTCAGTTCCAAACTTCTCAATTCCAGATGTAGGCCATAATCCTATAATCAAATTCATGGGCAAAGCAGTTTCCATTTCCCCTTGTTCTCCTGTTCTTTCTCTATCAATCCTCACCCTGTCTTTGAAATACTCTACATTGACTGTCAACCAAACTTTAAACAGTCCCAAGATGGAGGACTGTGACAGGTCAGTAGCCACTATTTCCAGTGGCTCCAGTTCACAGTCTTGTTCAGCTGCTTGTTCTAAGTAGCACACAAGCAGGGGAAGCCAGGTTGCAATGACTCCCAAAACTAAGGCCTGGTCTAAACTACGCGTTTAAACTGATTTTAGCAGCGTTAAACTGATTTAACGCTGTACCCGTCCACACTACGACGTCCTTTATATCGATATAAAGGGCTCTTTATATCGGTTTCTGTACTCCTCCCCAACGAGAGGAGTAGCGCTAAAATCGGTATTACCATATCGGATTAGGGTTATTGTGGCCGCAAATCAACGGTATTGGCCTCCGGGTGGTATTCCACAGTGCACCACTGTGACCACTCTGGACAGCAGTCTCAGCTCGGATGCAGTGGCCAGGTAAACAGGAAAAGCCCAGCAAACTTTTGATTTTCATTTCCTGTTTGCCCAGCGTGGAGCTCTAATCAGCACGGGTGGCAATGCAGTCCCAAATCCAAAAAGAGCTCCAGCATGGACCGTACGGGAGATACTGAATTTGATCGCTGTATGGGGAAACAAATCTGTTCTATCAGAGCTCCATTACAGAAGACGAAATGCCAAAGCTTTTGAAAAAAAAATCTACAGGCTACACAGTGCTGCATGACAAGCGTAACGGGAAGCCAGAGACTCAAACGGACGCTCATGGAGGGAGAGAGGAGGTACTGAGGACTCCAGCTATCCCACAGTCCACAGCAGTCTCTGAAAAGTATTTGCATTCTTGGCTGAGCTCCTGTAGGGTTAAACACATTGTCCGGCGTGGTTCAGGGAATAGCTCGTCAATTTACTCCCTCTCCCCCCCACGTGAAAGAAAAGGGAAAGAAATTGTTTCTTGACTTTTTTCAATGTCACCCTATGTCTACTGAATGCTGCTGGTAGACGCGATGCTGCAGCAGTGAAGAGCAGTATCCGCTCCTCTTCCATCCCTGGAGCCACATGGTACAATATGACTGATATCCGTCGTCACCATCAGCCCGTGAGTGCTCCTGGCTTGCCTCAGGTGAGGTCGGCTGGGGGTGCCTGGGTAAAAATAGGAATGATTCCTGGTCATTTCCAGTAGATGAGAGAGAACAGCTGGTAACCGTCCTCATCATAGCAACTGGGGGCTGAGCTCCATCAGCCCCCTCCCTTTCCTGTGTAAAGAAAAGATTCTGTACTGCCTGGACTATCATAGCAGCGGGATGCTGGGCTCCTCTCCTCCGCACTGCTTAATGTCCTGCCTGGACTGTCATAGCACGGGGAGGCTGCCTCCCCCTCGTTTTATCTCACTAACAAGTCACTGTTTCTTATTCCTGCATTCTTTATAACTTCATGACACAAATGGGGAGGACACTGCCACAGTAGCCCAGGAAGGTTGGGGGAGAAGGGAAGCAACGGGTGGGGTTGTTGCAGGGGCACCCCCTGTGAATGGCATGCAGCTCATCATTTCTGTGGGATCTGACACGGAGCAGCTGTACTCTCTGATACACTGCTTCTCTAGTACACTTGCCCCAAATTCTAGGCAGGACTGACTCTATTTTTAGAAACCATAAAGGAGGGATTGACTCAGGGAGTCATTCCCAGTTTTGCTTTTGCACCCATCTCCGACCTCAGCCAGGGCACCCATGATAGCAGCAGACAGCACAGAAGGACAGATAACCGTCATCTCATTGCCAAATTACCCTGGCAGCAGATGGTACAGAATGACTGGTAACCATCTCTGCTATCATGCAAAAGCAAATGAATGCTGCTGTGTAGTGCTGGAGTATCGCCTCTGTCCACGGCATCCAGTACACATACAGTGACTGTAAAAAAAAAAAAAAAAAAAGCTGAACGGGCTCCATGGTTGCCGTGCTATGGCATCTGCCAGGGCAATCCAGGGAAAAAGGGCGAGTAATGATTGTCTGCCATTGCTTTCCTGGAGGAAGGAATGACTGACGACATTTACCCAGAACCACCCGTGACAATGATTTTTGCCCCATCAGCCACTGGGCTCTCAACCCAGAATTCTAAGGGGCGGAGGAGACTACAGGAACTATGGGATAGCTATGGAATAGCTACCCACAGTGCAACGCTCTGGAAATCGACGCTAGCCTCGGACCATGGACGCACACAGCCGAATTAATGTGCTTAGTGTGGCCGCGTGCACTCGACTTTATACAATCTGTTTTATAAAACCGGTTTATGTAAAATCGGAATTATCCTGTAGTGTAGACGTACCCTAACTCTCCTCCAAAAAGAGCTGCAGAGGCCTATTAGTTCTAGCTAGTGCTCTTGCTCACATTGAATCCTCTAGCTGGGTTTTTGTACCAGTTAGTTAATTACATTGCAGTAATTATGGAGACATTTGTTTGCAACTTTGTAACTAAGGACCGGTTGAGATTAAGTAAGGGGTGTGTACTGCACACAGATACACTGAGTTTGCATAAGGGAGTTCCATAAACAGGCAGTTCTGTTTAAGCAAACACAGAAATAATAGAATTTTAAGAGCCTGCTTTTAAATTCATCCGGGAACAACAGGAGTTAGAGAGTCACAGAGTAAGGTGCATGGACATAGAAGAAGAACTGTGACTAGTACGGAACAGTCTTCCACCTTGAGAAACGGTTTTATTCCTATAAAATCATAATCTTTCAAAGACTTTCAGCGTTGTAGAGGATATTTGATTGTATACCCACTTTTAGGACAATGTACAAACATTGGCAGGGTAGGTAACCAGTTAGATCAGAGGCTGGGAGAGCAACTGTTTCAGTTCAATGGCCTTGGCTACACTCACACTTTACAGCGCTGCAACTGGGGTGTGAAAAAACACCCCCCTGAGTGCTGCAAGATACAGCGCTGTAAAGCGTCAGTGTAATCAGGGCAGCAGCGCTGGGAGCGTGGCTCCCAGCGCTGCACGCTACACCCGTAAGGGATGTGGTTTACGTGCAGCGCTGGGGGAGCTCTCTCCCAACGCTGCCGCTCTGACTACACTAACACTTCAAAGCGCTGCCGAGGCAGCGCTTTAAAATTCCAAATGTAGCCATACCCAAAATGAAAATCTTTACAGCATTGCTCAGACAATCAGTCTGCCTAACAAAAGGAGCTTCTCTCACCTTCCCCAGCTGCCATTCTACAACTGCAGAGAGCGAGCACATAAATATACCAGAATTCCACTACAATCAATAGCTGAGTCACTGCCTTTTAGAGACACATACACCTTGCCAAATTTACCAGTGGTTTATAAATCAGTTAACACGAGTAGATTTGAAACCATAGGCACTGTCTCATTCCTCCAACACTTATTATACTGCATAGTTTTATTTCTTCAATTATATTAAGAAAACTTAAAAATAAGAAAAACAGAAGAAGATACTATCACAGATTTGGTCATTGAAAATCTATGATTTAATGACCGAACTATGAATCTTCAACTCAAATGTCATTTCCATCTTAACATATGGATATGAAAGCTGGGAAGCCACCAAAAATATTGACATTTAAATGTTTTTGGAAGTAAATGTCTTAGGAAAATACTAAGTATTATCTGTAAAGAAGTAATAAATGCCAAGATTTGTCAGAGTTCAACAATTTCTTATCTCCAGAGTTATAGGAAAGATGTAAATATGTGTTAATCAATTCATCAATCACCTTCGCCTCTTTGAAATACTGAATGGGAAAGATTCGGTTTCAAATGCTAGTAGAGGCAGAAGCAACTAAAAACATCTCACTGCTAAAATCAGTGGGGAAAGAATAACCAGACATGTCAGTGATGATATTGTTACTTGTGGTAAACCTGAGCTGTTGAATCCCACATTTATTACCCCACTTTTCAGGTTCTTTCCCTGCCATTTTGTCCTTTCCCATCTGGTAAACCTTGATGATTATTTTCCCCCTTACTCATCCTTCACTTCAGTATTTTTCTTATGCAGTGCACTGGAGGTGGGTGGGGGCGAGGCAGCAGCTGTTCATATTACATCGTGTATTTCCTAAGCTGTAACTGATATATTTAACAAAACATAGTTATCAGCCAGTTGTAATTAGCAGCTGGGATTCAGTACTCCTGTCAGGGTAGGAGAGAGAAGGAAAGTCTTGTTTATGGTCTAAGCTAGAGTCTGATTTGGTATCCATTGAAGTTGATAGAAAGATTCCCATTAACTGCAGTGGGCATTGGATTGGACCCAAAATGGATCTGGACTTTTAGAACACAACAAAATGATAGAATTTTGGGTGTGATAAAGGAGTTTGCAGGTGTGCTGATGGTTTTTGCAGACCTTCCCAGCCCTGATTTCCCCCCCATCGTTTTTCAGAACAATTAATAAGCTAAAAGGTTGGGAGACAATATGCAATCCCTTTGCTCAGTGAGCTAGTGGCTTCTCCTAAAAGGCACTGGGAGCTGGCATTTTCATAGTCTTTGACTATGTGTACACTGTTCAGGCCTCCTGTTTGGAGAACTATATTAACATGAACTAGCAACCTTTTATTTCATGCCCACAGCATACACATGGGGGAGTTACAGCACAGCACTTTGGTGCATTCTGCTATCCACATTCCTATAGTCAGAACTACAGGGCACTGTAGACAGGCCCGTTCCTAAAACAAGGACCTGATATTTCCAAAGTTTTAAAAACCAAATAAAAATAACTGCAGAAAAATGGTTATTCTGAGTGTAATGCCTGGGGATCAGGCAGGTCAAAGGGCAGTCCCAATCAGTGGTCAGAGTTCACATAAGATGTCCAGTCGCTGAGAGAGCCAAACCAAGGGGAAGGTATAGGACGATGGTTGGCAGGGTAGTAAGGCAGGATTGATTGGGTGGGCGGGTGAGTTCAAGTAGCAACTTGCAGGCAACAGCTTGTTGCTCAGACAAGGTCAGAAGAGAAGCAGGAAGTTTATATGTAGTCACCAGCCAATCAGGGCCAAGACAATGTAGTCAATTAGAAAGCTAGCTGCAGAACCCTGGAAGCTAGCCCACCCAGGTCAAGCAATCCCATGCAACGGCCAACACTGCTTCCCAAAAAGACAAAAAAGAAAAGGGTTGTTTTTGTAAGGCAGTTCATCTTTGATCACATAATAACTACAAAATTGGACTAAGGGAATACTTTAACATATGCCAACATAATACTGAAGATTTCAGAGTAAATGTTGAATAAAAATAATTAAATTAATGCATTTTAAGCCCTCATTACAATGGGTTGGATTGATGGATATGATAAAATTCTAAGAGAAGAAAGATCAGTCCAGGAGAAAAAAAATCCTTTCTCCCTCATCCAATTCTTTGAAATTGAAGTCTTTCCCCTCAGGCATGATTCTTTGGCTTTAAATTGTGAACAGGGACCTCCCATTACTGCCTTGGAGCCAAATCCTTCCCCAACTCCTGCCTCCAACCCCCTGGTATGAGGGAGAACCTTGCCTCTCTATGTGACTTAAAGGTTGTATCCAATGGATTGTACAATTTCCTTCAGACATAAAGAACATAATTCCCCTTCAACAAAGATTCCCAGCGCTTCCTGAATTGGTTTTATGTTTTTGTGGTGTCTTATATTGTTTCCTCCAGATTTTCACAGTTTATAGGAGTAGTTAATAGGTATTAGTGGATGTGGCAATGTAAGGAAAAGAGCGATATTAAAATTAAGCATTAAAGACATTGACTCTGAGCCTGGCTCAGGCTGGAGCTGCCGAAGAGGAATCTACATTATGTAGAGCACAACAATATGAGAGCAGAAGGGAAAAAAATCTCCCTTTCAGAAAGCACATTTCTGCTTAGATAATTCAAAATGCTAAATGTATAAACACAAGGTGAAAGTCCTGGCCTCGGTGCTTAATTCGTAATGAAAGAGATGCCATGGGCTCAAGCAAGTTTTTACTTTCATAACTAAACATGGCAAGCCCAGAGGTGCTGGATTATTAACTGCCAAGCCTAGAAGTGCCAGGGCTCAGCCCTGGCACAAAGTAAGCACTGCCTGCCCTCCTGTTAGCATTTCACTAAGGTTACATCTGACTGGCAAAGAAACAACAAAAGCAGAAAAATGTGGTATTGTGTCTTGTTTTGTTGTAAAATTGAGGCCATCTTGATATAGTTGGAGATGAGCAATCAAGGACAAACCCAAACTTATTTTGTCTTTTGCTTTATAGTTCACCTTTAAGTAATGTATTGCAGCAAAAAAAGTCATTCTGGCAAGATAAGTAGGGTAGAGTTAAATCACATCACCTCAGGACTGATCTTTCTGCCTCTACTCCTCATGAAAGGAGGGAAAACCCATCAATGAGGATTGAGGTATATGATAAAATGCAGAGGAAAGAGATTATCAGGTAAGGACCAATTTTCCTTAGGATAAAACAGGTTGACACTATAATAGTTGCCATAAGAGAAAGTAACATTGAAACAGGGAACTGTCAATTGGATGTATAAATGTATACTAGGAAACAGAATGAGACCCATCAAACTAATTTCATTTGTGGCTCAAGCCAGGCTTTCAGCATAAAATCACCAGAATTGAAAGACTAGTTACTTTCCAGTGCCATTGAATCCCTTTCATAAAAAGACCAGCAGAGTCTCAGTATGGGAATAAGACAGGTTTATTTTTCCCCCATAAAATGGGAATTTTGTGAACATCAGTTGAGCCCACTAAATAAAGAGACCTGTCAAAAATAATGCTATCTCTATAGCAAACTAAAAACCTAGACAGAAGTACAACATCCCGCCCCAGTAAACAAATACACTGCAGTAGAATACAGTTGTGAAAATCCATCAGAAAATACACCTGATAGAAGATCAGTTCTTTTATTAAATACTTGTCTCCAGCTAAAGTATATTTTAGCAAGTGGCAGCACACTCTGAATCCGAGTCCCTTTACAGGAACAGAGCTCTAAAATAAAAAATTTTTTGTATATTTTCCAGCACAACATAATAATTGTAGTTGTTTAAATGTCCTAATCACATAGTTTTTCCAGGGCATGTGGGTTAAGTGCAATATCCCATACCTTGCTTTCATCCTAGACCCTCAACAACCCTTGCCACCTTGTTTCTCCTTCTCTATCAACTACCTCACAAAAAGAAGCGGGAGGAAAAAATTATAAAAAGTAATATTAGTGCAGCAAGATTATCCTGTAATTAGGTCTCTGGTTTCCTCTACCTGGGCATGGCATGCATGTATGTAGGTGTCTGTGATTCTGAATGTGTTTTCTGTATATGTGTATTCACTGTTTTGCTCTCAAAATTCTCAGAAGGCAAAGTTTAAAACATGAAGAAAAAAAGCCTTCTATACATAAATAATATAACAGAAGGATGAACTCTAGCTCCTCTTACAGAAGGATGCTTGATGTTTTTGTTTCCCATTCTTCACAAGTGAACAATTTTGTAGCCCAAAGTACTGAATGAAAAGAGGTATACTTTATGTCCATTTTCCTTTTTTCAGCCATTGCTCTAGCCCTTTACCCTGTGAGACATGAAATATGGGGATTGTTCAACTGAAATCTAAAAGAAATTGTGGGCGGGAGGGGCGGGGGAGGGGACACATATTAAAGCTGAAAGCTAAGTGTAAAAACCAGAGGGCAGGTAGTGACCTCAGGACAGATCCATGTACAATCCTCTGCTTAAATTATCCATTGATGTAGCTGTATTTTTTAAATAATTATTTGTTGGTGACTGTGTTTCCCTAAAAGCAGGGAATCCCCTTGTCTATTTTCAGGGCTGACCCAATGGCCCTGTAACTGTTTACAGACCAACGTTTGTCCTTCTTTCTTATAAATGCATGGCAACTTGGGCAACATGAAGGGGCTTCCAACCATTTGAGGGATGATACTGATAGCACTCTGGCTGAGGATGTGTGCACCCAAGGGGCCCATCAATCTGAACTCGTATTATTACCTTGCTCTTCTTCATCAAGTGAGTGGCATTTCCATATTCCAGAAAATATGGCCTCCCTTGGGTTGTGGGAATTATCTCACCCTCTTGGCTGGGTTTACAAAAAATAGTTTTTCATGCCAAAAATATGCTCACTGTATTTATCATTATTACTTATTTACTTTTGGCCAAATCCAGCATTCTTTGTGCATCCCAAGCTCCTATTGGCTTCAGTGGTTGACACGGAATGCTGGATTGCATGCTTAAACATTTTGCTGACTTTCATGAGGTTGGAGAGAATTTTCCATTGGGGTCACTGATGTTATTGTGGAAACACTAAGGCTTGCTCCCATTTTCTCTACTTGCATGGGGTACAGTAGGCAGGTTATGGTGCAGTACCTCCAGGACTGGACTGTGGTAGCAGAGTTCATGAACCTTATTGAAGTGCATCAGTGTCCCCACCTTTAAAATACATTGGCGCTTTATTGAGAGTAATAATTTTTGAATGTCTATACAATTGTATGTATTTGCTTGTTTCCTATTCTCACCCTTCATGTATTACGTATCATTTTAGACTGCGAGTTCTTCAGGGGGCTGGACCATGACATAGGAACATATGACTAGAAGGGACCTTCTAGGTCCAATCCCCTGCTATCACAGGCAACCCCGTCATGTAATCCTGTTCATAAATATATCAAGATCCATCTTAAAATTAGATAGGTTGTTAGCCCCCATTACTCCTAAGTGGGAGGCTGTTCCAGACCCTTACTCCTCTGTGGATTAGAAATCTTTTTCTAATTTCCAGCCTACTTCATGGCCTTCTTGTGCCAACGTTGTCCTTTAATTGAACTAGCTCTTTTCCCTCCCTGATGTCTTTATAGTGCGCAATCATATCCTCTCTCAGCCTTCATTTTGACAGGCTAAATAAACCAAGTTCTTTCAGTCTTCTGCCCTAAGATAGGCCTTTATCTTTCTTGAGCATGGGTAACCAGAACTGTACACAGTATTCCAGATGAGGTCTTACTAGAACCTTGTCCAATGGTATTCATACTTCCCTATCTCTACTAGAAATACCTTGCCTGGTATGTCCAAGAATCACATTTGCCTTTTTCACAGCCACATCACATCAGCACCCACTAATTTTTCTCCAACCCTGGAGCATCCATGTAGTTGGCGCCTACGGTCTCTCATCCTCTCTCTTTTTGTCCCTACTTTCTCCTCCTTACTCTGTCTTTCATGATATATTGTCCTTGGGGATTGAGCTTAAGCTTTTGCCCAAATTTACAAACAGAGCAACTTTTTACCTTGTTTCTCACCCTTCCACACTCACCCACTTTCTCTGTATATTTTTTCCCATTAGCAAGGTGCCATTTCAGCACCTTACTTCCCACTAGCATTGCTGTTAGAGGACAATTTTCAAACTGGAAAGAGGTGTAGCTAGCAACTTTTTTCACTTGGGCCTTATCTACACTTCAAAATTGCATCATGTTAAAGTAAGTGTAAACTGACACAATATTAACTACTCAGTGAGGACAAGCGTTTGTCATATTTAACATCCAGGAGAAATTATATCAGACACAGCATGTCCTTGTCAGCACATTTAACATTGTGTTAGTTAAGGTGTTCAAATATGCTCATATTTTCTAATCTAGTCAGGACAATGAAGATACCTGCCTTACAACGGCACAACATGTCTGGGGTCATAAGTAGTTCCATCTCTTGACTGGAGATGCTGCTACTGCCAAATCAACAGCTGTGTACAAAGGTTCTGGTGTGACCTTCACAAATACAATTGGCTTTTCTCCAGAGCATCTAGCTATTGTGTGTCACAGTCTTTGAACAGATTAGATTAGAGACTCGTACGGATTTTGTTATTTTACTGTTTTCAATCCGTGTATTTGTCTTCCTGCAGGAAAACAAATTCATCAGATGTCCATCTGCAGGGGACTTTTGTGAAACTAAAGCATCACATTTAAATTACATGAGCAATTCCAGCAGAACAAAGAAAGGCATATAGGGAAAGACATGAGAGGACAAAAGTAAACATCAAGATAGTACAGCAGCTTGGGATTCTAAAACATGCATGACATACTCTTTGTCAGACACATTAACAGGAAGAACCATATAACAAAGCTTACCCATTACTACAGCTCAAGCCTGCATGACCCATGCAGAGATGCGCCTACCCATAACTTACATCAAGTTAGTTTAATAGTGTTTTTAATATATAAAAGTGAGACTGGCCTGGTGGTGGAGTTGTTTCTTGTCCAGTATTTGTTACTTAAGTCTAGTGAAGAAATTTCACACACATACACACCCAAAGTACAAAAACCAGTATTTTTCTACTCTCCCACCCCCTCCCCACCTCACTTTAAATACATTCAGTACACAAAATACAGAGAGAGCCTCACAGGATTTGATGCTTACTCATGAGAATTATCCCATTGAAATCAGTAGGACAAAATACTCTTGTGAGTAAGACAAGCAGTATTTAGCCCTATCCTTTTTAGGATAACAGCATTACTAGATTGCCAACCTCCCAAGTATTCCCCCTTTGGGTTTAATCAAAGTAGGCCTTCACCTTGCATTTTGATTTCCCCAATTTTGCGGCTACCTGCAGATGGATCTGATTTAAATGTTCCTGCAGATTTTGCAGGTAGGTGTCCATTTTGATTCCTTCCAATTGAGTGCCACTGGTATGCCAAATGAGGTGTTCTGGCAACCTCATACCTCAGCCTGTCATTACTTCAAAGGGTGTCTTATCGGTAGATGCAGCAGGAGTTGCCCTTAATGCCACGAGAATTAGAGGTATGAGGGAATCCCAGTTGCGTCCATTGGCATCCATCAGTTTCCTCAACATTACTTTTATGGTCTGATTGGTATGTTCCACCATCCCGGATGACTGTGGTCTATATGGGATGTAGTCTCTGTGCGACTCCCATTAGTTTAAGACAGTCTTTGAAGAACTGTCCTGTGAAATGTGATCCCTGGTCTGATTCCACTTTCACAGGAATCCCCCAACAAGAGAAGACTTGTTCTACCAGGACCTTGGCTGTGGCCTTTGCAGTATTGGTCTTCAAAAGAAAAGCCTCCACCCATTTTGAAAAAGGATCGACAATCACCAAGAGGTATTGGTTGCCTCTTTGGGTACACAGTAGAGGGCCTATAAAATCAATCTGGAAAGCCATCCACAGACCTTCATACACTTGAGATTGTAATGGTGCATTATGCTTGGAAGGAGTTGGGTTGACTTGAGCACAAGTCAAACAGTTGTTACAGTACTGTTGTACATCTAATTTAAGAAGCGGCCACCATCCCACAGTTACGAGATGTTGAACAGTTTTGTCTACTCCCTCTTGGAATATCATAGACCATGTATATCATTTCCCTTCTTAGGGAGGTTGGAACCACCCATACTGGAAAAAGGCCTCCTGTGTACATGAGGATTTTATCCACCACCTGTAGATGTTGTCTATACATCCCATAAACAGGGTTCAACATAGATGACCATTCTCCTTCTGTCTTGGAGAGTCTTGAATTATCTCCATTATATCTTTATCTGATGTTTGCAGCTCCTTTAAGTCTGAAATGTTAGTCTCTACCTCCTTGGCATCAGCAATTGAACACTTTAGAACCAAGGGTTATGAAAGAATGTTCTAAATTCTTTTCTTTCCAAGGTTCCTCTGATCGAGCTCCCTCTCTGGCTAATTTATCAGCCTTTCCATTTTTGATCGCATAGGGTTCTGATTTGGAATGGGCTTTAACCTTCTTCACCATGACTGGCCATCCTGAGATAGTGATTTTTAATGCCAGTTCACAGATATACTTAAACAGTGATGCATACTTGATTGGGGACCCATCAGAGGACGTGAATCATTTGTTTTCCAACAGGGCTAGAACTCAGTGAGAGAATTACACACCCAAGCGGAGTCTGAAAACAGACCAATACTCTGGTATGATCTTTTAAGGGAGGCCAGTACTCAGTGCTCCAATATACAAGACACTGCTGCTAGCTCAGCATATTGGGCTGAATGAGGGGTACATGAGTGTGCTTTTTCCCAAGGGTCTCCTTTGGGAGGAATGACATAAATCCCAAAGCCGGTGCATGAATTCCCTTGAAGCTCCTGATAGTTTGATCCATCCACAAAGAAGTGGTGCCCTTTAAAGGAATCTTTTTCTTGGATTAGAGGTAGAAAAAAGAATCTTTCTACCATTCCCTTTGGACTCTGTTCATTTGTGTCTGGACAGTCATGGGGTTCTCCTTGATATAGTAAGGCTGTGAGCAGCAAAGACGGCATCCTAACAGGTCTTACTGCAATATCCTTCCCCTGTAACAATAAAGCCCAATGGGCTATGCGGGCATTGGAAACTTTCCCATCTTTAACCCGATTAGATAGCAGAAACTGAAGGGGTGTGTGTGATGAGTGTAATATGATTGGACTGAGGCAAAATGCTGTATGGCCCAACTAGTGGCCAGTAAGTACTTCTCACAGTTGTCGTATTTAAGTTCTAGTGGAGACATTAAACATGAGGCATAGGCCACGGGTCTGAATTTCCCATGCCTATCTTGGGAAGCAACAGCTGCTAATGCATTAACACTTACCCCCACCTTTAGGTGATAAGATATCTCAGGATTTGGAGTGATCAGCACCGGAGTCTTGACAAGGGCTTGTTTCAGCTGGGACACTGCTTCCGTGTGTTGTTCTGTCCATTCCCATTGAACAGCCTTCTTTAGCAGTTGGTACAAAGGACCTGCAATAGAAGCAAAGTTAGGAATGAAATCCAGTGGAACTCAGTTAAGCCTAAAAAGGATCTTAACGTCGTTAGGTCCTCCAGTTTTGGCAACTTTTGGATTGCTTCCACTTTTTGCGGTGAGGGAGTTCGACTCCATTTTGTCAAAGTAAGACCTAAGAAAGAGACAATGGTTTTCATTAGTTGCACCTTGGCAGGGTTGCACTTTAATCCCGCTTCCTTACGAATTTGCAGGAGCTCATCCAGCTTTTCCAAATGCTCCTCCTTGGTGCGAGTTGCTAAGCATAAGTCGTCTACATACTGGAATAAAACAGATGGTTTAGAAAATCATGTTAGGACTCGCTGCATTTGAGCATGGAACAATATCCCTGAGGTAATCGGATCCAGGAATATTGGACCCCCTGGAAGCTAAATGCAAACCTGTATTGCAACTCTCTGGCCACTGGTAAAGTCCAAAAGCTGTTACTCATATCTAGCACGGAGAACCACTTAGCCTCCGGGTCAAAGAACTTTTTGAGGTCTAGCATTTTTGCCACAGTAGGGGCAACCTGATTTAACCGTCAGTAATCGGTGGTGAGACGCCAAGAACAATCTGGCTTCTTAACGGGCCAAACTGGGGAATTGGCTGTAGAAGTGCATATACACAGGACTCCCTGTGGCAGTAATGATTTGATTGCCTTGGCTAAGTAAGGTGTGGTCTGGTCTGGATAGGAATTTTGGGTTTGGGCAAGCATGTCTCCCCTGTCCCCAGCAATAGTGACTGACATGCATCCACAATCATATTTGTGTTTAGAAAAGGCATCAGTATGTTTGCAAAATATAGCCTGTAACTCTGGATAGAGTGCATATTTGGCTATTAATGTGTCCAGGTGGTATTCATCTGGTCCTGGTCCCTCCGTTCGGGTGACCATACCACACTCCGGCATGACCGCTAGTGGGCAACCCAACTCTTGTGCTGTAGTAAGACACAACGACTGATTAGCCAAATCAATAATGCATTCCTGCCTACCTAGGAAATCAGACCCCAACAGTTTACTTTTTGGGTCTGACAGTGTGAGCAACGCAAAGACATGGGTGACTAATTCGTACTTTGATAGGTTTAGATAGCATGGCCATAACTTGGTAGTTTATAAATGTTGATAGCATCTTTGTTTTCCCAGAGGCCAAAACAGAGGATCTAGTATCCTTCACATGAATTATACCGATTGTGACTCCGGTATCTACAACAAAATTTAGGTGGCAGCACCCTACCACTAAAGATACTGTGGGTCTTCCACTTGCGTCTCTTCCCAAAGGGGTTGTAACACTCCTTGGGGCCAACTGGCATCAGGCAGAATAATCTATGGGATAGATAGGTGGGTAGCCTTCAGGCTCTTCCATCTCCAATTCCTCAGGGGTATCTGACCCTGCTTGAAAATAAGCCACCCAATCAGGAGTAGAGATTGAGTCTATAGAGGCCACTGGTTGGTTGAAAGGATTTGGACTTTGATTTCCCAACACCAACTCATTCAGACATGTACGGAGTTTTCAGATATCCTAGTGTTGGGTCTCCAGGGGTTTGCTGCACTGCCTTGAACATTGACACCACTGAGAGGTCCTCCACCTGACGAGTCAATGGTGATCTGGAACCCTGAGAATAAGAAGAGTTCTGCGCAGCACCTGCAAGAAAAGGAACACGATCTCGAGGCCCCCTTTGGGGTCCCAGTGCATACCCTTGTTGATTGTTTTGTGAATTGTGATTATTGGCCCAGAGCTGAGATAGAGGGGACCTAGGATTTGTCCGGTTCTGCCCTTGAGGTGCCCCGGTAGGCCCCTCAATCTTTACTATAGGAGTATTCTGTGGCTCTTGTAGGGTTGCAACTGGGGCTCCACGTTGACCTGCTTTAGGGTTTCCCTGGATATGGCCCTTGGCCAGTATATCCAGAGCCTCCTCCAGAGAGGTCCCACCCTGGATAAGCAAGTTAACCTTTTCCTGTAAGTAGGGAAGAGAATGGTTAACTAACAAGCTAATATACTGTGTACTCTCTGTGTCTTCTTTCATGTGGTTGCGCCAGACTGCACTTAACCGTAGATGAAATTGATGGGGAGACTCATTTGGCTTTTGCTTCAAATTAGCCAGGATAGCCACTCCAGCATGGCTACTGTCTCTGAAAAATACTTTTCGCCCTTTCTAAACTCTGTGGGAAAAGTGCTTCATAAGGCTTGATTTACTGTAAGCTGTAAGATTTTAACCCAATCATCACTAGGCAAACCAAATATTTGTGCTGTTTCCTGAATCCGCTCTGCCTGTACTGCAGTAGAAGAATCCTCCATCATTCCTACTTTGTTTAGCTACCAAATCCAGAGTCTTAATATCTGTAACCACTGCTACCGGACAGTCAGGAGTTACTGGAGGGTTTGGTCGAATCCCACTAGAATCTGTATATGAAGTGTCTCCTCCAAAACGTGGAGGCCTTCTCCTACCTGAGTCAGTACTTCCTTCATCAGAACTATCAAATATTTCCTTTTGAGTGGAACCTGAGAAATATATGGTTAGTGTAGCGTTCTGGATAACTGCTATGGAAGGTACTCTCATACCGGACTGACACTCCCACTGGTACACGTGGTGATGTTAACACATACCATGGAGTCAGAGTTCCCAGGTATTCCGTGAGCCTTGGCGGTGCCAGGGACTGGCCTGGTTGCCCGGGCAAAGAACCGCTCACCTCAGGGAATCCTGAAAAACCTCCCAAACTGGATGGTGCCACCTCATTAGGTGGGGGAATGATATCCCTAGGCTGCTCTCTCTCTCTCTCTCTCTTGAATCCTGGCGATGATTGTATAACACACATATACCTGAACTACTTCTGTTACAGCATGCTCCATTTCCCGAGCAGCTTGAACCTCCAAAGGTGCTTCTCCTGCTCTGCTAAGAGCTGAGACAGTCTTTTCCTCAGAATCACCTTCTCTCTCTCCCTCTGCAACATCTAGTTGTTTTCTAAAATGACAGTGTCTGGTTCACTTAACTCCTCCTCCTCAGGCGCTATGGTCGGAGAACTTCCCTTTTCTGCTGGCACATGAGCTCCCGTCACTTCACTGTCAACTTCCTCCTCTAACTCACCAGGTTGTTCCTCTGCGTTCTCAGCTTCAAAAGCCATCTCCACACTAGCTAGTTCTCTCGCTCTCCTTCTTGTCACTGGCCCAACAGGCTGATCAATTTCTGTTGGTTCCACTAACCTGATAGGGATAGGAACCACTGCTGACTCATCTCCTGTCTCTCCTAGCTCCTTAGCCACCATAATCCATGGGGGTTCTTCCTTTTCTACAGTCTCTGTCTGGACCCAGGTGCTTATGGTTACAAGCACTCCTGTGGTCTCTTCCATACACCTTGCCTTATCTTTTTTGAGTGAATCACAACTGCCTTCTAACTTTCTGATCCGATCCAATAACTGACCACACTCTAGTTTATAACCTTCCAGTGACTTTAAACTGGCAGCTGCTCGTTTTTGCCACCTGTACACTTCCTCACACAACTCATGGTTGTGATGCTGACTCCATTCTAACTTTCTTTCCAAATCTTTTCCTTTACGGAAAAGAGAAAAACGCTCTTCGGAGGCTCCTTTAACTCCTGAATTTCCTTATCCTTCTTCTCTACAACTTTCTGTGCCTTATTGAGCAGCTCCACTTTCGCATTTAACTTCCGTCCTAGAAGACCACACGCTGACAACAAACATTCCATTGCAATTCCTTTCATTTCACTATCTTTTCTTTTCTTTTCTTTCTCTCAGTTTCAATTTCTAATATCTGACTCACAAGATCCCATGGGTTACTATGCTCGGAGAGAACTCTTCTATCTTTCAGTTGCTCCAATCCTCCTCCGTGTTCCCTAATGTATCCTCTGACAAAAGTTTCTAAGGCTATATCGCAGGCAGCCAATACAGGCTCTGCCGCCTTTCTCTCTCACTCATTTTCGCTTTTACACTGAATATACTTTAACCTTTAAAATAACAAGGAGGGAAACTTAACATTATAACAACTCTAAATCTTAAATCTAAGTTAAGAAATCTAAAGACGCCTTACAAAACTAATAATAATAATAATAAAAAATATACCCCTGACCGGTCCAACAATACTTTAAACAAGTCCCAAAAGAAAGGATGGAGGTAGGATCCTTCTCTTCCCTCGATGGCCAATGTATATTAGCAGATCAAGAGGTAAAACCCCTGGCAGGACCTACTGAACAGAGGGGCAAATACTGCTCAGAGATGGCTCAAGGGGGGCAATCCAGAGGAGCTAAGGGGACTACCAAGGAGGTAACTGGAACTGCACAAGTTCTGAACTAAGCACGTTAATCAACTCCGCCACCACCATGAGTGTGGATCATTGTGCCCAATGCAATTGCCTAATCAACACTCAATACTCAAAAAATAAATAAATAAACAAATACCCCTTATCGCACGTACACTACCATTACTCCACATAAAACAAACAGACATAAAACAGTTAAACCATTTAACTCACAAGCTTCAAGGATTTAAAAAAGGAAGTATTATAAGGTCTCTGGGATCAATGCCCAGAATTTGTCTGTTACAAAGGAAACTGTTAGCAGCCTATGCCCAGTGACCAGGGCCGCCCAGAGGATTCAGGGGGCCTGGGGCAAAGCATGGGAGCTGCGGCGCTTGAACTCACCCGGCAGCGGTCCAGGTCTTCGGCGGCGGGGGGCCCTTCAGTCGCTCCGTGTCTTCGGCAGCAAAGGGCCCCCTGCTGCTGAAATGCCACCGAAGACCCAGACCACTGCCAGACCAGGGCTCTTGGGGCCCCTGTGGGGCCTGGGGCAAATTGCCCCACTTGCCCCCTTCTCTGGGTGGCCCTGCCAGTGACTAGGTCACACGGAGTTTTGCTTTTTAACCTCTTAAGTAAGTGCTTGCCATGCACACCTCAAGGCTTCTGCCGGCTCGCCAATCTGTTGACCTGAATTTGATGGGTTAGTTTTCATGGCTCAGCACTGATCGCATCCGACCAGAAGATGTATAGGTTCTTTCCAGTTCAGACTATAGAGTTCAAGAACTCAGATAGCTCTATATTGGGAGAGGATTCTCAAAGTGCTTGGCAAGAACACATGCACTGAGGACATAACAAATAGATAAAATCTTTATTGCCATTAACATAAAAATAAGGAATGCAATGAAACGTATAACTGCAAAACAGTAAAAGAATTCCAAATTCCTGGTGGTAACATTTCTGTTATAAGTACCTTAACCTAACATACTCACACTCTTCCTTGAGAGCCCGGTAATAGGAGGTGAAGGACTAGCCTCACTCCTGGCATGCCTGATTACACGATGGTGATGGCTTCCCCAGTGGTTGGAATGTTGAGTAGTTATACTATACTGCACAAGCTGAGCTGATAGCGTAACAGAAGATAGAACAGATAGATAAATGAAAAGATTGTCTATAGAATATAGAACATAGCAGACTCTAAGAACTAAAAAGCCTTCCTAGTCCTCTCTTACAAGATATTTTATAGGATCCTGACCTATGCAAATCAGGCCCAGCCTATTATACCCAAATCTTGTTTCCATACCCTAAGAAATGTATGGGTACCCTTCTCCTATAGGTTAGTGAATTATGACTCTCAATTTTCATTAATATATTTAGAAAGTATCTCATTCCAAAACGTCCAACTTAGGCTCTCTTGCTGACCTCGAGTTGTAGTGTGCCCTGCGGTTACCAACCAGTTGTAGAAGCCGGATAAACCTGTGATGTGATGTGGATATTCCTCCCTTAGGTTCCCCAAAATTTCAGGGACCATTCTTATCTACGCCAAAGGTTGCCAGCTTTTATGATGACATATTTATAACTAATTCTACTTTTTGCTATATAGCAGATCTTACGGATCTTACAGGCCGGTAGGCTTCTTGCATTTCAGCATTTCAGCAAACCTTATTATTAGGAAACACTTGCCTCAACACATCCTAAATTCCAAGAAATTAATACTAATAAAATATAAGAATAAAATAGATTAATTTCAGAAAAAGAAATATATTAATCAATACCGCTGGCTGGATTAGTAGGATATAATAGCTAACAAAATAATCCTATGGGCTACAAGTTGTAGAATGATTATGCTGTAAGAATGGTTCATAGCCCTTCCATGTGATATCCCATGTAAAATTTCAGAATTGAGGGTATAGTGTGTTTCTTTCCCTCCATCCTGCTGCGTCCAGTTTAACTGAGCTCTCTAGAAAAGTGCCAACTCATTGCTTAATCTGAACTGCTTCAACAAACGACTGCCAAGTCTTCAATGATACGATCTGAGGGATAAATTGCAGATCTCTGGAAGTTGCTGGCAGAAATTGCATTTTGGCAGCCTGTCACTTTACATCAGTGGGAAAACTGCCCAGGTTCCTTCCAGAGAGCTAGATGTCTGTAGAGATGAAAAAGTATATTTAGAAGTACAACTTGCCACCATCATACTGTGTAATTAAAGCTTTTGGTTATCGTTGTGAAGATAAGCACTAACATATGGTTAACAAACAGAAAAGACAGGAAAAAAACTTATAGCTGCATCTTCTCATTTCAAAACTTGCATCACTCCATCTCAACTACACACACCACCTTCGCTCCTTCTCCTTAACTCAGTTCACCCATAATAAGGTGTAATAAACAGGAGTGCTAATAAGAGATTAATCTTTATTTTCTGGCTCCAATTACCTGATATAGGTCAGGGTTACAGAAGTTTAATATCCTTGTCACATGATGGGACAATAGCAATTAATCCAGTAGTTCCTGGATCCAGTACTACCATCACCTAAGGCATGAGAGTTTAGATAGAAGCTCAGAAATAAAGCATTACATAAACAATAAACGCACACTATAAAAAAACCAATTTCAACATGTTTTCAAGTAAAAAATTTTGTTGAAAAATTCCTGACCAGCTCTACATAAGAATCAATTTGCTGTCAATACACAGGATTTTACTTGTGTGTTTTCTCCCAGGCACTGCTATTATTGCCATAACTGGGAAATGAAATTCACTCTTTAGTATGATAAAGAAATTTCACATAGAGGGGTTAACTGAGGAACATAAAACAGCAATAATACTTTCATGTGGCTTCTTTTAGACCATGTACCTTGTTAACAAAACATTTGGGAGGGTCATACCAGTGTGCGTTGAATCTGCAGCTTCCACTTCTGTCCTTCTGGAGCTTTTAAAAAAATCATTCTTTTTCCACAGCTGTTTGTGTGAGAGTTAGAGGTTATGTCATATGTGTGTATGTTGTTTTGATTTAGATGGACTACATGAGCTAAAGATGTTAACATAAGCCAGTTACTGTTCAACATTAAACAATGTTAAAGGAGGACCAGCGTTTGGTATACAGAGACTTCAGCCTGGTTAGTACCATGGCAACACACCTTTAAAAATCCTTTTAACCTTTTATTGAAAAGAAGGAAAAACAGTGAAAGCATTTGAAATGTAATGTATTAAGCCTTCCATTTTAACAACATGCCTGGTTCCCTTTACCTGGAGAGACATTTTAGAAGGAAAAGAGTCTTGTTTGATAGCTGGTCTTAGCTGGTATCAAAGACAGTAATAACTGTCCATTTGCGGAAAAGAGAAATTAGTGGAGATGGGATGGAGCTGTTGTTGTTGCTGTTGCTTTTAAAGTCTGATCCCATTCCATCACAGATGGTGTTTGGGATACACTTGATAGTGGTGGGAATGTCATCTCGGTACCTCACGCTGGTCTGGGCTGGTCAGGACATGTCTCTGAATCAGGATGATGAAAGCCCTGGGTCCCAGGAGTTGGTGGGGGTGGCAGCCATGACAGTGAAGCTTGCTTCAGTAGCTAATTTTTCTCCCCAAAATCTCTTTCTTTAAGGACCCAAAAAGGGAATGGTGGGCTGAATAGCGCATCTCCTCATTATTTTGTCCACCAGTTAGGCCTAGTATCTGAAATACCAATGTTGATTCACTGATTTCTGGTTCCATACTTTTCTTGTTTGCCAAGCATGAGCTTCACACTGTCCTTGAGTTATATAGGCAGGCCTTTTCATTTGGACTGAGTTTTTTTTATCTTCCTTTCATACATTTTGCCATCAGCATTTGTTTTTAGAGGTTATTGTGACATCTTATGAACTTCCACATAATTTTTACAGTTGAGTTCACAATTAGGGTAAACTTGTAGGCCCAATTATTACAATGTGTGTGTGTGTGTATGTGTGTGTGTAAGTTAAGGGGAGCTATGGAAGGAGACAATGGGCCAACATCTCTGTCCCCCCATAACATTAAGAAACCCTTAAAACAAAATATGCATCATGCTGATGTAACATTGCAATGTGACAACCTTTAATCCACCCAAGGAGGAGACCTATCACAGCTGACATGATGAAGCCAGTTAAATTGTACGTAACACAGCTGCTTAGGGCAAGAGACTGGCCAAGGCTGATGTTTGGGGAGGGTTTGTATATGTGTGTATAGTGCGAGTGTACTTTCTGTGAGCCCGATCCTGCAGCTGGGTGGTCATTTAGCATGTGGGCGAGCAACAGAACTGGATCCTCTGCAAAGTCTGCAGTAATGTGCCATGTGTATGGCTTTAAAAAATCATTTTTTGTGGGATTGTACGTGTCTGCAAGAGTATTGGTGTGGGTGTGCCTGTGGGTTCAATTTGATGTATATTTTTAGGGTGTGGTTTGGAGAGCTTGTCCCTGAAGCAGAGGTGAAACCGGTACAGCTTACCATCAAGAGCCAGTACACAGCTGACCTTACCGGTAGGGGGCAGCTTCCCCAGACCAGCAATTTAAAAGGGTCCTGGGCTCCTGGCAGCGCCTGGAGCCCCTGGCCCTTTAAATCACTGCCAGAGCCCCAGGGCTCAGGGCCACCACCGCAGCTACAGCTACCATGGGGTTCCGGCAGTGATTTAAAAGGCCTAGGGCTCCCGGCCACGACTACCGCAGCCAGAGCCCCTGGCCCTTTAAATCACTGCCAGAGCCCCAAGGTGGCAGTAGCGATTTAAAGGGCCTAAGAATTCAAAGGCCCCACCCCTTCCACCCAAGTGCTTGCCCCCTCTCCCCTGCGCTCAGGACCCCAGCCCTGCATACTGGTAAGTCCCTTAAGTTACTTTCACCTCTGCCCTGAAGGCTTGTGAACATAACATTTTAGTGGATGGGGAGTGCATAAGAACACTCTGTTGAATAAAATGCTTTTTGGAATATCTACAGATTTCCAGTAAATTTAAAACAAATAAATTGGATCCTCAGAGCTAATTATTTTTTCTTTTCCAAAAAAAATAGCCCCCTTCCCAGCTGATTATTCTGTCTGGAGGAGGAAAGTTGACCCATTTATAATTAATAGAAAAATTCAGCTGTTACATCTGTGCACATGTCTGTGACTTCCATGCCTGCTTCCCTCAGCTAACTGATAAATAATGTTTTGGTGCAATCAGTGCTTTGCCAGGATGGCGGTTTCCAGCTGCGTTTTAATCAGCTCTGTAGCCCAGTTTAATCAATTACAATGTGCAGTTTTGGAGTGGGTCAGTCTGTTAGCAAAAGAAACTTTATTAAAACAAAAAACATTTTTCTAAATAAATCAGTGAATTGAGTGCTGTTAAAAGGTACTCAGCCAATGGCCCTAGAAACTGAAATTCTCTCTACTTTATACCATAACAGGGAAAGCGGCAGTGCAGGTTTCCACACAGCAATGATGAACAAGGGACTACTTATAGAGTAATTTAATCATTGGCCTCTCTGATGTGACTGCCCAATTGTTCACATCAGAACTGGCACTATCTGTCCATTGGGACCAGAACAGAGATCACCATCTTTTTTTCACATACCTATTCAACAGCTATCGAATGGTAACAACTTCTTCATTTGTTACATGGGCTATATTTGAATCATAAGCTGATTAACAGGCTTGTTTGTAGATTTTCAGAAAATTCATTCTATACTTATTTACACTCATTGTTCATACATAAAAAAGAGGTTTCATCTCTGTTTTAAATGCCAGCCTAACAAAGCCTTAACTATGCAGACACTGTAACAATGCCAGAACGTAGAAAAGCCATCAGTGGTGCACGACTGCCCACTGGGGCACTCTGACTAGGGTGATTTTTGGGAAGAGAGTAAGAAACATTTCCCTGGGCAGATTCATTTGTTTGTCTGTCTGTCTGATTTAAAGAGTGGCAATGGTTTGCAGTTGTTGTGGATTTGGAATTTTAGATGGATGAGAGGCCCAAATGAGGTGAAGCAGTGAAAGGTATCATGATGAATTCACTTATCACGTGCCTCTCGCCTCTGAATATCTGAGTAGATGTGGATATTGCATATGTGCATCACATTACTTAACACAGAACTGAAAAGTAACCATTTTGGGGGTGGAGTGGGGAAGCCATTATAATAGTGCCAGAAAACCAGCACATTTTAGAGTCAGGAATTGAAGACTTTCATATCTAATTAAAGCCAGGTGGGATTTGCGGTCTGTAAAATATTAGTCTCCTAACACCACTGTTGCCCAATCATTCACCACAGACTGACAGAAAAGCTAAACCACCTTCTGACTTTATTCAACCTCATCAACTGACTTTATTCTGTATCAGAGGGGTAGTCATGTTAGTCTGGATCTGTAAAAGGAGCAAAGAGTCCTGTGGCACCTTATAGACTAAGAGAAGTTTTGAAGCATGAGCTTTTGTGGGTATTCACCCATGAAAGCTCATGCTCCAAAACTTCTGTTAGTCTATAAGGTGCCACAGGACTCTTTGCTGACTTTATTCTGGATACCTCCCATTCAAGAACTGACTAAGCCTGCCTCTGCTTACACTGAGTTCTAACAAGACCACAGCCTACCATGGTCAGACTAAAAGGTCTGTGAATAGAGATTTTTTGGCTGAATTTCTAGTTGCTTTTTGTCTCTGCTCCCAAGCCATTGCAGTATTTGATAGTCTTGTTTAAAGGAAAGAATCAGGAATGAAGTGCAGGTCATTCACATGTTTTTGCAGCCCTGGCTGTAGTCTCATTAGAATTTTTCAACTGATCTCTATTGCTTTGTTTCCAAACATGATTAGTCAACTGAAATTGATCAAACATTTTCCACAAGGGAGAGCTGTGTAGGGCTTAGAATTGGCATAGCCAGTCAGGAGTGAAGCATTGTTCCTTTCAGAACAGCTTTATAAGATACACACTCAAAGCTCTGAATTACTAACTCTTCCTTGGATTTTGGGCATCCACATATTAGAATTCATTGTATTTAATAGATACCAGAGCAGGCGGGCCAGCAGGCAAAGGAGGGAGTGGAGAAGAGTATTCTAAGTCTTCCCTTAGCCCCTTTCTGCCTTTGTTCAATGTGTTTATAGATGATCTGTTAAAATTTGTTTGTGGAGCTGGCATTGCTTCTCTACAGAGAACGTGTGTAGACTCTTGATCTTTGTTTGCAGTTGCATCGCTGTTCCAGTGGTACTGACCTTGCTGTCAATCAATTGTTCAGTTTGAAATAAGGAAGCTTTTCCCCAGTGAAAAGGGTAAAGAGGGATCCTAGAAATCTTTCTGTTCTTCTTATGTCTCTGATCTACCAGCCTTGAGCATGGCCCTTTTGATAATGTTTCAAAATACTAGCATCTTCATCTGCCTTGGATGGGACATTTGTCTTTTAACAAAGATGTGGCAGTTTACCAAAGGCTCAGGAAAATTTGTTTCCAGTCAGTTTTCTTTTTCTAACACCTCTCTGTTTTCCCTGCGATAAAATGAACAGCATGTTTGCCTTGTATAATTTTACGATATCAACTCCCTCCAGCCACTTTTGGACATAACAGACCTGTCAATCATCCTGAAATAGCAGACAGCATGTGCAATAGAAGGGTGACCAGATTAGCTGCTCATCTCCAATTTTGATAGAAAAACTGTTTTAGATTTTTATAATATGTTAATTAATATTCCTTTTAATCTTTTTGTGCCTGGTCTTAAGTTAAATTATTTATGTTTTGCACAGGCGCTGACTTTAGTTTTTGCCAGTGGGTGCTCCTTTCCTCCCCTCCCCCATGCAAGCGGCGGGCAGGGCCTCAGAGGGAAGAGGCCAAGTGGGTCGGTAATTCGGGCGGGAGTGCGGGTGGGGCCCTAGGGGGAAGAGGCTGAGCAGGGACAGGGCCTCAGGACAGAGCAGGGGGCGGAACTGCAGTCTGGGTGCCCAGGCCAGAAAAGATTAATCTGGTCCTGCTGGTGCTGAGCACCTCTCCCCTGACCCTTTTTTTTTGTTTTGTTTGTGGGTGGGTGCTTAAGCCCCAGAGCACCCATGAAGTCGTGGCTTATGATGTTTTGCAACTGGAGTTCTCCCTCTCTTACTAAAAAGTTAAACCGGTTTCCCAAAGACCATGGCACTTGTATTGCTACTTAATGTTTCACTGTCAGACCGGGAAATTTGTGTAGTTGTGTTGCTTGATGTCATGGCTCCTGCAGCTTTGCTGAAACTATTAAGATTTTGCAAGTTGTCCTGAGCAATCAAAAAATCCCCAAAAGTTTAAGTCTCAGGCCAAAAATCAGATGTTAGGCAAGTATGGGTGTTGTGCACATTTTATAATAAGGAGAAGAAACTAAATTATGTGTCCAGCTTTGCACACAAACATTTCACTGTAAGTTAGCATTATGCAGTTTTTAGCCTTTGGAGATTATTGTATGTGAGAATTTAGTGCAAAATGTTATTATATGGTGTTTAATTCTCTTTTGCACCTGTTTGTTGGCCCCAGGCAAATCTGTCAATCATTCTGCCATAGCTGAGAGAGCACATGCAGCACAGTTTGCGAGGGAGTGAGAACAATTACCAGGCAAACTCCTTTTTACAACTTTAGTTGGAAATCTTTGCCTATTATTGTAAAAGTGTCTGGAAACCACTTTAAACTGATGTGGAAGTCTAAGCTGAAGACTAGGATGGCTGGAGGAAGGAACACCTTGCATTGATGCAGGAAGCTATAGCCAGAGACTCTGACTTCAAAGGAATGGGATTCAGAGCCTTTGTGCAACACATGTCCAGCTATGTAGAATGTGCCAATTTGACAGACAGAATTGGGACTTTTTCATTTCACTGTATTCACCAATAACTGTTCCATCTTATCTTTGGTTTGCAGCTGTTTGACTCCTAATGATCCATATGGTTCTTTGTCAGCATGACTATACCATATGATCTGTGCTTATTTATTATATACTTTCCAGTGCCTTTAGAAATTGGAGTCCAGAGAAATGACTTCTTTTGCACTCTGGTCACTTGCATTATGTTAAGCAGTTATACTGGACCTTGATGCTGTGTATCAGCTCCATAAGGCTCCGCCCATGCTTTCAGGCAGTGAAACCATGTCTGTGCCCACAGAAATTTGACACTCTGACTACTGTTTGGACCCCCGACCACACACAAAATTGTTACCAGTGGTGCAAAGGCATTCATACCACCACTGAAATTGCACAAATAGGCATCTTGCTATTAAAGGGTACAGAGGCCCAGAAAGAGCTTTTATAACAATGAACTTTTATGAACAATTAGGGCTTCTGCCTAGAGCCTTCCCTAGCCACTCCTGCCTGGTTTCCTGCTATCATTGTAAAGAAACAGTGCATCTTTAAAGGTTCCTATGGGCTTTATTCCTTACTCTCTTAAAACCCTATCAGAACAGAAGTTTCATTTCAGCCAGCTGACCTCTGGTGACACTTTTAAATAGAAGGAGATATTGAACAGCTCCAGGGCTGAAAGTAACGTAAAGGACTTACCAGTACGCTGGAGTCCTGAGTGAGGCCTCAACCAGAAGAGGCGGGGCCTTTCAAGATTTAAAAGCCCTGGGGCTCCCGCTGTGGCTGGGAGCCCCAGGGCCTTTAAATCACACTGGAGCTACCAGCTGCAGAGGTGGCTGGTAGCTCCAGGCCTGTTAAATCACCACAGGAGCCCTGCCACCGCTACCCCAGAGCAGCAGGGCTCCGGCTAGGGCTGAGGTAGCGGCAGCAGGGCTCCGGCGGTGATTTAAAGAGCCCAGGGCTCCTGCCACTGTGGGGAGCCCTGGGCCCTTTAAATCCCCACCAGAGCTCTGCCGCTGCTGGAAGGACCCGGGGCTCCCCACAGGGGCCAGAGCTCCGTGACCTTTAAATCCTCTCCTGAGCCCGGCTGCCAGAGCTCCGGCAGTGATTTAAAGGGCCGGGGCTGCCTGCAGCAGCTGGAGCCCTGCGCCCTTTAAATCACCGCCGGAGAAGCCAATCCAGTCCAGCTTACTTTCACCTCTGCTGAAATGAGCTGTTCAGATTCCCTTGGCCGACTTATTATTGGGCCCAAGCTTTGGGGGATTTAAAGGTTTTTCATAAAATCTTCCACAAGTGCTAGCAATGTATTTTTACCATACGCTTCATCTGTGTTCTTAGCATGGGTTGTCTAACTCTTTTAGAGCAGATCTAGACAATGTGGTGCTAAAATGCCAGCAGCCATTCTACACAAGCACTCCTATTGGTGCTGGTGTCTGTGCAACAAAAAAAAGCTCAATATGGAAAAGTCTTAGCGGCAGCACCCTTAGCACGATGCCTGAGCATGATCAGTGACCTGCTGGAGTGTCTTGTGATGGGTTCAGTTCCATCAAGTGACTTTCACCTTCTCAGCAGGCACCTTTATATGAACTGATAGTCACATTCATGGATGGCATCTCTGTTAATTAAACAGTAGTGTTATCTGGGCACTATGTGGGACCTTTGCCCCTCTATTATTTCAGCTGACCTGGGATGGCACTAACGGTAAGAAGTTGGCAGGCATTAATATATTGAGCAATAGGAGGATTTTTTTTAAATTCTGTTCCACATTTTGTTTTCAATTCTAAACAGGAAAAAAATCAAAATATTAAATTAGGTTGTAAAATGTAAAACAGAGAAAAAAAACAAAAAAAAATCCACCTTCTTCTCTTAACCAAATTTTCTGATGTTGGGAGGCATTAATAACCCTGTCATCTGTATTTTAGCCACCAGCACCTGCAAGACTCCATGTGTTCCCCTGCTCAAGAAGACTATCCCCAGGGATTGCCTTCAGAGCCCATCAGTGCTCACTGATGAGTAACACGAATTGCTCCCCTCTCCTGTGAGTCTTAAGTTTTTTGCTTTTTCAGCGTTTCCAGATCCTGTTGACTCCAGGGAGAGAGATTCTATTTTCTTAAACAGTCTTTATTCCAGTTTCTTTTCTCTTCCATCCCCTGAGAATCCACAAAATAGGCTAGGAGGAGACATGCTATGATTCAGAGGGTTACCACTATAAAAACATCACGGTGCTGTGGTGTTTGCATCAGTACAGATCACAGAATCATAGAAATGTATGGCTGGAAGGAATGTCAAGGTCATCAAGTCCAGCTCCCCTGCGTTGAGGCAGCACTAAGAACACTTGGACCATGCCTGGCAAGTGTATGTGTAACCTGTTCTTAAAAATATCCGACGATGGAGATTCCACAACCTCCCTTGGAAGCCTATTCCAGAGTTAACTATCCTTATAGTTTGAATTTTTTTCTGATATCTAACCTAAATCTCCCTTGCTGCAGATTAAGCCATTACTATTTGTCCTACCTTCATGGACATGGAGAACAATTAATCACCCTCCTCTTTATAACAGCCTTTAACATAGTTGGAGATTATCAGGTCCCCCCCTCAGACTTCTTTTCTCAAGACTAAAAATGCCCAGATTTTTTAATCGTTCCTCATGGGTCAGTTTTTCCAAACTTGTTACCATTTTTGTTGTTCTCCTCTGGACTATCTCCACTTTGTCCACATTTTCTAGAGTGTGACACCCAGAACTGAACACACCACCCACGCTGGGGCCTCACCAGTGACGAGTAGAGTGGGATAGTTACCTCCTGTGTCTTTTATACAACATTCCTGATCATCCCAGATTGATATTAGCCTTTCCCCAATTCATCACATTGTTAATCCATATTCAATTTGTGATCCACTTTAACCCCCAAATCCTTTTCAGCAGTAGCTAGTTATTCCCCATTTTATAGTTTGTAGTTTGTGCATTTGATTTTTTCCATCCTGAAAGCAGTACTTTGCACTCGTCTTTATTGAAACTTATTGATTTCAGATGAATTTCCAATTTGTCAAGGTCATTTTTAATTCTAATCCTGTCCTCCAAAGTGCTTGCAACCTCTGCCCCGCCCCTCAGCTATATGTCATCTGGAAATTTTATAAGCATACTACTAAACCCAGGACTGACCCTGTGAGACCCCACTACATAAGCTTTACCAGTTCAAAGGTGAACCATTGATAACTACTCTTTGAAGTTGTGCACCCACCTTATAGTAATTTCATGTAAACCCCATTTCCCTTGTTTGCTTATGAGAATGTCATGTGGGAATGTGTCAAGACATAGCATATTTATTGCTTTCCTCTCTCCATTAGGCCAGTAATTCTGTCTGTCATAAACAGATAGTTAAGGGTTAATAGAACAGGAGTACTTCATGTCTCTTTTGACCTTAAAGGGTTAACAAGTTCAGTTAGCCTGGCTGTCACCTGACCAGAGGACCAATCACGGGACAGGATACTTTCAAATCTTGAGGGAGGGAAGTTTTTGTGTGTGCTGTTAGTGTTTGGTGGTTGTTCTCTCTGGGTTCTGAGAGTGACCAGACGTGCAACCAGGTTTCTCTCCAATCTCTTTGATACAGGCTCTTATAAGTTCAGAAGAGTGAGTATTAGGTAGATAAGGCGAGTTAGACTTTTATATTTGTTTTCTTTATTTGCAAATGTGTATTTGGCTGGAAGGAGTTCAAATTTGTATTTTGCTGAAAGGATTTTAATTTGTACTTGTATACTTAGGCTGGGAGGGTATTCCCAGTGTCTATAGCTGAAAGACCCTGTAACATATTCCATCTTAAATTTACAAAGATAATTTTTACAGTTTTTTCTCTCTTTAATTAAAAGCTTTTCTTGTTTAAGAACCTGATTGTTTTTTTTTTCTGGTGTGAAATCCCAGGGGATGGGGTCTGGATTCACCAGAGGTGGGGAGAAAGGAGAGAAGGGGGAGAGAGAGGTTAATTTTCTCTCTGTGTTAGGATTACTTTCTCTCTCAGGGAGAGTCTGGGAGGGGGAGAGAGAAGGAGGAGGGAAGGTGAATTTTCCTCTTTGTTTTAAGATTCAAGGAGTTTGAATCACAGTGATCTTTCAGGGTACTCCAGGGAGGGGAAGTCTGGGAGAGGCAATGGTGCGGGAAAGGGTTTACTTTCCTTGTGTTAAGATCCAGAGGGACTGGGTCTTGGGGGTCCCTGGGTAAGGTTTTGTGGGGACCAGAGTGTACCAGGCACTGGAATTCCTGGTTGGTGGCAGCGCTACAAGTACTAAGCTGGTAATTGAGCTTAGAGGAATTCATGCTGGTACCCCATCTTTTGGACGCTAAAGTTCAGAGTGGGGGATTATACCATGACACTGTCAAAGAAGGAAATTAGGTTTGTTTGGCATGATTTGTTCTTGACAAATCCATGCAGGCAATTGCTTATAAACCTATTACAAAATGATTGTTTAATCATTTGTTCCAGTATTTTTCCAGATATTGAAGTTTGGCTGGCTGGTCTATAATTTCTTGGGTCCTCTTTGTTTCCCTTTATAAAAACTGGTGTACTATGTTTGCACTTCTCCAGCCCTCTGGGACCTCACCCATTCTCCATGAATTCTCAAAGATACATCATTATACATCAGTGTATAATATGTCAGCTTGATGCATCATCACAACAGGTAAGCACTACCTCAGTGTGGTATGATGCCAGAATTACTATGAGACAAATCTTGCAGGACACAAGCCTGGCCCAAGAAAACCAGGATGGTTCCATAAATTTTAGTTCAAGTAGTTTCCTGGTGGGGAGCTCAAGGCTTGAGGAACTGAAGTGAGAGTGTAGGCTCCAGTAACTATTTAACAAATCTTTGAAACCTACACTGCAGCTGCTTCCTCCTCTCACCAGTACACGCAGTGCAGACATGCACAGCTGTGTACCCTGGTTCCTGTACACAGGGCTGCCCAGAGGATTCAGGGGGCCTGAGGCAAAGCGGGGGAGCTGCAGCGCTTGTACTTACTCGGCGGTGGTCCGGGTCTTCAGCGGCATTTCGGTGGTGGGGGACCCTTCGGTCACTCTGCATCTTCGGCACCACTAAAGGGCCCCCTGCCACCAAAATGCCGCTGAAGACCCGGAGCGATTGAAGGACCCCTCCCCAACGCCGAAATGCCACCAAAGACCCAGACCACCGCCAGGCCAGGGCTCCTGCGGGGTCTGGGGTCTGGATCAAATTGCCCCACTTGCTCCACCCCGACCCCCACCCCCCGGGCGGCCCTGCCTGTACATTACAATTTGTAACATTTTAATGGGCGTCTGTGACATGCCTCAATAAATAACTCCATCACTAATACAGCAGACACCAGATTCAAGGCCCCACCCTATGGAAACACAGCATAGTAATCAGCCTCCTCTGGTGTGTTCTTCCACAGCTGCCATTGGCTGTCTTCTCTGGGGTCACCAGTACGACTGCTGGGTTGTAGTTGGTGCCTATATTTCCACCTTCCATCTCCAATACAATTACACTGATGCTGGAGAAAGGACTGCTTTATCATTAATGATTTTTATAAGGCACAAAGAAAATAGACATAAATAATCCAAAGAGAGATAAGAAGAGGAACCTGTGAGCTTTGAGAAGAAGAATGTTGAGGTATTCACATCTGCAGTTGCAGTTCAGAGCTTCTTGCATAAATATGAGGGCGCAGGGTACAGGACTTCTGCCACTGCTCTAATCTCACTTCAGGCCTGAATTCTCATCTGGAGTCTCTTGGGATCAAATCTGAACAGGAGTTACATTGTCATGTGACTGAAGAAGACTGGGAAGTCTTGGTAAAACAGAATATATAAGCCCCTATTAATATTAAATACAAGACATGTGAATTTGAGTGACATAACCATTATTTTACATTTTCCCCCAGTCTTCACATGGCTGGGAAGTGTGATGTAAGTTGTCTAAGGCTTGGAACAGGAAGGAAATATTTTGTTCCATTCCATTGATTTTTGCCATGAGTTTTGAAGACTAGAGAGGTGTATTCATAGTCTTTCTCACACCTATATTCAGAATCTTGAACTGGATCCCTTTCTAGCTTTCTTACAGGTGAGGAGGTTATCACCATATTTTTTCAAAAGACCTGTTGGGGGGAACAGTAGATACTAGGAGCTCTCTGGCAGCCAAGATAAAAAAAATCCACTCAGTGTGATGCAAAAATTCAGTTCTTTTTCTCCATACAGGCAGGGGAATATCTCAAGAAGCCTTTTGGACAAGAATGTCTGAAAAGTTGTCTTAAAACCATACCAGAAAACAAGGCAGTGCTCTTCATGGTGGGGATTCTTCTTTACAATGTGTTTTACCATTGATAGTGCAATGGGTCCCTGATCTTGAATGGGACCCCTGGGCATTAGGGTAATGCAAATAATAAAATCAATAATTCTGTGAACATCAATTAAGTATTCTCAAGTATTTTCTGTAAGGCTGGGTAAGTAGGGCAGCTGCACATCTGTTTACATTGTGGTAACTGTATCTTTGTGAAAGAAATGACAGAAACATAATTTCTTTATTGTTTAATTAAAGCTTACAATATGCAGAATGCACCCAAATTGTAGAGAGTTTTCAGAATGGTAAGATTCACGATTCCTCACCCAGACAAGTTTTCTCCTATTCTGAATGTTAATGAGTTTTTCCTCTAAGGGGAAGAGAAGAGGGGTTTGATCTGTGCATTTCAATGAGACAAAATCCTCTCAGATAGATTGTCCTAAATGGTTTTCCCCAACAATGTCCGAGTTCCTGGTGAGCAGCAGAGCTGCTAAATTGTGTTAGATGTTTGCAGTATCCCATAACTCAAATGGCTTTTCCTCAAACTTTCCAGAAATAATTCACCTCTGGGCTGAGACCAGGCATGGACAATTCAGCCTAAAGGAAATATTTTTCAGAACCTGATGAGTGTGTGAAAACAAGATCTTATAATAAAGTCACATTCGTGCCTTCAGTGATAGCTTTATCTCCAAAATCAGTCGGTAACGGTGGTACCCATCTAAAGCAAGGCCACTCATTGTATTCCCAGCTTCCTGGTTCCATTCTCTGAGGGTGTAATTTATATACCTTTCCTGCAGTTAAACCCTCTTCTTATGAATAAATAATTGACACAGAAATTGGAGCATTACCAAAGCTTCGAAACCCTGAGCTCTTGGGCTTCAACTACTCACAGAGAGCAGCTGCTGCCATCATTCACCATCTCGCGTTGAATTCATTTCACAGACTGATTGCACCTAGGAATGCGAGTGACAATGATCGTAAGTTCCAAAGGACCTGACCATCTTAAGTGTGTCTCTCTCGTAATCCAGATGGTTGTTTATTTTGTGCATGTTCTTCTCATTCTAGATGTCCCTGTTGAGAAACTTTCTTCAATGGAGTCGCTGCAGAGTGTAAACCTGAAGTCAAATCCCTTGAATGAGGAAGTCCAGGTGATTGCCAGGCCACTGATAAAATTTGACCTCCTGGTGTCTCCAAAGGGAGCACATGCTGCTCCACAAGCCTGAAACACAGACTTTGGTTGCGTGGACTTGGTATGACTTCATTTGAGAATGGTTTTAAAGGGAAAGCTAGGGGATCTGGCTGCAGGGCATGCTGATCTAGAATGGCTCCACCGGCTTTTGCAAGCTGCATCACTCCTGCGTGTGTGAGGTTTTGTAGATGTGAGGAGTAGGATGGGGATGATTGGGGAGAGGGGTTCAGAATCGGTATTTCATTGATAGAGTGTGGATCTGCTTATTGTTATTTCTTTGCAGCTGTCTAAAATACACAGAAATGCAGTGAGGCCCTAGTAAATCGCTATTTGATAAAGGAATAAATCTGTGAAAATATTAAACGTCCAGGGCAACAGAAGGGAAAGTGCAATGCAGAAATAGATCAGATAAGAGACTCAGTCTCCTGAGTGTATTTTCTATACACCAAACAAAACTAGAAATAGTCACACAGCAGAGCCTTCTACAACAAGTCTGACAAGGAAGAGACCTATTAGAAGAATAACACTTCGCTTCAGCAGAGATCCATGTAATAGCCTACTCTATTCCTGTATCACTCAAAGCCCTGTTATTCAGGGTGAGGCATGGTATGGAGCAGAAGAGTGCTGGAAGGAGGCTCTGTCCCATGAATAATGGGAAAACACTTGTTTACACAGCCTTGCTGATCCAGGATTGAATGAAAATACTCTGTGGATGGACTTTTCTTTTCAACTAGTTTGATCTTGGTAGCTTACCCGTAGGATCTGAGCCAGCTATTATAATGGAGCATATTAACTGGGCACCACTATGAGCATCAAAACAAGACAGTAAAACTTGTCTTATAGTAAAGAGGTCCTCTTGGAAAAAGTATCCTATCTACAGACAACTCATTTTCTTCTCTAGTTCTTCATTCAGCATTTGATTGACAAGGCATAATGATCAACCTTCCCCCCCCCTTTTATTTTGACAGATTAGTTTATTTTGTCCAAGATAAATAATTTCTGTTCAGCCTCCTAGGGCTTGTCTTCATTGCAAAGTTAACTCGAATTATAATTTGAATGTTGCCCTTAATTCAAGTCCCATCCATACACACACACTCTTTACTGAAGTGTGGTGGTACTTTTAAGTCAAGTTGGCTGGCCAGAGAGGGAAAGTATAGGCCAAAACTCAAGTAAGCACAATTTGTCAGTTGCTAACATAGGTTAGCTCCACTCGAGTGCCAACAGTCCTCCAATGTCTTCCCACAATTCCTTCCCTGTGCCCAGAAAAGTTCTCTCACAATTTACTGGAAAATAATTCAGAGAATGGCTTATTTTGCTACATCACTAAGAACTGTGGATTGTGTGTGTTCCCAGCAGTCTTAGTGACACACACTAATGAGTGCAGCTCCAGAGTGGCTACAACAGCTCAAGTGTTATATCGCAGTGAGCTAGGCTAGCCTGAGAGGAGTAACTCAAGTGTAGATAACTTGTGTAATACTAGGACTGGCAGTGCACTGACATTAACAAGAGCAGGGGTGAAGGAATGTTCAAACATGTCTGGAAACCTATGGTTTCTGCATGTCACTCCAGTATATGTTAGTTCTGGTTTTAGTGATCTCTCTGAGTGTGTCCTGTCGTGAGCTGCTCACTGCTTGTCCCTTGTTAACATGGTAGGTATATTTTGCTTGAATAGATTTTAACCTAGTTTCCTGTTGCTGGGGATCAAGAGAGAATCTAGTGGATGGAAGAACCAGAACATTTAACTTGCTGGTGAGAAATGATCTCTGGTGGTTGGTTCAAAACAAAAAGGCAATACATTAATCTGTTTGTTTCATCCTCCTGAATAGTGTTTTCCACAGAATATAGACATATGCTGGATGTGCCTAATACATACATGTGGATATTGTTGTTTCCCCTTTCTGACCCAAGCAGCTAGTCAAAGTTTAGGGCCCCAGGGATATCCCAGCTGTAAGTGGAGTCTGGTATTTTCTTTGATGCAATCTAGTTTATTTACAAGGAATGTACAAAGTCCTGCTTGTCTGAATGCAGGGGAAACCAACAGCAAAAGGAGCAGTTTCTTATCTAACAACCCCATGCCTCTTTAGCCAACACTAGAAGCAAAACACTAGACCCACTAGACTCACTTTCTAGCTTTTTCCAAGGTCAGCTGTGCTTACAGGCTGCTGCTTGGCCTCTCAGTCTGCCGGCTCTGTTTCCAGCTTGTCTTTTTTACTTACACAAACACACGCACACACACACAGAGATACCCAGTCAGACACTTCATCATCCACAGGGTGCTAGTTTCTGGGCAGACACTGTTAGGACTTGTTTTTGGTGTGGCCCCTTACTGGGCCGGATCTGGGCACCAGCGTTCCAAGCATGTGCTTGGGGCGGCCCTTTTTAAGGGGTGGCACTTTTCAAGAGATGGCATCCCCCCCCCCTTTTTTTTTTTTGCTTGGGGCAGCAAAAATCCTGGAGCCGGCGCTGACCCCTTAAGTGTTTCTTACAACACACAGTTTGTGCAGGGTGAGTTCACACATCAGTTTGAACAAGGTTTTAACTCAGCCCCTAACAAGATTTCACCCAGCTCATAACTTATAAATGGGGAAACACTCCTTTCATTGGGGATACATTTATGTCCTTACTGCTCACTTCAGCTCTAAAAGGTTGGCTGCTTTCAAATATTGGTATTAGTGGCAAGTTGGGTGCAAGGTTTTGTTATTCTAGACCCACCTTATTCACGATGAAACTTTACTTTGAAATAAAATAGGTGGTTGGTTTAGTAACATTCGACAATTAGTAAAAGCAGTGATATGGATTCCTATAGCTCTACTGACAAAAAGTAATTTTCATTTAATCAGCATGTGAAATGTCAAGTGCCAAAATAAATATACCTTTGTGCTACGTCTCATGTATGCTCACCTCCTAGAAAGCAGTTTTGTTCTTCTCATCTGGCCTTCCTTGATTATAAAAATGATGCCTTTAACCAGCTGCTACATCCTGTGAATGGGACATTCTTTTTTGCTCTGGCTTTGAAATCAATATTGCCTGTGCTTTCTTTTTTAAAATCGTAATGTTGATTCCAAGTTCCTGACTTAAGAAGTGGTGTGTGCGTGTTTGAATATAATGCTATATATTAATTCATGATCTTTTCATGATTGCACATTGATGTCAGATAAATCAACATTTTACTTCTTCAGTTACAGAGATGATTGGAATATGGTAGCATGTTATTTCAGATTACTTTCAGATTCCATGACATGATACATCCATAAAAAGAGCATAGAGGAATATGACAGGTTCACATGATATTTGCAGGGCCTGATCGTTTAAAATTCATTACATACCACAAGCCATTCATCTAATTAGTAAACAAATAACAGACTACTCATGTGTTTGAGATTTAAACCTATTACAGAATATGCACCAGGGAGTTCCCTAATGGTGACTGATACCTTATCTAGGAGCCCTATTAATTATCCAGATTCTTCAAAGGCTCTGAAAGACACAGAAGCACACATGGGTGCCATATTGAGTGGCCTGCCAACCTCACTTCAGAAATCAGAATTGATTAAAATAGTTGTTAGTGATGATACACAACTGCAAATGGATCGGATGTTACTTAGCAGAGGTCCCAGATCCAGCCCTTGTCTTCCATGCATAGTGAGGAAACTCTCTGAAGATATGATGATCTGTGTTGATTGTACGGAAGCCCACAATACTTGCAGGATCACATGAAAGAAGAGATCCAGGAGGAACATCAATGCCTCAGAAAGCACCAGGAACAAGCCCCAGTGTGTGACACCCACTTAGAGGTGGAGCTAAAACTCAAAGTGGAATTATGCAACTCTTGCACCAGAAAAACTCAACTCAAAGAATCTCTTCCACAAAGAAGAAAAGTGGCCATGGGCAGGGCTGGCTTTAGGACATGTGGGTCCTGATTTGAAAGAGCTGCCACCGAAATGCTGCTGAAGATAGTGTTAGCGATTGAGCTGCCACCGAAGATAGCAGCGGCAATTCGGCAGCAGCTCAGTCGGTTGCCGCTGTTTCCGGCGGCACTTCGATGGAGGGTGCGAGGCCGATTCCCGAGAATTGTGGGAATCGCCCTAAAGCCAGCCCTGGCCACAGGTACCTGATAGCCTTTAGCTATTTCTCTAGGTTTATAAAAATTCTACTTTTCACTAGACACACAAGCCAACAAATCACAGAATAGTTAAAATGCAACTTTTATTATTTTGGCACTTGGAAGAAAGTCACTGGCCATGGACCACAGTTTGCTCGCTCTAAATTCCAAGCTTTTGGGCGACCGTATATTTTTAAGCATACTAATTCTTCCAGCAAGGGAATGAACTGGCAGAAGGAACAAAACAGAGTGTTGAGAGAATTGTACTCCAAAAAGATTCCATATTAGACTTCTGTGCTGTAAGCCAACTCCCACCAGATCTGCACAACGATTACCAGCATAACTCCCACCAGATTGGCACAATGATTACCAGTGTAAACCCTGCTCAGCTGCTTATGGGTTGACAGATTAGATCAATGCTGCCAATCTATATGGTATATCTTTAGCCTTAATGGCTCTTCTTAAAGATGTGAAGCTGAGAGATACCAAATCTGTGAGATCTCATGCTTTGTTAGCTGTTGGAATGCAGCCCAAAGCTTAAACTGGGAGACCTAGTCCCGATAAAACTGAATGGGTAAAAATATTGGCCAACAGCTGTTGTCACTGGACACAGCTGTGCCCCAAGATCCCACATGGATAAGACAGAACAAGCACTCAATGTGGAAGAAACAGGTGGAATATTCAGCCGGTAGCACACCCAATTTGGGTCTGTTAAGGGCTTGATGCTGAAATCACTGGGTGGAATTCTATAGTCTGAGTTATTCAGAACATCAGACCCGATGATCATAATGATCCCTTCTATCCTTCCAGTCTCTGAATTAGTTGAACTGCTTTGTGACTCTAGTAACAATAGTATTCACACCACAAGCTATGTGAAGGTTGAGCAAAATCCTTCATAATCCAAGAGAATAAACTGGACAAAACCGTCCTCAAGGCCAGAGGTTGATCAGATTTGGATGAGCTGTGAAGCAACTGACTCAAACTGATCTTCAATTTTGTTTTTAAAGATTGTTTATACAGAAAAAGAGGGACAAGATATGAAGATGTTTGCTTGGTTTGTTTAAAATTCTAGCAGGAGCCCAGGCAGAAGGCAGCTAGCTGAGGGCTCTAGAAAGGAGCTCTGCAGTGACCAAAGCAGATTAGATTTAGGGATGATGATATTATCCTTCCTTAAATAGTTTCATGTTCAGTATGAACAGAAAGTGACTTTCGATGATTCTTTACCATTACCACATGAGAGAACCATCAGTGCCATCAAAACTTAGGTAATAAAATGTGAAAAGCATCTTGGGTTTTACTGCTTTCTCCTCTTTTTTTAACCTTTCAAATAAAGTAAGTCTCAGAACTGAAAGATGTCTAGTCTAATGGGGACAGGACATGGGAGCCCTTCAAGAAAATTGTGGATCCACCCTCAATCTAGAGGCTTGGCAGCTTTTGTGAACAGGTGCACATTTACAAATTTACCAGAAATTAAAATAAACGATTGCTACTGACCTGCTGGGCCATTGGGGCAACAAAAGTCACCATTGGCCTATCCTCTTCTTTTGTCTACTGTGCATTCAATAGCTGGTAAGGCTTGAACACTGCCTCAGCTGCCTGATATACACTGGAAAGTAGAACAAGGAAAGAATTTCCCAATCCCAAGGAGCACTTTAATTTTTATCTAAACTGATAAATTATGTATTTTCTCTGCAGATGAACAAACAACATATCTGCACAGAGGCATCATGGGGAATGGCTTTACAAAAGGGCCAGGCATGGCATTATCCAGGAGGCAGCTCTGTTTGAGTGAAATTGTGAACTTTAATCCTAATAGGATAAAGGCATTGTTTGTTTTCTGTACATGCCTGCTTTACAGTGACTTTCCCTTTATCTTTGCTTCTTGAGGCTGAACTGTTTGTCTACTCTGTGGATCAGAGCTAAAGAACACTTTGACCATTTCAGAGGTGACGAAGAATGCACTAATTCACCCAACTACAAAGGAAAATACCATTTCTAACTGAAGCACCTCTAGTGCACTACCCTCAACGGGTCCCAATGAGAGAGGCTGCTCCTTTGTTTGGTGCAGGATCCAGGAGCCCTAACTGTGGAATTCTTTACTACTTCAGACTCTAATGTCCCATTAAAAGTAACTTCTGTTGGCTGAATTTCTTTCTTTTGGACAGCCCTGCTGATAGCACATTGGGTTTGATTTCTCATCTCTGCCTAACCTGGGTGGTGGCAGCAGCTGTGCAATATTGTATGAGCAACACGTTCTTGTCCTTGAGACAGTAGCGGATTTACCAAGGCGCTGGGCCCACACTCTAGGGGGGCCCCGGTCAGGCCCACTCTTCTCCACCCCCTGCTCTCTCCTGCAGGTGGCAGAAGCTTGGTGCTGCTGGCTGGGCTGGGTGGGGCCACTCCCACTGCACTGTGCCTCATTGCCCCCAACCAGCCCCTTGGTCTCTGGACCACCCCCCATCACATGCCCTATTTCCCCAATGGGGGCCCACAAATATGGTTGACACTGGGCCCACAAAAAGTTAATCTGGCCCTGCCTTGGGATGGCAACTCATGTCATTCAACAGCAGTTCCTTCAGTCAGTTGACTTGGACTGAGATGATTTGCTTCAAAAGAGGTCTGCTCTTCCTTGGCTGAAAGGATGGTAACCGCAACATAGAGTTCCAAAGGAAAGGAGTCTGAAGGTGGGGGAAGTGAAGGAGAACCTTGTAGTGAAAGGATGTAATATGGGTTCAGTAACTGGTTACAATTGGTCTTTTCCATTTGTCTTGTGTGATGTTATGAGAACCTCTGTGACCCAGGTTGCCTGGGGTAGCCCTCACTGCCACGGTCAGGGCAGGCTGCAAAAGGGTGAGCAGATATTCCCAAGACTGGTGGGTAACGTTGAAGTTAAATGCCCCAACCAGTCACAGACTGTGCTTCTGATCCCCTAAACTGGTTATCAAGAAGCAAAAAAAGAAATCACACAGCCCCCTTTATTGCATTGCAGTTGCCTGGCTTCCAGTCAGCATATAGCTCCAGTTATTTAAAAAACACTGCTCACATATACAAAGTATTCTTCTGACTCCAAAGGGTCAGCCACGTTACCAGATCTGTATCGGAATGGATCTTCCCCAAAATACCACACTGCCAGCCAATCCTTTAGTGTCTAAAACTAACTGTTTATCATAAAGAAAAAAGAAAGAACAAGAAGAGCGATGTTAAATGGTAAAACAGTCACATACATAAAAAGACTTCAAAGTCCATCAGGTTCTTAGCAGTATTGGTGAGCTTGCTGGCTTGAAAATCCCTCTGGAACACATCCACAGCTTGGATGGGTCATTCAGTCCTTTGTTCAGAGCTTCGTTTGTAGAAAGGTTACTCCAGAGGTAAGGAATGAATGAAGACAAGAAGCAGGGCTGAAAAACACAATGGAGAAGATGCAGCTGCCTTTTATATGCCTTTTGCCATGCAGCATGTGCTTCCTTTGTTCCAAACACAAGCTGCCCAGCCCATGGCCTGGAAGCCTTAGAGTTCTGTCCATAGGCATGTTCCTGCATGTCTTGCTGAGTCATAAGGTGTAGCCCTTGACCTTTTCAATGGGTTCATTGTACAGATGATGTTCCTTGATGAGCCATGAAGCAGGCAAGGCAGTGCTGATGCCAAACTGCCTGGGTGTGTCACCCAGAAACATTGCACAAGTTTGAAACACAGACATACAGATCTATAACTCGTAATACAAAGGTGATACAAACAAGATTATCATACTTGACAAATTTATAACAGTTTTGCAGATACCTTACCCGGCATATCTGGCACAACTCATTGCAAATTTTACAATATAGGTGTTCATAATATACTAAAATGTCCCCCAAATTCCACACAGTGTCACAACCTCCTCCCTGTGTCTAATTATGGAAATTTGCAGACTGTGCTGTGGTGGGAGGTGCTGTTGTTCCATTTGAAATTCAGTACCACAGAAGTGATGGGCCTGGACATTGGAGCAGCACTAGAGCTGTGTTTTGTGCTTTGTACCAAAGATGTGACGCAGCAGCTAAGCAACTTGTTCTGGCTCCTTATTTAGCTCTACTCTCTGAAGATGGTTTGTAACTAATTTATGCGCTCTTAATTAGCTAGTTCTGTAGTGGCAAAGCACAACTTTTTATAGGCTGAACAAAACCAGTAGCTCTTACAGAGAGAGATTTTATTTGGTGACAAAGAAATAATGGGTTGTTTTTTAAAAGAAAACCTTAGAATTCAGTTGGCGTTCTCCTTCAATTTTGAGAGAGAGGAAGGACTCTAAAGACATAGATCAAATTTTGGATCTCAGCTACTTGACTGTTATTTGTGCATCACAGTTTTATTTCCTGCAAGAAACTTGTTTTAAAAAAAAAAAGCATTAAATGGAATAGGTGCTCTTTGAACCGCAGGCAAAATATTGATGATTCTAAATCCATTCCTAGACCAATAAATATTATTTTAAACTCCAATAGGATTTGTTGTTTTTTAACACTCTAGGACAGAGAGGGGAAAAATTTAATTTGGCCACGAGGAAAATGTTAGCTGACTTTTAGTTTTGTGGTTTTATCATTTAAGCAATTGCTGACACGTTATAAAGTCCTTTCATACTGTGATTTTAGAAAATGGGTAGGAGTGAGAGAAGCAGCCTGAAGTAATAGCCAAGATTGCATCCTGTGCAATTATAGAACAAAAAGAGCAGAATCCTGGAACTGTTGATTCTTATTAATGATTTTTTCCTACTGCAAAAGTAAATTTTCTAAAGAGAAGACCAGTCTAGGGATTGTTGTATAATAGTCTCTGTTGGATACTGGCAACTCTTAGCCTTCAGCCTAGGGCTGTCAATTAACTGCAGTTAATGCAAACAATTAATACAGAACAAATTAACACATTTTTAACGAGAGTTAATCGCACATCTCTGTTTGGATCTTCACTTACTATACTTCATCGTTTGGCAGACATTGACACAGTTCTACTGTGCTTTCATGATCTAGAGTGATTAAATATCAGAAAAAAAGTTAATGGAGCAAAGCAGCAAAAGTTCAGGTCTTCAGAATGGGAAGTTTATTTTTAAAAAACTTCCAGATGGCTCTCTGGATAAAAATACTGTTATCTGTAACTATTGGAAGGCTGAGTTCCAATCCCATCAAAGTACTTCAAGTCTGCAGTACCACCTCCCACTAAACATGCTTTTGCCTCCTGGTCTTGTGCTATAGATAACCCACAGACAGCAAATGAATCCCACCAGTCATGACAGAGTACATGTACAAAGTTTGAAGATCTCTGTAAGCCCATAGATCAAACAAAGTACAACAGTTTAACCAATGCTATTGCAAAGTGATTAGCTATGGACTGCAGGCCACTTAACATTGTAAACAAGGGAGGGCTAAGAGATATTATTCTGATTGCATCTTCCAATCAGTCATACACCTTGCCCTCCCAAGGAACCATTGCATAACAAATATATGACTTGTATCACAAGGAGAAGACTACAAATGTGGAGCTTCTGAGAAAAGCACTAGCTGTTGCTTTGACTGGTGATCACAGGACATCCTTGAGCAATCAGGAGTCACCTGGAGTCACCACACACCTGACTGATGCTGAATGGACACTGCAGTCATTTGCTTTTATAGTAACATATACAGAACATAAGTGTAGGGGACCCCGGAAGACTTTGTCACGGCCTAGTTAGGGCCTTACGCTTTCTCAAGGGTAGGTTATTATCGGACACAGTAGGCTAGCAGATGCTGCTTTAACCAGTTAGAATTGCCCTATGTGGGAAGCCCCGGTGTTTATGAGGAATTGCAGAAAGCCCTGGCCATAGGCAAAGGGGGGGCGGCCATTGCTGATGGAAAGCCCCAAATTGCATATGTATGTGCTGCTTTGCATGGGATTAGCATGATGCTATAATTGCTGTGGGCCATTGGTCACGCAGTTGGACTCCACACCAGGCCGAGCCTTTTTGTGCGCTGGGTTCCCCATCCCAGTGACAGCAACGCTTGGAGTCCCCATTGCGGGTTTGTCGCTTAACCTTCATTAAAGCCAATTAAATCACTGTGTGTGTGTGGGCCTCGTCCTCGCAGAGCATCCAGGCACGCAACAATGAGAATGGCCAAACTTGCCAAAGTTCAGACCAAAGGACCATCCAGCCCAGTATCCTGTACCAACAGTGACCAATGTCAAGTGTCCCAGAGGGAGTGAACCTAACAGGTAATGATCAAATGGTCTCTCTCCTGCCAGCCATCTCCACCCTCTGACAAACAGAGGCTAGGGACACCATTCCTTACCTATCCTGGCTAATGAACATTAATGGACTTAACCGCCATGAATTTATCTGGTTCTCTTTTAAACACTGTTTTAGTTCTAGCCTTCACAACCTCCTCAGGCAAGGAGTTCCACAGGTTGACTGTGCACTGTGTGAAGAACTTCCTTTTATTTGTTTTAAACCTGCTGACCATTAATTTTATTTGGTGGCCCCTAGTTCTTATATTATGGGAACAAGTAAATAACTTTTCCTTATTCATTTTCTCCACACCACTCATGATTTTATATACCTCTATCATATCCCCTCTTAGTCTCCTCTTTTCCAAGCTGAAAGTCCTAGCCTCTTTAATCTCTCCTCATATGAGACCCGTTCCAAACCCCTAATCATTTTAGTTGCTCTTCTCTGAACCTTTTCTAATGCCAGTTTATCTTTTTTGAGATGAGGAGACCACATCTATATGCAGTATTCAAGATGTGGGAATACCATGGATTTATATAAGGGCAATAAGAGATTCTCCGTCCTATTCTCTAGCCGTTTTTGAATTATTCCTAACATCCAGTTTGCTTTTTTGACTGCTGCTGCACACTGCATGGACGTCTTCAGAGAGCTATCCATGATGACTCCAAGATCTCTTTCCTGATTAGTTGTAGCTAAATTAGCCCCCATTATATTGTATGTATAGTTGGGGTTATTTTTTCCAATGTGCATTAATTTACATCTATCCGCATTAAATTTCATTTGCCATTTTCTTGCCCAATCGCTTAGTTTTGTGAGATCTTTTTGAAGTTCTTCACAGTCTGCTTTGGTCTTAACTATCTTGAGCAGTTTAGTATCGTCTGCAAAATTTTGACTCCTCACTGTTTACCTCTTTCTTCAGATCATTTATGAATAAGTTGAATAGGATTGGTCTTAGGACTGACCCTTGGGGAACACCACTAGTTACCCCTCTCCATTCTGAAAATTTACCATTTATTCCTACCCTTTGTTCCCTGTCATTTAACCAGTTCTCAGTCCATGAAAGGACCTTCCCTTTTATCCCATGACAACTTAATTTACATAAGAGCCTTTGGTGAGGGACCTTGTCAAAGGCTTTCTGGAAATCTAAGTACGCTGTGTCCACTGGATCTTCCTTGTCCACGTTTGCTGAAGCGAGACATTATGCTGAAACACATGCGGAGCGTTTCTTGGATGTTACAAAAGAATGAAATATGCAAGAAAAAGTAACAACAATTAGTACTGACAGTGCACGTAATATGATAGCAACAGCCAGTCATTTGCCTTTTAAACATGACATTTATCACTCACAGTCTGCAGCAAAGCAATCCATTACAGTGGCACTTGCTGCTCAATGCTGGTAGTTTTGAAAACATGCTGGCAAAATGTAGAAAATTTGTGAGCCATTTCAAACTCAGTCCAGCTAACAGTACAGAGCTCAAAATGCATCAAGCCACAAATGGACAGAAACAAGAACCTCTTTTACAAGATATTTCTACTAGATGAAACTCCACATTGGGTATGGTTCAGCCCCTGCTTAGAAATAAAGCCACTATCACAGCCATGTTAGCTCTTCAAAAGCACAATCTATCAGTGCTGACAGATGGTGATATTGAAGCATGAAGGGGCATATGAATGTTTAGCATATCTGGCACATAAATACCTTGCAACACCGGCTACAATAGTGCCATGTGAACACCTGTTCTCACTTTCAGGTGACATTGTAAATAAGAAGCAGGCAGCAATATCTCCCATAAATGTAAATAAACTTGTTTGTCTTAGCAACTGGCTGAACAAGAAATAGGACTAAGTGGACTTGTAGGCGGTAACATTTTACAGTGTTTTGTTTTTGAGTGCAGTTATATAAAAAATATAAATCTGCATTTCTAAGTTACACTTTCACAATGGGATTGCACTACAGTACTTGTATGAGGTAAACTGAAAAATTCTATATCTTTTTTACAGTGCAAATATTTGTAATAAAAATAATATAAAGTGATAATATAATAATAATTAATATAAAGCCTTGTGCCTTCTGCTCCCACAGCATCTGGTTATCTCACAACAACGCCATGGCCCTGTAATGTGCTATTCACATGTAAGCTATTATAAGAAGTGGTAGCTGCTGCTGGCCTCAATGCATTTCCCAGTCAGCAAGTGCTCTCAGGTTGTGAACAAAGAAAGATCTAAATTTAGAAAATTAGTCCTCGAGCTGAGTCAAGAAAATGTTGTCAGGGTGGCTGTTTGTTATGCTTTGGTGATACAGTAGACAAAGGAGGAAATTGAATAAGAAAGCACAGCATTTGCTTAGGTTAAATTTTTTCTGCTTGACTGTATGCATTTAGTAGCATTTAAACAGTGAACGTTAGACTCCACACTATCAATGGGGCTTTTGGCCATAAAGTTTATATTTCAGTTTTAGCCCCATCTAAAGTTGCATTTGCAGAATCTGTGTGAGCTGGTAGGATCTCAACACAAGGTTCTATGACTCAAGCTCAGTGGCAGTAGGAGAGGGCAGCAGAAGCCATCTAGTAGATCTCTTAGCCCTGGTCTACACTACAAGTTTAGGTTGAATTTAGCAGCGTTAGATTGATTTAACCCTGCACCCATCCACATGATGAAGCCATTTTTGTCAACTTAAAGGGCTCTTAAAATCGATTTCTGTACTCCTCCCCGGTGAGGGGATTAGCATTGAAATCGACGTTACAGAGTCGAATTTGGGGTAGTGTGGATGCAATCTGATGGTATTGGCCTTCGGGAGCTATCCCAGAGTGCTCCATTCTGACTGCTCTGGTCAGCACTTTCAATTCAGATGCACTTGCCAGGTACACAGCAAAAGCTCCGGGAACTTTTGAATTTCATTTCCTGTTTGGCCAGCGTGGCGAGCTCATCAGCACAGGTGACCATGCAGTCCCAGAATTGCAAAAGAGCTCCAGCATGGACTGTATGGGAGGTACTGGATCTGATCACTGTTTGGGGAGACGAATCCGTGCTATCAGAACTCTGTTCCAAAAGACAAAATACCAAAATATTTGAAAAAATCTTCAAGGGCATGATGGACAGAGGCTACAACAGGGATCCGCAGCAGTGTAATATAAATAATATGAGAGATGCCTCCTTTTGGATTAGAGATTCAACTTCAATCCTTTCTAATCCTCCTTGATGGCTGTTCAGGCAGAAGTTATATCTACCCTAGAAGGCTTTTGCTGGCATAGATATTTGTTTAGGGGATAATATTTTACTGACATAGCTGTATAGGCAAAACCCTCTCCTATAGACATTGTGACCCAGGAACCTCTTGATGCCAACTGGCAGAGGGCACAGGGCACACAAAATTTTTGCAGGGATCCCTTCAGTCACTTATATGCATAATAATTCACTAAAGGATGGACTGTAAGGTCTCTACTGAGAGCCAATAACAAAGTGGTCATCTAGCCATTGCAAAATATATGTAGGGATAATATTTAAGGAGTTATGTGCCTGTACCAGAAATTATATTCTTAGGATCTGTGAATTAAAGCAGGTCACCAGCAAGTGACAAATATGTCCTTTCAGACAGGCCGGAAACACTTACGTATCTAATGTGCAAACTGCGGATTGCATATTTCACAATGGATACCTATCAGCATGCTAAACCAGCAGCTAATCAAGATTAAAAAGTTAACAAGAGATTTGCAAAATCTAAGAGGAATGCATAGCAGGAAGGTGTCTGGTTTATGAACGAACATCCAAGGACTGTTTTTGTATTTCTTGGGTGGCAAAGGGACACCCTGGTGTAGACTCATAGACTTTAAGGTAAGAAGGAACCACTATGATCATCTAGTCTGACCTCCTGCACAGTGCAGGCCACAGAATCTCACCCACCCACTCCTGTAACAAATCCCTAACCTATGTCTGAGTTGTTGACGTCCTCAAATCATGGTTTGAAGACCTCAAGGTGCAGAGAATCCTCCAGGAAGTAAACTGATGGTGGGCTTGCTTAATGAACAGAAGATCACAACTGGAAGGATTTTGGGTGAGCTTTTGCTCTTATGACATAATAATGTCCTATTAATTAAGTTTAGGTTCTAGACTGTGTTATGATTTTATTTTAGAGGTAACCTTTTGTTTCCAGTATTGCTGCTGGCTATTCTTTCATCTCTTCTTGTTAAATAAACTTAGACTTGCTTTCTCTGTAAACAAATTAAGTGCTGTGTGTTAAGCAGAGTTGTTCTGCGATATAGCTGGTAAGCTGTGTTGTACTGTTCTTTTGGGAACAGAGAATCTGGAATTCTGTAACTGTTCTGTGGGTCACGGGCTGAAGGCACTCCAGGAAGATCCTCGGAGGACTCAGCAGTTGGAGTATACCTTGCCAGACGTCAGCTCCCTGGCAAGTTTTCCTCACTGTAACGGCAGGTGGGAGCCAGGTGCCCCACAACGGTACATACCCTCAGGAAGTGTCACACCCAGTTATACCAAAAAAATTGTGCTCGTGACAGTTCGGGAAATTTGTCTGTGTAAAACGTATGAATGCTGATTGATTTTATGATATTGCTGTATATGTGGAATCTCTCAGTATGCGTGGAATCAATCATTTGCTACTAGGGCTGGTGTCAAGTATCTACCAGATCAGCAACAGTTGAACATCGTTAACCTGAAGAGCCTCCCATTCAAATTGGAGCACCTTAAAACAATGGGATGCCTGCAGCCAGGAAAAACTGGGTCTATCCAGATGGTCTGCAGGGAGCGGGGCTAGACCCATGCAAATTCCTCAGCAGAAATGAAAGAAGAAATAAGTTGTGAGAACTGTTTTTTTAACGCACGTACACTCTGGGAGATTTAGGAAACGCAAAGGGACATACCTACAGATCAGGAGTCCATTTTGACCACCAGACTGAACAAGCTGAGGGGGCTTCCTGCAGGAATTAGAGGAGACTACATGACCAGAAAAAGAAGACTGATCTGCGGGAGTAGAATCAAGGAAAGGGGACCTGAGACCTCTGATGGCACCAACTCATACCCAAAAAATGATCAAGAGGTTGAGGACTGAGAGAGAGAATTGGAAGCAGGTATTCATTATTTTGCCTACCTCTGTGTCACTCATTATTTGTCTGAGTGAAGTGTGACTGGCTTAGAAATTCCTCTGAAAAGTCTATGCATGTTACTTGCTTCAACTGTCACATGTCCCCGAAGGGTTAAACTATAAACCAGAATATCTACGAAGACGGAGTTCAAGGGAGAGTGTACTTAAGTCCTGGGAGGGCTTTGGTGGTTAACACTGGTTTGGGGACTTTGGGCAACTGGACCTCAGGGTACGTCTACACTACGGGATTATTCCGATTTTACATAAACCGGTTTTATAAAACAGATTGTATAAAGTCGAGTGCACGCGGCCACACTAAGCACATTAATTTAATGGTGTGCGTCCATGGTCCTAGCCTAGCATCGATTTCTGGAGCGTTGCACTGTGGGTAGCTATCCCGTAGCTATCCCATAGTTCCCGCAGTCTCCCCCGCCCCTTGGAATTCTGGGTTGAGAGCCCGTGCCTGATGGGGTAAAAATCATTGTCGTGAGTGGTTCTGGATACAGCCTCACCCCTCCCTTCATGAAAGCAGCAGACAACCATTTCGCGCCTTTTTTCCTGGGTGAACTGTGCAAATGCCATAGCACAGCAAGCATGGACCCTGCTCAGATCAATACCACAATAGTGGATGTTGTAAACACCTCACGCATTCCTGTGCAGTCTATGCTGAACCGGGACCTGCAAAGCCAGGCGAGGAGGAGGCGGCAGCTACAGCAGCGCGGCGACGAGAGTGATGAGGACATGGACACAGAATTATCTCAAACTGCGGGCCCCTGCACTTTGGAGATCCTGCTTGTAATGGGGCAGGTTCTAGCCATTGAATGCCGATTTTGGGCCCAGGAAACAAGCACAGACTGGTGGGACCGCATAGTTTTGCAGGTATGGGACGATTCCCAGTGGCTGCGAAACTTTCACATGTGTAAGGGCACTTTGTGACTTGCTTTCCCCTTCCCTGAAACGCCAGAATACCAAGATGAGAGCAGCCCTCACAGTGGAGAAGCGAGTAGCAATAGCCCTCTGGAAGCTTGCAACGCCAGACAGCTACCGGTCAGTCGGGAATCAATTTGGAGTGGGAAAATCTACTTTGCGGGCTGCTGTGATGCAAGTAGCCAAAGCAATCATTAAGCTGCTGCTACAAAAGGTTGTAACTCTGGGAAATGTGCAGGTCATAGTGGATGGCTTTGCTGCAATGGGATTCCCTAACTGTGGGGGGGACGATAGATGGAACCCATATCCCTATCTTGGCACCGGACCACCAGGGCACCCAGTATATAAACCGCAAGGGGTACTTTTCAATGGTGCGCAAGCACTGGTGGATCACAAGGGACGTTTCACCAACATCCACGTGGGATGGCCAGGAAGGGTTCATGACGCTCGCGTCTTCAGAAGCACTGCTCTGTTTAAACGGCTGCAGCAAGGGAATTACTTCCCAGACCAGAAAAAAACAGTTGGGGATGTTGAAATGCCTATAGTTATCCTGGGTGACCCAGCCTACCCCTTGATGCCATGGCTCATGAAGCCATACACAGGCAGCCTGGACAGTGGTCAGGAGCTGTTCAACTACAGGCTGAGCAAGTGCAGGATGGTGGTAGAATGTGCATTTGGCCATTTAAAGGTGCGCTGGTGCACATTACTGACTCGCTCAGACCTCAGCCAAACCAATGTCCCCTTTGTTATTGCTGCTTGCTGTGTGCTCCACAATCTCTGTGAGAGTAAGGGGGAGACCTTTATGGTGGAGTGGGAGGCTGAGGCAAATCACCTGGCCGCTGATTATGCGCAGCCAGACACCAGGGCAATTAGAAGAGCACGCCAGGAAGCGGTGTGCATCAGAGAAGCTTTGAAAACGAGTTTCATCACGAGCCAGGGTACGGTGTGATTGCTGTGTTTGTTTCCCCTTCATAAACGCCCCCCCCTTTATTGACTCCTTCCCTGTAAGCAACCCACCCTCCCCCTTCGATTACAGCTTGCTTAAGGAAATAAAGTCTCTATCATTTAAAAATCATGTATTCATTATTAAAAAGTAATTATAAAAAGAGGCAGAGAACTGACAAGGTATCCCGGGTGTGGTTTGGGAGGAGGACAGGAGGGAAGGAAAAGGCCATTAAATACATTTCAATGTAATGACAGCCTTTTGGTTGGGCTGTCCACTGGGGTGGAGTGGGCGGGTGCACGAAGCCTTCCCCCAGGCGTTCTTACACGTCTGGGTGAGGAAGATATGGAACATGGTGAGTGGTGAGGGTGGTTACACAGGGTGCAGTGGCACTCTGTGACCCCGCTGCTCTTCCTGAAGATCCACCAGATGTCGGAGGATATCAGTTTGATCATGCAGCAGCTCCAGCGTTGCATCCCACCTCCGCTGATCTTCCTGCCTACACCTCTGATCTTCCTGCCGCCACCTCTCATCTCGAGCATCTCTCCTATCCTCACGTTCGTCCCTCCTATCCTCACGTTGGTCCCTCCTGTCCTCATGTTCACTGGCATCTTTCCTGTACTTTGCTACCACATCCTTCCACTCATTCAGATGAGATCTTTCATTGCGGGTTACTTCCATGATTTCCGAGAAATTTTTTTTCTCGCGTCTTCTTTTTCCTCCGTCTTATCTAAGAGAGCCTTTGGGATGGAGTAGGGAGGCTTGGAAAATGTGCAGCTGCATGAGGAAGGGAAAAAAGGGAGAGAAGTATTTAAAAAGATACATTTTACAGAATAATGGTTAAACTCTTTCACAGTGAACAACACTATTCACCTTTCATAGCACATATGATTTCACTACAAGGTCGCATTTTGCATCTTAATATTGAGTGCCTGCAGCTCTGGTGTTACAGATCTCACAGACGCAGGTCCAGGCATCAGAATTCAGCTTGCATGTGGCCATGGTAAGCCATTGTCTTTCAGCTTCTCCAGCCTTCATATACACAGTGCCCTCTGATGCTTCTTTCCTGTTAACATGCAGCAGCAGAAGCCAACCCCCCCATCCAATTCTCTAGGATGATTGCTTTACCCCTCCTCCCACCGCATGTCTGGTATCATAGAAGATCAATGCTAATCACCCCTCTTTCCGCCCCCCACCGCATGGCTTGTAGCTGGGACGATTCCTGCTAGCCAAATGCAAAAAAGCTTAGCGCTATCCTTCCTCCCCTCCCCCCACTTGCTACGTGCAAGGAAGGATTTCTTTTAAGCAACAGCCCAGTAGGAAAATGGCCATCTCTGTCCCCTTAATTAAATTCCTGAATTTCAACCAGGTTACCATGAACGATATTACTCTGCTGAGGATAACAGAGCGAGATAAAGAACGGATGTTTCTTGAATGCCAGCAATCACCGGGACCGTACGCAGCTATGCTTTGTCATGCAATGATACCTGATTACTTGCTACATGCATGGCGTGGTAAAGTGTCCTACCATCGTGGACGGAACAAGGCTGCCTTGCCCAGAAACCTTCTGCAAAGGCTTTTGGCGTACCTCCAGGAGCGCTTCATGGAGATGTCCCTGGAGGATTTCCGCTCCATCCCCAGACATGTTAACAAACTTTTCCAGTAACTTTACTGGCCACAAATGCATCCCAAGCCCTCATGGCAAATCAATCATTAAAAAACGCTTGCTTTTAAACCATGTTTTATATTTACAAAGGTACACTCACCAGAGGTCGCTTCCATGGCTTCACTGTCTGGGCTAGTGGCTTGGGAGGGCTGGGAGGGCAATTCTGTCTGAGTCACAAAAAGCTCCTGGTTGTTGGGGCTAACGGAGTGCTGTGTGCTCGCTGCAAGGTCGTCCTCCTCTTCCTCCTCCTCCTCCTCCTCCTCGTCTTCCCCCTCTGCAGAATCCTCAGCCATGGCTGAGATTACAACCCCCACCTCGGAATCCATGGACAGGGGTGGAGTAGTGGTGGCGCAGCTCCCTAAAATTGCATGCAGCTCAGCGTAGAAGCGGCATGTTTTTGGCCCTGCCCCGGACCTTCCGTTTGCTGCTTTGGTTTTCTGGTAAGCTTGTCTGAGCTCCTTAACTTTCACTCTGCACTGCACTGAGTCCCTGGTGTGGCCTTTGTCCATCATAGCCTTGGAAATTTTTTCAAATATTTTTTCATTTTGTCTTCTGGACCGGAGTTCTGTTAGCACTGAATCCTCTCCCCATATAGCGATCAGATCCAGTACCTCTCATGCGGTCCATGCTGGAGCTCTTTTTCGATTCTCAGGAGACTGCATTGCTACCTGTGCTGATGAGCTCTGTGTGGTCACCTGTGCTGATCACAGCTCCACGCTGGCCAAACAGGAAATGAAATTCAAAAGTTCGCGAGGCTTTTCCTGTATACCTGGCCAGTGCATCCGAGTTCAGACTGCTGTCCAGAGCGGTCACAGTGATGCACTGTGGGATACCGCCCAGAGGCCAATACTGTCGATTTGCGGCCACACTAACCCTAATCCGATATGGTAATATCGATTTTAGTGCTACTCCTCTCGTTGGGGAGGAGTACAGAAACCGATGTAAAGAGCCCTTTATATCGATATAAAGGGCCTCGTAGCGTGGACGGGTGCAGGGTTAAATCGGTTTAACACTGCTAAAATCGGTTTAAACACGTAGTGTAGACTAGGCCTCAGAGTCCAGTTCCCTAGAAGTGGTACCAGACAGAGTCACTGCCTGGGAAGCATGCCCAAGAAGCCAAAGACTGTCTGCGAGGGAGCTTATAAGCACACAGATCCAGGCTGCGAGTCCAAATACAGTTGCCTTGTAAGCATCCAGAACGAGTGTTCAGCCAGGAAAATGAGAGCTAGAATAGTTTATGTCACTGGGGGAGCTGGAGTAAGCTATACCAGCAAACCTGCTAGGAACGCTTTGCCAGTATAACTATACTGGTTGAGCTACAACAGCAAAACCTGCTGGTGTTGACATGTTTGTATTCTTTTAGGCTAAGAGAGAAGATTGGTGTCCTGGCCAGCATGCAGTTAAGCAGGTTCACTTAGCTATGCTGTGCATGAGCTCCTGCTTGGTGCAATCTCTGACCTCACAATGTCTGACTCATTTTGTAAAGCTCTGTGGGATCCCTTCTTAAGTATGAAAAGCACAACATGAAACCAAGTTCTGTTCTATTGTGTAGTCATGGCACAGAATATTCATCATAAGCTGTGACGAACTGGGAAAGTTCTTAATGTTTTCTCTGAATACTGTATTGGTGCCTCAGTGTCCCCATGGCAGTTCTTAAGTATCTGGCAGAGCAAAGGGCCAGTGCACCTAAATGCCTGACACTCTGTCTCCTAGCAACTGATGGCCTGGGCCCCTCCTCTGCAAAGGTGCCAGCTGAAGGTGTTGGAGACAAAGGGATCAGGTGACCTCCTGGCCCGGGAAAGGAGCTGAGCAGAGAAGAGGGGCTGGGAGGGGTTGTTAGTCTGGAGCTGGCTGGGGTCAAGGGTGGAGGGCAGACCTGGGGGTCTGGCTCACTGCCCCCCAGAATGGACCCAGCCGAGGGGTCCGGTTCGCTGTATCTACAAGCTCTGTTTTAGACCCCGTTCCTGTCATTGAATAAACCTCTGTTTTACTGGCTGGCTGAGAGTCACGTCTGACTGCAAAGTGGGGGTGCAGAACCCGGTGGCTTCCCCAGGACCCCGCTGGGGTGGACTCGCTGTGGGAAGCGCACGGAGGGGCAGAGGATGCTGAATGCTCCAAGGAGAGACCCAGGAGGTGAAGCCGTGTGAGCTTCTTGCCCTGAACAAGTCTGCTCCAAGGGAGAGGAGGCTCCCCAAAGTCCTGACTGGCTTGGTGGGGAGCAGTTCCAGAGCATCGCCCGGGGACTCCGTGACATAAGCACAGCCAGGCACGAGAGAAGAGAGTGAGCAAAAATCACTATACAGTGGATCAGGCAGGCAGAGGATGTGAAGGAATTATCATTCACCTACATTCTCCTGTTTATTTAAAATGCATTAACTTGAGATTATGCACTGTGTAAGGGAGATCATGTTAGCAGTGGCCGCTGCAAATGAACCAACTGCAAGGTGGAATGGGCCTGTCAGGACTTTATGGTGTGATCTGGGTAGTTACATCAGTTGGAAGGCTTTGCCTGTCTTTTAACACCAATCTCATTAGCTCTGCAGCCCAAGGCATGTCTCAGAAATGACAAGAAACGAAGAGCTGTGCAATTGCTGTGCTATTTGTGAATGTTAAAGAAAGGCAGAGCCACCTGCTCTCCAACACTGTGAGAGGGGATTATGCCAAAGTCCTGTCTTATCTAGCTTTTAATACCCCATGCCTTTAGTGTGGTATTTAAGTACCTAGCCAATCACTTCTCATTTGGAACATTGCCTCTGGAGGAAATCAATTGTAACCTGATCTAAAAGGCAGTTTCAAGTAACTCAAGAAGAGTTTCACTGATAAAGATGGGGTAAGAATGGAAGTGTGGGTCTTATGGTTAAGGCACAGGAATAGGGGACTAGAAGTCAAGAAATTAGGATTCTATTCCCAGATCTGCTACATTCTTCCAGTGTGATCTTGTACAAGTCTCTTTACTTGTTTTCTCAGCTGAACAGTGGAGATAATATCTCCACTGCAGGGATGTTGTGAACCTACACTTGCTCTCTGTAAAACACCTTGTGAGCTTTTTTTGGGGGGGTGGGGTGGAAGGAATTATATAAATGCAAAGTAGTAGTTTAGATTTTTTATTCCATCTGAAAAATTTTTATGTAAAAGATCCATCTCATTAAGATGGGAATGTTATGTCCGCTAATTTGGACTCTCACTGTTCTGATCTAGCCAGCTGACTGTCTCAAGGCATTAACAAGTGGTGATGGTCCCAGTCTGCTGATGGTGATTGTGGAGGGAAATGACAACTCTAAATAACTCTCTTCTAGTCATCTTCAAAAAGTTTGGCTGGTAGTTGGGCGTTGGCTCCTCATCATCACAAAGCTTGTCATTGCTACTCCCTGGACTTCAGTGTGATGGGTTCTTTCCCCATAACTGAATGTCAGCAGAAAACTAGTCTGTCAGCAGATCAGAGGAAATGATTACCATAGCTAATGAAAGAGTTGAAGCATTTGGAAATTTAGAAGCTGAAACACAGCAGGAGCAAGCCAACTCTGACCCCCAGAAATGGAGCAGAAGTGACTGAGACTATTTAGCGTAAAAATGTTAGAGTATATTCAAAATAGGTTATAGTGAAAATCAGTCAGTCTCCCCTTTACCCTCACCCACAACATGAGAACAAGGGCCACTAGGTTACATTTAAATTTCAGTCACATCAAGGAAATGGTGTTTGTTGCAGCATATAATCAGCCTGGGAGGTTCTCTGCCATGGGAAGCTGTTGAGTGAAATACTGGGATGGGAATCTAAAAAGGGCTGGTTTAATCTAATGAGTATTAACATTTGTCCATTTCTACCACATGGAGAATAATCTAATAATAGTAGGTGGATCTCATACTTTATGGCATAAAATAATTACCTGTGCAGAAAGAAGAGACTTCCCTTCCCCTGACCCCTTATGTACAGCTGTTTGTAATTGACCAGATGCATTGGGCAGGTTCTCCAACCTTCTGCTTGAGACTGCTGAACCGGATGCATTAAAACTGCAATTAAGCAAAGCACTTAAGTGTGTACTTACATCCTATTGAAGTGAATGGGACTTAAAAACATGCTTGAAATTAAGCCTGTTGTAAGTGCTTTCTGAACAGGGATGCAGTGAAGCATGTGGTTGAAATTAAGTCTGTGTTTAAATGCTTTGCTAAATCAGGGTCTAATAGCCTGCTCTGGTATGACAAATTATGACTTCAAGATTTTGGAGTGGGATTCTAAGAGCCCATCTAGTTCATAAATGTAAGCTAGTTAGGGGACATAGCTGTCACCTAGTGAGGTTATCACATAGCTAAAACACATAGTGTAGAAGGGACCTGTGTCCAGTAACTAGACTAAAGCCTGGAATGTGTTTGAGGAGTGGAGGGGGTTTGAGCATCATAGAATCATAGAAATACAGGTCTGGAAAGGACCATCAGAGGTCATCTAGTCCGTCTGCCCACACTGAGGCAGGACCAAGTATTCCCAGACTATCCCTAACAGATGTTTCTCTAATTTGTTATTAAAGCCTCCAAAGATGGGGATTCCCCAAGCACATAGTTTAGTGCGATTCATAATATGTTCAAGAGAAGCCCAGGGCTGAAGTAGCAGATCCCTCATGGTATGAGGGATGGGCTTTAGCTGTTAGTGGGAAAGTCTGCATAATGACAGTCCGCTATCAAGAATAAGACGGACACTGTGGTCCAGTCACTGCCCCTTAAAAGCCAAGGTGAGTGAAGGGAAATGACCGGCAATAAGAGCAAACTATACCAGTTTAAAAGTAAAATGATTTAGGAAAGTCAGCAAATGATTATTTATCTGTACTATGGTTACACTTCCAGGCCCCAACTGAATCAGGGCCCATTGTGACATTGTACCTACACACAGTAAAAGACAGCTCCTTCCCCAAAGAGCTTACACTCTAAATAGACAAAGGAAGTATTATCCCCACTTTACAACTGCGGAACAGAGAAATCAAGTGACTTGCCCAAGGCCAGACAGGGAGGCTATGGCAGAGCTGGGAACTGACCCCATGCTCCTGGAGTCACAGTCTAGTACCTTAACATCTAATGCCTTCCTCTTGGTATTAAGCCACTAAGGTAATGGTGCAGTATGTGGGTACTGCTTTCCCCATAAGTAGCTGCTCACTTGAATGCAGCTCTTTTTCTATGCCACAACAAGCAATACAGCGTATCTCTTAAATATTTCTGTGTTCCCTGCATTTCCAGTGAACAGTAATTATCAGGCATGCAGAAGAAAATGGTACTGTCGGCCAGTGCTGGCTTCTCACTTTGTTCGGGATTGTGATAAAATAAATAATTGCACAGAGCTCATTAAATAATCATTTGTAAGTGCAGTTTCTCAAAAAGAGAATGTTCAAAAGGCACCCACGACCAGTCTGGTTAGAAAAGAACTGATGTTGTTTATGAGGAAGCACATTAGCTGAAGACTGGACCAGCCTCCTGCCGTCTGGCTGTGGTGAGATCTGATCTGAATGATGCCACATATTGTAATAAGAGAGAGAAATGAAAGTAGGAAAAATGGGGAAAACAGTGGTGACAGCCATTTTTCTTAAGTATAATTAAGCTTAGACTATAGAACTGTCATGTAACATTCGCTATTGCATCTTTCCCTTCTTTCATGCCTGACTTTTTTTTCACTTCTTCTCTCTCACCTTCATATCATCCCCTGTCTCACCCCTTTCCCCACACCAAGTCCTTTCCTCTTCACTTTTCTACTTCCTGTATCTTTCCTCTTCTTCCCATCTATGTATTTTGCTTATCCTCTGCTGGCTCTGTCTTTCTCATCCTTTTCCCTACTTATCAGTTGCTTATTCAGTCTATAGCCTGTGTGCAAAAGCAGCATGGCAAGGCTTACATAATAGGGCTGCTTTACAATTTGTCACTCCCTCTCGGCATAGTCGGAGCTGTCCAAAGTGGAGTTCTGATAAACATTTTCAAAACCAAGGGAGCCCCAGCGCGCCCTGTGGGGCTAAAGCCCTGAGTCCCAGTACATCCCAGGGGGGTGAAGTGCTGAGCCCCGGCACACCCCACGGGGCCTCAAACCCTGCGGCTCTTGGAATTACTCAATGAGAATTTAAGCCCTAGTCCACGGGGGAGAGGGTGCAATTATTAGATATGCAGCCAGGTTATGCATGACTCCAATAACCCAGACACTAGCTCTGGGTTAAAACAAACTTTGGATAGCATCAGGAAGTGAGATTCATACCTACATGCTGTGTGGATTCTTGCACCTCAGGCCTGTCGAGAGGAATAGTCAATTACACAGTAGGTACAGAACATGTGCTATGACACTGCTCCCTCGCTTAAAAAGGGTTCTTATTCTGGGCCTGTTTTGGTGAAATGCTGGCCTGAAATGCTGGCCTGAAAAAGCCAATGTCCCACTGAAACTTGGCAGTGTGAAGCTTGCTGTGTTCTGTTCTCCTTTGGAGAAGCATTTCAATGGCAAACATACATTTTATTTCCTAACTTCCAGTGCACCACTTTTCACAAGATATTTTAAATGGAAAGTTCTTCTACACCTAGGGTGACCAGATGTCCCTTTTTTATAGGTATAGTCTCAATATTTGGGGCTTTTTTTTACATGGGTGGCTATTACACACACACACCCATCCTGATTTTTCACACTTGCTATCTGGTCACCCTACCTGCACTTCAAGAAGAAGAATTCATGCTGTGGCATAACCAATGTCAAGTTTAAGATTCAATGGGCCTTCTCACAGTAAATCAAGTTTCTCAATTCATTGAGGCACTTTATGGCTATCACAGTATTTGTAAGATGCTACCATGAGCAGGACATTGTTAATAAGACTCAGTGGTCCAATGCAATAATAATGAAATTTTGCTCTGTGCCACTAGTCCAAACCCCATCAGGAATTTAAATGACTTTGTGCCTGATCTTGATCTTTATCATGTTGGGTTGTGAAGCTTTGCTCTTGGTGATGAAAGAAGTTGCCCTCAAAGGAAGCAGGTACAAAGCAAAATGGATTTGGTGTCATCCCAGCACCACTGAGAAGGAACATAACCTGATTCCTGAGTATTGGTTTTAGGGAAGCCCGAGTGCTAGGCCAAGCCTGTTACTCCCAGCACGTAGCTGTGGCTCCCCCAAGGAAGCACCTCAGGGCTGAGGGTGAGACTTATTAGCAGAAATGTAGACCATAACATCTCCCCAAAAGCCCAATGTCACCTTAACATTGTTTCCATATTCCTCCTAATTTGGAGAAGGGGAAGTGAGTTCAAGCCTCCTCTCGGGATTGTTCTTGTTAATACGGTGCTGCATCTTTTCCCTTTATAAAAGAGTTCTTCAGAGACCAGCCACTGTATTCTGTGTTTAGAATCTTCTATTCAAATAGCATATGTGAGGAGAACTGGAGTGCAGCAGCATTACATTGGGCTATAAACCCAGCATGCTGGAGTTGAAGCTGATCATTTCATTTGAATCCAATCCAGGACTGCATTAATTCCCATCTCCACTACCTCTGTCTTCCCCTGTCCCCGCTCCCCCCCATCTCAACATTCTCTGCTAGCTAGAGGAGGAAGTGTTATGGTGCCCTTTGTGTTATTCATTTCAGTACTCTGAATGAGAGTGAATCCAAGTGCATGCCAATCTTAAAGAGTTATTGATTTCTTTTAATGAACATAGAGGTAGGTTCAGGCAAACATGAGATGAGAGAGAAAGAGACTGAGGTTAGATGGGAAAATTATTCTTGGTTAAAAACATAATGGTAGACAGGAAGAGGAATTTTCTCTTTAATAGGTGTCCCTTATTGTCCTCTCACTTTACTTATCTGAAATAAAGATCAATGATTTTCATATTCTGCTGCAGCAAGTTTATCTGTTAAAAAGCTAAATTGTCATCAGCAGTTATCCCAGAGCAATACTATGAGGATTTTCCTGATGTACCTGTTCTTCATCAGATACTAATCAAGAGTCTAACAACTCCTATGAGTAATATAATGAAAACGGTGAACCAAAAATAATCTTTTGCCAAGTACATGTCTTACAGTAGTAGGTAATGGCTGTATAGGACAGGGTTTTTATAATATAAAGGAAATGCAGAAAAAGACTGAGACCTCCTTGATCCCTTTGAATGCTTTAATCCCAGTCATTGAGATCCAAACTTCTTGTCTTTACATGCACAGAAAGATAAAGCACTTGAAAGCTGATTGGCTGTGTTTCATAGTACTGTCTGAGATTCAACCAGTCAGCAAACGGAATCTGCCCTTGATTGACACTCCCCATGCATTCCTTTATTTCCGTTTTGTAACTTTAACAGACATCCTGTGCTTTCCCAGAACCAATCTGCCCTCTGAGATTTAGAGGCAGCACTATAGTTCTGTTCCACGATCCCTCCCCGGTTCTATCTTAGTAAAATGTCCAACTACTTTAAAGATCATTGTCTCTATCATGAACAGAAAACTAACCCAGAATCCATTGGACCCCTCTAATTTCAGCAGTTCAGTCTTTAATTCATCTGTTTTTTGCCTCCTGGAGTCGTGGCTGAGAGTTTTTTGTAAAGATAAATCTCCCTTCTTCACAAGCAGAAGTTAAGATCTTGATGTGTGACATATTCATTTTGTTGTGACCATTCTGAAGTGAAACACTAGCTGTTTGTTTCAATTGAACTTATTTACTCAAAGTCATTTTAAACTAAGGAATAACAATCCAAGAAACCAAAGATTATGCAACATGGAAGGTCAACTACCTCAAGATATGAGGTTCATTTGGCTGTCTTAGTTTAGTTAGAGTTGGTGTTTATTTCATGTTTGGTTTGTTTGTATTCTGATGGTTAACTTGAGTAGTTTGGGATTAACACTGAAATCTATGAATCACTGACCATAAAGTAGAGCTGGAAATGAGAGATACAAAATACTGTGTAAAACTCAGAGAGGAAACAGATGCTTTCCTTGCTAGTGCCCAAAATACAAGGCAACCTGAGGAAGGTATTTCTGTAAGTGACTGGAAATAATAAGCCTTTGCATCAAAAAGAAATGAGAAATAATCCTGCCTGAAGATGTAAGTACGAGAGAGCAGAGATGGCTTCATACTATGTCCCAACTGTCACTGGAGTGGACAATAATGACAAATGGCAGCCAATCCTGTGACAATCTCAGTGACTCCCATGGGAGTCACTGAGAGTTGAGAGCATCCAGCACCTTGAAAGACTGGCCTTGTGGTATTACAGTATGCAGTGCCAGTCTGAATGCCACATTTGGGGAGAACACAATTGTTAACAAATATTTGTGTTTGTTTTCTAATTTAATGGGCCTAGCTGCCACGGCAAAAGTCGATATATAAACTAATTAAATTACATATGGAGCGATTTTGTATCAAAGCCCATCTACAGACTTCAACAACTACCAATTTTTGACTGAAAATAATTTTTTATAGTTCTGGGGATTCAGGAGGGTAGTGTTAATTTTCAGAGCTTTCCCCTAACGTTCTGTCAAGGTTGGCTACTGTGAGCCTAAACAGGACTAGGGCTTGGGATGTGTTGTGTAACTCTGTCGTTTCAATGTCTCCAATACTGTCACGGAGTGTGGGGGAGTCAGGGCCTGCACCCCTCACTTCCTGCGATTCACTATGACTCTCAGCCAGCCAGTAAAACAGAAGGTTTATTAGACAACAGGAACACAGTCCCAAGCAGGGCTTGTAGGTACAACTAGGACCCCTCAGCCAAGTCCTTCTGGGGGGCAAGGATCTTAGACCCCAGACTTAGGGTTCCCCACCTCTTCCCAGCCAGCCCAAAACTGAAACCAGAAACCCCTCCAGCAGGCTCTCTCCCTTTGTCCAGTTTCCCGGGCAAAGGAGTCGACTCGCCTCACCCCCCCCCTTGGCTCAGGTTACAGGCTCAGGTACTGTCCCTCACGTAAAGTCATCCCCTGCTCTCCCATCCCCCATGCAGACAGCCCCAGTAAAACTAAACGACATTCCCAAGTCAATCTACCCTGCTCCCTACTGCGTCACAAAAACATTATGCTTTCTTTCCATGCATCCTTTGAATGTTGAAACATTAGTAAAATAAGTACCAATCCATTGAGATAGAAAAGGACAATATGGACTCACCTGTAATTTCCTGTGAGCATCCCCTTCATGGCCATTTGTGATTTTTAACTCTTTGGAAGGTGCACAAATACTACGGTATATGCTGGTATCTCTTACTCTACCTTCCCCTAGTCCAGTCCAGAATGGAGAATGGGTATGCTGTTTTATACTGTTGACTAATATATGCTGACTAACATACATATATATATCATTTTAACACTATGCATTATCTGCACCATTTATCGTCATTGGCTATTCCTCGATACGAGGCTGATGTCTGCCAGGGGGAAAAGTCATTGATTAGACTTAAGATGGCTGAGGAGTCCAGTCCATGCTCTACAGGTTTTTCCCCATACATGACAGGTGGTTGCTTGGAGAGAGCACAACTGCTGGCCAGGATGCTGTCTCTCCTGAGCAAGGTGATTCTCTTCAAAACAGGCTGAGGCTTGATGTATGATGCAACACCATTGCAGGCAATTGCCAGCCAGCTCTTCCCAGTTCATGGGGTCAATGCCTCCCTTCTTAAGATATACATTCAGAGTGTCCTTATAGTGTTTCCTTTGTCCCCCACGAGTCCTCTTACCATGACTAAGCTGAGAAAAGAGGACTTGCTTCGGAAGATGAGTATCAGCCACCCGCACACAATGGCCAGCCCGGCGAAGTTGATGTTTACTAATCTTTGCCTCAACACTCGTGATGATAGCTGCAGAAAGATCACTGGCATTGGTGCAATCTGATGCAGAGAATCTTCCTAAGGCAGTGCTTGAGATGGCTGTGGTATGTCACCCATGTCTTGCACCCATGAAGAAGAGTGGGGATGATTACTGCAAGACAATGCACCATTTATATATTAGTGTGGATTAAGCATCAATAACATTAAGCACAAATATTGTAACAGTGATATAGCTTAAATTGGTCTATACCATAACCCTGTTCATTTATGCTAAGTATCTCATGACACCTTGCATTTGCTGAAGAAAGCATTTTGCACAAGCAGATAGGAAACATGTTTCAATCAAGATACATTCATTCTATGTCTTAGTACAAGCTAGGGAAGTACCTTCATGGATCAGTTCTTGAAATACTAGTATCCAAAACAAAGATAAGGAGGGAACAGAACAACAAGTTAGGGAAGTGGAACAAACTGATGGGTTGGATTTTAGTGACATGTAAAAAAGTGAGTAACTTGTAAAATCATATGAATAATACCAGCAGAAATGTGTGGCTTGGGGAACCCTCCTTTTTTGTAAGGTGAATGTAACATCGCTTTGTGGGATTGCTCTTCAAAAACTGGAATCATATAGAACCTTTTTCTTGTACCATATTAATAAACTGGACTCACGTTGGTTATTTAGTCTCTTGAGGGTATATTATAATGAAATGATGAACCAAGGTGTTCAACTGACTATCAGATTTGTCAACCATGCCACAGACATGAGCATAGAGAGCTCCCGGTCTGGCATGGGTGACAGGACTATGATATTCTGCCTTTTATAGTAAAGGCAAAGGAAAGTTCTGTGTATAAAACAAATGGAATTGATCTGGGGTTCTTGGTTTTCTTGGCTTGTATTTGTAAATTCTGTTTTCAGCTACAATATTATAGCAGTGACTAGGCATTGTGTCATCTGTACTCCTGAGAATAAAACTACACCTGATACTATCATTACCATGAGCCTAGACTTAGACATGTTTCTTGCTCCAGTCCCACCATTTTGATATAAATCCTGAAATTCTACTGTAAACCCCTTTCATAGGGTGGCTGGTTCCTGTAAATAAAGTAGGTCCAGCACTTCTGTGCCAGAACAGGTGTTCACATTTGGTCAGTTAAGATGGTGGAGCAGCACCTGAAGGCTATAAAAGACCTGAGTGAGTCAGAGCTGCCTCAGAGGAGGGAGTGAGAGCTGCAGCCAGCCAAAAGACTGAGGGTGTTTCCTGGAGGAAGGCTGGACCCAAGAAGCGTAGCAAGAGGGATTTGCTGACTGATGTTCCCAAACTAGAGAACTAAAGGGCTGCTGAAGGCAGGGGAGCAGTGGAAGGGCTTAACTGCTGATGTCTCCATACTAAGAGTTAGACCCAGAGGAATGGTGAAAGGGCTTAGGGATACTCCCTGGGTGAGAGTGATCTCCCAGTAGAAAGGCTGTTATACTAGGGAAACTGGTATATGATTAGAATCCAGGCTCCCTTTTTTTAAACGCTTGCTGTCTGCCTCAGCTCCCTCCCATGCACAGCCTTCAGTAAACTGCACTTGGTTTAGATTTGGACCTTAGCGTCCAAAATATGGGGGTTAGCATGAAAAGCTCCAAGCTTAGTTACCAGCTTGGACCTGGTACTTGCTGCCACCACCCAAAAAATTAGAGTGTTTTGGGGCACTCTGGTCCCCCTGAAAACCCTTCCCTGGGGACCCCAAGACCCAAATCCCTTGAGTCTTACAACAAAGGGAAATAATCCTTTTTCCCTTCCCCCCTCCAGGTGCTCCTGGAGAGATACACAGACACAAGCTCTGTGAATCCAAACAGAGTGACTCCCCCTCTCCGTTCCCAGTCCTGGAAACAAAAAGGACTTTCCTATTCCCCAGAGGGAATGCAAAATCAGGCTAGCAAATCCAACGCACACAGATTTCCCCTGATTTCTTCCTCCCACCAATTCCCTGGTGAGTACAGACTCAATTTCCCTGAAGTAAAGAAAAACTCCAACAGGTCTTAAAAAAAAGCTTTATATAAAAAGAAAGAAAAAATACATACAAATGGTCTCTCTGTATTAAGGTGACACAACACAGGGTCGATTGCTTAAAAGAATATTGAATAAACAGCCTTATTCAAAAAGAATACAAATCAAAGCACTCCAGCACTTATATTCATGCAAATACCAAAGAAAAGAAACCATATAACTTACTATCTGATCTCTTTGTCCTTACACTTAGAAACAGAAGATTAGAAAACAGAACTACTTCTCCAAAGCTCAGAGAAAGCAGGCAGCCAGAAAACAAAGACTCAGACACAAAATTCCCTCCACCCAAAGTTGAAAAAATCCGGTTTCCTGATTGGTCCTCTGGTCAGGTGCTTCAGGTGAAAGAGACATTAACCCTTAGCTATTTGTTTATGACATAGGGAAACTGGTATATGATTAGAATCCAGGCTCCCTTTTTTTAAACGCTTGCTGTCTGCCTCAGCTCCCTCCCATGCACAGCCTTCAGTAAACTGCATTTGGTTTACTGTAAACAGAAAAAGAAGTGGGGCCTGATTCTCATGGACAATAAGTCCCTTTATGATGCTCATGTACTCTGTGTAAAAGGGCCTTAAAGTGAGGACAAACCATCGCACCTTTCAGCATTGAGTCCCTGCTGAAGAAAAGCCCAGGACTGAAATAGCATGGGTGCTGCAAGTCAGGAGCTGGGGTGTGAGGAGACCAGGAATGGAACCGAAGGGCTGTAAAGGTCAGGTTTGGAAATGCATTGGCAGAGCTGGGTAGGGATCACTTGTACAGAAACTGCCTGCAATGCCTCTTGTACCCCAAGTAATTAGTCTTGCTACTTCATAAATACTGAACGCACCCACAAAATTCCAACAGTGAAATAAACAAAGTGTGTAACAATGGACCCTGAGCTGAGTATTATGGACTGAGTACTGCCGTTACTTTCTTCCCATTGCATTTATTTTTTCCCATTGCATTTTCTTCTCCCTTTCATGTTCTCTACACCTGTGGCTCCTTGGCAACATGTTTAGCAGGAATAAATTATTCCACTGCACTGTTTTCATTATGTGCCATTTACCATGAGTTTTAAAGAGGCTTGAAAGGGTGCCTGTTCTTCAGACGACTTTCAGTAAAAGCAAAGCTAATTAAGTCCATTTGTTAGGGGGAAATAGACTAAGATTTGGTTCTTGCAGACCCGGTCAGACAGGCACTGTCTTTACCTTGTTTTTCCGCCAATTAAAATATAGTTAGGCTTTTCATGTGGAAATTCATCTTTTTTATTTGCATCATTAGATAAAAGAATTTGATGGCTCTCTCCAAAATATTCCTACATCAAACGATTTTGTCTTGAATCTTTAAAATAGAATTCTTAGCACAGTATATGAAAAATTAGGTATTTTATCTGGATGTGGGAACCTTTCTCCCTACAGCGACTGTTTTATACCTCTATCCATTTTTGCTGCTCAGGACCAGACTTCAAAGAGAAACTGCTGAGCTTCAGTTCATCTGCAAATTTGACACCATCAGCTCAGGATTAAACAAAGACTGTGAATGGCTAGCCAACTACAAAAGCAGTTTCTCCTCCCGTGGTTTTCACACCTCAGCTGCTAGAAGAGGGCCTTATCCTCCCTGATTGAACTAATCTCGTTATCTCTAGCCTGTTTCTTGCTTGCATATATATACCTGCCCCTGGAAATTTCCACTACATGCATCCGACGAAGTGGGTATTCACCCACGAAAGCTCATGCTCCAAAACGTCTGTTAGTCTATAAGGTGCCACAGGACTCTTTGCCACTGTGGATAAATACTTAAATAGTCATGGGGACAAAGAGAATGACTCCATAGTCCAGTGGTTAGGGCACCTCTTCGGGAGGTGAAAGACCCTAGGTCTGGTCCAGTCCCCCTGCTCCAATCACTTTTTCATTATCTTTCCACAGTGGAAAAATTTCAATAGGAGAGACTGAGGGATTTTCCCACATCAGAATATCCCACAGTCCACAATTAGAGCACTCTTCTGAGATGTAGGTGACTGCTGTTCAAATCTTTTCCCCTCCTCTGGCAAAGAGGGGGGAATTAAATTATCCAATGTCCCAGGCAAATGCTCTAACCACAGGGCTCAAAGATATAAGTGGCAGCAGCACTTCTTCCTGCTCTCATTTTGTGTGGAGCAAGACAGGCATCCAATTCATTCCTGCAAGAAATGCCTTGAATGACATCTGTCTGACTCCAGGAGAGGGGTTTCCATTTGTGGATCACTAGGCAAAGATATGCACCTTCCTGCAGCCTGGACTTGGGCTTAGCACACACCCCTCTCATCAGTGTCTCTTGTTGGCTAGCTCAGGAAGCAACCAGCCAATCATGCTGGCTTTTGTGAATCATTCTGAGGCACCTACCTTTCCACACTCAGCTTTGTGGACAGCAGTGTTGATCCTGTCGGGGGTTTTTTAGGTGCCAGAACACTCATCATTGCAACAGCTAAGTCCGTTTTGTGGATCCCATCCCTGGTGATTACACAAACAAATATGCCAACAGTCATATACTAGGCAACACCACACACATACATTATGATGGGGTTAGGGAATATTGGCCAGGGCCCTGAGAAGTTATCCCCTTATGCTTTGAGATCTTTAGCTCCCATGTAAATAGACAACAGAGGAGTAGGAGGGTCCAGGGTTCAGTGTCCCATTCAGAGGATGGCAGCTATCATATGGAACTTTTTCAGAATGTAGAAGCCTAAAACTTGAAAGTCAGATTTCTCGGAAGCACTCTGTATGGCTTGTGAGCCATGGTGGGGGTGGACAGGAAAAGAGAGGTATTCCCGAACTCCCACCACCTTTGTGTTCCTTAGTTTTACAGCAATGCACCCAATGCAATGTACTGAAATGGATCTTTACCTCTCCTCCCTTCCTCTGGGGAGCACTTAGGAGACAAGTGCAGCTGAAAACCCAGGTGATACTGGCCAGGAATAGGGCCTCTCCCTCATAGCCTCCACCCATGGGGCTTTTGTGAAGCCCCAGTTGTAAACCAACACAGCCATGGCAAAAAAGTCCTGAGGGAGGACAGTGATAGCAACACCGCTTCTCTCCTCTGGGATGAATGCTCCCAGAAGGGCTACAGAGGCCAGGATGGCACAATGAGAGATAGTTCACAATACTTCCCAGTAGCAGCTTCCTTGAATCTGGCTCTCTGAAAGCTATTGGGGCCTGATTCTCCATTACCTGACTGCAGTCAGGAAGGAGGGTATTGTATTTAGAGCAGTGGACTGGGGCTCAGGAGATCAGTTTTAATTCCTCAGTTCACCATCTGTAAAATAGGGATAGATAATATTTTCTTTGTCAGTCCTGGCTACTTTGTCTTTACAGATTAGATTTTCAAAAGCACTCAGGGAGAGTTTCAGCACTGACTTCACAGGGAGGATGGTTATGCTAATGCTCAGCACTACTGAAAACTCCATACTAAGTTCTTCATGGCAGCAACTGTCTCTCACTGTGTGTTTATACAACATACAGCACAACAGGACCTCGATCTTGGTTAAGGCTTCTAGGCACTTTGCAATACATATAATAAATAATTAGCAATTATAATTGGTTTAATAATGCCAAGTCAAATTATCTATTCACACAAAGCATCAGGGCTGTTGGAACAATCTGTATATTGGGGGTGCTGAGAGCCATTGAACCAAACTGTAAACCCTGCATATGATGGAAACCACTTCCAGCCAGAGGGTGCAGCAGCTCCCCCAGCACCCCATGTTCCAACACCCATGCACCTCTAGTTCCAGCACCTATGCAGGATAGTGCTTTGTGCAGGACTAGATATTATACAAAGTGCATAGCAATAGAGAATCAGGCCTTCTGGCTGCAATGCTTGCATTCTGCTTAGTGTTGTGTAGCACTAACATGCAGCATTTGCGGTAGAAGGGGCTGAGGAATCACTTGGAACAATTCTGTTCTAAGTAAAATCTTAGCTGGCTTTGCCATCAAGGAAATCCCGAAAACCTGAAAAGGACCATTTTAAAGACTGGCAGTGAAGGGATTAGACCCTTCTGCAGACTCTCTTCTGCCACATCTTACTAGACGTAAATGAAGTCCAGGGAGCCACACAGGAAAAGATCTTGGAGTATCAAGGATGGCTCGTCCTTTAGGGATTCCGGCAGGTTTTAAACAGCCGTGATTAAATGATAGTGCACAACAGGGGAGGGAGTGGGGGTGATCATTAGGAGAAAATGATCCCTCTAGGGCAGTGTTTTTCAAACCATGGGTCGCGACCCACTACTGTATCACAGCATGTAAGACGTTGGGTCACCTTGCCCTGGTCAGCACCACCCACCGGGATGTTAAAAGTCTCATCAGTTGTGCTGTCCAGCTAAGGAAGACTAGTGCCTACCTTTTCTGACACCCTGCCATGCCCCAGAAGCAGCCAGCAGCAGGTCCAGCTTCTAGGTAGGGGGGCCATGGGGCTCCACACACTGCCCCTGTCCCAAGCACCCACTCCACACTCCCATTGGCTGGCAAAATGGCCAATGAGAACTGGGCGGGGGCAGTGCCTGTGGGCAAGAGTCGCACAGGAACCAGACCTGCTGCTGGCCTCGTCCAGGGCACAGCACGGTTCACCCCAGCTGCGCCGCTGACTGGGAGCCACTGGAGGTAAGTCCGCACCCCAACACTGTGCCCCAATCCCCTGCCCCAGCCATGGGGCCCCCCAAACCTGGAACCCCTTCCTGCACCCAAATCCCTCATTCCCGGCCCCAGCCCACAGCCTGCACCCCCAGCCTATAGCCCTCACCCCCTCCTGCAGCACAACACCCTATCCCAGCCCTGAGCCCCTCCCCAAACCCTGACCCCCTCCCACAGCACAACCCCTTGCCCCAGCCCTGAGCCCCCCCAAACCCAGAGTCCCTCCTGCACCCCAACCCCTTGCTCCAGTCCTGAGCCCCCCCTACCCCAGATCCCCTTCCTGCACCCCAAACCCCTCATCCCTGGCCCCACCCCAGAGCCTGCATCCCCCGTCCAGAGTCCTGAGCCCCCCTCCTGCACCCCAACCCCCTCCCGCAGCCCAGAGCCCTTCCCACACCTCAAACTCCTCATCCCCAGCTCCGTTGGGTCATGGGCATCAACAATTTTCTTCAGCTGGGTCTCCAGAAAAAACGTTTGAAAACCACTGATCTAGGGTGTGTTGCAAAGCAGGAGACTGAGCTGAGCATTACTAAGCCCTGGTGGGATGGTTTGTTCCATGAGTGCTACGTGATTCTCTGGTTCTGTTGTCACATAAACTGTGCTGTGGTTCATAATGGGCATCTTATATTGTTGAGAAAAGTTTTAGAACTGGGGTTTTAACTGAGTGGGAATCAAACCTGAAAAAAATGCTTCTATTACCTAGGCAGGATAGAGAAGTTTCTTGTTCTGCAGAGTTAACCTGCTGAAAGTAATCAAGGGCAATAACATGACAAAAAGTGGCTGGAGTACCTATTACAGTTGTTGCTTCCTCTCCTTCCTGTATCATTTTCCCTGCCCCTTGGTTTGCTTTATTATTTCTGAAAATATTTTTATTAGCTTTGCAGTATAACACAGCTGAAGTGGAGATGGTGAAGTATTGGCATCAAATCCAGACAAACATCAAGAATCAATTAAATTAAATAGCTCTTTGCTCTACTGAGAACCAACTATCTACAGTCTTGTCAGCTAACCTAACAAATATGAACTCAATTAGGCAGTGGTGAAAAGAGGAATATTCCGTAGAAACAAATAGGCAAGAAACATTTGTAATAGAAGGTCAGTGACCAGAATTATCTATTGATATGCTCAGACTGCAGTATAAATTTTGAAAGATGCTTTGTTGTCCCCACAACAATCTATGAATTTAATAATAGTTTACAAGTGGCACATCTGGATGAGTTGCCAGGGAGATGAATGGGCTGCTCATCGGTAATGAAAATCATCATTATCTCAGCCTGCAGTTTTCTATCTCAGCTTTCTGGCTGGTTGCCAAGAGGCTGTCTGAGCGATCCAATGGGTGGACAAATTTCTTTTAATCAGCCCTGTCTGGATGGAACATAAAAATAATAGAGGGTTAAATGTGCCTCCTTTCCGATAGAGGTACTCTGATGTGCATCTACAGTCTGCCTACAGCTGTTTGAGCATTTTTGACAAATGTTTTTTGTCAGAAAAATGTTGACTCATCAAAACCAAAACTTTTTGTAGAAACCTATCCGTTTCAATGAAACTTTTGTCAGAAAGGCTTCTCAGCTCTGAGATGGAATGTCTGGTCAGTGAGAGAGAGACTCCCACCCTGGAACAGCCCATACTCATATAGGGCACTCACCTGATCTGCAGCACTGACTTCAATGTGGGTCTCCCACCTCCCAGATGAATGACTTAATCAGTGGGCTACAGAGTCAGGCTCTCACTTTCTCTCTTTGGCACAATGGATATTTAATTATTTAACTACAATGTGCAACAGCTTCAACAGGAGGTACTCAGAGTTGCTTAAAATTCAAGTCCTTGCTCTGATCAGGCAGATTCAGTGGGCAGTTGGGGAGGAAGTGGGGAAAAGGGGAGATGTCTCTTCCCTTCACTGCCTTGCTTTTTCACACAAAAATTCCAACAGTCTCAGTTTCATCCTAATGCAGAATGAAACCTCAAACATTTTTACAAAATAGAATTCTTGTTTTCTGGACAGCTCTAAATCTTAAGCACCATCCTCAGAAATCTAACATTATATGAGCAATTAGAAATTTCTCACACTGAAAATATTATTATAGATTTGTATAGTGCCCTTTACATGCATTGGATTATTCTGCACAATGCTAAATGATATACAGTTTAGTGATTGATTCACCTACCACTGCAATGGAGCCACATTAGGGTGGAATATGGCAGCTGTTTTAGAATGCCATCCACACTACGCAATGTTTTAGGAAACAGAAGTGAAGAATAGTGTCTCAGTCAATGAAATATGAGTTAAAATTGAATGCATAAGATCCTAAAGGAGATGATTGTTTCAGACTGAAAGTAGTGCTACATTATAACTAAATTGTCTCTGTAAGAGCCTGGGAAATCTGAACTTCCTAATTTCCCTGACAGAGTGAGTGACATTAAAAGTACCATAAACAAAACTGATGGGAATAAGGGGCTTAGGTGCTGGTCCCAGTCATGCAACATGCTGAGTGTCCTGTGCCACTGAAGTCAGTGGGAGCTGAATGTGCTCAGGGTGTTGTAGCATTTGGCCCTTAGAACAGAGTGATTCTTTCAAACCATTGTTGAGGCATTTGAGCTTCACACCGTGAGGAAGCAGGAAGTCAGTGTGGCGTTTACAGTAGATCTGTAACTATCCTTTGTCTTTCTGCATACTGTAACTTTAAATCATTAAGGACTCTACTGTCTGCAGAGACTGGTAGCCATTTCATGTTCAGTTTTGTGAAGACAGTTACAGAGGATAGCACTGTGCTACCTCAGGGAGATGTGACTTTAGTTCTTTATAGTTACTTTTATTTTAGATTAAACGATCTGGTTGTCTTGGTCTATGGCAGCAGTTCCCAAACTGAGGTTCATGTATGCAAGGTGTTGTTCAGAACACTAGCAAATAACGCCATCTCCTTTGGCCTTGCTTCCATGTTCATTGCAAAGAACAGCCTGGAGGACTGTAAAAGCAGCTGAGAATAAGAAGGAGCCTACTGACTGTTAAGACAATAAGAGAAAACAGGAGCTATCAAGAACCAGCCCAGAGCCACAGAGCAGCCTAGAGCTGCCAAGCATCCATGGCAGAGGAAAGTATAGGGAGAAGGAAACCAGGCATCAGGAAATGATGTGCTGGGTACTGGAGGAGAAATGGGCCATGTGGCAAAGAAGCAGGGGCAGAGGAGCAGACCAAAGAGCAGAAGAGATGTGAGGGGATATGAAATGCAGAGCAAAGTACACAGCGTTATTGACTGTTTTTCATAATTGACAAAACACATATTGCACCAAAGACAGTTTAAAATACTTATATATGTCTGTAACAGGGTGTGCGGACTCAGGAGCCGACTCAGCATCTTGTCACTCAAATCCCCACCTGTGTACATTAATTCAGCTCTGATTGAAAAACAGGAGACTAATTAACTGAGTGCTGATGCAGTGGAGGGGCAATTTGGTGGAAGTACCCCCTAGCACCTAGGCCTATATAAGCAGACAGGAAGGAAGTATCAGAGGAAGAGTTGAAAGTTTGAAGGAAGGCAGAAGTAAGTAGGACTGGTGGTGGCTGAGGCTATAGCACTAATAGTAGTAATAATTAATAATAGCACCACCACCTTCCCTAGAAGCAAATGGGGAAGCTAGTGACTCAGTGTAAATATAAAATATAATAAAGTACAGTGGTGGTTAAGGGACTCACAGGGGGAGTCTCTAATGCCCCTAATGTTTCTTTTCTGCATATGTGGTTGCTATTATTGCTACATGGATGTTATGGGCCTGTGAATGGGAAGGGATGGAACCTGCAGGATCACAAATAAGAGGGGTGGGATCTGAGAGATAATCTCTATAAGAGGATGTAGTTCACATTATGGGAAAGTTTGAGAATCCAATTACAGTTGTTGCTCCGAATGATAAGGAAGCAAATAAGATTCCTGTACAACTCCCCCTGCCCCAACCCAACCCTGATCTAAAACAAATTATTAGAAAGCACCCCTGCCAACACCACAGTTTATGGACTAAGTTTTCCTGTCCTTCCTCATGGCCCAAATCCATAGAAATGTAGGAAAACAAGAATACATTCTAACTTAATGAGAACCTAGAAGATAGTACAGTCTGGCAGCCTGATGGTATTATTCATGGAGATATGCAACATAGCTGGATATAGCAGATCACATATTATTTCAAGGCAGAGGAAAGCAATGCTGTGAATAAATTGGAGAATCCAAAGTCAACTTATAGCAGGTTTGATGGCAAATAACTAAACATGAAAAAAACTTTTAGAAAACAACACTTTTTCCAGATGGTATGGTCTAAGCCCTGTTACCTTACCTTGAAAGGCCACCGTAAATCTGCCACAGGTCCAGGACATTGCTTATTCACCAGTATTATCTACCTCAGACTAGGAGGGGGATTTCACCAATTCTGGGGTTGTGTGTCATTGTGGGTGTTGCTGTCACATGGTGAGATTGCATTTCACTGTCTTATGAAACACAACATGTCATTAGGAAGACAGCGAAAACAAACTGGTCCAGAGCTAGTCAAACAGAAGTGTGAGTGTTTGTGTGCATGCATACAGTATGGAGTTCTGTGGGTGAACAACCTGTTTGCTCCCTACCCAGTGGAGAGCAAAGGAGAGAGAGAACTGACAAGGCTGGTCTGCTCCCCACAGCTTCTGGTTGGGGGTTGGGATGGCTAGGGTAAGGTCTCCTTTTCCCCTGGAGAGGAGGGAGAGCTTGAAGGAATTGGGATTCAGCCAGGGGAAAGAACTGACTGAGGCAGATGGAGAACTCCCAGCTTGGATACTTCTTTCCCCATCAGGTGGAGTTGCTGATGTGAGAGGTTTGGCGCCCCATATACTACTCCTGCTGTATGTACTTCAGATTCCTTGCCTGATGTAGCATCCAAGCAGCTCTGCTTACTGAGCTTCCACTAGCCCACAGAGTGGAAAGGAGGGGAAGGTGTCCCTCTGGGTTTAGCGGAGGAGGATGTACAGCTGGGCTTTCCCACACTCCCCCTTACTTTAAGTCCGGTGTAACATATGTCATTTAGTCTGTGCCTCGGCTTGAGATCACTGGCTGACTTCCTGCCTCTGTTGCCAGGAAGTCTAAAGCCCAAGCTTATAAACATGCTCTACTGGGAGAGGATTGTTTGCCCTTTGGCTTCCATGTTAAACTCCACAACAGATTTAGGCCTGGATAATGTATGACTTCAGACCCTCACCTCTTTGATCAGAGGCAAAGCCAGTGTGGAGGAAGTACTGAAACCCCTTCACACCACTCCAGTCAAAAGGCTCAGGCAGAAACCAGGGCCCAGCCCAGGGTTTCCTGTGGGACAGTTAAAAATTCCCTACTTCGTTCCTATCATAACCTTATTCCCAGATTCTGGACCTTAGCGTCCAAAATTTGGGGGTTAGCATGAAAACCTCCAAGATTAGTTACCAGCTTGGACCTGGTACTGCTGCCACCACCCAAAAAATTAGAGTGTTTTGGGGCACTCTGGTCCCACTGAAAAACCTTCCCTGGGGATCCAAGACCCAAATCCCTTGAGTCTCACAACAAAGGGAAATAATCCTTTTTCCTTTCCCCCCTCCAGATGCTCCTGGAGAGATACCCAGACACAAGCTCTGTGAAACTACGCAGAGTGATTCCCCCTCTCCGTTCCCAATCCTGGAACAAAAGCACTTTCCTCTTCACCCAGAGGAAATGCCAAATCAGGCTAGCAATCCAACACACAGCTCTCCCCTTGATTTCTTCCTCCCACCAATTCCCTGGTGAGTACAGACTTAATTTCCCTGAAGTAAAGAAAAACTCCAACAGGTCTTAAAAGAAAACTTTATATAAAAAAGAAAGAAAAAATACAAATGTTCTCTCTGTATTAAGATGATACAACACAGGGTCAATTGCTTAAAAGAATATTGAATAAACAGCCTTATTCAAAAAGAATACAAATCAAAGCATTCCAGCACTTATATTCATGCAAATACCAAAGAAAAGAAACCATAGAACTTACTATCTGATCTCTTTGTCCTTACACTTAGAAACAGAAGACTAGAAAATAGAACTACTTCTCCAAAGCTCAGAGGAAACAGGCAGACAGACAAAAGACTCAGACACACACTTCCCTCCACCCAAAGTTGAAAAAATCTGGTTTCCTGATTGGTTCTCTGGTCAGGTGTTTCAGGTGAAAGAGACATTAACCCTTAGCTATCTGTTTATGACACGCCCCCCAAATTGCAGACAGTGGGGAAGCTCACTGGCGGCAATTTCCTTCTAGAACTTGAAAATAAACAGATTAATACAACACATGCACCTTTACATATACTACAAAGTATATAACTAACAGACTTTTACATTTTAAGAACACTTTTTAACTACTGGATTCTGGGAAACTCTCACGGGAGAGTGCATCAGCAACTTTGTTAGAAGCTCCTGTGATGTGTTGAATTTCAAAATCAAAATCTTGGAGAGCTAAACTCCACCGAAGAAGTTTCTTGTTGTTCCCCTTGGCAGTATGAAGCCACTTTAGTGTAGCATGGTCAGTTTGTAGTTGGAACCGCCGTCCCCAAACATATGGGCGTAGCTTTTCCAGGGCGTACACAATGGCATAGCATTCCTTTTCACTGACTGACCAGTGACTTTCCCTCTCAGACAGTTTCTTGCTGAGAAACACGACAGGATGGAAGTTGTGATCTGTTGCTTCCTGCATGAGCACTGCTCCTATACCACGCTCAGATGCATCTGTGGTTACTAGGAATGGCTTGTCAAAATCCGGGGCCCTGAGTACAGGGTCAGACATGAGTGTTGCTTTAAGTTGGGTAAAGGCTTTTTGACACTCATCAGTCCACTTAACGGCATTTGGCTGGGTCTTTTTGGTCAGGTCGGTCAATGGGGCAGCGATTTGGCTGTAGTGTGGTACAAATCGCCTGTAGTATCCGGCCAAGCCTAAGAAGGATTGGACCTGTTTCTTTGACCTTGGGACAGGCCACTTTTGGATAGCATCCACCTTGGCCTGTAGGGGGTTTATGGTTCCTCGACCCACCTGGTGCCCCAGGTAAGTCACTCTGTTTTGGCCTATTTGACACTTTTTGGCCTTAACAGTTAGTCCTGCCTGCCTGATGCGCTCAAAGACCTTTTCCAGGTGTAGTAGGTGTTCGGGCCAGGAGTCTGAAAAAATGGCCACATCATCGAGGTAGGCAACTGCAAATTCTCCCAGTCCAGCTAGTAGACCGTCTACCAGCCTCTGGAAGGTGGCGGGTGCATTTCGAAGGCCGAAAGGAAGGACATTGAATTCATACACCCCCGCATGGGTGACGAATGCTGACCTCTCCTTGGCAGGTTCATCTAGCGGTACTTGCCAGTACCCCTTGGTTAAGTCTATTGTAGAGATGAACTGGGCACGTCCCAACTTTTCCAATAACTCATCGGTACGTGGCATTGGATAGTTGTCCGGACGAGTTACAGCATTTAGCTTACGGTAGTCCACGCAAAAGCGTATTTCCCCATCTGGTTTGGGTACCAGAACCACTGGAGATGCCCATGCACTGGTAGATGAGCGGATTATACCCATCTGTAGCATGTTCTGGATCTCCCGTTCTATAGCAGCTTGGGCATGAGGAGACACCCGGTAGGGTGGGGTTCTGATTGGGTGAGCATTACCTGTATCAATGGAGTGGTATGCCCGTTCAGTCCGTCCTGGGGTGGCTGAGAACAATGGGGCGAAGCTAGTGCACAGCTCCTTGATTTGTTGCCGCTGCAGACGTTCCAGGGTGGTTGAGAGGTTCACCTCTTCCACGCCACCGTTCTTTTTTCCATCGTAGTAGACACCGTCAGGCCACTCAGCATCATCTCCCTGGACTGTAAACTGACAAACCTGTAAGTCTCTGGAATAGAAAGGCTTGAGAGAATTAACATGGTACACTTTAGGCTTTAGTGAGGAATTGGGAAATGCTATGAGGTAGTTTACAGCTCCCAGGCGCCCTTGGACCGTGAATGGCCCTTCCCATGATGCTTCCATCTTATGGGCCTGTTGCGCCTTCAAGACCATAACCTGGTCTCCTACCTTGAAGGAACGTTCTCTGGCATGTCTGTCATACCAGGCCTTTTGCTCTTCTTGAGCATCCTTTAGGTTCTCTCTAGCAAGGGCTAAAGAGTGTCGGAGGGTGCTTTGTAGGTTGCTTACAAAGTCCAGAATGTTAGTTCCTGGAGAAGGCGTAAACCCCTCCCATTGCTGCTTCACCAACTGTAATGGCCCCTTAACCTCGTGACCATACACAAGTTCAAATGGTGAAAACCCTAAACTGGGATGTGGTACAGCCCTGTAGGCAAACAGCAACTGCTGCAACACTAGGTCCCAATTATTGGAGAATTCGTTGATGAATTTTCTTATCATGGCCCCCAAAGTTCCATTGAACCTTTCCACCAGGCCATTGGTTTGATGGTGGTACGGGGTGGCAACCAAGTGATTCACCCCATGAGTTTCCCACAGTTTTTCCATGGTCCCTGCCAGGAAATTAGACCCTGAATCTGTAAGGATGTCAGAGGGCCAACCTACCCTGGCAAAGATGTCTGTTAGGGCCAGGCACACAGTGTTAGCCCTGGTGTTGCCTAGAGCTACTGCTTCTGGCCATCGGGTAGCAAAGTCCACTAAAGTCAGTACGTACTGCTTTCCTCTGGGCGTCTTTTTTGGGAAAGGGCCCAGAATATCCACAGCTACTCGCTGAAATGGGACCTCAATTATGGGGAGTGGCTGGAGAGGGGCCTTGACCTGGTCTTGAGGCTTACCCACTCTTTGGCATACCTCACAAGACCGGACATACTTGGCAACATCCTTGCCCATCCCCTCCCAGTGGAAGGACTTCCCCAACCGGTCCTTGGTTCTGTTCACCCCAGCATGGCCACTGGGATGATCATGGGCTAAGCTTAAGAGCTTCTCCCGGTACTTAGTTGGAACCACCAACTGTTTTTGCGGCTGCCATTCTTCCCGGTGTCCACCAGAAAGAATTTCCTTGTATAAAAGTCCTTGGTCTATAACAAACCGGGATCGATTAGAAGAGCTGAGAGGCGGTGGGGTGCTCCGTGCCGCCGCCCACGCTTTCTGAAGGCTGTCATCTGCTTCCTGCTCAGCCTGGAACTGTTCCCTTGAGGCTGGGGTTACCAGTTCTTCCTCAGACTGTGGACTTGGGCTTGGTCCCTCTGGAAGCGATGTAGGTGATGGGGTTGTTTCCGTTGCTGGTGAACCGCTCTCCGCTGGTGCACCTGAGGGTATTTCAGGCTCTGGCTGAGCCATTTGGGTATGGCTGTCTTTTGCTTCTGCCAGTTCTGGCTCGCTGGCGCCCTCTGGCGTTGAGTTTGAAGATGTGGTTGCACTTGCTGGTGCTGGTTGCTGTTCCAGTTCCGGGCCTGGGACTGGAGATGCTGTGGCTGTTTCAGTGGTAGGCATGGAATCCGGGTCCACTACCTCTGTCTGGGTCTCTGGTAACACAGACGGGGCGTCTGTGGACGGCTCAGGAACAGGAATGAGTCTGGAAGCTTGCCTGGTTTGGCTACGGGTAACCATTCCCACTCTCTTGGCCCGCTTCACTTGGTTGGCCAAGTCTTCCCCCAGTAGCATGGGGATAGGATAATTGTCATAGACTGCAAAAGTCCACATTCCTGACCAGCCTTTGTACTGGACAGGCAGTTCAGCTGTAGGCAAGTCTACAGCTTGTGACATGAAGGGGTAAATGGTAACTTTGGCCTTTGGGTTGATGAATTTGGGGTCAACGAAGGATTGGTGGATAGCTGACACTTGTGCCCCCGTGTCTCTCCACGCAGTAACCTTCTTTCCGCCCACTCTCAAATTTTCCCTTCGCTCCAAGGGTATTTGAGAGGCATCTGGGCCTGGGGATCTTTGGGGTGATGGTGGTGTAATGAATTGCACTCGCATGGTGTTCTTGGGACAGTTGGCCTTGATATGTCCCAGTTCATTACACTTAAAGCATCTTCCATCTGATGGGTCACTGGGCCGAGGTGAGTTACTGGAGACTGGTGAGGTTGAAGAGTAGGGTATCTGTGGCTTTACTTGGGTGGTATGTAGGGTCTTTGGCTGTCCTCGGTTGTAGGGTTTATGGTCTGTGTGCCCCCTGGGGTAATCGTTCCCCTTGACAGTAGCTTTTTTGCTTTCTGCCAGTTCCATCCATTTGGCTCCAATCTCCCCCGCCTCAGCGATAGTTTTGGGATTTCTATCTTGTATGTACCGTGTGATGTCTTCAGGAACACCATCCAAGAACTGCTCCATTTGTATGAGGAGGTTCACTTCTTCCAAGGTTTGAATGTTGTTTCCTGTTAACCAGGCCTCATAGTTTTCTGCAATGTAGTAGGCGTGTTTGGGAAATGACACCTCTGGTTTCCATTTTTGGGTTCTGAAGCGCCGACGGGCATGATCTGGGGTTATCCCCATCCTGTATCTGGCCTTGGTTTGAAAAAGTTTATAGTCATTCATTTGCGGCTTGGGCATTTCAGCTGCCACCTCTGCTAAAGGTCCACTGAGGTGTGGCCTTAATTCTACCATGTACTGGTCTTCGGGGATGCTGTACCCAAGACAGGCTCTTTCAAAATTTTCCAAGAAGGCCTCGGTGTCATCACCTGCCTTGTAGGTGGGAAATTTCCTGTGCTGTGGAGCAATAACTGGCGCCGGGTTGTTAGGGGTGGCTGGCACATGCAGCCCAGCTTTTGCCAAGTCCAGTTCATGTTTTCTCTGTTTTTCCTTCTCTTCATTTTCTTTTTGTTGTTTTTCCATTTCTTTTTGTTGTTTTTCCATTTCTTTTTGGTGTTTTTCCATGTCTCGGCGGTGGGCCGCCTCATCTTCTGCTTGTTTCCTTCGGTAGGCCACCTCTTCTTCTTCTAGTTTTCTTTTGTGTGCTGCCTCTTGGGCTGCCTGTTCTCTTTGGAAGGCTGCCAGCTTCATGTTTTCTTCCTTTTCTTTTATCTCCATCTCTTTTTGTTTTATTTTTAGTTCCTGTTTGTGTTTTTCCATCTCTCGCCTGTGTTCAGCTTCTTTGAATTGGTCTCCGGCCTCCATTTTTGTCCTGGTAGACATGGTTCCTGTTTTCTGGTGTTGGGGTGCCCTCCGGTGTTTCTCTGTTGAACTGCAGGCTCTGTTGCCTCCTGAAGTCTGCCTAGCAACAGTGCTTTTTTCCTTTTCTCTCTCTAGCTAATGTTCAATTAAGGGAAACCAGAAAAACCACTTTATCTGCATGCATATAAGTGCTGGTACTTGCCTCCTAATGGGAGGGCTATTGCATGACAAAAGACCCTTAACAGTCTTCTCGCTTAACATGCAAACCACAAACTGCTAGAGAGAGCAGAAAAAAAAATTCTCTCTGGTTCCCTTTTAAAACCAAACTGTTTCTCTCTGCTAAAAAGCCCTTAGCAGAGAAAAGAAAAATATAATATTCCTACTGGCTTCTGGATTCTGTCTATATCCCGCCGCTGCTACACCATATCATAACCTTATTCCCAGATTCTGGACCTTAGCGTCCAAAATTTGGGGGTTAGCATGAAAACCTCCAAGCTTAGTTACCAGCTTGGACCTGGTACTGCTGCCACCACCCAAAAAATTAGAGTGTTTTGGGGCACTCTGGTCCCACTGAAAAACCTTCCCTGGGGACCCAAGACCCAAATCCCTTGAGTCTCACAACAAAGGGAAATAATCCTTTTTCCTTTCCCCCCTCCAGATGCTCCTGGAGAGATACCCAGACACAAGCTCTGTGAAACTACGCAGAGTGATTCCCCCTCTCCGTTCCCAATCCTGGAACAAAAGCACTTTCCTCTTCACCCAGAGGAAATGCCAAATCGGGCTAGCAATCCAACACACAGCTCTCCCCTTGATTTCTTCCTCCCACCAATTCCCTGGTGAGTACAGACTTAATTTCCCTGAAGTAAAGAAAAACTCCAACAGGTCTTAAAAGAAAACTTTATATAAAAAAGAAAGAAAAAATACAAATGTTCTCTCTGTATTAAGATGATACAACACAGGGTCAATTGCTTAAAAGAATATTGAATAAACAGCCTTATTCAAAAAGAATACAAATCAAAGCATTCCAGCACTTATATTCATGCAAATACCAAAGAAAAGAAACCATAGAACTTACTATCTGATCTCTTTGTCCTTACACTTAGAAACAGAAGACTAGAAAATAGAACTACTTCTCCAAAGCTCAGAGGAAACAGGCAGACAGACAAAAGACTCAGACACACACTTCCCTCCACCCAAAGTTGAAAAAATCCGGTTTCCTGATTGGTTCTCTGGTCAGGTGTTTCAGGTGAAAGAGACATTAACCCTTAGCTATCTGTTTATGACAGTTCCCACCTCAAATGAGCTCTACACTTTTCAATTTTCATACAATAGCAAAAATGTTAACGGCCAGATTGGGCTTGGCCCTTGTGCAGTGCAACTAGGGGGAAGGCTGAGGACAAGGAGCATCACTCTGTTCCCCTCACACCAAGGCCAGACATAGTTGTGGTCTCTCCTAACTCCTCTTGAGATGCTGGCTACTATAGCAGCAGTGTTGATAAAGAGAGGCTTTGTTTGGCTTGATCCCTTCCCTTGCCTCCCCATGCACCAGGACACAAAGCTGACTAAACATGCAGGGTGGTGCAGCAGGCGTGCAGTCTCTGCACATCTGGAATTGTGCCATCTCCACTCACCGTGTCTACCAGCCACAGTCTGATCCTGTATAAAAATTGCAAAGTGTGACATTCCCCTCTGGTGTTGTCTGGACCAGTGATCTGCTAAGTCACTCCAATTCTTGACTCTGGGAGCCAGCCTTACCCTGCTCTGCTGTGAGAACCCCCACTCCTGGGCTGTTCACGCACAGCCCCTAGCACGTAAGGTGCTCCCAGCTACTTGCAAGCAAATGACACTAGCCAATGTCTCCGGTCCCAGACACAACCCTAGGAACCTCCGTCTTGCAGTGTCCAGTTATGCCTGCTGGACGCTGCAAATTTATATGAGTTCATCAATTTAACAAAGAAATTGATTTGTACCAGGCTTGTTATCCCAAGGGGAGTCTCAGACATACTTCAAACCAAATGCACTGCTTCAGGTAGAATAAACAAACAAATTTATTAACTATAAAGGTAGATTTTAAGTGATTATAAGTCAAAACATAACAAGTCAGAGTGGTTACCAAAAGAAAAGAAAATATAATGCCACGACTGCAGCACACAGGTCAGTCACACATGTTAAAAGACAAAATGGGCTCTGTTAGGATCACTACAGCCCAGCAACCAAGTCTGCTCCAAAAGTGACAAGATAGAATCAATGGTCTGGAGGACCAGGCCAGAAGAAATTATTTTAGGGGGTTTCGGGGTCCCTGGGGAAGTGGAAAAGGGCAGACCAGTGAAATTTTTGTCTATAACCCTACCTGAGATCTCTTCTTTACACACTGGTACAGAGCCGGACATTAAGCCCCCTGCTCCCTCGCCCCCACACCCTCAGCTAATGCCAAGCCCAGGGTATTTATATCAAAATTCTTGTAGTACAGCGTGAAAGAATCCATCTTTAAAAGAGCCAGAGAAAAACGAAACCTGAGTTGGAATGGGCATAAAATAATTATTTTTCCTGACTACAGTTGTGGCATAATTGAAAAAAAGAGCATTGTTCAATACGGCATGGAAAATAACCAGTTATTTTTAAGATCCATCAAGATGGCCAACTCAGTAGCTTCTCTAAATTGGAGGGAGCAGAAAACTACTTTGTCCCCACAAAACCGGACAAGATAATCATTATTAGAAATGGAATTGTGAGATCCAGATTAACAGCTGACCAGCCTTAGTTTGTTAGGCAGATCAATCACCCTGGTGTCCCAGTGACAGGATAGGATATATATACGGTGTCCTCTGGGGCCAGGCTAGTTCTTGCTCAGCCGGATGTGGTGTGTTGATTATATGGATTTTCTATCTCGTTATCTTACTGAGGGTGTTTTTAAGAACAGCATACCAGTAATGTATTTAGTTTAAATTACAGAGAGTAATATAGAGTAACACAGCTAGGGTTGAGGGCAATATTTCAAATCTTATGGGCCTTTAAAGAGTCAACTGTTGAAGAGCCATACACTGGGATTTTGGATTCAGTTGTCTATGGTGAGTGGAGGTGGTGGAGTTGCTTCTGCTTGTTTCCCACTCCTCATATTTTTTCCAGCATATCCCCAAGCAGATACCTGTCTTGTAGGATCCTAAACTTTGATGCATATGAATATTTTAGCCCCAAAACACTATTCACCTCTTTCCTCACATTTTGTAATGTGGGAGGCTGTATTGTTTGTTTGGAAGCAGTGGGCTGGTGAATACAATGAAAGTCCAGGGGCCGGACACTTCAGTGAGAAGCTTGGAGGGCTTGAGGATTGGAGTATGCTTATCACTAATCTGCAGGGGGACAGTAGGGTCTGTGTAGGCCTAGAGGGGAGTGCTTATGTTGCCCATGGCTGGTGGAGTTAGGGAACTGACCCTAGCAGGCACAGACAAGGTGCGACTTATGTACCTGGCCCTTTGTGGCCCCCCTGCTGGAGGCCCTGCCGTCCAACCCACCCCAGGAAAGGAGCAGCGAAGGTGGGTCCTCCAGGCGTGTCTAGGAAGGCTGCAGAGAACCAGACAGTCAGATCTCACTATACTCAGAAAAAAGGGGCTGCAGGGCCTTAGCAGTTCATTTCCTGGCTGGGACCAGGGAGGTGGAGAAGGGTTCCTCTCTGGCCATAGGTACATGCCTGGCTACATTTACTTAAAGTGGGAGAAGGGGGACCTGTGAACTTTAACCCTAAAGATAAGGGGTGAAGCTAAAGGGGCCAGCTGGGAAGAGGCCCAGGGAAGTAGCAGCAACTAGCTGAAGGGAGCAGTACATGGGTGCTGTTTATAGAGTCCCTCTGTTGAAGCCCACAGTAATGGGCAGGCCTGGGTTCCCCCAGTGGTTAAGTGCTCCAAGCCCTGAGAAGGGGACAAGGCTCCTTTAGAAGCCCAGGCAAAGGCCTGGATTGAAATGGCCCAGAGATGAGGCTGAAGACCCTGGTGGGGGCAGATAGTTTTGTCGGACTTTCCCTACCCTAGAAAGGGTTTATTCTGGCTGTGTGACTTGGCTGGTGGGCTGAGCCACTGAAGAATTGCCAAGCAAGGTTGACAACCTACAGGGGGTACCAGGGAAGGAAAAGGCCACTAGTACCAGATGCAGCAGCAGCAGGTGCTCAAGAAATGAGTATCTCCTGTTAAGCAAGGCTTCCTCATGCTAAAGGCAAGTGGTAGCAAGGTGCCTCACAACCCTAGGTATCCCTCGGAAGTGTCACACCAACTTTAGGCTTTGCTATATATTCTTAGGCTTTGCTATATATACTTAGTCTTGAGCCAAGTGACTCAGTGGCTATATATGGAGGAAGGCTGTATAGCTTGGCTTTATATGGAGGAAGGAATTATTAGAATCAGTCCTAGGGCTGGTCTACACTAGGGAGGGGGATCAATCTAAGATACACAACTTCAGCTACGTGAATAGCATAGGTGAAGTCGAAGTATCTTAGTTCGATTTAGCTCTCATCCTCACAGTGTGGGATTGATGTCCGTGGCTCCCCCTGTCGACTCCGCTACCGCAGTTCACGCTGGTGGAGTTCCAAAGTCGATGGGAGTGCATTCGGGGATCGATATATCAGGTCTAGATGAGATGCAATATATCGATCCCCGAGAAATCGATCACTACCCGCCAATACTGCGGGTAGTCTAGACGTACCCCTAAACTCAGACTATTCCCACTTCCCTAAGGAGAAATAGGCCACAATTTTGTCTGGTAGCAAAGCCTGGGACCTGGTTGCTTGTAAGTTTGAATGTCATCTCTTATTACATTCAGATACTTCAATTTAGGATAACTCCAGAATTGTAATTGCACATAGACCAATTCTATGGCACAAGTGGGTTTCAAAGAGTATTTTGAGAATAAATCAGAACATTGAAAATTATTCCTTCATGCCTTTTTCTTGACTTTAGAGAGAAATTCCAGATGGACCAGAAAAGGTAATACTTTCAACTTTAAATATGATCTGTAACACCATTTGTGAATGTCTGCCTTAGCAGCACCAGATCCTCCTGACCTCTGGGGCTTTCTGAAAAAATCACACTGTCTGCCTAAGCCATTGTCTAGTCTGTATTCTTCCCTACTGGGCAAATTGGCAAGCCATTAGAGACCATGTTAGAAAGAAATGGGAACATGACCTCTCAGTTTCCCTTGTTAACATTCAGTTTAATTGGATTTGTTGCAACATACAGCATTTCTTGCTAGATTTGAGGTTAAGATTGATCTTGCAGGAAATTCTTTAGAGGATGCACTGGACTCCATATAGACTTTTCAGGTCCAGAGCAGCCAGATCTGACAAGTGCTGGTGCTGCAATGTAGCTAGTGCTAATTTATACCATATGGTTTGGGGTTGCCCTGTCATCTGTCATTACTGGACAGAGATAAATATTTGGGCCAACTTCTTTCTCTCCACCAAGGAGGAATTGCAGGCTGGTCACACCATCCTAAGCGTATCCAGTTCATTTTGGGGACTGAAATCCTTTGAAAAATTATGATTGGTAGAGCTCTGATCATAGCCAAATATCTAATTCTACAACAGTAAAAGTCCCAAGTGTGCCAGACTATTTGAGTGGTTCTCTGACTTGGTGAGCCTGGCAGAGATGGAACAAATAATGTTTTGCAACAGAAACCACCAGAATAAATGTATAGCTACATGGTCCCCAATTTTGGAATCATAAGAATATTCAGTTAAATTCATCTCCGATTTATTTATCTCTTATCCTCTTTTACTGATCTTTTGGGCTGTTCTCTGGTCCTTTTTTTATTCTCACTGCTCCTTTTTCTCTTCTACTTATCTGTTTTTCCAAAAAGGAATAACCTGGAGGCTTCTTTATGATCTTACTTTATAAAGAACCCCAAACTATTCCTTTCCCTTAATAATGAAGAAGTTGGGTCTTGCCTACCTTGTTGTAAAACCTGATATTGGCTCTCGACTCCAGGTTAAATATCTTTCTTTTCTTTGTTAGTTGTGTTAAAATAAATAATAATGAATAAATGCATTTTTTAAAAGAAATAGGGCAGGGTTGTAAAACACTTAGAGGTGAAGAGGAGCAGCTTAAACTGGATGTAGTGAAAAAGGGAATCCAGTAAAGGGATTCAGTGAGGAGGTGACATTCATGGGCAAGGAAAGTGTACATTAAAACTAGACATGAAAAATTAAATATGTTAAATGCTTCACTGTACCGTTTTACTTCTATACCTGTCTTCTTCTGTTGTAAGCCTAGAATCTTTACTGTTCTGTTCCAGTGTCTCCAACCGCTGGTCAATATTGTGGAGAGAGAATTGAGATGAGATACACATGATGATCCAGAATTACCTTTTATATCATCAGCTTGTAGTTACCTTTTGGCTCTAATTTTACCTTGAAGTTTCATCTGAAACTACAAGTGAAACCTTGTAGTGCCACATCTTCAACCGGCTGCCAGAGGCCTGGCACACCGACATTGATTTTTTTGTGTGTCTTTCCTCTGAGCTATCACTTTCCCTCTTCTTCTCCTTCTGGCCCTGGGAACAACCAATATAGTCCCTCATCCTCAGGCAGCCCAAGAAAAGAGTTTTGGTCTCTTTCATAGACAGTGCTGCAGCCTTCTGGCAAGCCACTCTGCAGTCTGTGAAAACATCTGGTTAACGTAAGGGCAGCTTTCAGACTACGGCATGCTCTGTAGTAGTGAGACATCTGCTGGTAGGAATCAGCTCAATAAGACAAATTTACAGAAATAGTAAGTAAAAAGTGACTCGGTAAAATTCCCCCTAGCTAAAAAGCAATTACATATTCAGTTCTGTCAAAATAAGCCACCACAATTCCACCACTACCACTAAGGGCTGTGCATATTTAGAGCACTATAAATTATGTATAACTTCATTTCCCTTTAATTGGAGGATCTGAGCATCTTTGAATTGCAAAGCAGGCAAAAATTCACTTCCATCACTTTGTTATGTTTTAAAGGAGGGTGGGGAACTTGTTTTGCTTTAGAAGTATACACGTTTTTTTTCATAGGTGGACACTCAAATGGCTCAATGTTGTTCTGACTAGTGTTGGCCAACTAGCAAGCAGATTGGCTATGTATTTCTGAAGTAAATTTTTGTCCACCATTATTTCTGGAGTCATATTATTCATAAGTATTTGAACATCTGCCTTGCAGTGGTGAAAAATTTTGTTAAGTTTGTTGAGTTTTCAAGGTTTAGCACTAGTGATGATTTTGAAAGTTTCTATGGAATGTGTGTTGTTTACTACTTACTAACAACAGGTTGTTCGTTAGAAAAACATTGTTCAGGGTGGTCTAGTTGTATTTGGTCCTGCCTCAGCATGAGAGGCTGGACTAGATGACCTCTTGAAGTCCCTTCCCTGTTTTTAAAAGTTTCAGGCATCCAATCAGAACTGACAAAGTAGTTTGTGAGCTAGATGATCAGTCTATCTATTGAAGGCAATTATTTGACACCTCACCCCCAATTAGTGTGGTATCTGAGAGCCCACAATCTTTAATTAATTTATCTTCACAACACTTCTGTGAGGTAGGGAAATCCTATCATCTCCATTTTACAGATGGGGAACTGAGGCACAGAGAGACTAAGAGCCTTTCTATGCAGAGAAATTTACCATCATCATTTATACTGGTAAATTGCCCCTTGTAGACAAGCCCTAAGTGAACTACCCAAGATCACTCAGGGAGACTTTAGTAAAGTAGGGCATTTAACATGAGTCTTCAAGGCTAGCACTCTAACTGCTGAGCCATCCTTGCCCTCGCATCCCAGGAACAGACAAAATGAAGAGTTTAAAAACAGCCCCTAGGCTGAAATGTGTGTGTCCTGGTAAAAAAATTACAAACAGCAGATAATTGTTTACTTAATGTAAGGCCCAGTGGGTTGTGAACCCAACCCTCTAAAGCTGTTAGACAGCAGTCAACGCCACACTGTCACCCAGCAACAGCTGTAACCAGCTCACACTCCATGACCTGCTGTGGACATGGACCATGGGAAGTCCCGTCTCAAGGGGTCTAACGGGCAGCAGCCTCATAGCTCCTCATCCTATATAAACCCAAGGAGTGGCCCAGGAAGCAACCAGAGAACACTATGGATCTCTTGTAGCTGCCATGGCCATTCCTGCTCTTGAACTCCTGGCTCTCACCTCAGCTTGATTTGGACCTTGCCTCCTGACCTGGCCCCTGAAATGTGACATGGACTCTGATGGTTGATATTAATCTCAGCCTGGAACTTGGCTATGAACTCCTCTATAATTCTCAGCCTCGGGTTTGATGCTACTCTGATCCTTGGTCCTGACTGCCCTTGTCAGGATCCTGCCACCTGTTCTCAGCATAGAAAATCTACTTCGCTGGCCATTCCTCCATCAGGACTGTATATTTTCTCTCATGTTCACCACTACAAAGGGAAGGAGTCACTCTGTGTCCAGTGTTGCCACCAGGATAAAAAGATGAGACAGTACTCGATCCCTTCTGACTAGGATTAACAGATTCCGCGGGGCACTGTGCCACTAAGACACTGTTCCTTGAACAGGGTGCAATAGCACACACTATCAGCAAGCAAGACACAAAGAGGCTGCTGGAGATTAGTCTGATTTTTCCTGTTATTCAGTATAGTCATTACACCCTTCACTTCGCCCAGGTGATAAATGAGAGCAGCTGCAGATACTGTAATTAATTGTCCAGCTGTTTGCCTGTACATCCAAAAGGTGTTCCAGTAACCATGACAATGGGGAGATATAGCTCACACACACACACACGCACACACTTTGCCCTGAACTAATAGAAACAGCCTCTTTTCTGCCTCTTTTCTGCTGAGCAGTAAGAGCTGGTGTGTAGAGAGTCCGAGGAGCAGAAGCTGAGCGGAGACAGAAGTCATGCACAGAGAATGCAAGAGGGCTGATGAGCTAACAACGCATGCTTCATTCTCCAGCTGAACTGGAAACAGCTCCACAAGCTCAGCTTGCAACTCTGATGGTGGGAAGAAATTTTTGGAGCTGTTTGAGTGAGAGGGCTGGAGCATTTTGAGATGTCTTAATCCCATAACAAAGACTGTATCAAAGGGACTGAGCATTAGGAAGCATTTCAACAGGTGTCTTTGCAAAAGGATTCTGATTCTTCCCTCCCACTTCCCTCCCCCTAGAAAAGCATGTTTGGAATAGCTGCAAATTCAGTATCCACCAAGTCTCCAGCGTGGACTCCAGTCATCCTTAACTAATAACCCCATTGCTTTAACGAAGTCCTCGCACTTGACTGTCTTCTTGGACTTGGACAAAAATATTACCTCCCTTCATCTCCTTCCTTGGAAATGGAGTAGACTGCCCGGAGGATTGAGAACCCTTGAACTCTATGGGAATTTTATGAAAGAAAAAATGCTACAATTCTGCAGGTATCTTTCGTGAGTTATCTGGAAGCTCTGAGAACCTGAGGAGAGTGGCTGTGTGCAGGAGGACTCAAACTAGCAGTGGCTCAAGATAGCATTCATCACCACAGCAGAGTTGCTGCTCCCTCTCTGATAGCAGGAGGCTGCAGCTAGATAAAGAGAAACATTAACTAGTGGCTCTGATCTCAAGACTCCGGTTTACCAGCAAACAATACAACACTCCAATATACTGAAGCAAGAATCGGGGTCAGGCTCTGTCATGGGAGGTGAGGACATCCAGTTTCTATCTCCTTGTCAAATGTATATTGCAGGTGTTCAATTCAGTTCTCTTAGGGCCTGATCTAAAGTCAATGAGAGTCTTTTCACTGACTTCAGTGGGCTTCGGATCAGTCTCTTATAGCTAAGTTATTATGGCATATTTGTCTTCCGTGAAATGTATGGGAAAACTATTTAATACTGCAGAGAAGGAGAGAAGACGGAGAGGAAACATGAATTCTGTGGCTTCCACAACAACCATAACTGTGTGTGAGTGTGTGTGTGTGAGAGAGAGAGTGATACTCTAGGCTGTTAACATTTAAGCCTTTGATACTTAGTATAAGTTAAATTTAGTCAAGTTATAGTTGCAGTGTGAGCCATAATCTTGCATTTCCTGGCTCTTGTGGGTTTAGAAATAGTTAAAATATTGCAATAATGTAATTTTTTGCATTTAATTTAATTGCCGTTTTGATAAAAGTACAGAGTGAAGAAAGGAGCCTTTCTCCACCAGCTGTCAAGACTTCATACATATGTGGAACCATACATTTGACAAGAATACTACAGCTAACCCTTCTTAAAGTGAAGTCATTTTCTTCATAGAAAGCTTTACCAATCTGAAGGTTCATGTTAAGCAAATTGCAATTTACACACTGAAATGCACTGACATAATCTGGGGTCACATTACAGATGACTGAAATGGGTTCCTCTGTATAAGCACATAACAGCTCATGCCTAGATAATCACACAAGGAGCCTGATCCAAACGCCCATGAAATTCAAGGAAAGACTCTAATTGACTTCAGTGGGCTGCGAATGAGGTTTTTCATACACTCTTACATCAGCAAGGGAAATAACATGCCCAGGACCCTATTTTCAATATTCACATTCTCCCATATATACCTCAACTCCCTCAAAATAAATGCTGGGGAAAGGATCCTTCCTGACTGAAGGCTGCTTATGTGCCCAACTCAAACACTTCAACTAGTGACCCTTCTGCCTGTGTTCCAACCCCAGCCTCACCTTGTCCCTTTCTGCCTCTGTCCCTCCATTCCCCCAGCTCCTGTCCCCTCCCCATCTGCTCTTATCCCCTGGTTCCTGTCTTCCTCTTACCACACACACTCCTGTCTTTCAATGGCTTCTGCCCTCCCCCCCATCCTCGTCTTATGTCCCTCTCCCATGCTTATTCCTGTCGTCTTCCCCAACCATTCTCTGACCTCTCTTGCTCCTGGCTTTCTTCCCTGACCCCATTCTTCTCCTCTCTGCATTAGTCAGGCAGCTCCTTCCCTTTCCCTCCATGCTACCTGGGCAGCAGCAGGGGGAACACTGAGAGCACAGGAAAGCCTTCCTGTGCCTAACACCAACATGGCCCCCAGCAGCTGGAAGGAGCAATTGCAGAGAGAGAGAGAATCTTCAGAGGATTTAGCTGCCAAATTCTAACAAGTCTCTGCTGAGCATGTGTAAACTGGGATTTTTTTCAGTGATTATAACTTACCTAAATACAGCAAAATCTTCCTTGGGATGGTGAAAGACACTTTCTTTGACACCAACGTGACTCTCCTGCCATATTTCAAGTCCCTGTTGCAAAGCATAGATTGGCTAGAGCTTCTCAACAAAATGTTTTATAACAATTATTTTTAACAGGGGCAGAATAATGTATTTGTACCGTTATCTTGTTCTCAGAAATGGCTCAATCATTTTAGCTGAAATTTTCCAAAAAAATGTCTGCCTTAGGTAGACAACTGGCATGGGAAATTTTATGCAAACAGTTAAGATTTGGCCAAGGTCTAGCAACTGAACACAATGTCTTGCCATGGCAAGTTTCAGGCAATGTTAACTATAGACATTACCTATTCTGATTAATGGAAGCTGCCTGACCAGAGACAACTCAGACAAACCAGTACCTTATTCCGATTGGACATGTAGTCTTTAAGCCAAGTTACACTCCACTGTTCGCACAGTAACACCAGAACAGCATCCTGTATTGCTGCATCCTGCTGATACCAAAAGCACATCCTCAGCATGCACAACATGACAAGCAAATGTGCTGTAGCTACTACAGCTCCTGAAAGTGCTGCTTGACTATGAGAAGAGACTGTGTCGAAATGATGCTTTCTTATTCAACCAGTCTCTTCTTTATGTGTGAATTCTGAATTGGGGGGTGTATACTCTGCTGATGAATCTCAATTTGTGCTCCTATCAGCCCTGCAGAGCCAAAGGATGAGTGGTACAATGTCAGCATAGTGTAGCTGTGACCTGGACTGGGACTCAAGACAACTGGGTTCTATTCCTAGTTCTGTCACTGACTTGCTGTACAATCTAGGGCAAGTCCCTTCATCTCCCTGTGCGTCTTTTTTTCCTCTCCTACTTTGTCTGCCTTGTCTGCTTAGATTGTAAACTCTGAGACAAGACTATGTCTCACTATTTGTTTGTACAGTGCCTGACTATGGGGTTGTAGTCTCAGCTGGGGTCTTTAGGTGCTGCTGTAGTACAAACAGTGAGTTTATTTTGGTTTGAACATCTTCAACAGAATTAACAACTAGATTCTGATCAGAATTTTAATCCTTAATGCTAGTGATACATGAGCCAAAAAGAGAGTAGCTGAACTTGAAGATTGCAGGGTGAGTTTGAGGAGGTGCCGTTCTTACACTTTCCAGAGCAGAACTGAACTGGAAGCTTTTTGTTTGAGATCTAGAACTTCTCTTCAAGTGCAACTGCACCTTTGCTTCTATATTCACTTAAAACAAGTCAAAAGAAATCAAATGCTCTAACACACCAGTACCACATATACTTTTTTACTATTAATCATAATGAAGAACTGCAAAACTGATGTGTTCCCTTTTGAAAGTTTATAGTTCGTATGACATTTCACATATCTGGTTTATATTTTCCTTATCACATGTCAGCTATAGATCAGATAACCTCTCTCTCTCATCACTGGTGATTAAGTCACATTTTCAAACAAACAAATCAAGGTCCTGGATCTTGAATTGCGTCTGCATGAGTGCAGGGCTCTGTCTTTATGGATGCAGGAGCACACCAAGAAACTGAGTTTGCAAAGGCATCTTCAGTATGACCATGTGAGGATCACCTTTTTGCCCTTTTTGTCATTAGCTGTAACTCGGACATCATTTGTTATCATCGAGGAGATCTCAGGAGAAGTAGTGTTGTACAGGAGAGGAAGACAAGCAAAGGGTAGAAGAGAGCAATGGAAGAGAAAGTGTTTGGAATAACAATAAAAGAAACACTAATAAGGACAAATCCCATTCTGAAAAGCTATAAAGAAGCCCATTAATAGTCATTTGGCAGCTCAGAGGACACCAGCAACAGGAAAGGAATAAAATCACAGTTAGAATAACCAAGTAGTTAAGAACTATAGAGGCTCAAGCAGGAAAACTCCAGGGCTGGATTTGAACCCAAAATATCTCCAAAGTACAGGCCATATGGATCTGGGGCTTGGGTTGGCCCCATGCTAAAATTAATAAACAATAATAAAATGCAAAAGATTTGCAGCCTCTATGAGCCTTCCTCTTTCCCCTAAATGACCCAAGAGACACAGGACCCATCAGGTTCAAAGGGTGTGTTAAAGTTAATCAAGTCCTATATCTATCAAAGTTTTGGAACTTTCTGCACAGCTTCTCCTCCTGCCTCCCCAAACAAGCTCTTTTTCCCCAACCGTCCTCTACAAATGACTCCTCCCCTTAGCCTGTAGGATGTAAATTTGTCTTTCTCCCAGTCTTAAGTGGAGATGAGTTAAAATCCAAATATACATTTGAAACCCCTAACTTTGGGGTTTCAGTGAAATTGGACTTGGTTCCAATCCATCTCTTATTTTGGGTTTACAAAACCAAACCGCTGCCAGCGAGGTTTACCAGCTCTGACTGCTTTTGCTAGTCAAGTCTTTGATCATCCTCCCAAGAATGAGGCAGTCCAGACAATCCAAATCCACTGCATCAGGAAGTCAGCCATCGGCACTCAGTTGTGTGCTGTACCACGCCCTGCTATTCTGCTTCTGATTAACTGCTGAGCCCAGGGCCCCTGTAAACTGCAGTACCTGATCCCCAGTATCTTGCTCTACTCTGCACTTTACAGCTGCTTCATTTTTTATTCTCTTAACAGAGAAATCCAGGTAGTAACTTAAGAAGCCTTTTTTGTAAGAGTCCACTGGGCTAGAACCTGGGTGAATTTGCAAAGTGCAAAGAATCTAACTGTCTGGCCTCACATTTTTTACATTTTTCACTAGTCTGAAAGTCAGTTGGGGGCGGGGCTTGTAGCAGTGGGATCTTGCTTCCATTTCTCAGCATAACCAAAAGTGGTGGTGGTAGTCAAAATAGGTGAGACAAACATGGAAGTAAGGTGCCACTCGTTTGTAGCTGTTTGTAGTTGGTAATAGCAGCACTCTGCAAGTGTTAATTAATTCATTGTAACATCTCTAGTAATAAGTGTGAATTTTGCAGAGGTAATATCAGTTACGAACGATTTCTCACCAAGCTGTGAGAGTCATTCATGACATCTCTGACAAATGTGTGTGTGGGCAGCAAATAATGAGCAAAGTGAAAATTGGCCAGTGATAGGGCAAGGGCGTGCCTGGCCCTGATGGTTAAGAGAGTAACTTCTGCTGAGCTTCCCGCTCCCCTCACACAGATCCTTAGGTGGAAGAGCTGTAATAGTGACTACATGGGGAGAAAGACTTTGGGAAGGACGAGCTCTACATCCATAGGACTGATTCTAACCCAAGCTTTCTGTTAACTTTCAATTTCTTATTCACTATTGATCTTTGAAGAAAAGACTTGCTAGCTGCTTTTTTTTTTCTGCTGAGTCATTTGACCAGTTTATGCTGCTATTCTGTCCAGCTTTGCCTAGTCATAAATCATGCACCATTATTTATTTCTTATGTATAACATGAAAATGTAAATGAAAATAAACCACAAAATGCCTTGGATGTGAATCAAATAATCCCTTTATCAGACTGGGCTTTCATGAGTTTATTTTTCTACCTTGTTTCCTGTAGGTGACACTTTTCTCCCCTCCAACAGCAGCTCACCATACTCCAAGAATGACAGCAGAAATCGTATCTTCACGGAGAAGTATACTTTTTCGTCTTACTATCAGCACTCCTCCCCCATAGCTGCCATGTTCATCCTGGCCTACATCTTCATCTTCCTGATGTGCATGATTGGCAATATGCTGGTAGGCGTTATCGTGCTGAAGAATCGGCAGATGCGGACCGTCACCAACATGTTCATTCTCAACCTGGCCATCAGTGATCTGCTGGTGGGCATCTTCTGTATGCCAACCACCCTAGTGGATAACCTGATCACAGGTGAGCAAGGGAATGAACAGTGACCCAGATCACAAAAGAAAAGTCTGAAGGAGGAGAAGGAAAGAAGTGGCTTAGGAACTATGAATCCCAAGGGTTGGAGGAACTGGAGGAGGAATCTATTTGAGACTGTTGGACTTTTTTAGTCTGAGGCTTAAGTGAGGAGTCCCAGTGGGAAGGGAAATAATGTAGAACATTAGTACAACTACTTCCTAGATCATAAGTCTCAGGTCTTCAGGCAAATTTTTCAACATTCCCACCATTCTACCCTTCCAGCAGAATTTGTTGATCTTTGACCTGGATGTCCCTTTTCTAGGAACTGGGAGAAAGGCAGGGCCTCTGTGAATAGTACTGAATGAGATCTGGTGGAAATATTGTAAACAAAGGTGAACTTCAATGCAGGCAGAGAGGAACATCTCTGATTATGATTTCCACATTGAATATTGTGATTTTGTTTCTGAGTGTTAAGGGACCAGCAACTCCTTTTAGTCCTATTTCACAGATTGTATGAACAGCAGCAGAGTAAGAATCCCCAAGTTCTTCCTGCTCATTCCTTGCCAAGTCTACATCATTCTAATGAAGACATACAGGCCCCAACATTTGTGCACTATACCTGATACATTCATAACTCCAGGCCATTGAAAGGTGGCATGTCAAAAACAGCCTGAAGATCTTTTTTTCAGCACAGCTGGCTCATAACAGCTGCCTGTGCAACCATTTCCCCTGCTCTAGCTGACCTACGTCTCTTCTCTTCCCCCACCAAACATCCAGCACGCTGTTCCTCTACCGTGCCTAGCCTCTTGGTTTTGTTCACTATATGATAGCTGCTTCTTTTCTGTAATCTAAAGATTTAAATGGAAAGGTAGGATGCCAAATTCAGTACCACCAACCCCAAGCATTCAAAAGTAATAAGACAGGCCCCGAAAAAATCACAAAATGGGCTTAAAAATCATGAGTTTTTTTAAAATGGGCGTTCTTTTTATTTGCATTCTGGCTTTTGAGCCTTTGGGTTACATTGTAGTCATGTGTTCAAGCTCTTCTCTGTAACCATGAGGACTAGAAACTTGTTGTAGAAAAAAACCTGAGCTGCTCACATATTATATAACTCTAGAAGCTGGGGCTTTAACGAAAGCATCATATAGCACAAGATTTGGCAACACTGATTTACCTATATCTCTTTTGAGCAATTTGAAGACAGAAATCCTTTCCCACTTTCTACAGTTTGTGACATTACAGGGAATCAAGCCAGTAAAGCAGAAACTCCGCAAAAGTATCTATTTCCTACACAAAAAGGCTGAGTTAAACCAACTCTTAAAGAGACAAAACAGCAGGAACTTCTAGGGCAGATGTCAGTGGCAAATGTGGGCCTTCTCTTCCAAATATTTTTTGTGGGGGGTGGGAGGGGGGTGTATCTGTATTTTCACTTCTTTATCTTTTATTTTGTAGCTGATCATTTCTGGATGAATTATATATTGCTAGCTTTCACAAGATCATGGTAAACAAATTATAACCCAGTGGGCAACTCTGATGCCGTAAAGGTTTACTGAACCCAGAATATCGTTGGCAAGAGGCAGAAGCAGCAGGATGCAGTGGAATTTTAAATGCTGTGAAGGTCCAATGAGAGATCCAGTTTTTCTCTTTTAGTTTTCCCCTTCTTCCCATCCTTACTCCAACACCTGTCAGCCACATCAAGAACATACCAGTTTATTTCCTAATTCCAGTATCATTTGCAGACCAACTAACATAAGCTGCCTCAGAAGAGTGATGGTGAAGAGAACTCCCCGCCGTGGGGGCCAATAAAACACCACAGTGGATTTCCTGAAATTGAGGCTTAAGGTATTAGTAATTCAGATCCACTGCCTGGCAGTCTCCCTGCCTTTGGCAGTATCTTCTGTCTCATCCCTCAAAGATTGGAAAGATTTCCTTGGCAATGTAAATGTGTGACACTATATGAGAAGCAAAAGAGTACAGCACAGCAGGTCCAGAAGTTGATGGTTTCAGTCCAGTTTGTGTGGGCAAGTAGCCACGTGGTAAAACAATAGCCACACTTGGCACCTGTTAGCACTTTTGTGGTAATCTCAGCAGAGAGACCAAAGGCTGACTAGGCCTGAAGAATGAGCTCCCTTCTTTCCTAAAGAAACTCCCTCAAGATTAGAGAGGAGGCACATGGAGGGAAGCTAGTTACTACTGTCACTGGTGGTACTGGATCTGTTCTGTGAGTAAATAGTAGACTACAATCTCCACCTTTCACAACTACTAAATTCACAAAAACCAAAGCAGGGAAAATAGCTGCATTTAATTAAACAGAGAAGCCATCTTCCAGTGAATTGCATGAGATGGCACACTGTAATCATGAGCACTGAGTGCCGTTAAAATACAAATATCAGACAGCCTGATTGACAAAACATTTATTAGCACAGCAATTCAATTAATTCCTAAACACTGATTTGCCTCCCTCTCCCTTTGATACTTTTTTCTTTTGTGGGCTGTAGCCTTGAGTATAGATTTGGCTGGCTGTGTTTCTCTGCAGCAAGTAGATTTCAGAAGACAGAAGAAAGCAGCAATTTGCTTTTCTTTTCTTCCTCATCATCACGAACATTTCTGAAGGGCAAAATATATGATAGGATGTGTGAAATAAGTATGACAGGAGGCTGTGGTGCTCTTAATCTCGTTTATTACAACAACCCTCTTCCATCGGAGCTCTTGTCGTGTACCATGGTGACCTGAAAAAAGCTCGTGAATTAATTAGAATGTGTCAGTCTTGTTGTTTTTACTTTTGTGTGTTTCAGACTCAGTGCAACCAGTTGTTTTTTTCTCCATCTACTTAAATGTCTTATATGATCCATGAAACTTTCATCTAGAGTCACTGATTACAGCAAAAATAAAACCAACCTCATGTAATTGCAGTCTTCTAACCAGACATTCAGTAGCAAGAAGATCTGATCAAACTCACAAGATAAATGCACTGGATTTATTAGAGATGATTTCGTACAGGCTTCAGACACTCAACTGTAGGAGTGCAACATTGTTAGGGAAAGATACATCAAACCGGGCTCATTTGCCCTGGGCTCTCAATTAGACGAGATGTTGGGAACCCAGCACATAGCAGCAATTTAAATGAATAAGGAAGCTGACCAGACATGGGATTAGACCATTATCTTGGATGCAAGAAAGAGACAAAATAACATTAATATTCTCTACTTCCCCCGTTCTTCTTGCTGTTGCTTTGTCGACCCACTTACAACTTCTTTGACTTTATCTGCAAACCTTCCTAGTGTTCCCCTACTTCTCTGACACACCTTTGGGTCACCCTATTACTCAGGATCTCCCAACTTCTGGAGAATCCCTCTCCCCAACCCTCCTAGCAGCTCTCTGAATCCTCTATGGCACTTATCACTGCTTCCTTACTCCTTTCTCCTTCATGTAGTACTCCTTTGATACCCTTATTCTATTTGCTGGTCCCCAGTACAAAAGGAAACTAGCATTACAGTGGTATTTAAAATAGGAACAGGGAGAGTATAAACTAACTAACTTTATTTTAAAGGGCCAGTTTGGTTAGGAAAATGACTACCATATGTAAAAACATCACTTTTGTTTTACTCCGTCTGTTCTCTGTGGGTTTTCCAAGCACACAATATATTCTCACATATTGCCAAGCAACATCTTTTACTCCTGTTAGCACCGCAGAACCAATTCAGCTGCAGTATATTCTGCTTCATGTTCAGTATCATCAACACAACACTTGACTCAGCTCTCATTACAGAGGGTTAAAATGTGCCAGTGAAGTGATGAAGAACCACCCCTCCCCACAGGGAGAACTGCAGATATTCTGACTCAAGGAGTAAAATGCCTTTGGAGCTCCCCAGTGTGCAAAGAAGCATACAAAAAGGAGTTCAGGAGAGGTAGTCATTCTTCTCAGCATGGCAAGGTGGAGCCTTGGCTCCATCTACTCTTCTCCAGTCTCTGTGCCTTAGAAAGGAATTATCCCCTAAGCTCAGGATCTGAAATTCTACTTGACCCTTAAGCAAGCTGCACAAGAGGGGAAGGCTCCCAACTCTTTCCGCTACTGCTCACCTGCATAAGTGCTAGCCAGATCTAGTGCAGAATCTGTATTTTTGGTGACAGTATAAGAAGCAGAAAGAACCCAGCTTTCAGGTCCCAGGTAAGCTTTCACTGCTGTCAATGAGAAGAACCATCTGGGTCTCATATCATTTTAACATTACCACTTTTCGGAGTATACCTGTACCTAAATATTGGAATCTTTGTGTCTGGGGAAAGGTATCAAGTAGTTTTTTCCTGATGTCCTGTACACTATATAATTTCCTCTATGTCATATGGTATATTGTGTATCTCAGCTTGTTCTACCATCCTCTCCACCTCCCTGTTGACTGACTGGCTGAATGTTAAAAAGAGAGAAAACTTGCAGTGAAATAGTTTAACTACCAGGTATGCTAGACACTACAATTTAATAATTAACATAAGTACATTTAATACGCTGCTGCAATTCCAGTTTGAAACCACAGTAAAAAAAAAAAGTTCAATAGAATATCTAATACTAAATATAAACACCTATCTCCCTTGTGGCTTAGTAATTAGTTCTGTGAACTGTCAGGTGGGAAACCTGGGCCCAATTCCCAGTTTCTAGCCCTATAAGCAAATAGAGACTCTGAGTCTTTAATGTCATGGCTAGTGTGTACATGTACCACTGCCCCCTCTTGGACGGAATGCCAAACTTTGTCAACTGTGTTAGATAACATCACCCTCTAATGGATACAGACCACAAGGATATAAACCCTGTAATACTTATATAGTGGTTATTCATTTACTGAAGAGGTAGTTTGCACTATATAACAGACAACACCATGGTGCAGTAAGCCATAGTGGATAGTTTATGGAAAGGAAGGAAGCTACAGCATTACTCAACAGCCTGTGATCCTTCTGACCAGACTCCGAAGAGAGCTCTGTCTAGTTTTAGAATGTCAGACACAAAGATGATGGCTGCAGTTCAGTGCATGAGAGCCAGATTTAAAACAGAGGAGAAGCTGATGCACTCATCTGAGCTTTTTAATAATGCTGGGCAGCTCTCTCGGTGGGGAAAGGACATTAAAATTTCCTCTATCTCTTCTGGGTTACACTGTACTGGATATTGACTTTTCTTCTTTATTCTTTGTATTACCATAATACCTAGGAGCCTAGTCATGGACCCCATTGTGCTAGGCACTTTACAAACATTGAAAAAAGACAGTTCCTGCCCCGAAGAGCTTACATCTAAATGTAAGACAAGAGAGAACAGATGGACAGGGAAGTATAAGGAAACCATGAGACAGTATTGGTCAGCATCATAGGCAGTGGTACCTGTGGCCTACACCTGTCAAGTTTTTTGTAGGCAGCACACCAAAGGAGAGTTTTAAGGAGAGATAATGATGTAGCTTTGTGGATGTTGAAAGGGAGCTCCTCTCAAGCGTGAAGGGCAGCATGAAGGAAAGCACAAAGTGCTTGTTTGAAAATGTAACTAGTGGGCAATGAACGCTGGCATCGCTGTCCAATCAGAGGCAGCAGTTTACCTCGCAGTAGCAAAGGGAGATAGGAATAGATTGTGAAGGGCTTGAAAAGTGAAGACAAGCAGCATATGTTTGATGTGATGGAGAAGGAGAGCCAGTAGAGGTATGCAAAGAGAGACATGACGTGATCAAGTTGACAAGCTAAGAAAATGATCTTTGCAGCAGCATTTTGAATGGGTATGAGAGGCGCACAATTGCACTTGTCAAGCCCAGAGAAAAGGCTGTTGCAGTAATTTTGATGCAAAACTATGAGATTCTGGATGACAGTTTTATCTGTGTGGATGGATTGCAAAGATTGTGTCTTAGAGATGTTATGCAGATAGAATCAGGAAAAATTTAGACATAGCTGTGATGTGAGAACCTAGAGAGCTGTCCAAGTCAAAGATGATGCCCATCCTAGGGGCCTGAATGGGAGACAGGATGGATGGCTGTGATTGAGAAAGGAAGCAGCAGGGAGAGCTTGCGGGGCAGGGGAGCTTAAGAGCTATGTTTTAGCATATTGAGCTTGAGCTGATGGCTAAACATCCATGAGGAGATGTCAGAGAGGCAGGCTGAGATTTTAGTTTGGACAGAAAGAGACAGGACCAGAGTAGAAAGATTGATCTGTGAGTCATCAGCATAGAGCTATTAGTTGAATTATTGTTTGTGGGTGCAATTATCCAGGGATAAGATGAAGAGGGAGAAGAAAAAGGGACCAAGGACAGAGCCCTCTGGAACCCCCACAGAAAGCTGAGGGTGAGGCGAATTCTCCAATGGATACGCTGAAGGAATGATTAGGAAGAGAACCAGAAGAGGACAGAGTCATGGATACCAAGGGAGGACAAGATTCCAAGAAAAAGAGCATGCTTAACTGTATCAAAGGCGGGTGACAGCTCAAGGAGGATGAAGATGTTTCTGAGGCTTGTCTAGGAAGAGATCATTAGAGATTTTGTCAAGAACAGTTTCAGTGGAGAGCAAGGGACAGAAGTTGGATTGGAGAAGATCTAGGATGGAGGATGAATTGGAGGAGAGGAACTCCAGACAGCAATTGTACGCTGCACAGTTAATGAATTTAGAGATGGAAGGGAGATAGGGATTATTGGGTTTTAGGATTACTTGATTTTGTTTATCAGTTTAGATGTCCCTATGGATACTGAAAGATAAATTGTAGATCAGGGTGTGGCGGGCTACACCTCCCGCTCGTGGTGCCACCTGAAACGGGGGTACCACTGAGCCCACCTGTCCCACCAGCCCAGGTTCCCTTTATACTGTACTGGTGAGACAAGACATCCAAACGGTCCCTCAGCTTCAGACTGCAGTTTACCAGCACACACAGGTAGGGACAAACCATGTCGCAGTTTCACAGATGCTGAGGTCAGCTCTGCATGGGAAAGCTCAGCTAAGGAATTGCCCAGCACTAAAGTGCACACCCCCTCTGGAGTGTAAACCCAAAATTGTATTGCCTTGTGCTGCACAGAGATGTGTACAGCGTAAGATCATTGAAATTTGCCCTCTCCCTCAACGTGGAAGAAGATCTGCACAGCTTTTCGCCCCCACTCCCAGTTATGAATTCCACCAGCTGGTTTTAGAGAAAACAAAAACAAATTTATTAACTAAAAAAGATAGGTTTTAAGTGATTATAAGATATAGCAAACAGATCAAAGCAGATTACCCAGCAAATAAAACAAAAATGCAATACAAGCTTAAGATACTAAAGAAACTGGTTACAAGTGGTAATTTCTCACCCTCAATCTTGTTCTAGGCAGATTTCAGAGGTTCTTGAAGGCAAGCTGCTCTTGCTTGCTGCGAGGTGGATTTGATGTAGATCAAATTGATTTAAATCATTATTTAAATCACTAGTCAGGAAGACTCAATTTAATCATGGATTTCTACATAAAAGTGCATTCTTGTTGGTTGTTATAACCTTAATACATATTCTTCACAACTCAGAGATAGATGTAGTTTTATTTTTAGAAGGTACATACTATACATTTTTTAAGTGATTTATTTTGAAAACTTTTCAGATTAGTTTTACAACTATATCAGAAAATGAAGGATTGTTTGGTTATTTCATTTACCAAAGGCAATTGAAGCAGATATTTATGAAGTCATTGGAAGGTGAACTATCTCCAATTCAACAGGTTAATTATTAATATTCAGAGGATTTTCTTGCCATGCTGTATTAGGAGGAGAACATCACTAGACAGACATTTAAATTGTTTTATTTAACTAAAACAACGTTATGTATTCTGGATTTTTTACATTCAACAGCAAACATACAATATTTTAACAAAACAAGCATATGAATTTTTTAATTTAGTTACACATTCAATTTTTTAAAATCAGGTTTGTTTTTGTTAAAATTGTTTTAAACTAAAATAGTTAAATGAAATATTAAAAAAAATTAAATCAGTTATGTCTGCCAGATCAACATGAGAAACTTAAAATACTGGTTTCTGCAGCTAAATCAGTCATGTTCACCTTCATTTTGCTGTTTGCTCATAATCTGGAAAAGAAAAACAAGCTTTCCTGCTTTTTCAGGTCCCAAACGATTTCTCGATTTGGAATGAATTAGTCCAAAGGAAGAAAATATTCTTTCTACACTGGCAGAAGAAGCTACTGCTGTTAAAAGTGAGATTATCACTTCAACAGTCTCTGAATCCACGTGCTTAAGTAACTTCCACCAGTTCACTGGGTGTGACTTTCTTTAAAACATCAGCAGCAAACATATATTTCTTGAATGGTTCTTATTCCCAAACTGAGTCTCTTTTACGGCCTGTTGCCATTATAGGTTTTCCCTTCTAGTGAGAGAATGGTATGGTAGATCTCAAATCAATGAAGGCCACACTCAGAAAGACCTCAAGACTCCTGGAATATGCAGCTCAGACAGTTCCACTTTTGTTTCTACTGCCTGTCCCCACCTTCTCACATTTATTTCCAGACGTCTTCTCCTTGTCCAGATCTATTCCTCCCCCAACAATCTTCTATTCACTGAACTTTTTTAAACTTTGCACTTTTAGAGCGAGGTAAGGGATTGATTCTGTGTACACAAATTTGCAGAGGGACAACAGGGTTGAGGTCTATTATTTCTCACCTCTATATATTATTTATTTATTTAAAAACATTTTTGCTGTTAATAAGCATGTTACTTCTGGAGACACAAATCCACAGTTTGAGAACTGCAAAACTAAGCATCTCTGATGGTATCTTCTAGACTGAGCACTGAATCCCATTGGGTAGATAGAAATATTAACCTAAATAGTCTATACAGAAGCCCCTGGAACCCCATAAGATTGGGTCCCTATTCCATGGACTATTGGAATTCATTTACAAAACGTTTCTTAAACATTACATGAATATATTGTCATACTATAGAATCAGAATTTATAATCCCTATTCCATGATGAGATATCTTTGAGATATTATGTATCTTAATTAAAACTATCTTTAGATAGGTTTTTTCCTCAAAAAGCATTTTATCAAAAAATCCTGATTTTTTTTTTTAAACCATTGATTTTTATCCACCCTGGCTTGCAGCCTAAAACTCCAGGTAGTTCTTTCACAGGCCAGACTCCTTTCCAGCCTGGGCTCAATCCTTCTCCCCCACTTTGTCTTTGTTTCTTAGGCTTTGTCTACACTACACAGCTTTTAGCGACATGGCCATGTCGCTAAAAGTCGGGCAGTGTACACGCTGTTTGTTGGCACTTTTGCCAAGAAAATACTTCCACCCCCTATGAGCAAGGTTCACGTTGTCAACAGGAGAGCGCTCCTGCTGACAGCGAGCCGTTTACACTGCCACTTGCCGTGGCAAAACTTTTGTCTTTCTGGAGAGGGGAGGCTTTCATAAACACCTGGCAGTGTAGACAAGCCCTTAGATCCTGGGCGAGGATTTAGTGAAGAGCAAACCCTGATTAACTCACTCTCCTGTCTTAAGTGGGATTTCCATATGGAGGATTTCTATATTGTCTTTCAGTGTGATTCCCTCCCATCCCTCAGTGGAAAAATACTGGTGGTCTATCATGGAGTCCAGTACCAGGTGACTTGAACACATAACCCTGCAGTGTCAAAGCAGCCATAGCATCCCAGGAAAGCTTCTCAGGAAGGTGGAGATTTAGCATCTTCAAAGACCTATTGTTCTCCCTAATGGTCCATTGACTTGTCCCCAGCTAGCTAGCCAGATTGATTGCATTCTGTCTAGTGAACATTCCCCAAGTGCAAACACTTTTATAGTACAGATGTATTCAATATTCCTAACTTTAGATGCAAAAATGATATTTCCATACAAATAGAATAATCATATTCAGTAAATCATAACTTTCCAATGATACCTCACATGATCTACCTGGCATCAAATACATTATGACTATGACACAATCATATCATAATAGTACTATGAAAAATATGGGAAGCAGTATCACACAGGGTGACTCAACAAAGAATGCGATTTTTTTTTTTTTAAAGATCAGGACATTTTTTCTTGTTTTCTTATAAATTGTGGACTATAAAGAGCATGGCCCAAATTCATCCCTGGCGTAACTTCACTGAATTTGGTCTTGGGTCTACATAAACCTCCTTTTTTCACTTTACTGTAGAAATATTATCTTTGTAAGGCTTCATTTGCAGTGTGTGACATTTTAGATAAATATTAGACTAAAACTTCTCTCCCTTCTCTCAGCCTAAATTATCATGGGCTGGCTTATTTTTCACAGTGTGGATGAAACAGAGCAATCATATTATTCATGGTAATTAGTAGGATTCGTTAAAGCCTACACATGGTGCAACACATGTAAATGGAGTACAATATAACAGGTTATTGTTTCTTACTGCTTCTCTGCATCAAATACTTCCCGCATCTCACCACACATAGTTCAATAATAATGCTCTTCTATTTCCAGATAGGCTGCAGAAGGGTCACTACCCCATATGAAATGAAAATATATTATAACTGCTTAACAAGTAATTTGTTTGGTTCCACCTAACCCAACAATTAAGAGGATATGTGCTATAGAAAGACTAGAATGTACAGCCTACCTATGACAGACAGCAGACTGTAAATGGAAATGCACTAAATGTTTTTCCACAAATGGCAGGTGAACTAATCAATATAACTCCCAGCAGAGTATATAATTATGGCAACAAGTTGTTTAGTAGCATGTCAGAAATGCTTAGGTAAGCAATAACCTCACATAGGGAACTAGCTTTCTGGTCCTGAAATGCGGCAAACAGTGAAACAAGACAGTAAAATGTATGCTAAGGCAATCTTGTTCCTCCTCAACTCTTTCCACAAGCTATCCCACAGAAGCACCAATGCAGATGGGTGCTATGTTGAAGATGGAAATTAACACTTTTTCTTCTGTTCATGAAAGTTTTGAGGGTAGCTTCTCATTTCATTCTTTCCAGCCTGACTTCTGGAACAATTTCTAGTAAATTATTAAACACCAAACAATATATGCTTTGAAATTGACTGTGAAGTTTTAGAGATTTGGAATGCACAGTGCAGTCAAAGCTGAGTTGGTTGCCAATTCTTTTACCTTTCTACAGACTGGAAATAATGCATGCCTAGGACTTGTCTTCTATGCTGTAGCCATGCAAACTGGGGTGCCATTAGGTGTCAAAGTTGTTGGTAATCTGTAGAAAGGAAACTGAAGAATCCAACATTGATAATAGGCCACATTCATCACAAGAATAACGAGCAGTCTTCTCGGGTTTCTCCCACGGGACTCCTTCACTTCCTTGGGGAGGGCCCCTAAAGGTCTCTCTATTTCTCCCACTCTATACCATTCCACCTTGAATATTGGGTTTGCCACTCTTGGGCAACTGAACAGCATTCCTTATAGATCCCAATAGTGACACCTTTTCTAAAATTAGGCACTGGGGTTCCTGCAGAAAATATGCAAGATACTACCTTTCCGCTGGGCCTGAGGGGACTACCTCAGTACTACAGCAATCCCAGATCTTGTTTATGCAGGGAGTGAGAATCAGATTGGAAACTGAACCAACACGTTGCCACAGAAAGTGAAATGAAAACAGATGTGCTAGTGCAAGGTGAAGATAATAGGGAATGCCAAAGCTAAGGTTCTTATAGGAATATTACCTTATATATTCAACATATAAAACATTTTGATTACAGTTTAGACTGTTAAATATATATATAAGGCCAAATTCCATGCTGGTGTAAACAAATGTAATTCCATTAAGTCAAGATCATAGTATGATCCTGTTTCTTCAATGTGGATCAGTTAATGTTAGTATGAGAACCTTAAAGTATGGTTCTTCTTCGAGTGATTGCTCATGTCAATTCCATTTTAGGTGTGAGTGCACCCATGTGCACAGTTGTCGGAGATTTCTGCCTTAACAGTATCCGTAGGGCCGGCTGTGGCACCCCCTTGGAGTGGCGCTCCCATGTGGCAGTATATCATGCGCCGCCAGCCCTGTACCCTCTCAGTTCCTTCTTACTGCCCATGATGTGGCAGTACTGGAATCCATGATGCTGGTCCTGTACTCCCAGCCCTCCCTGGCTGCACTGAACAAGCCAGCCAAGGTGTCACGGGTGCCGCAATCAGAGCACAGCACCGTGGCGGAGGTGGAACCTGCACCCCATACTCCAGTGCCAAGGGAGTCCCCCTCTGACAAAGAAGGGGGTGACACCATCCCCCAGGCCACTTAAGCGTCATCGTCCCCAGATGAGGCGGTGGCCAGACCCTTCCACACCAGTAGTCCTCTGGACAATTTTAAAGAGCAAAGGCCTTTTAAAGGCCCTCCTTAAACAGGTGGCGGAGAATCTAGCTTGCAAATCGAAGAGGTTGATGAAGAGGCAGATGACCTCTTCAGTGTCATCTCAGCCACCACACCAGCAAAAATCACTTTGCCCATCCACCCAGGGGTGTTCAAAATAGCCAAGTCTGTGTGGCAGCCCCCCTCATCTATTCCACCAACATCCAAGAAAGCAGAAAAGAAATACTATGTCCCTTTGAGTATCTGTATACTCATCCCAGCGCAGCATCACCAGTCGTGTCTGCAGGGAAAGAAAGGGACAGACAGGGCCACCCCAGCGGAATGCCCAAAAATAAAGAGGCCAAGAGACTAGACTTATTCGTGAGAAAAGTGTATTGGATGGCTAGCCTGCAATTTGGGGTCTCCAACCACCAGGCCTTGCTGGGACATTATAACTTTAACCTATGGGACTCCCTAAATAAGTTCATGGAGGCCCTCCCACAGGATCGTGCCCAAGAGTTTGCATTGGGATGCGACAGACTCACATATCAGGGTGGTCACGTTGGCAGTAGCCATGTGACACAGCTCCTGGTTGCAGGCTTCTGGGCTGTCTCAGGAGATGCAGACCACGATACAGGACCTGCCATTTGAGGGTTTGGGGCTCTTTTCTGAGCTAACTGACTCTAGACTTCATGGGCTCAAGGACTCACGAACTACTCTCCATTCCCTGGGTCTGCACACCCCGCAGCAGTCCAGGAAGCCGTTCTGCCCTTCGCTTCCTCCGAAATAGTCTAAGTCCTGGGGGGATCCCAGGTCTGGCCCTTACAGGAGGAAGGACAAGGACAAAGGGACTAAGAGACGCTACCCGCCCTCTTCCTGTCTGGCTGCTCAATCTGACCCTCCCAGAAGTTGGGGAGGCCAGAAGCAGTCACTTTGAGGATGCGCTCGAGGATGGCGCCCCAGCCAATGTACGGGATCCAACCCTCCCTTTCCTCAACCACTTCCACCCTTTCAGTCGGCCTGGTCCCTTGTCACCTCGGACCGCTAGGTGCCAGATATTGACTGAGGTTCAGCGCATCCTGTTGGGAAGTAGGAAGCCCTCCACCAGCGCGACTTACTTGGCAAAGTGGAAACGGTTCATCTGCTGGATCGTGGACAAAAGTGTCCGTCCCAAATGGGCTTCTCTGCAACTTATTCTGGACTAACTCCTGAATCTCAAGCTCCAGGGCTTGTCCCTTTCATCCATCAAGGTCCATCTAGTGGCCATCTTGGCCTTCCACCTGCCGTTCGAGGGCAGGTCGGTTTTTGCTCAGGACATCATAGCCAGATTCCTTAAGGGCCTAGACTGCCTCTACCCACAAGTCAGGGATCCCGTTCCACCGTGGGATTTGAATCTGGTGCTGACACAACTCATGGATTCCCCCTTTTGATTCTCTGGCTTCTTGCTCCCTCCTCCCCCTTTCGTGGAAGTTGTGTTCCTACTTGCAGTGACGTCAGCTGGCTGAGTATCCGAGATTCGGGCACTCATCTTCGAGGCGCCATACATGGTCTTCTGCAAGGACAAGGTCCAGCTCAGACCATGCCCAGCATTTCTTCCCAAAGCCATCTCTCAGTTTAATTAATTTACTTTCATTTGTTTACTTACCGGTCTTCTTTCCAAAGCCGCATAAATCAGAGGAGGAGCGTAGGCTACATGCCTTGGACGTCTGGAGGGCTCTGGCCTTCTACATTGACAGAACCAGGGTGTTCCGTAAGTCGACACAATTATTTGTTATTGTGCCCAACAGGATGAAAGGTTGCCCTGTATCCACTCAAAAAATGTCTTCTTGGATCACGGCCTGCATTCATTTCTGCTATGACCAAGCGAAAGTGCCACCTCTGGCGATCATCACCACCCACTCTACCAGGGCACAGGCCTCCTTGGCAACTTTTCTGGCCCAGGTACCTATTCAGGATATCTGTAGAGTCATCTGTCCATAGCTTTATGTCCCACTATGCGCTGACCCAGAAGGCCTGGGACAATGCTGGCTTTGGTAGGGCAGTACTGCAAGCCGCTAAGCTGTGAACTCTGAGCTCACCAAGAACGGAATTGACATAAGCAATCACTCAAAAAAATAAAAACGGTTACCTACCTTTCGTAACTGTTGTTCTTCGAGATGTGTTGCTCATGTCCATTCCATTTCCTGCCCTCATACCCCTCTGTCGAAGTTACCAGCAAGAAGGAACTGAGAGGGCGCAGGGTCGGTGGTGCCTGATATACCGCCACATGGGAGCACCACTACAGGGGGCGCCACAGCCAGCCCTATGGATACCACTAAGGCAAAAATCTCCAACAACTGTGCGTGTGGTAACGTGGACATCTAAAATGGAATGGACCTAAGCAGGGCTGGCTCCAGGCCCCAGCGTGCCAAGCGCGTGCTTGGGGCGGCATGCCATGGGGGGTGCTCTGCCAGTTGCCGAGAGGGCGGCAGGCGGCTCCGGTGGACCTCCCGCAGGCGTGCCTGCGGAGGGTCCGCTGGTCCCATGGCTCCAGGCATGCTAGGCATTCGCAGGCACGCTTGCAGGCGGTCCACCGGAGCCGCAGGACCAGCGGACCCTCCGCAGGGACGCTTGCGGTAGGTCCACCGGAGCTGCAGGACCAGTGAGCGGCAGAGCGCCTGCGGCTGTGCCTGGGGCTGCAAAATGGCTAGAGCCGGCCCTGGACCTAAGCAATACATCTTGAAGGACAATCGTTACAAACGGTAGGCAACCATTTTTTCTACTTTGAAAAGCGATTCTGTAAAAACGCCACTGTGGGGTTCCATCCTTATTGTCTCAGTGATTACCAAATGCGCTCAACTAACAAGTAAAAAGATGTTTTTCTATCTGCCAGTCCTGAAAATTCAGTCTGGGTCTGGTATTTAAACTGGGTTCTTTCCATCTCAAGTGTAATAACTTTAAGGTTCTTGCTGGCCAAATTAGGCCCTATGCAACTCTAATGTCTTCAGATTATACTCTTACTTACCTCTGTACAACCCTATTGCCTTGCAAACAAATCTGTTGAGGTTACACAAGACGGAATAGAATCAGGTTCACTCCACCTTAGCTGTGTTATATCTGCAATGCTAACAGAAGGAAAAAGCAACACATTTATTTTTGTCATTAAGGTAAGCGGATCTGACTCTGAACGGCCAAAGGACCCAAAGTGCTTTATAATATGTCATTTTTATACAGCCACTTCTCAGAGTAAAAAACAATCAAACCTTTAATGTTTGCATTTCTTTAATTTTTTGTGTCAAAATATGTAACCTTAACATTGCACGTATATAGTTATTTTGTACTTAAAGTGCAAACATACTCTGGCAAAGGACTACGCAAAAAAGGCACCCTTCTTACTCAGCCAATCTGCTCCCTGCATTTATTCAGTCATAGTTGCTGACTTTGGTAACTAAAATTTTATTTTTCTCCTTTTTACTCTTGAGCACCCTGCAGATTCACCACAGATTCAGGGAACTGGATAATCATGTGAAGCATCACCAGAACTGTTAACTAAGTTCCGATTGCAGACCCTTTTTTGCTTATCAAGTAGAAGCCAAAAAAGTCCAGCTTGGCTTTTATATCCCATGTTCCATTTACAGGGCTGGCAGTTAGAAAAATATATTTTTTTATTTGTACACTGAGCACATTTGACTTGGAAATAAGTGAGGGAGACAAAGAGAGCCCTACAATATGTCAAGTTTCAGAGAAGAACCACGTTGTAATAAATATTGAGTTAGACTATTTGCTGAGTGCCTGTGCAGATGCTGTACAAAAATGGAAATCTGGTTATTAGTGTTAGAAACATTCAATACAACTCTGAAAGAGATGACCAGGGATGATATTTATGTCTGGTTATTCATTAGGTCTTGAAAGAATGTGGTACACTTTAAAGAATATGTAATTATTCAGAATGTCATGGACTGGAGTATGGCTCAGTATCATCCTCACCCCATGCTGGCCCACAGTGATCCACACCTTTTAAATAAAGTCACTACATTGCTAAAGGACATGTTAGTGTTATAACAAACCAGATGTACCACCAGCCTAGTACCACTTCAGAAACTGATTTGTAATCACACAACCATGGGTACAGCTAGAGGAAATTGCTGAATGTATGCAAAAATCAAGCTAAAACTGATACATTTACAGGCTTTGGAATATATCTGCTGAACATCTGTAAAATTTCTAATAGCTATGAAAACTGCACAGTTCTCTGGCTGCATTTAGTGGCAGCATTGATTGTTTACAGGGTTTGGTCCAGACCTCAGTCAGAAAGACTGTGATCAAAATGCAGGGTAGAAACTGAGGGTTAAATGGGGTATCTCAGGCTTGTGAATTAGGCATCACCCACATTGTGTGGAAGAAAATTTGATTTACTCTTATTTTTTTCTTTTAGAAAAGAAAATTACTCAACTGCTAAGTGCCAGCTTAGTGCAATTTAGAACAGACAGATCACAAATCCTTGAAAGTCATGTTTTATGACAGGCAGTTTATCAGCCTTTTCACAAGGATTAGGTTTGGCAGCTCTGCACAACCCTAAGTAAATGCAGATTATTTTGCATAGTGGGTTTATGGTATGAATGTGTCCCCATGATGCTATCTATGTAATTCCAGGTTGGCCATTTGACAACGCCATGTGTAAAATGAGTGGATTGGTGCAGGGGATGTCGGTCTCATCTTCAGTTTTCACTCTGGTGGCCATTGCAGTGGAAAGGTACGTGTCCGCAGTACTCTCACTCTAGCCATTTGCCTGCACAAAATAGAGAAAGGTTTATGGTCATTTCAGTTCTGTTTCTCTGGGGAGCCCCATCTGGTGGCAGGATACTGCAGCTTCACAGTAACTGTTTTCCTCCCCTAGAGCAGGGGTCCTCAAGGTGGTGCCCGCGGGTGCCATGGTGCCTGCGTACTGGCTGGCGGACGAGCGTCTGCCAAAATGCCGCCGACAAGCTGCGTCGCTGACGCCTCTGGATGACTCTACTTGTCAGTGGCATTTCAGCAGTGATGCCTATTAATGTTGCCACTTGTCAGCAGAATTTCAGTGGATGCTCATCTGCCGCCACAGTCCTCCGTGGCTCGTCGTCTGGCGCCTGCCAGATGAAAAAGGTTGGGGGCCACTGCCCTAGAGCATACAGGCTGAGTACTGTTTGTGTTCCATCAGGCCCTCACCCCATTCCCTTGGGATCCTGCAGATACAATACAAAATGTATGTGATGGTGGAGAGAGAAAGAAAATTGAAGAGGAAGACAAAAAGGAAAGAAGAGATTCAGGCCTACCATATATTGGCATGTGAGTCCAAGATCTGTGCAATGGGCAGCCAGGAAGCTAGAAAAGTAACTGTCATAGATCCACAGGATTGGTGCTATGGCTCCAGCTTTGGAAGAAACAGTCTCTGGAAGGACCCCTTAAGTGTGCCAGCCCCCCTAGGTGCCTCAGACTTCCTCCAAGGTGAGCCACACAGGTTCACCGCCTCCTTAGGCCAGACCTCTGGTCTTTCAGCACCCCTGCTTCACACTGTGAGCTCCATTCAGTAAGTCCAACTGGGAACGACCCCTGAGGGAGATTTGTACAATCCTTAGGGGGCACCTCCTCCATCAGCATTTGCAGTGACACTCAGCCAGCATTATAAAACTGAACAGTTTATTAGTCAACTGGAACACAGCATAGGAAGTCCTTGGTTAGCATAGAGAAAAGAAAGTTACAGCAGAGTCCATCCTGGTCAGCACAGAATCCAAAGTCCTGTCCTTCTGACCTCCCTTCATCCCAGTTCACATGTGTCCTTGATTCCTCCAGCAGTCAACTCTTAACCGCCCTCCTGGCACATCCCCAGACCTTTGTTCTCCAGCAGGTCAAACACTGCTTGGCTTCCTGCAGAGAAATGTGCCATCCATGACTGTTTGTTGCTAGATATGAAAGTCCCAGTGATTGGATTTGCCATTGTCTTCTGAAAAGCTCCATTGATTTGGGGCCTAAATCCCAGACAGCTGGGAACCATTCATACCCGAGTCTTTGAAGAGAGCAAACCACCCTTTCTACCCCCAGATAACACTACAGCACATGGGGGAAATGGGGCACACATGGGATTCCTTTAAAAAATTGCAGAAAGTCATATTTAATCATGGTAGCCATGTAAATAAAGTGTGGTAACATGTTAGGACAGAAGAGGTCCATGCCTACTTAATGGTTGTAATTTATCATAGAAAGTGAACTGCCTTTCTTCCACTATATGTATGGAATTCAGTTCTTAATGGTATTGGTAGAAAGCATATGCATTGTCCTCCTAGTTTCTCTGAAACTGTATAAATAACTCCCAGTGAGTAACTCAGAGCTCTGTGTGAGAGAGTTTGAGAAACAGTTCTGACATAGCTCGTTACTCAGACTAACATTTCCCAGTGAGCGGCTGACAAAAGGCACAATACTCCCCTCTAAAATAAAATGAATTCTCTCATCTGTATTTTTCAAATACAGCAAAATCTGTGGCTCAGCAACAGAAAACTGACATTGTGACTCAAAAAACATTCTTCTATCTGTGGCAGATGTTTTATTCTCTGAGAGCTCAGATGGAGGGCAAAGAGCATCCCAACGGAATGTTGCTCATTAAAGCAAACCAGCTGTTTAAACATGTTCAAAATTAAGTAAGACAAAATATGTTACAGTGCCTTTGATCTTTAGGTGGGTGAGTGGATGAAAGAGGTTGTGGGCAATGCATAAAATACTTGCCCTATCAATAGTGTTAGTTTAGCTGAAGAGACAACGAACACTTGCTTGGTAAACAGAGCCAGCAAGGAGTTTGTTAGATATATTCAGCTTTAGAAAATACAAGTGTGGAGTTCATCTAGGTGCTTCCCTATAATTACAGTTTTTGGCCCCAGCTACACTGCAGTTATAGTTATTTTAGGATACCCATTACAGCACAGCTGTGTCCTGAACTTTTAGCCAATGATGTTCTAAAGACCATTTATGCTCCCTTAATATGCCTATAAGACTGTTAGGTCTGATTCACACCAAAAAAAGCATGCCACATTACAAAAGGCTTGTGACACACCTGTGTGGGTAAATGGTTTCCCCAACACAGCTGTGACTGTATTTCAGTCCAGGCCTCAGTGTCTGAGATACAATCTGAAAAATGTTGTAACATCACTTTTTCTGGACAATACATTACATTGTGTTAGTAAACCATGTCCTTTCCTCTTAGTCTCAATACCTATTGGAAAGGCAATATCTAAAATGCCCTGATACCAGTTGTAGGAAATATTGAGGATGGGTTCCTTGTGCCACAGCTGAATACTCTCTGCAAATGAATCTGTTAGTGGGCATGTCCTGCATTCAGTGCAGGAGACTGGACTAGATGACCTCTTGAGATCCCTTCCAGTCCAACACTTCTATGATTTTATTGTAGCCTTGCTGAAGGGTATAGTATCCTCTGCTGGTCAATGTGTACAGAATCAGTGTGTTCTCGTCTACACTAGAAAAAGAATTTGTGCAAACAGTTGTCTGCCATGGGTAAGGGAGTCTGTTATGACACTTTATTTCACATATGGACAGAAAAACCATTTATAACCATTTTTAGGAACCATGTTATCACATTGGCCATTCAGTTGAAGAAAGAATGTCTCCAAGCACAGAAGACAAATGAATGCTCACAAGATTATGTAGTATTGGTAGGATGAAAAATATCACAGTTTCTATTTTTCTTGCCCTTCCCTTCTTCATTATTCCAGATGAGAGGAGAGAATGCATCTGCCAACATTCTTATTTAGATAGGAGTGACCTAGATTATCTTTCCTTTTTCCAGCCAATTTCCTGATTGAAAGATCTATCTTTGCAGAACATGGGAAAATCCAAATGCTCATCACTGAGTTTTTTGCTTTTTTCCTCCAAATTGCCATCATCACATTATGTCACATGGTAATGTTGGAATACACATTGATGTCACCTTGTAGTGTCACCACACTTTGTCAGCTAGGATTCCGAGAATCAAAAATTAGAAGAATCTTCCAGTTATCCTCTTTCAAGTTGGCACCTATATGAAAAAGCAGACATAGGAACACCATGAAATCGTCCCATACTACATCCTTACAGTAACCAATCGCTATATCATCTTTCTGCCCAGACCACAGTGAGTGGAAAATTCTGACTTAGCAGTGTTCATTATTGACTTTACATGGTCATAAATGACTGTGAAATGGGCAAGGTAAGGGAGAACCGGGTCCAGGCTGCTTAAAATATTTCAAAAAATCATGCATATAATAGAAAATGTACTGCTGGTTCTAGGCAAGGGCACAGAGAACTTCAGCACTTTAATATTCAGTGTGCTGATTCCTAAAACATCAATGCCCATTTAAAACATTTCATTGCATGATGTTTTAGACCATGTAAAGGAATAAAACATCAAACTTTTTTTTTTAAATCACTTCATTTTTTTTACAAGTCATATTAGAGCATCTTTGTTTTTGTTACATTCCATAAGCAGTTTGCACTTGTAAAAAATGTTAAAGGGAGAGATTGAACCATGAATTGCTGGGTTTGTTTTTTTCCACTAAAGCAACTTGACTGCAATTTCTTTGTTTTTTCTTGGGTTTATATTTCTTCACAGTGACATGGGGATATGGCCCTGCTCTTTAATACTCAGTAGGAGGTTATTTGTGGGCCAGATCAGTACATTCACATACACTATAACATCAGCCTGTGTTGTAGGACCTAATCACTATAGATCCTTCTGCTAAACTTCTCACTCTTCTGTACTGTGCAGTGATTTAGCTCCACAATGCAGGCTGATGTCTGATGATGAGAAAAATGACTCATCAAGTAAACTGCATTTTGTACAATTACTGGTTTGAAATAATTTTTGCTACAGTATGAATGTACCTCTTTACAGGGACAGAGGTCAGGATGGGAGGTCTCAAACCTCGATCTTCTGCATGAAAAGTCAGAAGAGGCCTCTATAAATGTCCCTTGGTACATAGAGTAAGCACCTCAGCAGAACTTAAAAGCAATACTCTTTTTCTTCCTCTCACAGGTTTCGTTGCATTGTTTACCCCTTCAGACAGAAACTAACTCTGAGGAAAGCCCTAATCAGCATAGTTATCATTTGGGTCTTGGCCTTGATAATCATGTGCCCCTCCGCAGTCACCTTGACAGTCATCAGGGATGAATATCATTTCATGGTGGATGCATACAACAATTCCTACCCACTCTACTCCTGCTGGGAGGCATGGCCTGACAAGGGAATGCGAAAGATCTACACAACCGTACTCTTTTCTCACATTTATGTGGTTCCTCTTACCTTAATTGTGATCATGTACGCACGTATCGCTTTCAAACTTTTCAAGTCCTCTGCACCCAAAGGAGGCTCCCAGTCAGAGGAGAATGAGGGTAAGAGGGTCTCCAAGAGGAAAGTCAAGGTTATCAACATGTTAATCATAGTGGCATTGTTCTTCACTCTCTCCTGGTTGCCCCTGTGGACTTTAATGCTTCTAACAGATTATGGAAACCTAACTGAGCACCAGCTCAACGTGATCACAGTTTATATTTTTCCATTTGCCCATTGGCTGGCATTCTTCAACAGCAGCATCAACCCAATCATCTATGGGTATTTCAATGAGAACTTCCGAAGAGGGTTTCAGGAGGCTTTCAAGGTCCAGCTCTGCTACGTGGAGAACAAGCACAAGGATACTTATTCAGAGAGGAACAATATTGGATTCCTTTTTGGAGCACGAAACCGCATTTTTGTTGAAGCGCACCCTAGTGATTCAGTGCAACCCTCCCAGTCCGGACAAAGTAACCTCTCCAGAATTGGGTTATTTCCACTGAGGAATGGGCGTATTGCTAACCATGGGCTGATGGTGGAGGACTTGGACAATACAGGTTGTTCTCATAACAGTGTCAGTGTCCCAGCTTGGGATGTCTAAGACTACTGCATATCGGGCCCCCATAGTTGATGGACTTTTTAGTGGACAACGCTGAAGATCTGTGAACCATAACATTTGAAACTCTCTGAGGAGTAAATTATTTACAATGATGGACATCTAGACTAAAAGTTATTCAATTATACGGACTAAATTGCTAAAGGTTTAGATGTTATACATGGTACTACAGTTACAAAGCAAAAGAGAAGGCTTTATGTTCAAGTTTCCAGATCTATTATTGTCTCCTAGACTTTCATGTGAATTAAGGAATGGTTTATGGAGGGATTTTTAGGATCCAGGCATAGCAGTTATTCAGTGGCATAGCAGATGATGATGGTAATGCAGTGCGCAGCTGACTGTTACTTGTTGGCTACCTTATGGAATGGACTCAAGCTGGCTGGGCTACTTGAAAGAAAGATCGAAGACTTGGTATTGGGAGAAAGATAAAAGTTCAGACAGGAATGGGGGGGGATGAATAGGCAGCATATAACAATGAATCTCTGAACTGGAAATAACAGATAATTATTGGGAAAAATCACATACACCACATGGGAGCTAAGTCTAGACCCTTGATCGTTCAGCTCAAAAAACAAACAAACCAACCTGGCTTTTACCACTGGAGCTAAGAGACCCTTCGGGTACATCTACACTACAGGATTATTCTGATTTTACATAAACCAGTTTTGTAAAACAGATTGTATAAAGTCGAGTGCACGCGGCCACATTAAGCACATTAATTTGGCGGTGTGCGTACCGAGGCTAGTGTCCATTTCCTGAGAGTTGCACTGTGGGTAGCTATCCCATAGTTCCTGCAGTCTCCCCCACCCATTCGAATTCTGGGTTGAGATCCCAGTGCCTGATGGGGCAAAAAACATTGTTGCGGGTGGTTCTGGGTACAGCCTCACCCCTCCCTCTGTGAAAGCAGCAGACAACCGTTTCACGCCTTTTTTCCTGGGTGAACTGTGCAAGTGCCATAGCACAGCAAGCATGGACCCTGCTCAGCTCAAGACAGCAATCATGGACGTTGTAAACACCTTGCGCATTGTCGTGCAGTCATGCTGAACCGGGACCTGCAAAACCAGATAAGGAGGAGGCGGCTACGGCAGCGCGGCGACGAGAGGAATGAGGACATGGACACAGAATTCTCTCAAACCGCGGGCCCCTGCGCTTTGGAGATCCTGATGGTAATGGGGCAGGTTGTAGCCATTGAACGCCGATTTTGTGCCTGGGAAACAAGCACAGACTGGTGGCACCACATAGTGTTGCAGGTAGGGAACGATTCCCAGTGGCTGCGAAACTATCACATGCACAAGGGCACTTTCATGGAACTTTGTGACTTGCTTTCCCCTGCCCTGAAACACCATAATACCAAGATGAGAGCAGCCCTCACAGTGGAGAAGCGAGTGGCAATAGCCCTCTGGAAGCTTGCAACGCCAGACAGCTACCGGTCAGTCGGGAATCAATTTGGAGTGGGAAAATCTATTTTTGGGGCTGCTGTGATGCAAGTAGCCAAAGCAATCATTAAGCTGCTGCTACGAAAGGTTGTGACTCTGAGAAACATGCAGGTCATAGTGGATGGCTTTGCTGCAATGGGATTCCCTAACTGTGGGGGGGCGATAGATGGAACCCATATCCCTATCTTGGCACCAGAGCACCCAGTACATAAACCGCAAGGGGTACTTTTCAATGGTGCTGCAAGCACTGCTGGATCACAAGGGATGTTTCACCAACATCCACATGGAATGGCCAGGAGGGGTTCATGATGCTCGCCTCTTCAGAAGCACTACTCTGTTTAAACGGCTGCAGCAAGGGACTTACTTCCTGGACCAGAAAATAACAGTTGGGGATGTTGAAATGCCCGTCATTATACTGGGTGACGCAGCCTACCCCTTGATGCCATGGCTCATGAAGCCATACACAGGCAGCCTGGACAGTGGTCAGGAGCTGTTCAACTACAGGCTGAGCAAGTGCAGGATGGTGGTAGAATGTGCATTTGGCCGTTTAAAGGCTCGCTGGCGCACATTACTGACTCGCTCAGACCTCAGCCAAACCAATGTCCCCTTTGTTATTGCTGCTTGCTGTGTGCTCCACAATCTCTGTGGAAGTAAGGGGGAGACCTTTATGGCGGGGTGAGAGGTTGAGGCAAATCACCTGGCCGCTGATTACGCGCAGCCAGACACCAGGGCGATTAGAAGAGCTCACCAGGAAGCAGTGCGCATCAGAGAAGCCTTGAAAACGAGTTTCATTACGGGCCAGGGTATGGTGTGACTGCTGTGTTTGTTTCCCCTTCATGAACCTCCCCCCCTTTATTGACTCCTTCCCTGTAAGCAACCCACCCTCCCCTTCGATTACAGCTTGCTTAAGGAAATAAAGTCACTATCATTTAAAAATCATGTATTCTTTATTAATTCATTATAAAAAGAGGAGAGAACTGACAAGGTATCCCGGATGTGGTTTGGGAAGAGGATAGGAGGGAAGGAAAAGGCCACTAAAAAAATTTCAAATAATGACAGCCTTTTGGTTGGGCTGTCCACGGGGGTGGAGTGGGCGGGTGCACAGAGCCTTCCCCTATGCGTTCTAACACGTCTGGGTGAGGAAGATATGGAACATGGTGAGGGTGGTTACACAGGGGCTGCAGCGGCACTCTGTGATCCTGCTGCTGTTCCTGAAGCTCCACTAGATGCCGGAGCATGTCAGTTTGATCACGCAGCAGCCTCAGCGTTGCAGCCCGCCACTGCTGATCTTCCTGCCTACACCTCTGATCTTCCTGCCACCACCTCTCATCTTGAGCATCCCTCCTCTCCTCACGTTGGTCCCTCCTGTCCTCATGTTCACTGGCATCTTTCCTGTAATTTGATACCACGTCATTTGATACCATGCCATTCAGATGAGCTCTTTCATTGTGGGTCACTTCCATGATTTCCGAGAACATTTCGTCTCGCGTCTTTTTTTTCTGCCGCCTTATCTGAGATAGCCTTCGGGATGGAGTAGGGAGGCTCGAAAAATTTGCAGCTGCATGAGGGAGGGAAAAAAGGGAGAGAAGTATTTAAAAAGATACATTTTACAGAACAATGCTTATACTCTTTCACGGTGAACAACACTATTCACCTTACATAGGATACGTGATTTCACTACAAGAGTTGCATTTTGCATTTTGATATTGAGTGCCTGCGGCTCTGGTGTTAGAGATCTCACAGACGCAGGTCCAGGCAGCATAATTCAGCTTGCATGCTACCATGGTAAGCCATTGTCTTTCGGCTTCTGCAGCCTTCATATACACAGTGCCCTCCTTTCCCATATACCAAGCAAATCCCGTTCAGTGCGGCTTCTTTCCTGTTAAGATGCAGCAGCAGAAACCACCTCCCCATCCAATTCTCTGGGATGATCGCTTTATCCCTCCCCCCACCGCATGGCTGGTATCATGGAAGATCGCTGCTAAACACCCCCCTCCTAACCCCGACCGCGTGGCTGGTAGCAGGGAAGATCCCTGCTAGCCAAATGAGAAAAAGCTCAGCGCCAATCACCCCCTCTCTCCCCCTGCTTGACTACCTGCAAGGAAGGATTTCTTTTAAGCAACAGGCAAACAGCCCAGTAGGAATAGCCATGTCTGTCCCCTTAATTAAATTCCTGAATTTCAACTAGGTTACCATGAACGATATCACTCTCCTGAGGATAACACAGCAAGATAAAGTACAGATGTTGCTTGAATGCCAGCAAACACTGGGACCATACGCAGTTAGGCTTTGTCATGCAATGATACCAGATTACTTGCTGCATGCATGGCGTGGTCAAGTGTCCTACCATGGAGGACGGAATAAGGCTGCCCTGCCCAGAAATCTCCTGCAAAGGCTTTTGGAGTACCTCCAGGAGAGCTTCATGGAGATGTCCCTGGAGGATTTCTGCTCCATCCCCAGACATGTTAACAGACTTTTCCAATAACTGTACTGGCCGCAAATGCATCCCAAGTCCTCAGGGCAAATCAATCATTAAAAAACGCTTGCTTTTAAGCCATGTTTTATATTTACAAAGGTACACTCACCAGAGGTCGCTTCCATGGCCTCATTGTTTGGGCTACTGGCTTGGGAGGGCTGGAAGGGTAATTCCGTTTGGGTGAGAAAAAGCTCCTGGCTGTTGGGAAGAACGGAGTGCTGTGTGCTCTCTGCAAGCTCGTCCTCCTCTTCCTCCTCCTCATCTTTCCCGTCCGCAGAATCCTCAGGCAAGGCTAAGATTACCCCCACCTCGGAATCCATGGACAGGGATGGGGTACTGGTGGCAGACCCTCCTAGAATTGCATGCAGCTCAGCATAGAAGCAGCATGTTTTCGGCCCTGCCCCAGACCTTCCGTTTGCTTTTTTGGTTTTCTGGTAGGCTTGTCTGAGCTCCTTAACTTTCACATGGCACTGTATTGAGTCCCTGGTGTGGCCTCTCTGCACCATGGCCTTGGAAATTATTTCAAACGTTTTTTCATTTCATCTTTTGGAACGGAGTTCTGTTAGCACGGAATCCTCTCCCCATATAGAGATTAGATCCAGTACCTCTCGTGCGGTCCATGCTGGAGCTCTTTTTCAATTATCAGGAGACTGCATCGTTACCTGTGCTGATGAGCTCTGTGTAGTAACCTGTGCTGGTGAGCTCTCCATGCTGGCCAAACAGGAAATGAAATTCAAAAGTTCGCAGGGCTTTTCCTGTCTACCTGGCCAGTGCATCTGAGTTGAGATGGCTTTCCAGAGCGGTCACAATGGTGCACTGTGGGATACCACCCGGAGGCCAATACCGTTGATTTGCGGCCACACTAACCCTAATCCGACATGGCAATACTGATTTCAGCGCTACTCCTCTCGTCGGGGAGGAGTACAGAAACTGGTTTAAAAAGCCCTTTATATCAATATAAAGGGCCACGTTGTGTGGACGAGTGCAGGGTTAAATCTGTTTAATGTTGCTAAATTCGGTTTAAACGCGTAGTGTAGACCAGGCCTTCCTTTGTTGTTAGCTAGTGCATTACATACTACTCTCCTTCCCAGCCAGCTAGACAGATCTTGTCACACACAACTGAGATTCAAGGAGTTAAACTCCAACAATCAGGCACCAAGTCTGTTGTAAATCCATGTGCTGCAGACACCAGACTGACTGCTCTGGAAGTCACCACACCAGCTTCTCTCGCTACATCTCACCTCATCAGCTGAAGAGGAGCTGGTGCCTCATTCAGTAACCTAGGAAGAAAGAGAGATGCTCTTTTGCTTTTAGCACCAGCTGGGGAATTGTGTTCCTTTTTACTTTAACTCGATTGCAAGCATGTGGAATGGAGCATAGTTTTCAAGGATCTGGGCCCTGTTTGCCCATAATATACTGCTGTATTTTTTTTTTCTGAAAACACAGTAAATTTGTCACTTATTTGCAGTTCAATTTTTGAGTTGTAAGTTACTTTAGTTCTCAAAAACGATTGGCTTACACTACCAGCTAGAGCCAGGCTTAGTGCAAGCATGTATGTACTTGCTTTTCCCTATCTCTGTTCTCCTTGTAACAGACATTTTGATTCCTTTCCTGACCTCTCAAGCAGAGATGGCCAACCATGAATTGTATGTGACCATGTTGTGATTCTGTAATGTGCACAAATGAAATCTAGATCTGCCAAATATTTTCACTTGTGACTAAAATTTGAATCTAAGTCTCCAATGTGAAAGGCCAGTGCAGTTAACCTACTTTGCTACCTATATTTCTTCTCTGAGGAAAATCCTTCTTTTCTTCATGTAATATTAACTCCAAGAGTATATACTCGTTGCAACATAAATTGTAAGCCTCATTACTCATATCCTTGAGCTATGACATCAAACTGTATATTGTCAATCTCATAGAGCTCTTGCCTTGTGCTGTTACTGTGCACCTCTGCATTCTTACAAGAACCAGAACAATCCAGCATTTGAAGTTTTTAACAAATGTAATCTGAAGTTTGTGGTGCAGTTGCAATGGGGTTACACTAACAATGAATAAGGCTCAGTTTGTGTACATTAGAACATTACAAACTAGTAAAGGAAACATGCTGAGGTTAGAAAACATGGAGTATTCATAATAATTAGCACTTATATAATACTTCTGAGTTGCAAGATACTCTACAAACACTAAATTAATCCTAATAAATACCCTTTGAAATTGGAGTATAATCTCCATTTTAATGACAGGGAAACAAAGAGTTCTCTAACCAACCTACACAAGTTCACAGAGCCATCAGTGTAGGAACTGGAATTGGGACGCAGTAGTTCCTGGCTCAGAGGCCTATCCGCAGCCCCCAACTCTCTGTCAAAGTTGTCAAGCTATTCAAAGTTAATATCATTAATCAAAAGACTTGAACCTTTTCTGTTCATACAATGAAGTCAAATCTGTTGCTGGATAAGGCCTTTGCAGCCACATTTTTTTAAATGAGCCTCCAAATTTGGATGGCCAATTTTAGAAAACTTGGGCCTGATTTTCCAGAAGTGCCGAACACCAGAAACTCCTATTGATTTACACTGGATTTCAAGGCAGTCAAGCCTAGATCCTTAAAGTTATTTAGGTACCTAGCTCCCACTGAAATCAATGGAAATTTGAAGCACTACACCTCATCTTTTCTGAAAAATCAGGCCTTGGTCACAAGCTGAACACCCAAAAATCTAAAATTAGAGGCTACTTTGGAAAATGCTAGTCTAAGACTTACATTTTTCTCACTACAAATCTTTTTCTAAAGGTTCCCAACCTGTTTGGTTACCTGTAACAGTTTATCAGATTAAGGGTGGCATTTTCAGAAGCATTTAGCATTGACCTATGGTTGCTCCCACTGCAGTCAATGGTGAAACTAATTGACTTCATTAGGAGCAGTTAGGCCAGTGCTAGCAATTGCCACATAAGACCTGAAATGTACTTAACAGACCTGGCTGCCTCCCATTCAGCTGAACTATCTGTAACCCAGGATGGAGCTTCCAAGACAAGGGCATATTTGGAAAAGTCACTTAACTGGAGTTTAGTGCAGCAGAACCTCTTGTATGAGATCATGCTCATAGTTTAGAAGCAGGCAGCACACACACCAGGGCCTAGAAGTGCAAATGAAGCATCAACATAAAAAGTTGCACCTGAGAAAACTGTTCCATGGAACATGCACCTGTACCAGTCAATTCCCCATATTTTTGATATCTTTAATACATCCGTATTCACTACCTCTTGCCTCTAGTAACACTGTGACTAAAGTCCTCTTGTATCAGATTTATTTGTTTAGTAACCGCTCTCTCCATGCTGTACAAAATGGTATTACTGGATCACTGGCCACGAGTAACAGAAATGAAATATCACTCTTCTGGGTTTTGTTAACGTTTATTGTGAGAATGTCTGTGCTGTAAGGGCTGCAGAGTCCTGCTCCGATCCGTTTGGCCCTGATGTGGAGCGTGCAGAGTTAGAAGAGGTTTGAGCCGGATCCCCTAGAACCCAATTGCACGGACTTCTAGGGGCAGGGTCGCCCCCCCCCCCCATTAACTACAGACCAAAAGGCAGCCCCAAACTAGTCAATATGCAGCGGGCTTTGGGGCGCAGCGGCACGTGCCACCTGGACCCCGGAGCGGGGGAATCACCTTTCCGGGGTGCCACCTCCTGCCCCTCCTCCAGAGCAGGGCCTGCCGCAGCGATTAAAGGAGAGACACGCGGAGCTCGCACCGCACCAGCTGGGGGTGGAGGGACGGAGGGGAGCGCCCGCTACGCTGTAGGGTTTTACCCGCTCTACACAGCCAGCAGCGGTGACCGCACCACCGGCCGGGGAAAGAAAGCGGCCCGCGCATTGCGGGGAAAGAGAGCCACGTGTGTTCTTGACAGCCCGGTCGAGCGAGGCCGAGAAGAGCGCGCATGCCCACAACTCGCCGGACGGTGGACCAGGAGCCGAAGTAGGAGGGCCACAGCGCCTTGCGCCTGCGCAATGCTGTATCTGATGGCGGCTGGGCAGGGCGCAAGAGGGGGTGAGGCCTGGCGCCTGCGCAGTCCTGTGGCCGGTAGCGCGAGCGTCCCTGGTGAAGGGCTGGTGTGGTGAGTGTCAGCGTCTCGTTCGCTGCCTGCGGCACCATGGCCAGCTACAGCGTGGAGGAGCGCGCCGCCCCCAACAGCCTGGAGTACCGGCTCTTCTTCAGTGAGTGCGCGGCGGCCTCCCGCTCCGCGCGGGGATCCCGCCCGGGGGTCGCGGGGCGGCATAGCGCCCGGCGTGGGGGCAGCCTCCAGCCCTTGGCCGCCCCCTCAGCTCTAGGGGGCTGGGCACGGCCCCGGGGACCGTATCCGTGCGGAGCTGCCTTGGCACCCCCCGCCCCAAGCCTGCCCGGCTGCCGGGCGGGGTAAAGTCTGGGCGCGGCACAGGTGGGGCCGGCCGAGGTGCCTGCTCTTGCTGCTGCTGTAAACTAATCCCGTAATCGGCTTTTCTCTGCCTCCTGCTCCACCCAGACCTGTCCCCGGGGGAGCGACCTTTAGCCCGGCCGGGCTGCTTAGGGTGGTAACCTGGGGCGCTGGCGTAGGCGGCCCCCCGCTCCCAGGGCTCAGCCTGGCACTGGCCGGGTGCAGGGGCTGGTGGGAATGGGGTCACCCATCGTGCAGGGCAGCAAGGAAAGCGCTGCTACGTGTCTCGAGCAGCAGTCCTGCCAGTCAGCTCGCCTGGGCACATATTCTACTCGTATGTCTTTTTTCTTTTAACATAGAAGGGGTGAACGTGAAAAGGGGGGGGGAGGGAGGTATCGTCCACTTTTAAATGGATGGGAGAACAGAAAGATCATGGGGGAAACTGTAGCTGCTGAGACTGATAACAGGTCATCTTAATTAATTAGGCTCTTAGAACTGGTATGGCATCTTCTCTGTATGTATATATACACTCTTCTTATATGTTCCATTCTATGCATCTGATGAAGTGGGCTGTAGCCCACGAAAACTTATGCTCAAATAAATGTGTTAGTCTGTAAGGTGCCACAAGTACTCCTGTTCTTTTTAGGATACAGACTAACACGGCTGCTACTCTGAAACCTGTCCCTGAGACTGTTCATCATGCACCTATCAGCTCTTAAAAATCCTTTTTTGAAGCCCACAGGACCTAGTTGTTCCCTCTGTGAAGTGGTTACTTCCTCTTATTCTTGACAAGACATGTCAAACTGACACCTTTGCTAATGTAATGCAGTTTCCTCTGCCTGCATCCCCCTAAATCTTCTCCCTGACTACAGAGAGAGAAGTCATTCTCAATTGTACCCACTCTTAACTTGTGATAACTCTCAAATCAGAGCTTGTGCTGGAGGTGAAGGAGTGAACAAAATTGGCTATCTGAGTATTGCATCATCTATTTGGTTACCTAAGTAGCTGGCTTTCCATGGCTAGGAGTAAAAGGGCATGATACTGAACTGGCCACAAATAACAGACCTGCCCTGTTGCACTTTACCAGAATAAAATGCTTGAGTTAGTACAGTGTTCCCAACTCAGTTGTCTGAAGGGACATAGTAGCTAAGAATCCTAGCCGGCTTCTCTAATTTAGCCATTTAAGTGACCAATCTCTTAATGGCTCTCTTAACTGAGATTATGAAACATTTTGTATCCAACACAATCTTTCTAGGAAAGTGATAATCCAGTACTGTATTGTTTAGTAGGAAGAGTTAATATCTAATATTGACCTGCTAGAATTTGAAATTTATTCCTCAGAGAAAAAGCAAATACTCTGTCCATTACACTACAAAAATCTCTGGGTGATACGAATTGACAATACACAGATATGAATAACAGAACCCTTCCATACTTTCCAGCTCATGCGATAGGAGCATGAGAGAAAATGGGGTGGGGAGTTCAAATGAGTATTGCTCAGTCAAATAGCTGTCTGTTTCACATCGTCTGCACGGGAATGATCAGATTTCAAAAGTCTTGCTTTATTGAGAGGGAACCAAACAACAACCTGGCAACTCTCTTAATCTTGAGGGCAACTAGCAAAATAACTCATTTATGCTGGAATAAGTAGGTCTGTAGAAAATACCAGAAAACCTACAAACTGAAATTCTTTTTAATTCTCAGATCCCTCAAAGTTCTGTTCTACGCAGCTGTAACGGCAGCACTCTTGCTGTCGTGGCTTTAAATACCAGCTGCAATTCTAAATATGAACTATACCAGAATGTGAAAGAGAGCAGAATGTCTACACAGCGTACAGTGAACATCCAGTCCTGGTCTACACTGCTTCTTTATTTTTGTAGTTTTGCAGACCATTTTGTTTCAATGTATTGTACATCAAAGATAATAGCCACTTTCACTGAGCACTCTGGTTGAGCTTTAAATTAGTTACTAGCAGTCCTGGGCAGGACAGTCTTGTGAAGATCCTGCAAGGGTGCTGGGCTTGCTGAGCATAGGATTCTGGCTTCATTCCCATTCCCACTCTCACTCTGACCAGTTATCTGCTACCTGGGGCAGGAAACAGCTTCAGACTCATTCTTGCTAAGCAGCTGTGAGGTGAGGACGCTTCCCCTCCTACCCCCCCCTTCCCCGGGTGCAGCAGTGCTAGAAGGGGGTGGAAATATATGATAATTGGAACTCATGAATGAGGTTAGCCAACCTTAACTAGCTGGTAGCCTTCAACAGTTAGACCTAAAATATGCTGTGGAAAGGCCCTTTGCATGTGCCATGTATATTGAAACCACTTTTGACTTGCTAGGTGACCTGTAGCACTCGGGGCGGGGGGGGAGTATAGGTCTTGCTTATTAAAAAGGCTTCTGAATGTAGTGATTAGGGGAGCTTTTAGGTTACAGCTCCAAGACAAATTACATCTGCAAGCTAAATAAACCTCGTGGTGGTCTTAAAGTCAATCTAGACCACTTCCTATAAGATCTGGATGTTATTTGCTGCCCTTCTTCCAGCCAGTATTTGACAATTATCAGTATTTATATAATCTTGTGACAGATACAGTCACCTCCATAGGTGTCATTTGAGGTTGCCCCATGCCATTTCCCCCATCAATTCTCTAATGTGCCATGTTCTATTTCCATTATTCCAGGTGTCTTTGTCTAACTACTTGAGGGTATTATACACCTGTGATATCAACTCCTCCTTAGAGTTTTAAATAGAATGTTTTTATCTGTTGGTTCTTTTAAACTTCGCTGAGACTAGGGAGCTAGACACAGCAGCGCAATTATGCCTTACTTGGAGAAGGTATGTCTTGTTACTTACTTCATGTATTCACAACCCTCTAATTAAAAAAAAAAATCATTTGCACAAATAATATTTTAAAAGTTTATGGTGAGCTCTGCAAACAAGTGATGGTTGTTTTTTAATAAATCTTGTCTTGTGCTGTATTTCTGGAGGAAACATGGGGAGTTTTATAACATCTGTTGCAGTAATGAACTGTAATTAAGGCTATGTCTGCACTACAGCGGTAAGTCGACCTATGCTACGCAACTCCAGCTATGTGAAGGGGTCGACTGGAGAGCGATCGGCTGTTGATTTGGTGGGTCTTCAGTAGACCCACTAAATTGACTGCCAGTGGATCAGTCTCAGAGTGTAGACCTGCCCATAGTAAAACTACATCTCTGACACTAGCTTCATTATTACTTTTCAGGAGACAGTCAACATCTTCTAAGCTAGGCATTTGAATAAAGCCAACTTTATAGCTGTAGTAGTTTTTATTAAATTGTTTTCATTAGTTCTAATTCATCTTTATTTACTATCTTAATATGTTGTTCTTTCAGAAAATGATAAAGGACAATACATTTCACCATTCCATGATATTCCAATATATCCAGTTGCTGGCAAGGTAATGTACGTGGCTATATTAAGCAGGTTCTTAGCTGCCCACTATGAGAACTTACCTGTTAAATCTATCCCCTCCAGATAGTATTGGTTTCTTCTGTCAGTGCATCTGTGTAGTAAATAACTATGCAACATAAACTATGACAGTAGTTGGCCACTGACCAAACAGTGCAACTGCAATCTTTCTAACTGAGCAAACTGGGTTAGGTGGAATCTTACATCATGCTCTTTCTTTCTCTGGTGATAAGGGAAATTCAGTACGAACTTTGTCATAAAACGAATGGTAAGGTCTTCTGTACCTTGGAACTAGTAAATAATTTCTGGTTCCAAGCCACTGAGGCAATTTTATTAACTTAGACATATGAAATAATGTTACTAGTCTTATTAACTGGAAATGGTTGGCTTCATGGATGGGAGCTACAAAAAATGTAAACTTTTCTAAGAACGCTAATGCAGAAGAATCTGAAAAGTGATGGCTTAGGCCCTAGTATTGTGAACAGCTCCCCATGAGCAGAATCCTTACGTAAAGCTCCACTGAAATTGTTGTATGTCTTCATTGTATCGTTCTGAAGCACTTCTTATTTCTGGGGCTAAATTCTTAACTGTATCAGGTCTGCTTTGTGTCACTTTCCCAATGAAGATGTGTCATAATTCTAGTTTAATCAGCTACTGAAGTAACCTCCCAGTGTATGGTGAGATCATCAGGTTGTACAGAACCATTGCAGTAGCTCCTATAAAACTATCCTGCTCTGAGAGGAGTGTGGAATCCCTGCATTCTCTGTGATTCATGGGTGCCATAACAAGTCCTTAGGGTTATTGACAGCTCCTGCAACTTAAAATGGTGGCTCCAACTTACTCTCAAGGTCTGGCCCAACTGCATCTTTTCTGCACACCCCACCTTAACTTCTTTGAATGGCAGCTCAGGATCTTGGGAATGATTTGCTGTGTGGAAGGAATTTTTCATTGTATTTCCGCGCCCTTCCCCTCCCTCCGAAATAAGGGCTTTTATCGTATCTCTTCTGGTAATTTTTTCCAAACGTTGTGCTACTTCAGAATTGGCAAAGCTTGTGCTGTGGTGATGGGAGTAGTGTAAGACTCTCTTCCATTACATCTGGAGAACTGCTTCCTTCTTTAAAGTCTCTCAAGCCCCTTGAGCTGCTGTGGTACTTCCACTGACGTCCATGGGAGTGCTGAATATGGGTCAAACGCTGTAGCAGAGTTGAAGGTATTTCTGGACTCTGCATTTCAAAATGATTTCTGACAAATTGTGAAATGGCATCAAGTTATGCAAAGTCAATACCTTATCAAGATGTTGGCTCCAAATACAAATCTGCGTCACAGGGATGTCTCTTTCCCACTCCCTCTTTTTTTAAACTCATTCCTCCTCCCCCCTCAGGAACTATTTCTAATCTCCTATTATGCAGAATAATTTGGGGAACTCAGTCTTACAAAGAGGACCTAGAGATGGGAATAGGGTTGTCTGTGCTGCCTTAATGACTACTTTTTGTAGAGAGCTGGCTGGTTGTATGCTATTTTCATTTCCATTTGCTATTAGTATTAACATTTATAGTTTTAAAAAATAGATGAATTATCTGTTAAGATGTTGCACACGCTAAAATAAAAAGCTCAGTCTATGCACCAGTCTTTGGCACCTTCTGCATTCCTCCTTCCTCAGTCTAGGAAAGGCAGTTCTCCTGCTATTTCAGTGGACCACAGCATATGCACATCAAAACCTCAAGTTTAATAAAGGGAAGCTGGAAAACTGCCACCCTGTGTGTGAATACAGCGAGTGAAAGCTACCCAGCCTCTCCTTGGACTGTTGTGTTCTGCCCATGGCTTTCTCTCCATGAAAATTTATTCTGATGTATGGTTTGAGGAAGTAGTGTGCATTTGCGGGGAGAGGGTTAGTATAATCACATTCTGAAGGTGGTAAGAGAAGAGGCAAGAGCCCAGAAGATCAGGCAGGTGCATGGTCCACTAGCTAGCTCTTGCTTTTTACAGAAAACCCTCCTGTTAAAAAATCTTTTCTGACTTAACAGAATTATTCCACTAAAATAGATACAGACAAACATTTTGGAAGTGTTCATGTATTGGCCAAGGTGTTATTGATATAAACGGAAGATGGGTTGAAACAAAAACTTCTAAGTTTCCAGTACAGTGTGCAAGACCTCAAATGAGCAGAACCAAGATACTTTCAAGACCAACTCTTATGTGGTGTGTAAGTTTATGTATAACTTGTGGAGGGAGTTAAGGGCAGCGTTTAGCTGGGTGGTAGGGAGGAAACACTTTCAAGTTAAGGCCACTCACAAAGAACCATATTCCAGATGTGGTGGAGAGCAGAGTTGTCTTGCCCATTAACTTGTGAAAAAGCAACTTCCAAAAGCACATTTCGAGAATGTAACTTAAACTAATAAAATACAACAAAAGTTATACTCTCATTCTCCCCAATCTTTCTTGAACTGAGTAAAAACAAAAATTGGAGCACGGGGGTGGGTGTCTATGGAGCAGCTTCAGGATTTGGAGTATTACCCGCTAACTGCCAATCTCAGATTGGTAAGCAAGCAGCACACTACATCAGTGTCTGTGGGGTGTGCATACAAAAAGTCACTGGAGAGAAACAAGTGTGATTAATGTACACAACTACACAATGCGTGTTGACTGTGTTACTTTTCTTTGTATTGCAGGGCTATCTCAGGGAACTTTCCTGGTTACTCTGCTGGTTCAGTAGCTGCTTTGTTAGGGAGTCCAGCTTAGGGCAAAAGGTTACATTAATCTGTCTGGACACTGTCTCTAGCTCTTAATCCTGGTATTTTTAAGATCTTGAGAGGATTGTAAAGTATTTTTCAGTCCAAGATTTAAGATGTGCTAAACCTATCTATAAATGGGCTCTTGCCCTCCTAGTATTCAAACATGAATTCACACTATCTTAAATTATTTATCATGCCTTCTAAACCATGTCAAACTCACCCACTTAATTTCCCAAATATGAACTAGCTTATACATATACACAAGTTTCCAGAAGTTGCCTTATGTTGAATTTAGCTAATACCTTTCAACCTCCTCACCTGTTCCATTCAAAAGTTATGTTTATTTCCATACGCTTAAGCACTGATTGAACAATCACACCTTACCTACTCTGTTCTGATCCACTGCATTTTCCACACTAATGGATCTTTCTCCCTCTTTGATAGAGCAATGCACAAACACTAATGGAGCTCTGAACCCACAGAGAAGAGCCCCTAACATTGAAAGAGTAGGTGCAGTAAACTGAAACTGGAGAACATGGATGACTGATGGTTTTCAGTCAATGTTACAACTATAGTGATATGCAGGTGCAAGGGATTTAGCATCTCTGATATAACTGTTCTGAAACACTGATGCTGCTTAGCCTGAGAATTAGATAAACCAACGGTTGATATGGAGCCAGGAGCTGCAGATGCTCAGCACTTTGAGAAAAAACAGGCCAATCTTATTTGCGGAGGAGGCCTTTATATTTAAAAAAAAAAAAAAGTACGAAAAAGCTCTGACCTCTGGAGGAAGAAATGACTCTAGTGTGGGACTTTCAGAAAAAGTATTGTGTTGGTCTAACTCTCTCTTCGTGGTGGAAGTTTCTTGCCAAATCCCACCCATAGCCTCAGTACTACAAGAGACAGTTCTATACAGTAGAACCTCAGAGTTACAAACTGACTGGTCAACCACATAGCTCATTTGGAACCAGAAGCATGTAATCAGGCAGCAAGAGATGCCCTCCTCCCATCCCCCAAAAAAGCAAATACAGTATAGTACTGTTAAACTTTTTTTTTTTTTAAAGATTTGACAAGGTAAGGAAACTGTTTCTGTGCTTATTTCATTTAAATTAAGATAGTTAAAGCAGAATTTTTTTCTGCATAATAGAAAGTTTCAAAGCTATATTAAATCAATTTTTGAAAGAACAAGCCTAATGTTTTGTTCAGAGTTATGAACAACCCATTCCTGAGGTATTCATAACTCTGAGGTTCTACTGTATTCCTGACACTCCTTGCACGTACTCCATTAAATGTGCCCGTGCCTATAGATAGGCTGTCTTTACAGTGGGAGGGACAATAGTCAGAACATCTCAGAGACCTCTGGGGTTTTTTTTTTGGTTTTTTTTTTTAAGTCAGAGTGGAGTTTGTATTATATAGAATGCTTATCAGAAGCATTTTTGCTTAAAACTGCCTCAATTATATTCATCCTGCAAATGAAAAATGAAACCTTTTTAGTGTCATGGATCTGCTTATGCTTTCTTTGGTCTCCGTTTTGTTTCTCACTAGAAAGTCACGTGAGATACTTCTTGCTATGTGTTTAATAAAGAAACAATTTAAAACTGGTAATTCAGGACCTACTGGTGTTATGGGTTATGTTGCTGAAAAGATGCATGTTACACCAACAGTGTAAAAATACCCACTGTCAAAATATAAAGTAGCCTTTAATGCTGGGCTTGCATGGAGGAGTAACTTTAGTGTGAATGTTGAACACTTTACTGTTGACACTTAAAATCCTGCTGCTCAGTCAGTTATCAAGATATAACAAAATTATCTCACTTGTTGGACACGGTAAAATGTGTTAGAACTTTAAATAACTTGCTGCTTTTGATTAGTTTATGCTCGCTTTAGAATATGGGGATGTACTTCTCATTTCAGAGAGATTTTGCTGATCTGCTTCTTGCTCATTTCAGAATGTGTTCAACATGGTTGTGGAAGTACCTCGATGGACAAATGCAAAGATGGAGGTAAGCGGAAGATAAAATCCATAATTGAAGGTCTTGCTGCTTCTAGTTCTTAAATCTCTGGCACTGCTGAATTCTGTGTGGCTTTTTTTGAAAGGAAAAAAGTAGTCTAATGCAGTATAACACTTTCCTCTGAAACAAGCAGAAGAAAGCCAAGTTAACAGAACTAAATGTAAAACTTTGGTAACTAGCTTTATTGTGTACTAATACTGAAGTAAGCAAAATACCATTAAACTTAAAGCTCTGATCAGTGTTGTGGTCTCAGTTTAGGTATAACAGTTGCAAAGCATACTTGGTATTTAAAAAAAAAAATTGCAGAGTTTGGGCAGTTTTATGAAAACGTAAATAAAAGCTCTACTGTAGTTAACTGCTAAATGAACTAGTAACATTGTAATAGTTGGCCAGGATCGCTCCTGTGTGAGGTGCAGCCTTCTTCAGTCCAAGACCCATGTGTTGGTGGAGCTTTAATACTCTTGCTTGAAGCCCCAGCTGCCTAGCGGAAGAGACTTTCTCCAGGAAAGGGATTAGTTTGGTCCATACTTCTTGGGCACTGGAATGGCTGCAGGCTATATAAACATAATTTGAGAAGGATGGGTTTGGGTATTAGGAGGAATCGTATATTTTGGAGGGCTTCCACATTCCAGCTTATCTGAATACCTCCCTTGGGAGTAGCCTTCCCTTTATGGCTGGCCCCTGACTAGTTGGATCACTGAGGGAGAGCCCATATCCTAATAGCTACAATCTGTAATGTATCTTAATCTCCAAGTAAGGGGCTCATTCCAAATAGGACTGGTTTGGATACCATTTTAGGCAACTCCTCCAGAGGCAAAAATTTACCCATGATGTCAGTAGTCTTTATTTTTACTGGCAAACCCAAGCCAAGACTTTCTATGAAAAAGAGAAAAAAAGCCTCTAGGCATATTTTGGCATTTGCCTATGTGGCCAGACTTTCAAAGGTATTGAATCCAATAGCTTTTGTTGACTTTGAAGGGAGTTGATTGGTTCTCAGCACCCCTACATAAGCAGCCAGGTTTTCAGATTAGATTCAAATTTCTAATTTTGAACATCTGGGATCAGGGTAACTAAATGGTCGTTGGTTTAGTTAGGTAAAAAAACAAGCAGATATCTGCATTTGTCTGTTTCAGATTGCAACAAAGGATCCTCTAAACCCAATTAAACAAGACGTGAAGAAAGGAAAGCTGCGTTATGTTGCTAATGTATTTCCCCACAAGGGCTATATCTGGAATTACGGTGCTATCCCACAGGTATTGCATTGTACATATGTCTTATCTTTTTCTTGTGGTGGAAACTAGATCCTGAATATATTTATATATTTTTTTTTAAATGTGAAAGCTACCATGCTAACAAAACAAGATCTGCTTAATCTATTCAGACTGAAACTGAAATAGCAAATGCTAATGAGGGGAAATATGTAGTCAGTAGTGACAGTGACAGAAATCTCAAGAGGAAGGTAAGTAAGCAAATCATGTTGTAAACAAGCTAACAAAAATATAAACTTGCAGTAAAATACCAGTGTAGAATAAAACTGGCTTTATACCAATAATAACATGTCAGCTGTTAAGCTACAAGGACCCCTACCACCTATCAATTCAGTTGAACAGCAGTCTTCAGAAATTTGTAGTAGGTTGATACTCTTCACTGAAGAAAGTTGCTATGTAAGAACAATGAATGTTGTAGGTATTTGGTAATTACTCTCTGATAGGAGTGTTTCTGTGCCCATGTGTAAGTCTCAGATCCCTGCTGCTTCATCTGATGGTCTGACTTGTATTTCAGTTCCCAGACAAATTCTTAAAAGCAGCCTGTCGGGAGACCCTACACTCAGTTGTATACAGACAATGAAAAATCACGAAGAGAGTCATTAATGTGTACATAACTTGAAAATGCTTTATGATCCTATGGTAATTATACTAAAATCACCTTAGACCAAGAAGGGGAGGGATAGCTCAGTGATTTGAGCATTGTGGCCTGCTAAACCCAGGGTTGTGAGTTCAATCCTTGAGGGGGCCACTTAGGGACCTGGGGCAAAAATTGGTCCTGCTAGTGAAGGCAGGGGACTGGACTTGATGACCTTTCAAGGTCCCTTCCAGTTCTAGGAGATGGGTGTATCTCCTATTATTATTATTATTAAATATTTGCATTCTGCTGGGCTTCATGTTTGTAATTTGAACAGTCCTGGCCTTTTCTAGAAATAGACTGTCTATTTCATATAAATAAACTAGGTTTTTAGTTAATGTTGTAGCTAACAAAACACATTGTATGGCAACCTGTACAGAATGGATCTCTTCCATACCCTTCTCTGAACTTTGTCCACACACTGCCCTGAAATTCAAACACAACTTTCCACCATCAAAGATGTAGGTGGACAGATTTGGCTGTCTGTCTGCAAGCATAAAGATGTAAACAATGCCATTACAAGTTCCTTATTTTAAAACGACTATCTTAATATTGATCTTATTTGTCTTTTAATTATCCTGCTAACCACCTGTATCCTCCTGCTGACCTAGGAGGAAGTCAGGTCAGTTCTGATAACGAGAAGTAGTTGGAGGGAAAAAACAGTCAGAGGAAGTGAGCATGCAGCTTATCCTGATCTAGAAATCCCAGATCCATGGACAAAATAAACAGGCTAACTTAAAATTGATAAAGTGTAAACAAATGTAAAAAGTGAAAACTTCCTAACCAGCAATCAAAACTGACTTTCTTCCCACTGAAACCCAAAGGAGAAATATTCCATTTCAATTAAGCTTCTTCACTAGAAAACTGCTGCCCGCATGGAAAAACTCAGCCATCCATTCATGTAAATTTTGAATCTCTGGGGTTCTTTAATTTAAAAATCTCTTTCTCATACATAGACATGGGAGCATCCAGGACATAAAGACGAAAATACTGGCCACTGTGGAGATAATGATCCAATTGATGTGTGTGAAATTGGAAGCAAGGTAATGTGCTATCTTACAAAGGATGTTTATTTCTGAGAACTGTAATCTGTTAATTTAACTGACTCCAGAGACTATTTAACTTCTTCTACGTCTTTTATTAAGAACTTGGCTTCTCTTAATGCTGCCATGGAGACTTCTGGTGTTGAAATGTAATGAACCTTAATTCCTCAAATTCATGTAATTCAGGCAAAGGTTCAAGTTAATGGCCACCCCATGGTGTGATTTACATTAGTTTGCAGCCATTCAGTCTTTTGTATTGATCCTCTTACTGAACTTGTTTTGAATGTTAACTTTTTACTGAATTGTAATTTGTCAGTTGTACATCCTGTAGCACATTGGTAGAGATAATTAATACATTTTATTGAATTAGGTGTGCTCAAGAGGAGAAGTAATTAAAGTGAAAGTTCTGGGCACACTGGCACTGATTGATGAGGGGGAGACAGACTGGAAAGTAATAGCAATCAATATTGAAGACCCCGAAGCAGCCAACTATAACAGTAAGTAGCACAGGAGGAAGTCATTGTTTTGGCTTTTTACTTACCCAACTGGGGGGTTTGAACAGAATGTTCCTACATACTGGAAAAATATGCATTTAAAATCCATAGAGCTAGATTTTAGCCAGCTTCTGCATATGGCCTTGGCAAAGCAAGGTGAACACGGATCCCTTTTTCACTCCCATCCTTTCTGTGCCAAGGGATCTACATGTTCCTAGAGGTGGTGCTGGCCTAGGGAGCAGAAGGGTGCACTGGTTCAGCACAGTCCTTTAGCACCTCTGCTGGTAGAGGTCGCTTGGAAGTTTCCAGTGGGAGCTGGTTACCCTTGTGCAGCCAAAACTCTGAGGAAAGGGGAGAGTGGAAACTCCGCTGAGGGTGAATTGCATACACAGCACTCATAAGATTTTGCTGGCACAATCTGCACCTCCGAGTAACAGCTGGCTTGATCGGGTCCATACAGCTAAGTGAGCATGTGGTGTCTGACAAAACACATCTTAAGTTCTCCACTCAAGTTTCTCCTGAGTAAAGGGCAAAATTTCTTTTGCCCCTTCTCCCCTGAAAATCAGAAAAGATTCCAGTAAAATAACTTGGGCTAATCTGACCTATTAAAGGTTATCAAACTATCTTTGGAAAAATACCTCTTCTGTGGTTTTTGACAGTTGGATATATTGTGATCAACCAGCCTCAAATCTGACTTCTTGCCCTCTCAAATGAACGTTTCTTGGCTTTTTGGCATAAACTTGGGCAGGGAGGTAAATCTTGGTCTTCTCAGATATCTAAAATCCACCCTCTATCTTAAATGGACATAGTAGCATAGCCAAACTTGTCCCTAACAAATGACTTCTCATGAGAGCAATGCATACACTGTATAGGAGATGTATTAGATGTTGAACTGTAGTCAACAATAATACTGCTTATCTTCCTTAGTAGTGCTAGACTCAAAGGTGGTCTGGACAAAAGAATATTATACGGATTGCATAGTCTAGTTTAAGACAGCACCTATTTGCATGATAAAGAAGATTTTTTTTTCCCCTCTCCTCCTGTTAGATATTGATGATGTCAGAAAGATGAAACCTGGATACCTAGAAGCTACAGTGGACTGGTTTAGAAGGTACAAGGTACCTGATGGGAAGCCAGAAAACCAGTTTGCATTTAATGGAGAATTTAAAGACAAGGTAATGTAACCACCTCTTCATTACTGTAAATCTGTAAAACCAATCTGATTGTCCAAAAAGCATGTTATAGTTGAGGAAGAATAGTCTGTACATTAAGAGTCAGGCATGTATTGTATACTTAAAATGCTAGTGTGACTGCAAAACTGAAGTTTCACTTGAAAACCTAAACCACTTGACTAAGTTTTTTTTTTTAATCTACTGTAATAGAAATCACTGATTTATTCCTTTTCTAGCTTTCTCCAACCCCATCTTAATTTTGCTTGCTTGCAGAAACACTAAGGGTTACATCCTCAGGTGCAATGCAGCTGTTGAACACCCTGAAGTGTTGGAAACCACACATAAAATAGGTATATCCCCCTACAGGAGGATCACTCCAGAACACTGGACCTTCTGGCATAGAACCAGCACAGTAACTCCCATGCCTATTGGCATTTGGAGCTTAGCCAGAACAAAGGGGTCATGACTGGGGCTTCCCTCTATCTCACTGATCTTTTCCTTTTCCTCCTTCCACCCCATAGTCTTGGCCTGTTAGAGCCCCCTAGCGGGTGACAGAAGCACACAGGTAGCCCATGAAGACTGGGTGGTGAGCTTATGTACACACCTTTCTCCTTCAGATATGTGTTGTCCTAATTTGCTATAACCAGGAGCTGACTTACCTCTTCTAAGTTACTGTATGGTTGTACATATATTCCAAAATTCTCACTGATTTCCTCAGAGTGCAACAGTTTTTTGTTTTGATAGCATCCCTCTTTCCAATTATTTCTAACTAGCAAAACAAGAATTTTAAAAAATAATCTTTTAACCATATTCACTACGCAATTTACTTGTCTTTGACTATAACCGTTACATTACTAGTTTCACTTTTTGGATAATATGCTAGAAAAGGATTCTTGTGTATCAGGCTACACGAGTCTAAAAAGTGTTTTGAATTTAAATGTTTGCGTTTAAAAAAAACTGTTAAAACAATTTTTGGCTAAAAATTATTTGGAAATGTCCCCTTACTTTAAATATTCAGGAAATGTTTCCAAAAACTGGCCACTCTCACGGCTCTTCTACATAGCTATAGTTCTTTTTTCCTGTCCCACCCATCCATCCATTTAGATACAAAGTACTGCAACATCTAAGAGTTTGCTTAAACTAGGGTAGGAGGATAGAGGTTAGGTGAGGTTAAGCCAACACATGTTAGCGAACATCAATCTTTCACTAACGTAGACTCTGTTAGTGAGAGGGGAAATGGTCTTATGGTAAAGGTACTGGACTGAGATTTAGAAGATCAGAGTTCAATTCCTCTGTGTGCCATAAACTTACTATGTCTCCTTCGGCATCTTGATTCTATCTTAAAATAGAAATTTGATAATCCCCCATTTTGTCTGTTAAGGTGTTTGGGTCAAGCACTGTGTCTTACTAGGAATCTGTACAGTACCAAGCACAAAGGGCCCTAATCTTACTTAGCAGCTCAAGCTGCTACTATAATACTAATAGTGACAGAGGGCAAAATAATAGTAGAGATATTTAATCTGTTTATAGCAAGAACATTTGCTCTTCTAAAATACCTACTGTAAACATTAGGTTCTGCTGGTTCCTATCTAATCGACAGAATGGGGGATCATTAGTGTGTTTGCCAGTAGTATCATTAGTGTGTTTGCCAGTGTGTTTCCCAATTTGTTTGTTTGTTTTTTTAATTTTAGGACTTTGCAATTAACATCATCAAGAGCACTCATGAACACTGGACAGCTTTAGTATTTAAAGAAACAGATGGAGGAGAAATCAATTGGTAGGTTACAACTCTTGTTACACTGCTTTTTTGTTAAAAATTCTAAGCAAATGGGAGTAAATAGAAGTCTTTGTTAGGGGGTTAAAAAGGGCTCCAGAGGTGATCCCCGGCAATTACAGGCCTGTAAGCCTGACTTCAGTACTGGGCAGACTGGTTGAAACTATAATCAAGAACAATCTTGTCAGACATAGATGAACATAATTTGTGGAGGAAGAGTCAACAAGGTTTTAATAAAGGGAAATCATGCCTCGCCAATCTACTAGAATCCTTGGAGGGGGTCAACAAGCATGTGGACCAAGGGGATCCAGTAGATCTAGTGTACTTAGATTTTCAGAAAGCCTTTGGACAAGGTCCCTCACCAAAGGCTCTTGTGCAAAGTAAGCTGCCACAGGATAAGAGGAAAGGTGCTCTCATGGACTGGTAACTGGTTAAAAGATAGGAAACAAAGGGTAGGTATGAATAATCAGTTTTCAGAATGGAGAGAGGTAAATAGTTGTTCCCCCAGGGGTCTGTTCTGGGACCAGTCCTATTCAACATATTCATAAATGATCTCAAAAAAGGGGTAAACAGTGAGGTGGCAAAATTTGCAGATGATACAAAATTACTAAAGATAGTTAAGATCCAGGCAGACTGCGAAGAGCTACAAAAGGATCTCTCAAAACTAGGTGACTTGGCAACAAAATGGCAGATGAAAGTTAATGTTGATAAATGCAAAGTAAGGCACACTGGAAAGTATAATCCAATAAACCATATATATATATATAAAATGCTGGGGTCTAAATTAGCTGTTACCGCTCAAGAAAAATATCTTGGAGTCATAGTGGATAGTTCTCTGAAAACATCCACTCAATGTGCAGTGGCAGTCAAAAAAGCGAACAGAATGCTGGGAATAACTAAGAAAGGGATAGGTAATTGGGCAGAAAATATCATATTGCCTCTATATAAATCCATCATATGCCCACATCTTGAATACTGTGTGCAGATGTGATCTCCCCATCTCAAAAAAGGTTCACTGGAATTGGAAAAGGTTCAGAAAAGAGCAACAAAAATTATTAAGGGTATGGAATGGCTTCTGTATGAGGAGAGATTAATAAGACTGAGACTTTTCAGCTTGGAAAAGAGACGGCTAAGGGGAGATATGATTAAGGTTTATAAAATCGTGACTGGTGTAGAGAAAGTAGATAAAGAAGTATTGTATACTACTACTCCTAACACAAGAACTAGAGGTCACCAAATGAAATTAATAGGCAGCAGGTTTAAAACAAATAAAAGGAAGTATTTCTTCACACAATGCACAGTCAACCTGTGGAACTCCTTGCCAGAGGATGTTGTGAAGGCCAAGACCATAACAGGGTTCAAAAAAGAGCTAGATAAATTGATGGACAATAGGACCATCACTGGCTATTAGCCAAGATGGGCAGGAATGGTCTCCCTCGCCTCTGTTTGCCAGAAGCTGGGAATGAGCAATGGGGGATGGATCACTTGATGATTACCTGTTCTGTTCATTACCTCTGGGGCACCTGGCACTGGCCACTGTCGGAAGACCGGATACTGGGCTAGATGGAACTTCGGTCTGATCCAGTAGGGTCGTTCTTATGTTACTCTAGTGTTAGCAACTTATTCTGTAGCTTGTTCAAAAACTCAGCCTTCAGCCTGTATTTTTCAGAACGAGCAACCTTAACACCATTAATGCTGTTGTCTAATACTTTTGGGGAAGGAACTTGGCTCTCACGATTTATCTTTCTCTTTTAGCGCAAATACAACTGTGTCAGACAGCTCCTTTTGTATTAGTCAAGAATGTGCTAAAGCTACTGTGGAAGCAGTAAGTACAAATAGATTTGGGTATCTTTATTTTTTAATAATACCTGGTGTCCATGATTATAAAGAAAAGACAAAAGGAGTTGAGGTGGTGCACTAAAAAACAACACTTTTTTCCTGTAGGAGCAGCTTGTTGTTCTGGCTAAAATCACTCTGGATGGCCAAACTAAGCATGAACTTTTTAGTAAGCAGAGGTGCATGAGTATAGAGAAACTCAACCAGCTTTTTCAGGGTTTCTACTTGCCTGACTCACCTGGGGATGGAATCTTTCTTGAAACACTGTTCTACCTGGAGCAAAGTACTTCCTTTTGTTTCATTAACTCATGTAAATGACTTGAAGTTAAAATGTTTAAAGAACTTTTTGAAAATTAATACCTAAGACATAACATAAGCTTCAGGTTTTAAAGTATAGGCTACCCTTTGCCATCAGAATGCATGATATTTGCAATGGAACGACTCCCAAAGGACTCTGTGGAAAAAAAACGATCCACGTGTTGTGTTTTTTAATCAGATTAGCCTGAGGCCCTTTATTGATTACAAGCGCACAGGGGGTGACAGCTATTGGAGCTGTCCCCCCGAGTCCGCGAACACACACACTTTTTAGAGCGTAAAACCACAGACAAATTACTCATACTTCTGTATTAATTACCTTATTTGGAATACATTGCAAAATTAATATAGGTCAAAAGCAAAAAGAACAATCTCACTTCTTGTTATTCACAGTCTGGTTAGTTTGCAGTTTGACTTTTCTAACAATGCTATTGCAGTTATATAGTTCCTAAGCTTGGGCTATTACAAATTGTTCTGTTTGGGGATTTTTTCCATTCTGACTCCTTCTGCCCCTTGTGCACAGAAACAAGCAGGATCTTAGTTCAAGGGCTGTAAGCAAGCTTGATCAAACTCAGGGCCTTGACTAAAGTTTAAGGCCTGCTAAATTTTCCCTCATAATTCCTTTCTGATTCCTTGAGAATATTTCCTGTCAAATGCATTGTGTGATATCTAATGTGTACTGCATTAATCAAACTTCTAAATGGGGTGAGGAATTCAAGCACTTCAAAATATTTGGCTACATCTGTAAGTCTGGAGTACCACAATATTTGGCAATTTCTAATAGATGCAAAAAAGTGTGAATAGATAGGTAATGAAAATCCTTTTGGTGTTAAAATAATTCTGATCAGAAGCAGAGGCCAGTTATAAATAGATGAAGAAATAAACCTGTTTAACTTACTCTGGTTTCTAAAAGTGTCATGTTATAGCTGTGTCGAAATTACCTGGTAAAATTCTGCAGATAGAACACTTCATTAGGTTGTGGAATGGAATTGTCACCAGCCACAATATTTTTGTGTCTTATCACTAGGAAAGCAAATACTCGTTGGGAAATATTAAACCTTGAATCCAAAACTAATTCTAAATGTCCTTTGCTCTTACTGGATTCCAAAAAGTATTAGGACATAAAATAGCTATGGCTGCATAAAGACAATAGCCTGTTATCTCCTTGCCTTTGTAGAGGTAGAGACGCCTAGTGCAGAATGCCACCAAAAAATAGCTGGCTTGATTACTTCCATATTATCTAGAAGCTGTGCTGATTTACAGAATACTGACAATATATAGCTGTGTTCTTCATCACCCATAGTTCTCCAGTATTGGCTGCTATGAACCTCTCCATATTTATATAGTCTGGATGTTAAATCTAGTTTAGTAAAGAGATGGCTTTGTGAACACCTAGAAGCACAGTAGTCTGCAGATCTTAATAGATTCCCTAATCATAAGCCATTAATGCACTTCTTATTTATCAGGTACCACCCTGTGGAACTGCCAAGAAAATACCACCTGAAGGTAAGCCTTAAAACCTACATCTCATTCCAAAGTGACTTTAAGAAGCGTTAAGAGATATTCTATAGGAAAATATTTGCAGTCAATTTTTAAGTATGATAACATTTTTAAAAAGCATTGGAAATAAACTAAAAGCTTTATTTAGAACTCTAGATTTTGTAAGTAACACTGTTTAAAAATGTCTGAATAACTTTTCCACTGTGTTAACTCCTAATTTTGTGCTTGTGAAGATGCTGCAGCCTCAGGCATTCTAACTGCTGTTTGAATAGCTTTAGCAAGAAGAGAGGAAGGAATACTGGGATTAGCAGGTTTCTTGAGTTTTAGGAAAAGCACCCCAGAGGATTGAAAGCATAGTGAATGCAGCAGAACGCACACCCCTCTACTTTATGCCAAAAAAAAGTGAAAGGGGAAAATTACACAGTAGTTGTATAACATATTATCCATTAATAGTGCAATGTATGAGTGAGCTGAAAAAAGAGGCTTGATTTCACACACTCCAGGAGTCAGAAGTAACAAAAACCAAACAAGTTGCCAGTAGAGCAATACTCCCTCTTGTCAGTTTCTAAAGCATTTGTTACTGTGTGACTGGTTTATTAAAGATACAAGCATATCCCATGCCTCTGACTAAGTGGGTATTCATCCACACAAGCTTATGCTCCAATATGTCTGTTAGTCTATAAGGTGCCACAGGACTCCTTTATGCTTTAAGCATATTCAATGAGACAAAAGCATTTTTAAACTTGTAATTGTATATTCCTAGTAACATTAAATGGGTTCACTGATTGATTATACTAGTACTGAAGCAGCTGTCACAACTATAAGCATTCTTAGGTCATCCATCATTTTTTTTCTAGATATGACGCTATAACATGTCTCTAATCTTAGAATCTTGAGGTTGCTAGCACCAGTGCAGTCCTAGAGTAAGTCAGTTACTAAAACCTTTTCACCGATTGCCTTACTTCAGGAGTTGTGGGATCATAACTATGTAATAAAGAGAAATGCCTGAAATGAGCTGCCATCTTGAAGCTCCATTACCCCATAAAGGGATCAGTCTCCACAAAAAACTTTTTTGGGGTAAAAGCAGCAATGCATGCATCTGAGCAAGTGGGTATTCACCCACGAAAGCTCATGCTCCAAAACGTCTGTTAGTCTATAAGGTGCCACAGGATTCTTTGCTGCTTTTACAGATCCAGACTAACACGGCTACCCTCTGATACTTTTTTGGGGTAATGCTCCCAACTCCATGACTCAGGATTCATTGAAATCTAAGAGCCCTTTTTGCACCATTGTGTAATCAGTGGGTAATCAAAATGGCTGCCTTGTTGCCAGGAAAGTCTAGGCTCATAATTAAGTTCTAAAGTAACAAGTATAAAGTTTGCTTAAGAAGGGGAAACACAGATTAAACTTTCTTGTTAACTAACAACTTGGCTACACTTGCAGATGTAGAGCTCTGGGAGTTAAAACCAGCCTTCAGAGACAGCAGCAGAGAAAATGCTGCCGTGTGTTTACACGGCCACATGAGCAGCTCTTGCAATGCCACAGAGAGCAGTGCATTGTGGTAGCTATCCCAGCATGCAACTGGTTGCAGCGTGCTTTTCAAATGGGTGTGTGTGTGGAGTGTGAAATGTATTGTGTGTATGTGGCGGAAGAGTGTGTCAGCATGCTGTCTTGTAAGTTCAGATGGCAGCAGGCCCCCCCTCCTCCGATGCACAAGAGCAGCGGCAGCAGCATTCCACAGTAATGGTTTGCTTTTGTGTCCTGGAGCAGATAAGCATGCCGGCTGTCAGAAACAGAGCTTTGAAAGGGGATACTTGCATACCCGCAGCCAAGTGCAAAACAATGACTAGAGTGGCCACTTGACTTCAGGGGATTATGGGATGTTTCCGGAGGCCAATCACAGCGCAGTAATGCAACATGCCGTCCACACTGACACCCGGGGCGTTTCACCCAGGGTGCAGCAAGCTTTATGCTGCCTGTGGAGGTGGATTACCAGGCGTGCTCCAGCCGCAAAGTCCAGGCGCTCCAAGTGCCTTGCCTGTGTGGACATCTCAGGAGTTAGGGTGCCCGGAGCTGATTTAATGCACTTTAACTTGCAAATGTAGCCAAGCCCTTAGTCTGGAGAGAGTGCCAGTGTGATAAATGAAGTGGGAGTAGCTCCCTTTGATGGACAGCCAGCCAGCTAGCTGTGAAATTCCTCATGGTAGCTGTTCTTTACTTGCTTTACCTGTAAAGGGTTAAAAAGTCCCCCAGGTAAAGGAAAAAAAGTGGGCACGTGACCCAAAGAGCCAAATAGGAAGGCTAGAACTTTTTTAAATTGGGAAAGAAACTCTCCCTTTGTCTGTTGGTTTCTCTGGGCTGAGGAGACAGGGCAGCAGGAATGCTGCGTAAAGTTTGAACCAGCACAACATTAAAGTACAGGGACTGCAAACATCAGGGTGGCTTAGCTAATTTTAAGGCTGTATTGTTACTGTTCTCATTGCTTCTCTACTTAGCAATACTGATAAAATGCCAAAAAGAGTCTTGTTCCCATTCTATTTAATAGCAAATCTTCCACTGACTGCAGTGGGAGCAGAAGCAATTCCCAAATCACATTTGACAGTCGGGGGTTGAAGAAATTAGTAAAGTTTGAAAGAATTGGTTGATAAGTAACTCATAATAGCCCCAGGCAGATAACACCGGGTCCACAAACTTTTCTGCAGAAATATTAATGGTCTGTGGGGTCCTGGAGAACTTGAACTAAATGTACAATGATAACCGAGTTTGAACCTCCTTTTTTTTTCTTTTTTTTCCCTCCTTTTCTGACTACAGTGGACAAGTGGTTCTATTACCAGAAAAACTAAGACCTAAAAGTTGAAATGCCTACATTTTTCCTACCCAGAAGCCCTAAGTGTGTGGGGGGGAAACGAGAAATACTAGCTTACAGTTCCAGAGGAAAAAAGATCTTATCATAGGTAACTTATAACAGAATTGCATATCTACCAGTGATGTCATGTTCAAGATGTACCAAAGACATGTGGAGATCAAAAGCATTCATTTTATAAAAGAGCAGCTTCACGTATCTTAATATGTATCTTTGTACATCACAACAGTAGTTGTTCAACTCAATTGTGTACAGAATACTTGATAGGTGTTCACTGTATGTTAGTAAGAAATAAAAATTATTTTGCTGAAATTCATTCTGTGGATTCCTGTCTCCTCCTCCTCCTCTCCTCTCCTCTCCCAGTAATCTGTCTAAACACAAAGCTAGTCTGCTGAATCAAATAAGCCTTTTAAAAACAAATTTCTTCTGTCAAGAGACAAAGGCTGCATATGTTCATCTTGTGCTTCTGTGGAGGAGGGACCAAGACACTTAATTTCAGTGATTGTAAAAATGTGGTGTCTCTGCTTGAAAAATGCAAATACCTAGACAGTTAGGTTAACAGTACTCAACTCAATAACAAACCGCTTACTCCTGTGCATCAGCTAGACCTTAAAGCACAGAAACCTTTGCTTGAGTATATTAACTTAAACAAATTTAAGCAATTCTAAGTGCTGTTGTTGCAAGTAATTTTAATATTACTAAAATTGACCAGTTAGCAGAAAATTCTATTTACTTCATACCAGGGTGGATACAAACTGATTTAAAAAAAAATCTAATCTGATTTAAATACATGTAGATAATCTTATTTAAATACAGGTTTGTGTGTTTTTAAATAAACCTATGTAAAATTCTAAAACTGACAACCTATCTTAAGGTTTAAACCAGGGGTTTCAAACTCAATTTACCTTAGGACCACTGCCAATCCTCAAATCCTACCACTGGGCCAATGTCACTCATGCTGCCCAGAATTCCCTCCCCCTCCCCCCACCTGCTTAAGGCTCTGGGATGGAGTTTGGGTGAGGGAGGAGGTCTGGGATAGGGGATTGGGGTGCAGGTTTTGGGATGGAGTTTGGGGGCTGGGTGTGTGTGGGGACAATGGGGTGCAGATTGGGAGGGAGTTTGGAGGCAGGAAAGGGTATGTGGAGAGAGGGTGGAGAATGCCGCTTACCTGGGGCTCCAAGGCAGGGCAAGCCAGGGGGCCTCCGCAAGCTTCTACCCCCACGCACCACCCCCGCAGCATCCCATTGGCCTGCTAAACTAAACAGTTTTAAAATGCTGTTTTATGCATTTAACTGAATTTGAGTTTTCATCTAAACACAGTTTGACACAAATTTTGTAGCAAAAGTGAATCAAACCTTTTTCTAAAAAAAAAATAAATGTAAACTAAGAATCTGAATAAATGTTAAGCTATGTACTTGCTTAATACATGTATAGGTACAGCGTATTTTCCAGGATAGCAAAAAGAAGCAGAAAATATAGTGTAAAGACTAGGTTTAGTTGTAAATCCAATACATTTTAATGGTTACCTTTTTTAAAGTAAAATATAAAAATTAACATCTTTAAATCACAATTCATCCACCCTGCTTTATAAACTTGCTACATAGATGGTTTTGCTGTTTTTGTTGCTGACCAATTGTTTTTGCTCCAGCACAACTATAAGCGCTGTTCTGAGGGAGTTTGAGCACAAAAGCCCTCCAATTCCACAAGAGGGTGTTTTAGATTTTCAACCGAAGGAGAGAGTCTTGTTTTCTGGGGACTTTTGTTGAGAACAGCACCAGCTCTCATGGGCCATCGGTGGCATGTAAACGGTGACAAACAGGAAGTATTATGGTTTAGGCACTGAACTGCACTTCAGAAATCTGGGTTCAATTCCTTGCTCTACTAGATTCCGTTTGACCTTGGACAAGTAATGCCTGCTCTGTCCCTCAGTTTCCCATTTCCAAACAGAGAAAATACTTTAATCTTGTAGAACTATATACACTTGCTAATGTAAATCCATTATGTGCTGAATGAACAAATACTGTCTTTTGGACAACTGTGCTTTTAACCAGTTAAAAGAACAATAAAAAGCTAATGGATACAGTCCAAGTCCAAAGAGATTTAAACAGTCAAATAAGAGTGCCATCTGTGAAGGATTTCCCTAACTTGCAGCTTTGAATTTTCAAGATGTCCAGGGTCCAGGCAGAAGTCTTTACATTCCCAAAATAACAGCACTTCTGCTCTTTGACTGCTGTTCTTTAAAGCACTTATTTATTGCTGTTTCTCAGGAAGGTGCCTTAAAAAAGGCTAATTTAAGTAATATGTACCATTTCCAAACTCTTACTTCTAATAGCCTTGCAGAGCAAATGCTATAATGGGCAATCTGCAGATTCTATTCCATCTCACATGATCACCATCTGCTACCCATACTTGAGCATGGTATGTTTGTTACCTGATTGAATAAACATCACTCCTTAGAAGCTGGCTTTCAGGGTGAATATATGCTTGTGAAATAAAAATCCAGTTTCAACTAAGTAGTTGGTAATATGTAGTTGACACATTCCTGCCAAACACTTGATTCATAAGAATGTGCACAGAAAGCAGATTCTAGTGAACTTACATTATACAACAGTTACAGCTAAATCACTTACAAAACTGAACTAATGTTAGCTTGAGTATACTCAAGAACTCAACTTCCATTTATATATGTGCATTGCTTAGAGAACAGGTGGCTTGGGGAGGGATGCTCAGAAGAGGGCAGAAAGGGGAGTATTACCACTTACCTCCCTGCTCTATTATCCTAACCTCCAGTAGTTCATCAGAGGGAGGTGTGTTCACGGGAGAAAACAAGGACATGCTAGGGCTTCTCCTGTATCCAGGATCATCTCTACCTAAAGTGAAGCAGGAGGGAATGAGTCTCTAAACAAGGGTCAAAGAGTGGACACTGGGCTATATGGAGGAGCAGCTGTCTGGACTGGAGGCCTGGTCAGATGCCAGTAATGGGGGAGGGGGGGTTGATACGGTGACCAGAGGTCCTGATTTTATAGTGACAGTTCTGATTTTTGGGCCTTTTTCTTATAGAAGCGCCAATTACCCCACAACACACCCACACCCTGTCCTGATTTTTCACGCTTGATGTCTGGTCACCCTAGGTGTTGAGCACCTTAGGGCCGCTTCACAGTTCCCCCACAGGCTGCCCATACAAGCTGCGTAATGGCTGGAGTGAGGGACTCGTGGGCCTTGCAGGGCTCCTCGCGTGGAGCCCCGCTCCGTGATGCTCCCAGGGGCGCGTTAGCAAAGCGCCTCTCCTGCAGACATCGAAGCGGCAGGGGTGACACGTCCCGCCCCCACGCCCGGCCCAGCGGGCACCTGATCCATCTCGCGCCGGCCCTGCGCGCTGCTCCGCGGAGACGGCACGCATCCATCGGGCCCCGGCTACGCGCTCTGTGACGTGCACTGTCTGCTGCCAGGACAGCGCCCGTGCATCTCTGCTGCGCGCATGCGCCCGCCGCGCGACCGGATGCAGCCGGAGCCTCCCAGCGCCGGGGCACTGACAGTATACAAAGGAAGCCCAGAGGAACCCCTCCAAGCGGCGGGGGCAAGACTCGAATCCGGGGCCTGCGCCGTGACACGTCACCACGCCGCGGCCGCACGCAGCGCGCGCTAGCCAGCGCGGCGGACCCATCCCCCGGAAGCTGCCGGTGGAAGAGGTGCTACGTATTTCCGGCGTGTAGCTGGCGGCTGCCGAGTAAGTGAGCGGGGGGTTAACGCCTTTCGAGGGACCGCAGCCCGGGTCAGCCACAGGGAGAAGAGTCGCGAGCGGCTGCTGCGGCGGGGGGAGGTGAGGGGCGCCCGGGGAGGGGGCAGTGGGCCGTGGTCGGGCTCGGCAGGGGGAGGGGAGCCGAGTGACACGCAGTCGGTTTGGGTGGGAGCCGCTACGCCCGCGGCGGGAGCTCCAGCGCGTGTCCAGCCCTTCCGCGGGGCCGGCGTGTGGGACCCTTCTCCGTGCTCTGTGCCCCCCCTCCCCGCCTGGGCCTGTGGGTAGGGGCAGCGGGGTTTCCGCTCCCGCCAGCCCCCGGGCGCTGTCACGCTGGGCGGAACGCGACAGTCAGTCCAGCGCGCGGGGGCCTTTGAGTCCTGCCTGAGCCGCAGGCACTTAGGTAGGGCCGCCCGATTGTCAGGGAACTGGACGTGGGTGAGGGCATGGCCAGGTGCCCTGTGGGAGCTTGACCCCTTGGCAGGCACCTCACCCTGGCTCTAACTACCGAGTCCTCACGCAGGATTTCAACGTTCTCCTCGGCCACCTGTGTTTGAGAATGATGCTGCTTATGTTAAATTTATTTACAGAAGGATCTTTTCCTTCTCCTGTGTGTTTTTGTTTGTTTTTTGTCACTGTAAATGAGCTGAGCTAATCTTTAGCCACAGTGGAACTTATAGCAACAGTAGGTTTCTTTAAAACATTCCTCGTTTGACTGATACTTAAAAATTACTGCTGACTTACAAGCACCAAAAGAATAATGAGGTAGGACTAAACAATACCAGTTGAAAGCATTAATTGTGGCTTAGTGCAGCTGATAAACCTGCAGTTCCCCTTGTAATATTTGATCTTTGCTAAGCATCGTTTTTACTGTTCGATTGCATTTCAACTTTTGAAAAGGAGAGCCCTGACTGGGGATTTAATTTGCATTTCATTTTCATTCTGACTACTATTGAAACGAGAGGGTGAACTCTTTATGTACTACGAAGTCAACCAACACAGTTTTACAAAAATTGGTCTCATGGACTTCTGAAACTATTTACATTGTGTATGACCAAAACAGAGACTTGTAGTTTATAACTGCACCAAAGAAAGTGTGGTAGTGAGCATGATAGTTGAGAGGTAGTTACATAAGTATAATTCAGGAAGCATCTAGAAGTGAGCAGTTATTGTAGAAGTTAGCGGGATGTTCCGTGCAGTGCTGCATTCTAAAATACCCACAGACTGTTAGTACACTAGCTCCTCTGTTATATATAGCTGCTGGAGTGCAAGCAATTGGTAATGCATGCAGTCTTAGAACCTGTTTGTGGAAGAGGACATATTGACCTAAAATGAGGTTTTTTGAAATGTTTTTGAAAATTTTCAGAGATCTTTAACATCCACTCAAAATAGGGACCAGGCATCCGACACCCTCTTTCAATACCAGTAATAGTTGGGTTACAAATTTGAATTCAGCCTTCTGGTAGAGAGGCAAGTATGCTATCAACTAGGCTTAGCATGCCAGTCAAATGTCAATAAACCAGTGAGTGAAATGACCAGTCAAGTTATAGCAAGAATACCCTGATGTAGGAGGCAGTCTAGCTTTCTGATTGCATCGTGGTGTCATTTTTTTTTGTAAGAACTTGAATTTCACATTTTTGAGAGAAAATAACTCAGTTAAGTAACTTTGTTGTAACTAGTCATGAGTATCTATCTAAGGCTAAACCTTTTGGAATCTATAAAGTCTTATTTTTTTGCTGCTGTTATGGTTCTAATAAATTAATGCTTTAAAATATTTGTTCATTCTTAAGGTTATTTGACCAGTCAGTTGACCACTTATTTTGCCCATCCCTACTACCAACGAATCTTGCTGGCATAGGGGGATTAAGGTTTTTACCTATAAATGTCTCATGTTTGTTTGTTTGTTTGTTTGTAGGCAACTAATCGTCAACAATGTCTTTCATTTTTGAATGGATTTACAATGGCTTCAGCAGCGTGCTGCAGTTTTTAGGTAATATTTCAAATGTGTATTTACCATCAAACACAAGTTCGTTTAACTAAATAGATTTAAGCAGAATGATTTAAAATCAGTGCAAATGCTAAACAGACACACAAGCAAGTGTAATTGTTGCTTCAATTAGTTTAATTTGGTAATTTACCAACACAGGATACATTCAGACCAGTTTTCAGAGTAGCTGCTGTTAGTCTATATCCGCAGAAAGAACAGGAGTACTTTCAAAAGCTTATGCTCAAATACATTTTTTAGTCTCTAGGGTGCCACAAGTACTCTTGTTCATTATTCAGACCAGTTTAATCCTTGTTAAAAATGGTTTATCTACATTAAATCTTGTCACTGGATCAAATTAAAATCTAGCTGAAAAAACAGTTTAAACAGAAAAACAACAAGGAGTCCGATGGCACCGTAAAGACTAACAGATTTATTTGGGCATATGTTTTTGTGGGTAAGAAACCCCACTTCTTCAGTTTAAACAGATGCACCTTTTTTAGTATAGTTGACACCCTTATTGAATGTATTAGTTCATTAGGATTTTCTCTCCTGGTATAATAGCAAACAATACTGATGAGATGATGGTGGTAGGATTAGTTCCTTTTACCTTCATTTACAAAGTACCTAAGTAATAAGAGTAGCTTGATCCACAGTTGAATTTTTAAAAATGTAAGACCTATAAAACATTTCTTCCCCTTTATTTGGTGAGCCCTGCCTCATACTGTACAGCTGTGCAATAATCTGATGCAGTTTATAATGAAGATACTCTCCCCTTCTTTGATATTTTTTTAAACAATTCTCTAATCCTCCTGATTGTCTGGGTAGCTCTTTATCTGGGTTTTATGGACAAAATTGGAGGCACAGAGGTTCAGTGATCTTCCCATAGTGTTTCAGGGAAATCTGTGGCCTACTTAGGAAGAGAACTCATGTCTCACTCTAGTCCTTCTGGTTTACAAGTTAAACATAGAATCATAGAAATGTAGGGCTTGAAGGAAACTCGAGAGTTCATCTGATCCAGCCTCCTGTGCTGGGACAGGACCAACACTACCTAGACCAGGGTGGCCAACTTGAGCCTGAGAAGGAACCAGAATTTACCAAATCATCATTGCCAAAGAGCCACAGTAATACGTCAGCAGCCCTTCATCAGCTCCCCTCCCCTCCTAGTGCCTTCCACCCACCAGCAGCCCTGCCAATCAGTGCCTCCCCCTCCCTCCCTGCACCTCCCGATCAGCTTTTTCGTGGCATGCAGTAGGCTCTTGAGGGTTGGTGGGGGGAGGAGTCACAGCATGGCAGGCTCAGGGGAGGGGGAAGGAAGGGGTGGAGTGGGGGCAGGGCCTCTGGCAGAGCCAAGGGTTGAGCAGTGAGCACTCTCCGGCACATTGGAAAGTTGGTGCCTGTAGCTTGAGCCGCATATTAATTTCTGAAAAGCCGCATGTGGCCACGGGTTGGCCACTCCTGACCCAGACCATCCCTGAGAGGCATTTGTTTCACCTGGTCTTAAAAACTTCCAGCGATGGAAATTCCGCAAACTCCATTGGCAGCCTATTCCATTGCCTAAATATTAGAGAATTTTTCCTAATATCTAACCTCAATCTTCCTTCTTGCAGACTAAGCTGATTACTACTTGTCTTACCTTCAGTGGACGTGCAGAATAATCGATCACTTTCCTCTGTATAACAGCCCTTAATGTAGTGGAAGGCTATCATCAGGTCCACCTCCCCCCCTCACCCCCCGCAGTCTTCTTTTCTCAGGAATAAACATACCCAGTTTTTTTATCCTCATAGGTAGATATTTCAAAACATTTTATCCTTTTGGCTGCTCTTCTCTGTCCTATCCTCTCATTTTTGTGGACTGTCTCCCATTTGTTCACATCTTTCTTAAAATGTGGTGCCCAAAACTGGACATCATAATCCAGTAAAGTCCTCACCAGTGTGGTGGAGTGGGACAATTACCTTGTTGTGTGTACAATGTACGACACTCCTGTTAATACACATCTCAGAATATTAGCCTTTTTTGCAATGTCATCACTTTGTTGGCTCACATTCAATTTGTGAGCCACTCATACTGCTAGATCCTCTTGTGAAGTACTACCACTGAGCCAGTTATTCCCCATTTTGTATTTGTGTATTTGATATGTCCTTCCTAAGTGTGGTACTTTGCACTTTTCTTTATTGAATTTCATTTTGTGGATTTCAAATCAATTTTCCAATTTATCAGGGTCATTTTGAATCCTGTGCTCCAAAGTGCTTGCAACCCCTCCCATGTCGCTATTATCCACAAATGTTATAAACATATTCTTCACCCATTATGTAAGTCATTAATAAAAATATTGACTAGTACCAGACAGACCCCTGCGAGACCTACAAGGTGTATCCTCCTAGTTTGCTATTGAACCATTGATAACTACTCTGAACACATCTCCACAATTGTTTTCAAATTTATTTCCAGTCTTTTCAATTGACTTTCATGCTTTCCCTAGAACTATATTTTTTCTATTTCCTACTATCTAGTTACTTAACTCTTACTAACAAGGCTTGAAAAATTTATCCAGTACCTGCCGGCCCAAGGACTAAGTCTTCGAATTGCCAGGCCAGCATACTCCAGCAACCCAGGCCATGTTTTCTCCTGTCCAGTGTCCTGTTAGTTGGATTCTCCCACCAAATACTGGGGCCCACGACCGTAAGACTTGCTAGTTGAACTGAGCTCAACTGTATATCTACACACTAGACCCAGCACACCCCAAATTGATGCTGATTGGGTCCAGATAGAACAATGTTATTGCTACCTTTGCCAATAAATTAATAATGCACAACCGTCTGGATAAATCAGTTTTATGGTGGCCCTGTGCCTGGTGCTTTGCTGAATTGGGAGGAGAGCTCACGACAGACAGAACTACCCTCTGACCCTGACTCCAACTGGCTCCAAACCAGGGAGCAGTGTAGTGGTGGGCCCTTTGTCTACCGTTCTAGAAGATGGCTCTTTCATTGGGGGTGTGGAGAATTCTGTGGGGAGACCCCTCCTGCCATTCCAGCAGAGGGCTCTATGGGAGTGGCCTTTATGTCTCCACTCCAGCGATTTGCTGGAATGGCAAGTGTGCCCATGCACAGAGACTTTCATTGAGGTGACATGGTGGTATCAGTGAGGTCCCACTTCTATGTAGAGACATGTGTTAGATGGCTGTGGGGAAGCCCTCTTCAGTGGGGGTGGATGAATACTCCTAGGGGCTGCTAATGCCTAATGTCAGAAAACCCTGGTTGCTATCCACCCCTATCATTGACAGCCACATCCCCCTTTTTCTTCTTTAACACTGGTGGGAATTCTGGATCAGTGCAGATTTGAAAAGGTTTTGTTGCATCGGTTCACATTTGGAAGGATACCTTCACAAACAAGTTCCAGAAAACTTTTAAAAATGAAAGCTTAGATGCTGCAGAAAATGACACTCACCCAGGAAAGATGCACACTTAGAAATGGATTTTTAAAGCTCTTTTTATATTTACACAATCTAAATAGCATTCTCATTACTTCATTCTGTTTCATATTGTCGTTGTCTTCCCCTAGATGAGCCCATTTACAGTTTTACCTCCTTGTGGGTAAAATTGTAATTCCACTTTTAAATGTCTTGAATGGCAGATTAATTTTTAACCCATTACATCTAAGGATTGGTTTCTTCTGCTCTATTTTATAACAGGAGCTAGTTACACACAGACTTGATGTAGCATCATTCTCTTCAGTTTGTCATGTATTTCATAGATATGAAAATGGCTTTCAGGAAAAGCTTGAAGGTCCGTACAGAAATGAGTTTTTGTTGCGGGGAAGCCAAAACTGGTTTAGAAAACACTGTCAGACTCATAATTAACACTTTGCTCTACCTTCCCAAAACCATAGGTTCATTTCCCAGTGTTGTGTTCCCTGTGCTGAGGGTTTGTGGGTAATGTTTTACACTTGTTTTTGGAGGGTGTGGATTATGTGATACCACTGCACTATTTAATATCTATATTTGATCATATTTCTGCATTAGAGCAAATGTGAACCTGTTGAATTTTCTTTTCACTTCCAGGATTGTACAAGAAATCTGGAAAACTAGTGTTTTTGGGCTTGGACAATGCTGGTAAAACCACTCTTCTGCACATGCTCAAAGATGACAGATTGGGTCAACATGTCCCTACGCAACATCCAAGTAAGTTATCCAGTGATCTGATTTTATTGAGTCTGTTGTTCATTGGATTTTCCTCATCAAAATCACTCATGCAACTAGATATTGAGCTGTAATGATGAAAAATGCCTTAATAGTTTTCATTTTTAGAGATTGACTTAGATTTTTAAAACTAACCTTGAGGACTTTTGTGTAGTGTCTGTCTCTTAAGGTGAAATTAAATTTGAGTAAGTCTTGTAATGAAACATCAGTTAAACTATATAAAGTGAATTCAGAAGACTGACTCAGTTGAGTTAACACAAGCTTATTTTAAGCATAATTGCTTTTCTAGATTAAATATAAAATTCATGTCTAGAGACTAATCAGGATGTACCCTGGGAAAAGAGCGACTCCTTTCCCATTTTAATGATCCTATGAAATGACTTGTATCTACAGTGGCTTCATCCTTTATGTAATAGGTCCCTCATACCATTCTGTGTATGGTGTTGGAATTATTTGAAATTATTAATATTAATAAAATAGGAAACCACCAAACATCAGTTTAACCATAAATTCTTCATTAAGTCCAAAGGCCAAATGGTATTTAATATAGTTGCTCTAAACATGTCTAACAGCCTAAAAATAAACAATCACTACACCAAAACAGTTTTTAAAAAAAAAAAAAAAGTATACTGAGCAATATACTTACAAATAGGCAAAACCTAGGGAAAACTGTCTCATCCTGGTATGCTCCAGCATGATCAGGTGGGTTCTGACACAGAACCTCAAATTCATAACTTTTTATACTCTTCAGCAAACAAATGATATCATAGTCAATTGCCACTTTAGCTAACAACTAGTTTGAGACAATTCACCCTCATTTTTCATTTTAATTCAAATAAGATTTACAATTTCCTTCTTCCCAAGGTCTTTCCTCCTTATCTCTTCCCCTCCAACAACTTTTTCATTTCACTTAGGTTCACATAGAGATAACACTGGTATGTGGGGTGGGAAGGTCCATGGTGGCTCTTTTTTAAGACAGGTTCTTTTTGTTATATTGAAAACCACCTGCAGTCACCCCTATCAGTCAGAGGCCTTGTTTTTAGGAATTTCTTGTTTCATTAGTCATTCTTTGAACCAGAAATCTTCCCTACTTCATTCCTTTTGGCCTTATAACTCATTATTTTCAAGGCCTTCCTTCTATTTGCTAGTCAGGGTCTATCTTTACAACACATGTATATTTCCTTAAACTTTAACTCTAATTCTTTGATTTTTATATTTATTCTACAGTGGTGTTGATAGGTACAGTAAAATATGGTGGATGTGATAATGGCTGCAGTTCAGATAACTCAAAACTTTATTCCTCCTTTTTTAGCATCAGAAGAGCTGACTATTGCCGGAATGACTTTCACAACTTTTGATCTTGGTGGACACGAGCAAGGTAAGAACGGGCTTCTTTCAGAACTAGGGGACAGAAAAGAATATTAAGTGTTGCAGTTCATGCTGACACTAATAATTATACTAAACTTCAGCCATCTTAAGGAAAATATATGAGAGAGCAGTAACTATGGTCTTTTATTTTAACCTTTAGAATTGGGTAATATTTATTTATATGTAAAGTTAATCACTCTGATTAACTTAGATTTCATTTACTGTAGCAGATAAATCTTGGTTCATCTGCTTCTGACAGTGTGTACAAAATCTTTCAGTACACTTCTGCCCTAAATATCTCTCCCCATAGATGGCTTACATGTGCATAGAACCACAATGAAGCTTCCTTAAGGTGGTTTACAAGGGACTCTTTACATAAAGTTGACCTTTATTTGTTTTTTAGAACATTAGAGGTTATACTGAAAGCTTTTTCCGATTCTTTTGCCTTAGAAATATCAGGAATGTTAAATCTGGATTTATTTGTCTTTTGGTGAAGGATCTTTTGTGAAACTTATCTGTATCATGAGGACTTGCATCTTAATTGAACTGGATGGGATGTTGAATTCTTAAGACTTCTCTTCTCCAAAATGATCATTAGTAATTGAAATCAAATAGGCTTCTAGTATTGTTTGTTTTTAAATAACCTTTCAAAAATCCCTTTCCCCTTGGTTCCTCAGCTTTGTGTCTCAACTCTGGGATAGGTCACCATTTTACTAATTCTCCAGGTCAAGCAAGCCCTGGCCTTCTAATGTTTAGAAAAACCTTCCAGACATCTTAGACCTCAAAGAAAAAGTCACAAGCCCAGTTTTCTTCTCGCATGTCACCTTTAACCCATGGTCTAAGCCAATGGTTCTCAAATTTTTGTATTGGTGACCCCTTTCACATAGCAAGCCTCTGAGTGCGGCCCCCAGCCCCTTATAAATTAAAAACACTTCAAAATATATTTAATACCATTACAAGTCCTGGAGGCAAAGCGGAGTTTGGGGTGGAGCCTCACAGTTCGCAATGCCCCCCGCCATGTAATAACCTCGCGACCCCCTAAGGGGTCCCGACCCCCAGTTTGAGAACCCCTGGTCTAAGCAGTCCTCTAAGGCTGATATGGTACCATGGCAATGGGCTTGGTATAAGAACCTGAGCAGAACAATTTGTAGCTTTTGAATAATACAAAAATGAGTTAAACTACTGTTGCACTCAAGTGGCTCATTAACAAAAATAGTGTGAGAAGCCTGCAGAAAGGTCTGATTTCTTTTGCTGGTAAAGGAGATAGAACTGACAATATAAGTCACTGGCTTCAATTCAACTGCTCATCTGAAGTATTTAAACATTTAAACAAATCATTCTTGCTTCTTTTCCTGTATGTGGGCATGCTGTCCCCTCAAAGCAGGGTTTTTACAGGGATGTTTGTTCTTTTCTATTCTAGCTCGCCGGGTTTGGAAGAATTACCTGCCAGCAATTAATGGGATTGTCTTTCTGGTGGATTGTGCTGATCATTCACGTCTCATGGAGTCTAAAGTTGAGCTTAATGTATGTTTCCAATTTGTAGTTTTTTCCATGCAGGAGCTATGTCCTGGCTTTACAAATGCAAATTTTCTCCAGCTTCAAGTGGGCTAGAACTTAACATACAATAATATCTTGGCCCCTGAGAGAGATCTTCCAAGCATTATAATCTTCTTCCCTTCCTCCCATCAAAAAAAAGTTGACTTGGTTAAAGCCCTTTGCATTTAAAAAAACAAAAAAAAAAAACAAACAAACAAAAAAAGCATCCTAAATTCTAATACCTGGTTGTTTGAGATGGAGAATTAAACTAATAAGGCCATTCTTAATTTAACTATTATCAAGCCCCAGAAACAACTTATTATTTTACTACATATACTAACATAGATTTAAAAATTGGCTGAAAATTTGCATGCTCTCATAGGCTTAATATGTATTTTAAAAGTCTTTCGATCATTTTAAAGAGCCAGTGTATTTTACAGTAGCTGTCTTCAATGAACTGTTACAAGGTTTGTACTCACTTCTGAGGAATTTTTTCCTCTTCAAAGTGCCATAACATCAAAAGATCATTTTAAATTGTTGCCAGTTCTGATTTGAAGCAAAGAAATAAAAGGTCACTACAGATAACAAATTTTTATAGTGCATCATGTTAACACTCGTGTTTTGCCTGTAGGCACTAATGACAGATGAAACAATATCCAATGTGCCAATCCTTATCTTGGGTAATAAAATTGACAGACCAGAGGCCATCAGTGAGGAGAAACTGCGGGAGATTTTTGGGCTTTATGGACAGACCACAGGAAAGGTAAGATGAAAAGAGTTTGAGCCTTTGGCTATTAATAAGGTCATGGGGAGCTAAAATGAAAAATGGAATTTTTTTAATAAATTATTTTATGTTACCAAGAATGCACATCAAGATTTATTAACCAGGTGATTCTGTCCAAAAATTATTTCAAAGATATTAAAAATACCAGAGTGTTAATAGGAACTGTCTGGGTATTTAAGACTTGGTACAGACATGATATTTCTGAAAGACTATAGTAGTTTGTCCATTTGGAAGCTTTTTATACTGTTCACCTAACTCTACCCCTTTCTTAGGGATCCTCGCTTTTTTGCTTTGCTAGAAATGACTGAGCTTTCTTTCACAGCCATGTTAAAAAGATGATTAAACACACATACTAAACTATATAGTGGAAAATGCAAGAATACACTTTGGGTGCACTATAGAGTTTCCGCATGCTATGCATCTTACATTTCAATTTTAAAATTCATTAATTTGTACAACTGCTATATCAAAATAGTTGCCCAGATGTTCTCACTTAAAAACAGAATTTGAGTTCTGTGCTTCCAATGTCCTATTGTTCAACTGCCTATCTAAGTCTCTTGGTTCACTGTAGTCTGGCTGTTAGGTCTGTAGGAGCAGCTGTTGAGATGCAATTATGGACAACTAACTTTAAAAGGCTGTATAAAGAAGACTGTAAAATAAAACTAAAGAGATCTCTGTAAGACTGGTAAGTGAAATTTCAGTAGGAAAATCTTGCTTGTCTGGCATTTGACTTCTGGGTTACCATTTTGTAAGGATAAAGAAACTGCACCTCCTTGCACTTACATACTCGGTGCTTGTTGCAATTCTGACTTCTATTTTCTTGATTCCCCAGGGAAATGTGCCACTGAAGGACCTGAACACACGCCCCATGGAAGTGTTCATGTGCAGCGTGTTGAAGAGACAAGGCTATGGCGAAGGCTTTCGTTGGCTATCACAGTACATTGACTGATATTTGGACAGATAGAGTTTTACTCCTCTGGACTGATCCTGTTCACAGCTTCCTTATGGACTTTTCTATTAGAATGTGGAAGGCTCTCCTGCCACATATTGGCATTGACCAAGAGACTCCTGGTTTTCAACTATCCTGTTGCACAGTGGTGACACAACTCTTTTCCACATGACTGGGAGATAACACAATTCTGCACGCTGGTGCAAGTTGTCCCTTTCAGTTGCCATTGTTTCCCACAGAACCCATGGCTTTCAGTTACAATGGGGCTGGTGTGATCTGGAATCCAAAACTCTGCACGCTGTACTGCAACACCTGAAAAAGAGAATACGTCTCACCACTGTGGCTAATTGACTTAAAGAAAGCAATTATATTTTTTAAAAAAAGTGTTAATGTAAGCAGTGTCCCTTCTAACTTTTTGGTTTAACATTTATCTTGTTTGGTCCAGAGTCTATTAGGGTTTTTTAAAATCTATTTAATGGTATTTAGATATTTCCCAAATTAATTAACCACGTATCATGATATTAAAGTCCTAAATAAACATAGATTTGGGCTTAACTGGTCTATAGGATGGTTGTGCTTTGTCACATTGGGTGATCATGAAGAGGATGCTGTAGGGACTGACTTGTGCAATGAAGCTTCTTTAATTACAGGGATTTTAGTTGAAAAAGGACGCACACAAGCACGTCTGTTCTGTTGCTGCCTCATGCTTAGGTGTTTGAATGCAGTTTCCAGTCTCAGCCTCCTAAAGTGGCGATGCTACGAAAGGGACAGTGTAGCTGTCTTGTTCAGTTTCCCATTAGCAGTCTTTCTGCTGTGGTGGATTAGGTTTATTGGGTTCTCACTCTAGAATGTAGGATGTTCTTTGTTGCAGGGTTCCACTGTTTTATAACTAAAAATCATGATATTTTTTTGTTGTTGTAGCATGTGTGTTCAGCATTTGCATCTGATAAGGTTGTCAATGTAGACTGCACCAGCTTCTTTTTATACTTAACAGACTTTGTCTGAAGTTTCATTACTGTCTAGAGCTCCTCCTTTTCAGTTAAATAAAATAAAGACATATCTTCCTCTACAAGGGGTGGTGATACTTAGTTGAAACTTGTTCAAGCTTTCATAACTGGAAAGTACCCTTCATCAGTAGGGGAAAGTGAAGACTCTTATTGTGACACTATGCAATGTAAGGCCTGAGAACAGCTTGTGTATACTTGCCTGCCAGAACCTCTCTCTCACACCTAATAGTTCATGGAAAAATTATATATGAATGGGAAGTAAAACAAATGTTAGATCTTAAACCCTATTGATTCTTGTCCCACTGACATTATTCTGATTAATCCCAACATGAGAGATTGTTATATTCCTGTAAAGTAGAGAACAGATTCAGCTCAAAGATGGCCTAACACTTAATTCCCTATACCAACACCTGTTACTCCTAATGAGGGAAAGAGGAACTTTGAGTACTAGTTCAATAATTTATCCCCAGTCTTTCTTTTTGGCAGCTGATTGCCTTTTCCACAAGTGGTGGTAGTGAACATTAGGATAAACTGTTTATACTTATGCTGAGTTTGTCATTTTGACCTAGCTTCATCAGCCATTCACTGGAGCGTTGGAAGCCATATTTTTCTAGGGTAAGTGTTGAAATCTCCTACATAAATGTAACTGTGGAGTACTCAACAGTAGCATCTGATACTGCCATGTGTCAGGTATGAATTTAGTTTTACAACCAGAAAAAGGCTAACTATGCTGCAAAAATGGTACATATGTTCTTCTGATACTGGCATAGAAACATATAACCCTTATATTTCAATAAGCTGAGCCTTCTATGGGCAAAGATTTTTAAGGAATGGCAGATTTGCTGAAAAGGAGGGGAACTGATAAAAGGTTGACTCTTCCTAGGGTATAGAGCAGCGCTTCTCAAAGCGGGTTCGCTGCTTGTTCAGGGAAAGCCCCTGGCGGTCCGGGCCCGTTTGTTTACCTGCCTCGTCTATGATCACGGCTCTCACTGGCCACGGTTTGATGTCCCAGGCTCATGGGGGCTGCAGGAAGCGGCGCAGGTCGAGGGATGTGCTGGCTGCCCTTCCCGCAGCCCCCATTGACCTGGAGCGGTGAACCGCGGCCAGTGGGAGCTGCGATCGGCCAAACCTGCGAACGTGGCAGGTAAACAAACTGACCTGGGCTGCCAGGGGCTTTCCCTGAACAAGCTGCGGCCCAACTTTAAGAAGCACTGGTGTTAGAGGATCTATCTGCCTGCCTGTTAGATTATAAAATGATTAACATTCTAATTTGCTGTGATGTGTCCCCATTAGGCTGTACGCCAATCAGGGTCACAGAAATGAGGCCTCTGGGGTGTGCTTATCACTTCATGCCTGTTAAAAGGGTTTGAATGAAGTGTCTTTCAATCTTGTTCAGAAATTAATATCAAGGTTAGTGTTCATTAATTTGGTGTGAAGACACTGTCATGAACTTGGCCTTCACTACAGTGATTCCACTAACCAGCTGAAGACTGCTGATTTTGTTGCTCAGTCAAAAACACTGCAGTGTTACCATCAGAATCTAGGGTCAACTTATACTTGGCTCATGAAGAAGAGTGGTTGATTTTGGGCTAGCTCCTACTGATCAACATAAGACCTGGCAACTCTGATTATCTGTAATGGTGTGCTGCTGTTCTGTTAGTGCTTAGAAACTATTTAGAAAGTTAGTACCCTTACATAGCAAAGCCTTCTGTGAAAGTGGTGTGCCCACCACTGGAGAAAGGGAACAACAGTAAATAACACTCATCTGTTCTGTGCACCTGTAGATAAATATTGTTCCCTGAAATGTATTGCTGTGAAGTTTTATATATTTCAGAAATTTGGGTACAGATCATGTTAGTGTATCTAGATAATTCTTCAGTCTTTTAGCAAAGCACTTACTCTGTTATTCCTGGAAAAGTGAAATCATGCATATTTTTGCAAAGGAAGTTCATCTGTATCCAGAGCATTTTATTAAACTTTTTTTTTAATTAAAAAAAACAAGTCCAGACTGGATGATTGGGTTCTGGCATTCTCTATATAAATGGTGAGGAAGACTGCATGTGGGATTATAAAACTGTTTGTGGGAATGTGGAGAATGGAAAAACTGAAGACTTTGGTAAACTCATGTGAAAGTCACATTAGGGAATAGGAATCCTAGTGCACAAGACTCTTGCCAGTTCAAAGGTGAGAAAATCAGATAAGAATATCTAGGCTCAAATCATTAAAGGATGTCAGATGTAAATAACACTTTACAGGATCAACAAGGAGTCTGGTGGCACCTTAAAGACTAACAGATTTATTTGGGCATAAGCTTTTGTGGGTAAAAAAACTCACTTCTTCAGATGCAACAGAATGCAAATGAGGATGTTGGAGCTTACGTTTTAACTCTAGACAAATTAGGTAATCGTTCAAACCTGGCTGGGAACAGTGCTATTGGGAGGTCAGTTATGATGTCTTTGTAAAGATCTTATAGGAGAAGATGCATTCTCCACTGGAAGGATGCTTGAAGTGTGGCCATGGTTCGAAAAGGCATAAAGATGAGTATGAGACCAAAGGACCTCCTAAGAATGAAGCTTAGAAAGCGAAATGAAAACACAGAATGGGGAAGAGGATGGGTTGGAAAAAGCATAGGCCAGTGAAATGATTCAAAGGTACAATGTACATAGTGCAAAACAGTTGCACAAATGGTCATGATTGGACTAACAACACTTTGTGTGAGAATTGTGGTGCAATACCAGATCTCTGTTGGTAGCTTATACAGAATCTGTCTACATTGTACATGACTCTATGGTATTAATCTCTCACTCTCATGAGCAGTAAAATTCACCAGCTTCCTGTCTTAAATATATTTATTAAAAGAATTCCCTGACTTAGAGAGACTTCACCAATGTAAAATGAAAGCAATGTAAATAAGTGAATCAGGTATGGAAAATATCTACTACTGCTCCTACTCCATCTTCTTGATAGTACAGATTGTTCAGTATTTGTATTTAGTCATCTACTTTTAAATAGGCCAGGCAGTGTGGCTTCCATTTCCTTTGAGAGTGATTGCAAGATAGGTTTGCTTGACTTTTTCTCCTGCTTCTATTCCTCTTATTATGCAAATTCTTTTCATGTGGGGTTTACATCCCTCAAATGTATGTAGACTTGTTCAAATACATTTGAATGTGTTTTTTGTAAACAACAAACTCTTTATTTAGTTTTGCCAGACCATAAATTCTGCCTATGGAAGGCTAATTATTGGTGAAGAGGAAGAAAATGAACAGATTCTCATCATTTTACTGCTCTCCCTTCACTTAGTGCTCTACCCAGAAGCTAGACAATGTGCATTCCTTCTAACTTGCTAACTTTCAGTCTTGGTGTCTTCTAGCTTTTTTTTCTCTCACTGAAACATTAAAATATTCCAGGTTTTTTATTAAGTCCCGGTCAAGTAATATATTACAACTAATGTTCAAAGCATTTTAAAATGAAATAAAAAGAAAATGCAGTTTTCTAGTAACATGTTCAAGAGATCTGGGTCTGATTTGTTCCCATCTTGGTTTCACCTGTGAGCTCAGGTTGCAAGCTGACTCCTGGCTAAGTAAGAGTTCTGTTACACTGTGGCTTCTCAAGGGAGGCTTGGCAAGATAGTGAATACAAAAGGAAGCTTGCAGATTGTGTTGTACTGGGAAAAACTGGCAGCGTAGTAAGACCTCTGCCTCTGTTCTGTAGTGGATTGAAAATGTCTGGGTGGTCTTGTTCTGGAGATAGCAGTAACTGTATGCTTTAGTCTGTGCTGAGACTTTTAAAGGTTTCACAGCTCAAGATCTTACAAAAAGCTTCCCTACTACAAGTGTCATGTACTATATTTCCCTAACATTTATTCTAACTTTTAGAAGAGGCAGCAGTGGGTGAGAATCCCACAGTAATATGATGAAAAAAGCAAGCTCTTCTGGATTAGTAGGAATTAACGCTTGGGGCTTGTTTATGCTATTTTCATCCCCCTCGCTAGTGAAAACCCCTAGCCTACACCCACTGCATTTGTATAAAATTACTTACACTGGTGCAGATTACCTGGTTTGAAGGCTAGTCAAGTCATACTGGTTCTGTGTTTACACAGAGACTTACACTGGTGTAGCTGCATGCACACGCACAAAAGTCCAGTGCAGGGAAGCCTTTGTAATGGCAAACAATGTGACTGCCTCAAATACGCTCTCAATAGCAAGCATCTTAAAGCCTTTTAAAATTATGTAGTCTGGTATATTTTTAGACTAGAACTCTAATTCTAGCCGTTGAAATATTATATGAAGTATGCTAAGAATAGCGAGAGAAACGTTCACTGGGTTTCATGCACCAAGGTAGGAGCAGAGCTCTTTATTGAGATAGAAAGGGATGGAAAAGAGAGAAATACTGATCACATTCTTTCGGGAAGTGATGGTAAGTATTTATTCAATGCTCCTCTATGATTCTAGCAATATCAACACTCTTCAGTAACTGAGACTGCATTAATTTCCCCCCTGCCATCAATAATCATTGTTCAGCTACTGCTTGCTGTAGTTTTTTTGTGGGCCAGGGGCTCGGTTATTCCACTTGAGTTTTTCCTTTTGAGGAGGGACCCCTAATCAGTTTAATCCTCTGGTTACTAAAGTGTTTAGTAAATTTTTCAAGTTGTGTGTGAGGAGCCAGATGGAGTTAGGTGTACCTATTGAGTTCTGGGGGGCCTCTCCCCCAGCCTAAGGGGCAGACCTACTGAACTCAGGCCTCGAGCAAGGTCGGGGGCAACTAATGACAAAGTGGATCAGGAGTGATGGTCAAAGGTTCAAAATAAGAGATCTAGGAGGGGACACCTAGCAGAGAACCGTGGACAGCACCCACTGCTCCTCAAAGGTGCCTACGGAGCCAGTGGAGGTGGTGTGAAGCAACTCTGCACAGATATGTTAAAAAAGAGAGGAGCAGAAATAGGCCCCACGGTCACTGAGCACCTTTCCATCCACCATCCTCCTGGTGGAATAGATGGCCACTTGGCCAGCACCAGCAGGAGGCTGACAAGGAGGTCTCATGACTTCATGGGGCCACGAATGGGGTGTGTATAAGTAAAAGTATGAGGAAAAGTTCAGCCAGAACCAAATGAGAAGGTTGTGTAAAAACCAGAAAAGGGGCTGCAACCTGGTTCACTTGAGGTAGATACGTGCCACCAGCATCCCCCTCATGCTGGAGATGGGACAGGTGTTGGGGAGGGGGGGTGAACTGTGCTAAGCAAGTACACACTTGTGCTCCTGGCTCCATGAAGGAGCTGCTAACTAATATCCCTGGCAGGCCCTGGGACCAGAGTGGAATACTGACTTGCCCACTCAGTATAACATACAAAACATTAACTATTTAAAGGTCACAAAATATCAGTCTACTGACCTACTCACTTAACTTCTTTCCCTTAAGTGTTTGCAAGATCAGGGTCCTTATCCTTACTGCATATGTTAGGAGTCAATCTATCTGGTACACCTTCCCTAGAAGGAAATATTTTCAGCAGCTTTTAAAAAAAGGAAATGTTACCCTCAGGGTATGGCTACATTTGGAATTTCAAAGCGCTGCCCCGGCAGTGCTGCGGGAGCGCTGCCGCGGCAGCGCTTTGAAGTGTGAGTGTAGTCAGAGTGGCAGCGCTGGGAGAGAGCTCTCCCAGCGCTGCACGTAAACCACATCCCTTACGGGTGTAGCGTGCAGCGCTGGGAGCCGCGCTTCCAGGGCTGCTGCCCTGATTACACTGACGCTTTACAGCGCTGTATCTTGCAGCGCTCAGGGGGGTGTGTTTTCACATCCCAGTTGCAGCGCTGTAAAGTGTGAGTGTAGCCAAGGCCTCAGAATGCAAAAACAAGGCACCAACCAATAAAACCAACAAGTGGGAGAAGTAAACCTGACAAAAGGAACATGTAGTACCAGTGGTCCCCAACCTTTTTTGTCTGGTGGGCGCCAGATGATGAGCCATGGAGGACCGTGGCGGTGGATGAGCATCTGCCGAAATGCTGCCAAGTGGCAACAGCAATAGGCGTGGCCGCCAAAATGCTGCCAAGCAGCAGCATCCAGAGGCGTTGCCACTGAAAATCAGCAGCATTTCAGCAGCGATGCCTCTGGATGCTGCTGCTTCTCGGCAGCATTTCAGCAGACGCTCGCCCGGCGGCCAGCACACGAGTACACTTAGATGCCCCAGTGGGTGCCATGGTACCCACTGGCACTGTGCTGGGGACTGGAACTCAATGCCACAGGAGATTGTTGAGGTCAGAATCTTGCTGAGAGTTTGGCATGGGTGGGATGTGTATGTGGATCACACGAACGCCCCGAGAGCCCAGGAGTTGAGGCAGTATTTGATTGGCCCGTGGTCTGCTGGTGGAAGACACAAGCTTTTCACCTTCAGAGGTCTCAGGAGCGGTGTGACGCTCAAAAGCTTGTTCCTGGCCCCCTGCAGGCTGCTGCACGGCAGGGGGAGCCAGGCTCCCAACCGCAGCCCGCACTTGGCTCCCCTTGTACCACGCGGTACTCGCCCCTCCCTGGCAATTCGCGCCCTCCAGCTGCCGGTGGCCCGAGGTCCGCAGAGCTCGGCGCCGCCGCCCGCGCCACGCTGAAGCCGGGACGGCGCCCCGCGGAGGCGGAGCGAGGTGCCACGTTGCAATGCGGACACAGGCGCGGCCCTGAGCAGCCGGCTATTGGCTCAGCCAGCTCCCAGCAGGCAGCGCGCCGCCAGGTGTGGCCTCCCGCGGACACTTGCCCCGCCCCGCCCCGCCTCGCCTCACGCAGGGCCCCCAAATGCGCTCGCCTGAGCCCAGCGCAGAGTTAGGCCCGCAGCGTAGGAGCCTGGGTCACGCCGACCAATCCCCGCTGGCTCGCGGACAGGGCGGCCAATAAAATGAAACCCTTGGGGCTCACGTGGGTAGAGGGCGGAGCTAATGAGGCCGGCACGGTGGCTCTGGGGCCGCGGAGTTAGTACCCTTCGAGTGAGTGGGGAGGCCTGCAGCGGTTCCTGCTCTCGTGCCGCAGCCTGCCTGCCCTGCGCGAGCTCCCGGGGCGCGCGGCCCGGACAGTCCCTGCGCCTGGGGCTCTGGTACCTGCTCCCGCAGCGCCCCCGCTGTGGCGCCTCTAGTTCCTCTGCCCACGCAGGCGGGGCTGTCGCTTCTGTGTAGCGGTCCCGTCTCCGCTCTGGTGTCCTGGTGACCTCCCCAGCGCCCTGTCCCACGCGTACGCCGCCCGCGCCTCCGCAGGGGAGGCTGCGGTTACTCCTTCCATCTCTGCCTTGCCCTGTCCGGTGTGGGGAGGGGTCTAGTCCTTGCAGGCAGCTTCAGTGTCCAAGCCTGGGACTGAGATAATGGTGCTATCTAGGGACAGGGCTTGCTGTGTCATTAGTGCTTCCAGTGCATGTAGGAATTCTGTGGGGACCCCAGCCCAGGGTTCCTGGAGCTGTAGTGGGATCATCTTGAGCCAGAGTCCAGGGATTGTGCTGTGCCATGGAGCCATCTTCTCGCCTTTCCTCTTGGAGGAGGTGATAGCAGCAAAGCAAGGCAACTGGTCCCAGTGCAGCGTCCTGCTGGCAAACAGCTTCTCCCCAGATATTCAGATCCAGGTTCTCTGGGCTGCAGAAAGCAGAAGCAAAGGGAATGGTAAGGGTGTGTTAGGTAAAGATTTAGGGGCCTGCAGTCTAGCTCTGGGGTTCAATCCCCTTTCAAACCAACAGGGATCTCCTGGCACCCTCAGGCAGCATGAGGCTAAGCTCCTTATGATGGTGCCCTGCCCAGAGTTCCAGGACACTTTTTCCAAAGTCTTCACGCGAGCTGAGCAGTGGCATTTCTGTAGGAGTGAAGATGAGCAGGAACATGGGGCACTCTTGGATGATTTGCGCTATCTGCATTGGTTTGCCTTGCTGGAAATCCCAGACCTCAACTCACCTGGTATAGTTCAAGTGAGCTGTGTGCTGGCCGAGTCATTGAGGAAAGGTGACACACTGTTTGCCTGTGGTTCCCCTTTTGGTTCATTTTGCCCAGACATTTTCATTAACACTCTTAGTAAAGGGATAGTGAGTAACCTAGCTGGAAAAGGCAATGTCCTTATTCTGACTGATGCTCGTTGCTTGCCTGGCACTGAAGGAGGAGGGGTCTTTACGTGCTCTGAAGATGGTTTTAATCTGGTTGGAATAATTGTGGCTCCACTTTGTTGGAAGGCTAATGAATGGGTTGGATTGACATTGGTTTGTTCAATTGGTCATATCCTGGAGAATGTCAGGAGTGCCTGGGTTGGGTCTAGAAGTTCTATGAAAACCTGGTGGCCTCATGTGCAATTGGTTGCTAAGCCTGTTGGGAAGATGACAGTCAGCCCTGGTCCTGCACAGTATCTCCTATCTGCAGTGGTGTTGGTGGAGTGTGGTCAAGTCTGGGGATCTGGAGTGCTGGTCAGTTCAAGGCTAGTGTTGACCTGTCGACATGTGGTAAATGATGCCTCGGATGTCTGTGTAAGGGTACAGAACAGCCCTGAAAAGTAAGTCTTGATTCTTGTTTTTGTTTATCTTTGTTTAATAGTAAGTAGGACAATGCAATTAATGTGGTAATGCAATAATCTGTGAAGTGCCATACACTGCAGCCTATAGTCTCTTCCTTAAATGACTGCTTTGAAGTTTCTAATAAAACTCTTCTGCATCTCCTAACAAACACTGCCATCCAAATATTTGAGCAACCTGGCAGTTCTGGATAATAAGTGTGAAATGGCCAGTGTGTTCCATATCAAACACTAACTGACCCAACCATACGTATACCCAACATTGATTTGCCATGCCATTCGTGGCCCTGTCTGAACCTATACAGTATGGGCTAGGGTCAGTGTGCAGACAGCCTCCAAACCTGGGGCCAATGAGAGGATCCCACATTTGGATATGCCAAAGACAGACAATATCACTCATGACTGCCCTTTGACCAGATGTGATGGTAGTCTGAGGCCTCTGCACTTTGCTGATGAGGCTGCTGCACATTAGCTTGGCAACCTCTGCATTTGATAAGGTATCAAACACTTATGTCGCTATTCTCTGTATCATTTTTATAAGTTTTCCAGAAGTCAAATATGTTCTGTGAATTAAAATTACTGTCAGTCTGTCTCTGGTATTTGTCAGCATGGTTCTCACCTGATCACATATTTTAGCCTGATGTGTGAAGAGATACTATATTCAAAAATCCACTTGGCTTTACATGTAAAACAATTACACTGTATAGCAAGCAGTGCAAATCCCAAATTTCAGAGAAGCATACAAGACACAACTTGCACAGTATGCTATGAACTAACCAAACAAGCCATGTATTAACCTGGGGAAATTTCAGTATTCTGTAAACAACTTGTTGCCAAAGGTTTTTAACTAAAAGCATTTTGGATTAAGAGGAAGTTAAGAAGTGCACTTTGGGACTGCAGCAGTGGGAAGGTTGAAAATTGAAGACTTCCTGGCTAATACCTTATTCATGGCCCCCAGGCAGAGTGCTACTGAAAGAGTGAGCATCTCTACAACCTTGCGCAGATACAAAATTTGTATCCGCATCTGATCCGTGGACCATGTTCATGGTTATCCACAGATTTGCAGGGCTCTAAGCATCTCCTGTTCCTCTCTAATACCTCCAACACCCAACTTGGGAGTAGCATAGATGGCCAGTAGGGGAAACTGCCAAGAGGTGCAACTGGAAGGTTGGAGGGGAGTCAAACTCAGATGTAGGGAAGAATGAGGCTGCAATCCTCAAACTATGAGAGCTTCTGCAGGCCCCCTGTGGTAGAGAAGGTGAAGTTATTTAGAATGTCTGTACAAAAGTAACTCTCCTGAATCAAGCTCCTGTTGTAGTCAGTATGACAGTAATAGTGATCGCTGCTTGGACTATTAACAGGTGTCTGGAAGTCAGTCCAAGATCAAAGGTTCACTCTGAAGAGTTTCTATTCTCTGACCAGATCGCTATCTCGTGGTCAGACCTATTGTAGACGGCATTCTTAAGATCCCTTTTTTGTGTCTTATTTTTCTAATCCAAGAAGGCAGACTCTCTGCTAGTGTAACTCTAAGGTAAATTTTATGTCTTATCCTGTTGAGTGATGCATTCCTTCCCCTACTTCCTGTTCTAAACATTTCTTCGTGCATCTGGGGTGCAGTCTCAGGTACGTGACATTCCAGGGTGCTGGATCTAAGGACACTGTCAGGTGGTTTAAAACAATCCCTTCCCTGTTGCCTTCAAAAGAACTTTACTATTTTCAGTGCAGCCTAATACAATTGCGTCCCACCTGATAACCAGTGCAAGGGATACTGGGGACTGCCTCAGCACTTCTAAAGGGGAGCTGAGGCAGTAGCAGTAAAAGAATTTGGAGCTCAGCTCAGAACTGAGGGCACTGGGCAGGAGACAGTCAGACCCTGCAGGATGTGGTACTGGGACAAATAGGGGACCACATCAATTGCTGAGGTGATGGGATGTGTCACATGGGGGGCATTTAATCTGCTTGGACCAGCTTTGTTTTACCTATACCATATTGGTGTATGAGGATTTCTTGGGATTGTGTGACACCGATAAGTGTTGAAGAGTTAAATCCTGCTTCCTTGCGAGTGAACTTTGCCACAAAATGGATGAAGTCAGTTAATTTGGAGGCCTGAACCTGATGTACAACATCTTACTAGATTTAGAGTCTGTATTCCTTTCCAAAACTATCATTTTCAGACTTATACTGAAAAACTCACTCTGTATTTGCTCCTAGGGGCTGTGTCCTTAAAGGGAAAGTGGTGTTTACGACAAACGATGATTCTCCCTATGACATAGCAGTGGTAGAACTAGAAGAAAGCTTACTGTGTTTTGCAAAACCTGTTCTAGCTACCAAGTTTGTTGCAGGTAACTATTCTTCTATTTATTGTCCTGCTTGTAGCTTCACTGGTCTTGGATTGGGTGTCTGACTGTTAACTCGAACTCCAAGGGCCTGAATCCTCAGCTGGAGAAGTGGAAAGCTCAAAGAGCTGTGTGTTTGATTGTCTGGTTATGCTTACCTTTAGAACAGGGGTTTGCGTGACCAAGACTTGCAGTTGCACCCAAGGCCAAGACTTGTACTACAGTACTAAGGGAAGTGCTGCACTTCACACCTTCATTCAATGATAGGAAGAGGTGGTGCTTGCCATCTTGCAGGGTAAGACATTTAACAAATGTCCCTTCTTATTTGGCTGGTCAAGTGACAGATCAAAAGACTGGGGTTATGTTTTAAAGTTAGTGGCCTGGCTAGCATTCCCTCCAAGTAAAACACTTTCCGGTGTCCAAAACTGTGAGTGTTATCACTAAGCATACTGTGCTGCATCTTCACATGCAGTCATTATGTTACTGGGTTCAAGCCCTGTAAAGTGCAAAGCAGAGGAAGAAAACACAAATGTGACATACTTGATCTTCACTAAAGATTTGGTAAGATACCGTATCAAATGTTTGCATCCACTTTTAGCTTGGATATGTATGCTGTCACGTGACCTGAAAACTGGTTGAAGGACAGTAAACAATAGAAGTTGTGGAGAGCGCATTCTTATAGTTTAGTGTAGGGATCATTTCTACATCTGCAGGGCAGTGAAAACTTTCGTGTCTTGCCCACAGCATGGTGATGTGCTGTATACTACTGAGAGCAATCGATAGTATAATGTTAATGCAGCAATCTGGAATAAACTGTGAAAACAAACATGAACAGAAGAATAATAAAATGGGATCTGGGACAGTTACAAAACTGGACAGGAAATAAGAACTACAGATGTCCTTACTGCGGCTGGTAGAGGAGTTCTTCAAAGGTACAGATGGCAGTTAAGCACGTAATTGCCATTTGTGCTCTCAGAAAATTTTCACCAGTGACTATTCAAGTATGGCTGACACCTCATTAGACAACAGACATTCTACTTCCAGATCATATTCTGCATTCTCTTTTTCCTGACTTCTTCCATTACATGTAACGCTTGTCTAAGAGCTCATCCACTCCTGCTGCTTATTTACTACATGAATTCACCCTTTTATTTACCTCCCATCACCTGATTCTTGCTGCTGTTTGTCTCCTCCATGCAGGAGAAGAAGTGAGTGTTGTTGGCTTTGGTGTGTTCGGCCAGAGCTGCGGCCCATCAGTGACATCAGGAATCTTGTCAGCTGTGATCACGGTGGATGAGAAGCCAGTGATGCTTCAGACAACCTGTGCGATTCATGGTGGCTCAAGTGGGGGGGCCCTTTTCTCTACAAACAGCGGAAAGCTCCTTGGTAAATAATATGCTTCATCTCAGTTCATCTCCCTTCCCCTCACCCTGCCCCAAATGAGGGGAATGGCCAGTCATGTAATGAATCATCATGGCTGGGTGCTGTTAGGTGCTTTCTCTGTTCCCCTGACCTCCCCGTTCAGGAGAGAGCTTTTTTCTTTAACAAAGATTATACCCATTGTTAAATGGCCACCATCATAGAAAAGGTAGGATGAGGGGATGATACTCAAAGCTTCTGTAATTCTTTCCATTTTAGGATTTCAGAATGTGTCACAAATTAACCCTCACAGTGCATATTTAGTGTGAGATTATTTCCTTCTTTCCAACGGGAAGACTGAGGTACAGATTGTCATGCAAGTCACACAGACACTCACCAGAGGTAGGAATAGAATCTGGGGCTCCTGATTCCCAGTCTTGTTTTACCCACTAGATGAATACTTTGTCACTTGAACTTGATAGTCCCCTTTCATTGTGACTAGCTGAAACCTTTCTTATCAAGGGCCTAAGCAAGTTAATACACTCTGTTGAAGTCCTGGGTCTGGTAACAAGAGACCCCCAAAAATCTTTTTCCTGGTTATCTCTTTGTGCATATCTCCAATTATACAGTTCAATACACTTGGTAGCCTTTAATGAAAGAGTTTGCATAGGGCATTTTCACTGCATTTTCAGAGTAGGTGGGGGCAGGGGACTGTCCAAGGCTGGAATAGCTACTGAAGTTCCATGCCAGGACTAGGGAACGCTAGTAGAGTTGTGCTGGAAGAACTGCATGGATCCTGCCTGCAGTAAGCTGGACTACATAACCATTCCTCTCATCTGCCACATCCTGAGGTTGCAATCTAGCAAAGCACGTGCTGAACTAAAGCATTTGAATACTTCTGTTGCGTAGGACTACTTACATCAAGTACTGAAGTGCTTTGCTGGAATGGGGCCTAAAATTGCCAGTCTCCCCACAAGGGTGTCGGGGGGGCAAATCAGGGTTTTTTTTTAATATATCAATTTTAATCAGTGTGGAGCCCTTCAGAAAGGGTCTTGCAGGGCTGTCTGAAGTGCTGGCGGCATGTTCTGTGCAATGAGAAGGAGCTAGGAGATCCTTCCCTGTATACTGCTATAACCACAAAACTCAATAGCAAATCGTTACTGCTGTGGGATACCTGATTCTTTAGTATGAATGTTTTATCAGTAGAAAGTGTGTATTAGGTCAAGGGCATGGTTCAGTACTTGTATCCTTTTTGTGTTAGTAATTCTCTTTTGGAAGCTAGAAAACATAACACTATTTTCCCTCAGTTATGTCCTCTTCGGAATGGCAAGCTTCTTATGAGGACACTACACTCGGACTTATAAGAACTGGGCTCTGTCCCCAGTTCTGCTGTTAATTAAAATGTGTAGTATTTATGCTAAGGAACTTAAATATCTGTGTCTGTTTCTCCATCTGAAAAAATGAAGTTAAAATACCTACCCACCTTTGCAAAGTTCTTTCAGATGGTGCAGATGTAAATAGCTATTTAAATGCTAAGCATTATTATTTATCCTTCTTCTTTGCATTTTGGAGTTTGAAATGTTACTGTGGCCTTTCTTTCTTTGCACTGATGGCCAAGATTTGGGGAATAAGGTTGTCTGTGCTTGATACAAAGTAGCAAAGGACGTGTTCTGCTTCTGTCTAGGTCCTGCAATCTATCCATTGTATGGAGGCATATTTTTAGTGCTTAACTTCTTAAGCTACCAGAGAGTTCACAAACTCTCTCCTTTTTATTCTTCCCCACATACAGGGATTGTTGCTAGCAACACAAAGGACAACAGCATAGGAGCTACATACCCTCACCTGAACTACAGTGTTCCTATCGCAGTTCTACAGCCAGCAGTCTTGCAGTACAGCTGTACTGGAGACCTGCATGGTTTCCAGGAGCTGAACAGGGCCAATGACAGAATCAGACTAGTGTGGCGGCTCCAAAGAAAGACCACAGAGATACCACACAGCAAGCTATGAGGCTGGCCATCTCAAAGAAAGGTAGAGCTCTCCTGTGAGCAGGATGTTCTAGGGGGAAGGGGACTTCACACAATTCAATGTTGTATAATCTGTAGCTATGTTGAATTTGCCACAAATTGTCCACGGTTTACCTGAAGATATGGTGTCTCTGGGGCTGACCAGCTTTCCTGAAATCAATGGTGTTAACATTGGTTCTGGCTGAACTGAGTGAAAGCAAAAGATGATGAGCAGCTGTTGTACTGGGCAGAGCCAATCAGAGTAGAACTGTAGAAATGAACTGTAATGATTCCATGGGTCCCTGACCAGGCTGCAGACCTGGATGATGGCATGTTCCTCTCTATCATTCCTGGAAGTGCTGTCCCCAGGAGTGCAATTCCCTTCAGCTGCACACACTGACTAGCTAGTCTTCATTATTTGGAGGTGCTGAGGAGGCAAGAATAGTGATTGCCTGGCCATACATCTTAGTGAAAAGGTGGTGTGACTTTCTGGAAGTACTTAGTGTCTGCAGGAGGGAAGTGAATCTCTCAGGATGCTGGTGGTGCAAGGAACATAACCAGGAGTCAAGGGTTGGGTTTTTTTGTTTTTTGTTTCCCCCCCCCCACACACACACATAACAAATAGAAGCTGTTGGATTGTATTGTGTGAGATGTCTAAAGTCCTATGTGGGTGTAGCACTAAAACAGATGGGAATAATACTACAGTGGCAGAGGATCATCTGATTAGACTTTCATCTTTAATGTCTCCTTCAGGAAAGGAGATTAAAGCATAGCTGTTGGTGAGAGAATTTGTAGTTCAAAGCCCCTGGGTGTATTAGAGGCCCATTGGCATCCTACGGATTAGCTAATCCTACACCATCTCTTATTGTTCAGGTCCTTCAGTGTTTTGGCAGTGAGTTATTTGGGGGTAGAGATGTTTTCTTTGTCTATTCAAGTCTGGTTTTAACTACAGACTATGGAGTACTGGAAGGGAAATCAAAAGACTGTTGCCCTGAAGAAAAGGCAAACATCAGGGCTAAATGTGAATGCATTTACCTTACACATTTTTACCATCTTCCTTTTCTCTTTTGCTACTTAAAATAAACTGTTGGTAAAGATTATGTTCGGACAAGAATTTTCAGTCTGTGGAAGTATTCATGCCATTACTTCCTATTTTACTGAAACTAATGTTAACGAGTATTGTTGTACCCCAAGGTGGTCCCAAAGCTACAGATTTTGGGAGTGTCTGCATCTGGGGCTTTGAATCTGGTTGGGCCAGCTACTGGCAAAAGACTCCTCCAGATACAGCACTGATTCTTCCCTATGGAAGCATGCAGAAGGAGAGTGCGTATTATAGAACACAGTTTTATTAATAGGGAGGGACTTCATGATGTTTGATCAAGTTTGTCCTATTATGCAATACACACAAAAGCCTGAACTAAATATGTCTTCAAACACGTTTGGAAACTTGTAGTGCCAAACTCCAGTTTGGAGGCTCATTTTTGCTATCCAAGCTTTTATTTCTAAGAGCTAAATAATCTTACCCAGAGATTAAATGCCTCCTATGTCCACTGGGTGCCACTCATACTCCAGCACCTGCAGTGGGGACAAGATTTAGCAGTTTATCCTGATGCCAGTACTATTCATGTGTCTTTTTTTGTTTGTTTGTTGGGGAAGGGTGCCCCTACTCGCATTAGAAATCCTGCTTGGGGTTGCACTGATACAACTGTCTGATATGTGCATGACAGCAGGACCCTATTTCCTGATTAAATACAAAAGATTGTGAACTTGGCCACTAGTGATCTATTAGAAACTGAGCAAATTAATCAAATATGATGACTTAGAGGAGAGAGCCTCCGGATGGCCTGATGAAGTGAAGCAGCAAAGCATGCTCTTATGACCAACCCTCTATTCCAGGGGTTGGCAGCCTTTCAGAAGTAGTGTGCCGAGTCTTCATTTATTCACTGATTTAAGGTTTCATGTGCCAGTGATACAGAAAGATCTTCTAAAAAGGTTAAAATGTAAGTCTATAATATATAACTCAACTATTGTTATATGTAAAGTAAATAAGGTTTCTGAATGGTTAAGAAGCATCATTTAAAATTAAATTAAAATGCAGAGCCTCCCGGACTGGTTACCAGGACCCAGGCAGTGTGACTGCCACTGAAAATCAGCTCGCGTGCCGCCTTCGGCACCCGTGCCATAGGTTGCCTACCCCTGCTCTAGTCAAAGGCACTGGAGTAAAACTATTGAAGACTTTGAGACTGGAGATGGGCCTGAGGTTCTTAGTTTGGATCTAGTTACAAAGTTCATGACTGTTTGGGTCCAGGGTTTATGCTTCTAATTAAAGCAGTGTGCACACTCATGGGAGGGAGGGAGGGAATACATTGAAGTGTCTGATATGAAGGCTGGAAAGTCTGCACTGCAGAACCATTGTCTCTTGTCATTGCTGTGTCTGAAGTGTATTAGCAGAGTTCAGTTATTTGGCTTATGATTGCGGCAAAACCTTTTCCAGTTGAGAGTTGTTGCCGTCATTGGATAGTATCTCGACTTCATCTGATTTCTCTCCCCCAATTCCCCCACTAGGCAGGTAGCAGGTTGTTGTTTGCAGACAGCTGCTTGTTAACTTATGAAATAAAGCTGGGTCATGCCAGCTGTTCGTACTCACTTCACGTACTACACAGTGGTGTGCGCTTCGCAGTTGATTATGTCTCTGCAACTCTAACTTTGGTAGCACAAGTTGGCCTAAGGCAGTAATGAGGCAGCAGGAAGCTGTATATTCTTGTTGTAGGATCCTCTCCTCTCCCAGATTGTGTATGGTAGCTCATCTGCCTAAAAGAAAAGGCACAGCTTCCTGTGATATCACTCATTGCTGACACTCCACTCCACTCCACTCTGAATTATCTGCTTGTGGGGATGTAGATAAGTGAGTGTAAAAGCAATACCAAATCTATTGCTGTGATGCCATAGGACCTAGCCACAAAAGCAGCCAATTTACTCCAGCTGCAAGTTCGTGTGCAGCCCATTTATCTCTCAGCCTCCTGGAGTCACCTTGAGAAATATTCACTTGGGGCTTGATAGCCCTTAAGAAATGCAGACCTTAGTGTACAGCTGCTTTTTTTTTTTTTTTGGCAGTTCAGAAATTATCTCGTTTTTGTCACTTGAGCAATAAATATCTCTGACTTCAGCTCATTCTTCCTCTGTCATGCAGAAGAGGAATTTGTTTGTTTAAACAACAAATGTTCCTAGAGGAAAAGGGAATGTTCCAGGGCAGCATAGATGGCCTAGCCCTAGGCAGTCCTTTAAATCTTTCAGAAGCAGAAAAGGGTAGATGCTCTCCAACCACAATGCTGGAGAGAGCTTTGCATGCCTCAAAATAAAATCTGGACATTGCTTGCAATGTTCTTTTGATTTAATGAGCATTAACTTGCATTCATTCAGCAATCTCTGGTTGTAAAGTGGTTCTTGGCTGGGACAGTTATACTATTACTGTACGGTTTGTGTAACCCGTATGCCTGAAATAATTGCTTGGACAAATCAGGTAGTTAATAGAATCATAGGACTGGAAGGGATGTCAAGAGGTCTTCTAGTTCAGTCCCCTACACCCAAGGCAGGACTAAGACAATCCCTGACATGTGTTTGTCTAACCTGCTCTTAAAAATCTCCAATGATGGAGATTCCGCAACCTCCCTGACTAATTTATTCCAGTGTTTAACTATCCCGACAGCTAGGAAATTTTTCCTAATGTCCAGCATAAACTGCCCCTGCTGCAATTTAAGCCCACTGCTTCTTGTGCTGTCCTCAGAGGTTAGAGAACAATTTTTGTCCCTCCCCTGTAACAACCCTTTATTTACTTTGAAAACTTATGTCCTCCCTCTGTTTTCTCTTCTCCAGACTAAACACACCCAATTTTTTCAGTATTCCCTAATAGGTTTTCTAGACCTTTAATCCTTTTTGTTGCTGTCCTCTGGACTTTCTCCCATTTGTCCACCTCTTTCCTGAAATGTGGTGCCCAGAATTGGAGGCAATACTCCAGTTGAGGCCTAATCAGCGCAAAGTAGAGTGGCAGAATTACTTCTCGTGTCTTGCTTACAGCACTCCTGATAATACATCCCAGAATGTTTGCTTTATTTTTTTTTGCGCAACAGTGTTACTGTTCACACATTTAGCTTGTGCTCCACTATGACCCTCAGATCTCTTTCTGCAGTACTCCTTCCTAGACAGTCATTTCCCATTTTGTATATTTGCAACTGATTGATGTTCCTTCTTAAGTGGAGTATTTTGCATTTGTCCTTCTTGAATTTCATCATCTGTTCTTCTGACCATTTCTCCAGTTTGTCCAGATCATTTTGAATTTTAATCCTATCCTCCAAAGCACTTGCAACCCCTCACAGTTTGGTATCGTCCACAAACTTTATAAGTGTACTCTCTATGCCGTTATGTAAGTAATTGATAAATATATTGAATAGAGCTGGACCTAGAACTGATCCCTGTGGAACCCCACTCAATATGCCCTTTCAGCTTGACTGTGAACCACTGATAACTACTTTCAACCTTTTATGCACCCACCTTATAGTAGCTCTATCTAGGTTGTATTTCCCTAGTTTGTTTATGAGAAGGACATGCGAACAGTATCAAAAGCCTTACATTTGAATGTACTATTACCCTGATTTTAGTATCTAGTCATTTGTGTTAATTGTGGGCCACTGCATGCCTCAGGCGAGTGGGAACTGGGTTCCTATTGCTTCTCTGTACTGGATTTAATTTGTATTCCTTGAGCCTATGGGAGCAGAGGCCTGGAATGGCAGATGCTTGGTTTTGGATTGATCAACTCTGGCACTTCTGGGTTCCAGAGGAGTTCTGCCCAGTCCCCTTCAGGCAGAAGGATTGGTGGGGAGGCAGGGGACTCCAGGGGGCTATTTGTGTGTGTGTGGTTTGTTGTTGTTGTTGTGGTTTGTTTTTTTTTAAGGGGGTGGGGGAGAGGGAGGGAGAATGTTGGGCTTTGGCTATTACTGAGAAAAACAGAACTGGACAGTGAAGACTCATATCCTTGAAATCCAAAAAAATTTGTAAAGGTTTTTTTCCCCTCAGAAGCTGTAAAATAAAAGTCCGTTCTAATCACTTTCTTATATTTACCAAGCAATCTTTAAACCTTCTGTTCTTCACCCTGGTTCCCTCTGCTACCTACAACCTTGAATTAAATACAGCTTCTCTTGCTTATTTCAATAGTGCAAAGTTTTTCCTTAGTACTGCACAATTCCTAAAATGTATAGTTAAGCACTGAGTTGTTTCCAATCACAATGTAGTTTTAAGGTCTTGTAGTTTAAATTGCTTGTGTTCCTCTCTACAAGAGAGACTCTCTTTAAAAAGAAAGTCTTCTCTAGCTCCATCTCTCCCTTTCCTAAGAAGGAAGGGTAATTTGGTTTTTCATGCTTACGGGTGTGCATACTTAGTCACCAATACCATTTGCTGCCTTTAATTCAGAGAAGGGAAATCTAAATAGAAGCCCAAATTTATTTTTTAACTAGGTTTCCTTTCAATAAGTGGAGGTGCATCCTTTTCAGCATCATTTGTTACTTTCTCTTTTAATCCTAGAAACTAACACCATCACTGTCCTGTTCCTGTAGACTTGACTTTTTTCTCCTACGTTTTTGAATTTGTACTTTCCAGTGTCCATCTTTATGCAGGTACAGGAGCTCTGGATTTTGTGAATCATTCCAGATCCCCTGCTGCTCACTTCCAACAACACTCCCTTTCCAGGCTGAAATGAGGTCCCGTATCCTATCACTTCTATCCAATAACATTTCCAGTGTTACCTTTCTGAAGCCACCAGACACATCAGAATACCTCAGATCCACATGCGGAGGTGCAGGGAGGAACAGCTGGGTTGTGGCTCTGTAGTGTTTCAAGCTTTCTGGTTCATGTAGCTCTGTTCTTGCTGTTTCTTCTGGCTGTAAGGCACCAGCTGTGTCCCTAGCATTCCCATTCACTTGCTGGCTGGAGCCAAAAATGGTACCTAAATGGCTGGGTAAACTCAGCCCTGATCGAGAGCTCTGGAAAATCTCTCCCAGCATTCACCTGGCTCTGCCCCCTTTGTACAATCTTTGATTGCCAGTGGGATGCTACATGTGTGGCAGTGGCTATAGAGTCCATAAATGTTTATCTGCTCCAGGTACAGGAGAACTACTTGTTTAGCTGAACTATGGTGAAGGCTTATCCTCTGTAGGGCAGATGGGACAGCTCTGACCTTCTCCCATGTTAGTTTGCACCAGTCTCTGTGCTGCCTGCACAGCAGCTACATGTGATTTACACAAGTGTTACTAAGAGGAATAAGGTCCATATGCTAAGGAGCAGTCCTGATGTTAGTCACTAGAGGGCAGCACATTACCTACCTGCAGGGACATCATGACTGGATTGCATCAATTTTATTGCAGCTCAGCTGGCACCAAGTGGTTGCAAAGCAGCTGTGGTGTAAAGAATCACCCTAGCTCTGCACCTGCCAGGGCATGTCCAGACTACCTGCCGGATAGTGATCGATTTATCGGGGATTGATTTATTGATCAAACACACTCCCATCGACTCCGGAACTCCACCAGGGCGAGTGGTGGAAGTGGAGTCGATGGGGGAGCTGTGGCCGTCAGTCCCGCGCCATGAGGATGGGGGGGTAAGTCAAAATAAGATACGTCGACCTCAGCTATGCTATTCCCGTAGCTAAAGTTGCGTATCTTACATCAACACCCACCCACAGTGTAGACCAGGTCCTAGAATCACTGGTGAATGACAGCCCTTGGACTACTCTTAACGTTCAGTAGGTGCCAAAAAAACCCACACCCTTGCTAGGCTGGGGTTTGGTGCGGGATGAAATGCACACACCATCTCTCCTCTCTGATGCATACACATGTCACACATCACCCCGTCCATATGCAGAGTTTTGAATGACATGGTGTAGGCACTGCCTCTTGAAAGTGAATTGCCATGTTGGTGGCCAAGCATCTGATCATCAAGTCCTGGCTGGGAGCACAGGACTTACGTGGGTACAGAGACAGGGAGAATGACAATTTCCTGCAAAATCCTGGATGAACTTAATTAAAGTTATACCCTGTTGAATTAGGTTGAATACCTTTGGAGGGCCATTGTATTCACCATGAACTTGTGTATATGTTCTGGAATTTTGTCTTCTCCAGAAGGAGGGGAATGCTGCTGTACTTTCTCTGTTACCAGCCCTTTGAAGCCACCCTTTGGAGAGGCTCACATAGATTATAATATATATATTCTTATGTTATTTTTCACTCCATGAATCTGATGAAGTGGGTTTGAGCCTATGAAAGCTTATGCCCAAATAAATTTGTTAGTCTCTAAAGTGCCACATGGTCTCTTAATTAATTTTGCTGATACATACTAACATGGCTACCACTCTGAAACCTGTCAGATAGACTAGTTCATACTAGATTTCCCAGGGACCATCAGACAAAGAAAGGATTTTTTAAAACTGCCTCAGGGCCTTCTTCCTGATCCAGCAAACAGACAGGATCAGTAAGCCACAGCAGGCTCCAATCCTTTGGGAAGAGTTGGCAGGATTAGGCCTATTGAAGCCCCATAAGACTGGTTGCTTGTTCTGAGCTGAAGCTGTGATGAACTTGTAACTACACCTGTACCCTGATATAATGCAGTCCTCAGGAGCCAAAAAATCTATTATAGGTGACATTGCATTATATCGGTGTAGGGAGAGGAACCACTTCCTGCCCCAGCTCACCGCTGCTCTGCTTCCACCTCCTCCCCAGAGTGTGTCACCGCCGCTCCATTTCTCCCCCTCTCCCCTCCCAGGCTTGCTGTGCCAAACAGCTGATTGGCTCAGCAAGCCTGGGAGGGAGGAGAAGCAGAGCGCTAGTGGGAGGAGGCGGAGTGGGGGTGAGCTGGGCTGGGGAGGGCTGCAACAAGTAATGGGTGAGCACAGAGGAATTGCTTGCGGTATCACTAATTCAGATGTAACGCGGTAAAGCAGTCCCGTCCCCCGGAGCGCTGCTTTACTGCACTATATCCGAATTTGCGTTATATCGGACCGCATTATATCAGGGTAGAGGTGTACAAAGAATCCGTTTGGGTGACGATTTGAGTGTTTCTGCCAGAATCCAGGTAGGGTTTGGGGTGAACTCTCATAAGCTTATTACCATGCATATAGGTTCTTCTATTGTATTTAGAGGGTTTTTTCTCTGTAGTGCTTTTACTTTAAGAATATAGTAGGCTTGCATGGAAAGTGCCGCATGGTATCTTGTAACTGTACCTGTTCATCGTCTCTGAAGAGAAAGCAAGCAGGTGTGCTTGGGGAGCCTGTCTCTGCTGGGAATAACAAGGTGAAGGCAGGGAACTGCACAGCCTGGAAATACCCCAGTGAGAAGGGAGCGGCTGTGAAGGTGCCATAGTACTCAACTGTAGTAGCCATATTTTTCCCAAGGAGCTTAGTGCTGGAGTTCCTCTATCGGATCAGTCTTGATGCAGTCCTTCAGAGCCGTGAGGGCAAGGGCTACAAGAAAGGGTGAACAGCTGTCAGCCTACTGGAGAAGCTGCGTGATGGCTTTGCCAGCATGCAGGTGGCTGGATGCTGCACTGGTAAGAGAATTGTAACTAAAGCCACTCCAATAAGTGAGAGAGATGAATTAAACAATAGTGTTGTCTTTTTCCGTTCCTTGTTTGCTCTCGTGGCTGTGCTCTGATCAAGGTACTATAGTATCACATACCCTTCCCCTAGAGACATTATAATTTTGCTCTGCCAGCCTCCTGGGACCAGACACCTCCCTACTCTTGTGCAGTGTGAGAGGCTAGCTCTGAGCAGGTCACTACACCTATTCTTGTACTGGTAGTCTCTAGTTTGGAGGGGTGGGGCTAGAATATAGCCATCCCTCCAAAGAGACATCTTTCAAATAGGGATCAAATTCCACACCCATGTGTTAGGTAATCTCTGACAGAATTGTGTGCCCATAGCAAGTCCTCACTCACCTCTCCAGCACCCGAGTTCGTGCGGAGTTGGTATGGGCACACAATTCTGTCAGAGACCAGACACCAATGCGTTGATCAACGGGCTCACACTATCCTTAGCTCTCAAAGCTTTAGATTAAGTGTGGCCCCTTTATTAGGGGTGAGCATCAATATTTATACACAGAAGTAAACAAAGTGATTAACAAAAGATAATGGTCATGCATAATCAATCAAGATTTTACAGGAAAAGCAAGTTTAACAAGTAAATGCATAGAGATAAAAAGGCTAATGGCTACTTGAGAAAGGGGGTGTCATGAGTAGTTTGCAGGTCAGTGCTTTGTTCGATAAAGGGTTCAGAAAGGATTATGCAGAGAGGGCCAGTCTGGGTGTGTTTTGGCTCCCCAAAGTTCACCAAAAGTTTAGACCCAACATTCCTCCAGTTGTAGCTTTGAGATAACTATTAATCAAAAAGCTACACCCTATTTCAAGATCTCAAGGGCCGCTTGGCAATTTCAGCCTGGGCCAATTCGAAGAGAGTAAGGCTTTTAGCTGAAGTGGGAAAAGAATAAACTGACTTACATGAGTTTATGAGGGAGGGGACACACTGAATACAGCAACACAGTATTATAAGGACTACTATGGCCCCAACAACACCCACCAAGAGGTTTTTAACCTACCCAAGTCCGGGCAGCCAATTCCATAAGGCTCCCCACCAATCATAAGGTGGCTGGCCAGAGGAGTAGTTTTTAGCCATTTCCCTTAGGTGTTTGGTACGTTGAAAAGTGTCAGAGTAGGTGTCATTTACAAAAACACAGCATTCTTCATTTATGAGGGCGCAAGTTCCTCCCTGGGCTGCTAACATCATATCTAAAGCCATTCTGTTTTGCAAAGCTAACTGGCACAGCTGGGACATTTCCCCGGCCTGATTTTCAAATAGGGTTGCAGTTTCATTGGTCAAAGATTCTAATAGTCCCTGTAGACGGATGATAGCACCCTTCAAGCTAGTGTGACCAGCCCACCGCTGCCAGGACAAACCATCACGGAGATTAATATCTCTGTCAGTTTCACGGATGTTACGAACGTGGGGAAAATGAGGGGGAGTGAGGGAGATGCGAGAAGGCGGTGCTTGCCATGCCAAATAACATGACCCTGCCCAATCAGGGGAGAGAAAATAATAAGCCTTGGGCCCGCACACCCAGTATGTTCCATATAATGCGTTTTGGGTATTCCATTTCTCAAAGTAGGAGGTAACCCACCACCCGTTGTACCACTGTTCCCCTGGTAACGCAGAGGGGTCGTTGTGTGAACTGCAGAGGCACAATTTGGTAGTGTTGTCCTCAAAGGGCAGTGTAGTACTGCTTGAGCAGTTGTAGAAGGCAATTGTGTATCCTTTAATAATTAGTTGGACACCCTCGAGATCTGAGCAGGGCTTTTTAAAAACTGACTCTGAAAACCTGCCCCTCCATGAAAAAGTTGAAAAGGTTGGATCGGGGTGAGGGATCCACATATGGGATAAGTGGGATGTGCAAGGCTTGAAGCCAAGATTTTTACTAAAGGCGGTGCCATTAAAATATATGTTGCATTTACTTGTTCCCACAAAAGTTGACCCTTTTTCTTTAACAAAACACAGTGATCCTGTTTGATTGGTTACCCTGAGATATTTGTTAATTGGCACTCCTGTTTTGTCCCATGTAAGATTGGGTTGGACTGGATTTTTTATTCTAGTCGGTGGCATCCAAGTCATATTAGCAATGGTTAGGGGAATGGGTGTGAAGGGGAGTCCCTGTGCTGCATTTACTGGAAATTGAGTACATACCCAGCAATCACTTCTATTTCCTAAAATACGAGTTTTAACCTCGTGGGAATATCTAATAAAAGCATTATCTTCATAAGCAGAAAATAAACTAAAAAAGCATAAAAAAAAACATACAGTTGTCAGAATAAAGGGTCCTCTCATTTTTTTCGAGTCAATTTAAGTCTAATTTCTGAGAGAGGTAAGCTGGTCCACTGGTCGAAGGCAGTGTCCTCAGTGGTGACAAGAGCTGCTGGTCCGTCACTGTGGTCCACTACGGCTGGCTTGACGTGGGAGTGGTGGATCCAAGATTTGCGTCCTTCCAGGAACACTGCAGTCTGGGTTGTCAAAAGAACCTGGTGGGGTCCAGTAAACCTTGGCTGGAGGGTGTCGTCACGAACGAACTTTTTGGCCCAGACGAAGTCCCCTGGTTGGAACGGGTGGATTTGTTCCTCCAGCGGCACGGTCTGGGAAAACTGCGAGGCTTTCCAAAGGGTACGGAGGCGAGCCTGTAGGGAGAGAAACTGACACGCGGTCATATGATCCCCTCCCAATAGTGAAACATCAGCACGTGGTAGCGCCCCGCCTTTGAAAGGGGGGTGTCTATAGAGCAGTTCAAAGGGGGATAATCCCAATGCGCGGGTTGGGCGAGTACGAAGGTGAAACAGGACCAAGGGAAGTACCTGAGGCCACTTTAATCCTGTTTCCTGACAGTATTTAGCCAATGTAAACTTAAGTTCCCTATTCATACGCTCAACTTTCCCGCTAGACTGGGGGTGGTAGGGTGTATGAAAGGAGTGTGAAATGCCCAGTCCTTGTTCTAAACGGCCAAGGACATGACCAGTAAAGTGAGGTCCGCGATCTGAGTCGAGCATAAGAGGGATGCCAAAACAGGGTACAATGTCTCTAAGGAGAATCTTCGCCACTGTGGCAGCAGTACAATTAGCAGTAGGAAAAGCTTCGACCCAGGAAGTCAGAGGGCAAACCAAAACAAGGAGGTGCTTTTTCCCAAAAGCCTTTGGCATATCTGCAAAGTCAATTTGAAGATATTGAAATGGAGCAGCAGGCGGAGGTCCTCCACCCTTAATTTTGTTAAGAGGCGGAGCAGGTCCATTACGCTGACATGTGCTGCATGCTTTCACTATTGATAGGCAATAGGGTTGAATGCCTGGAGCATACCAAAAGCGAGCGATGGTGTCCACGAGGGCATGCGTGCCGTAGTGACCCCCTTTATCATGGTGCCAGCGAACTGCCACGGGGTATGTGGAGCGAGGGAGGCACGCTCGGCCATCTGGCATAAGCCAGGTCCCTTTGACCAGAGTGGCCCCGAGGCTTTCCCACGATTGTAGTTCAGCAGCGGGTACTGGTACGGGGTGCGGTGGAGTAAAGGAGGAGGTTGCAATAGCCAATGTGGGCATGGCTAAAGGTAAGGTGGCAGCCTTCTTGGCGGAGGCGTCAGCCAGGGCATTCCCACGGGTAACGGGGCTACTATCTTTAGTATGGGCCCGGCAGTGAACTACAGCCAGGACAGAGGGTTTTTGGAGGGCGTCCAAAAGCTTGTGGATGAGGGGGAGGTGCTGAATGGGTTTACCGGCAGCTGTCTGGAAACCTCGAAACTTCCAGAGGTGGATATGACAATGCACAACTCCAAAAGCATATTTGCTATCAGTAAAAATGGTAACGGTCTTACCAGCGGCCAACTGGCAAGCTCGGGCCAGGGCATAGAGTTCAGCGGCTTGGGCTCCCCAGTTGCCTGGCAGTGAGGCGGCCTCCTGAATGTCCCATTCAGAGGTGACAGCATAACCTGTGAAACGCTTGCCATCAACATAGAAGGAGCTTCCGTCCGAGAAGAGGATGCAATCGGGATTGTCCAGTGGCACGTCAAACAGGTTGTCCCTTATCTGTAAGATGCTGGAAACTACTTCCACACAGTCGTGCTGATCCTGGAGGACTGGCAGGTCAGGAAGCAAGGTAGCTGGATTAAGGGGTCCACACCTTTCAAAAATTAAGTTAGTGTCTTCTAAGAGTTCGGCCTCTAGCTGTTGCTGACGATGGGCCGAAAAGACTTGGTTTGTGCCCCTATGCAGAAGGGCTGACAAGGCATGAGAGGTCCAAACCGTGGTAAAATGACCCAGGGTTAGGCTCTTTGCCTTTGTGATCAGCAGGGCAGCTGCTGCCAGAGTCCGGGTGCAGGATGGGGTTCCCTGAGCGACAGGGTCGATTTGCTGAGAGTAAAAAGCAAGCGGGAAATGGTGGGGCCCGCTCAGCTGGGTAAGGACACCACTAGCAATTCCGCCCCTCTCGTGGACAAAAAGGTGAAAGGGTTTGCTGTAATCGGGGGGGCGGAGAGACATGGAGGAGGCCACACTGTCCTTGAGTAACTGAAAGGCTTGAATAGTGTCCAGGGACCACTGCAAAGGGTCAGGAGCAAGGTTAGCAGTGAGTCGGTGGAGCGGTTTGCTTAACTCCCCGCAGGATGGCAACCAGGGGCGACAGAAGCCAATTAATCCTAAGAAACCTCGAAGTTGTTTCTTGGTGTTCGGTAGAGGGCAGTTTTGAATAGTCTTTATGCGGGCTGGGTCCATCTGTCTTCCCTCAGGGATTAACAGGAAGCCCAGATATCGGACCTTCTGTGAGACCCACTGAATCTTTTTAGGGTCTACCTTGTGGCCTCTGGTGTGTAGGTATAATAAAAGTGCCTTACCATCGATGCGGAGGGCAGCTTCTTTGCGATTACCTAATAGGATGTCATCTTCGTATATTACCAATGTGGATCCCTGCGGACTGGTGAAACCTTCCAAGTCGTGGCGGAGGCACTGGCTGAAAATCGTGGGGCTGTCTCTGTAGCCTTGAGGAAGTCGTTGCCAGACATAACTTTGTCCCTCCCAGGTGAAACCAAAGAGATACTGAGAGTCTGGGTGCACAGGAATGCTGAAAAAAGCTGATTTTAAGTCAATAACAGTGAACCACTCAGCATCCCAGGGGATTTGGCTGATGATAGTAGCTGGGTCAGGAACTACTGCATGAAGAGGGACCACATACTGATTAACAACTCGTAGATCCTGTACAAAGCGCCAACGAACAGGGTCTCCGTCCTTTTTAGGAGGCTTTTTGACAGGCAGTATAGGGGTGTTACAGGGAGTGCGCTGAGGGCGGACTAGCTTTTGTGCAATGAATCCCTCGATAATGGGGCGGATGCCCTCCCGGGCTTCCAGCGACAGGGGGTATTGAGGGACTGACGGGGGGGTTAAGGAAGGCTTCACCTGAATCCTTACGGGCTCTGCCGAAAGGAGCAGGCCAACATCAGTGTCAGAAATTCCCCAGAGGGTTGAAGGCAAGTCAGTGAGGTCAGGGGAGAGGGGGGGGGTTTCCCAATTACCCTGAGTAGGGGCCGAATCTCCTAACACTGTCATCAATAATCCTACCCCTTCAGGAGTGCAGGTTAAAGTAGCCTCAAGCTTACAGAGTAAATCCCGGCCCATCAAAGGGATTGGACAAGCTGGGGAAAAAAGAAAACGGTGAGGAAAACATTTATCAGCATAAACAACATTCAAAGGCAAAGTGAGTTCCAGAGATTGTGGGTTGCCCTCCACCCCAGTCGCAGTTTTAACCTCAGAGGATAGCCAGGGAGAGGGGGCATGATTTAAAAGAGAGAAAGTAGCCCCAGTATCAATGAGGAAAGAGACAGGCAGTCCCTGGACTGAAAGGGTTAAACGAGGCTCTTTGCTGGGAGGGGAGAAAGTGAGAAAGGAGCCGGCTAAAGACATTAAGGAAATAAGACCATCACATTGTTTGCCTTCGCCCCCCGGGGTACTGTCATTGAGGAGGCTGAGTTTGCTGCGGCTGCTGCTGTTTCCCGTAGTTGATCCAGGCCTGGGGAATGGGCTGAGCTGGTGGTGCAGGGGTGTATTCCTCACTTGTGTAAGCATCTGCGGATGCAACCAGACCCTCTGGGCGTCCCCAGGGGCATTCACGTTTAAAGTGACGAGGCTGTCCGCACTGAAAACCATTTCCTGATGGCTGGGGTCGCCAGGACCCTCTTCCCCGAGCACCCTGGAATCCCCTGCCACGGCCTTTGCCTCGAACACCGCCGTGAAAAGCTAAAGCCATCAGCTTATATTCTTCCTTTTTCTCTTTCTTTTTACTACTTTCCCTTTCTTTCTCCCAGGCAAAATCAGCTACGTCCAACACTGAAGTGACTGACTCACCTTCCCAACCAGGGCGAAACTTTAAGAAGTAATCCCTTACAGGGGGCACCGACTGATTCACAAAAAATGAAATAAGAGTAGGGTGGTCTGCTTCTCTCTCAGGATCCATCTGAGTGAACATTCGGGCCCCCTCCAATAGCCTCGACCAGAACTTTCTGGGCGGCTCATCAGATTCCTGCCGAATCTGCATGAACTTAGCCTGATTAGGCGAGCGGCGAGCCATTTCCTTGAGTCTCTCTAACAATCGCTCTCGATCTGCTCGCAGCTGGGTCAGCCTTGGCTGAGTCCAGTCTAGGGGATTCCAGCCAGCGGCCAGATCCCGCCTATCCATCCAAGTACGATTAACTGCATTGCTATCTCCCCATGTCCTTTCTGCCATCCACAATCTACTATGTTCCTCTCCGGTCAAAACTCTACTTAACAACTGATCCACATCCGTAGAAGTAGGATTATAACTTAAAAACAATCTTTCTAGAAGTTCTATGATCTTTCGGGGATTTTCCCCAAAAGACCCTGACAACCGTCCCCACTCTTTCAAATCCCATTCTAGCCATCCTTTATATTCCACAATATTAGCATGTTGTAACCGTCCATCATTGCCCATATAAGGTTGATCGTGCACCTGTAAAGGCATCTCTCTAACTATACTTTTATTACTTGCAAGAGATTTGACGGGGACATCCTCTGGGCTATCCTCAGGGGGGGGCATGCACCCTGCTGTATCTGCTTGGACATTAGCCTAGTAACTACTCCTCCCGAGGGTTGCCCCTTCATTTCCTCCTCATCCTTCTGCAGAAATTCCAATCTGGTATCCTGCAGATTCCCCTCTGCTACAAGGAGAGAGTCCCCCCTGCGGAGGAATAGGGGCAGGTGCAGAGGGGACCAGCTGACGAGTCAAAACACGCCGTGGTCTACACCCTTCGTCGAAATAACCTGGAGGGGGTTCACTCTCGGGAGAGTACCTGACTGCCATAATTTTTAAAGATTTCCACAGCTCTGCTGCTGTGTCCCAACAAAACCAGTAACATAACTGTCCCGGATGGTCTTTTTCGATCTGGCTGTTTACTCCTCTTAAGGCAGCCTGTTCGAGAGAGCCATACGAAGGCCACCTCATCTCCGGGTCGGCCAATACCGCGGTATACCCAGTCCAATTCCTTACACATAGTGTGTACAACTTTTTCCTAGACATTCCTGTCTGTACTGGGAGTTTCCCTTCGTTCCATAACTTATTTACAATCCCCAACGGACTCTCAAGAGGCACGCTAGTCCCTTGACCCATGGTGTCTGACAGGAGCCCTCCAACTGGCGTTTACCCTGCTGTCCAATACACGACCCCTCAATATTGAATTGGCTGGGAGAAATCTCCTGTGGCGCCTTGCCAATTCATATATGAGTGGTCTGACCACTGGACAGAGGTACCGCACCAGAAGGAATCCCGGACGAGCCCCCAAATTGTTAGGTAATAAAGCAAGTCCTCACTCACCTCTCCAGCACCCGAGTTCGTGCGGAGTTGGTATGGGCACACAATTCTGTCAGAGACCAGACACCAATGCGTTGATCAACGGGCTCACACTATCCTTAGCTCTCAAAGCTTTAGATTAAGTGTGGCCCCTTTATTAGGGGTGAGCATCAATATTTATACACAGAAGTAAACAAAGTGATTAACAAAAGATAATGGTCATGCATAATCAATCAAGATTTTACAGGAAAAGCAAGTTTAACAAGTAAATGCATAGAGATAAAGGCTAATGGCTACTTGAGAAAGGGGGTGTCATGAGTAGTTTGCAGGTCAGTGCTTTGTTCGATAAAGGGTTCAGAAAGGATTATGCAGAGACAGCCAGTCTGGGTGTGTTTTGGCTCCCCAAAGTTCACCAAAAGTTTAGACCCAACACATGTATTAGATGTTCTTTCAGCCCAGACTTGTAGGTGCTGTAACTGACACACCAGAGCTGCTCTCCTGACAGCCCGGTACTTTTATTGTAGCACAGAGAACAGGTTCATGGATACTCCTATGTCCCTTTCTGCAGTGTTTTCCAGATCTGTTTTAAGCTGTGTATATCATAGTGTCATTTAGTTACAACTAATAGTGCCATATACTGTGTACGCCAAAGCCATCCTCTCTCCAAGTCAGGCCAATAGTGCTTTGCTTATGCAAGATTCTTCTGCTCTCTCAAGTGCCCCTATGTTAATAGTAGCCCTTCCCAGCCCTTCATAAAAGGCTTTTCAGCTGTAGATGCCAGTGTTGTGTAAAGCCCTGTTCCAACAAACTCACATATAAAGGGATGAGGGGGTTTGCCCGAGTTCTCACAGCAAGGCCAGGGCAGAGCCAGAACTCAGGTCTCCTGTGCTCTGTCTACCATAGTGCTTCCCTGTAGATAAAAAGGATGTGGGATTGGTCTTGAGGGCACAACTGAAGCGGAAGAGGGCATCTGACCAGGCTCAAGTGAGCTGGTATACTACTGAGAGAGAGAGAGAAAAGGCAATTTTTTACAAAAAGACGGTTACTCACCTTTGTAACTGTTGTTCTTCGAGATGTGTTGCTCACATCCATTCCAGTTAGGTGTGCGCGCCGTGCGTGCACGTTCGTCGGAAACTTTTTACCCTAGCAACTCCAGTGGGCCGGCAGGTCGCCCCCTGGAGTGGCGCCGCCATGGCGCCCAATATATATCCCTGCCGGCCCGCCCGCTCCTCAGTTCCTTCTTGCCGGCTACTCCGACAGTGGGGAAGGAGGGCGGGTGTGGAATGGATGTGAGCAACACATCTCGAAGAACAACAGTTACAAAGGTGAGTAGCCGTCTTTTCTTCTTCGAGTGATTGCTCACATCCATTCCAGTTAGGTGACTCCCAAGCCATACCTAGGCGGTGGGGTCGGAGTGAGAAGTCGCGGCACGGAGCACTGCAGTTCCGAAGGCCGCATCCTCCCTCGACTGCTGGACCAGGGCGTAGTGGGAAGCAAAGGTGTGGACCGATGACCAGGTCGCTGCCCGACAGATTTCCTGGATGGGCACACGGGTGAGGAAAGCCAGCGACGACGCCTGCGCCCTGGTAGAATGCGCAGTCACACGGCCCGTAGGGACATGGGCCAAGTCATAACAGGTCCTGATACAGGACGTAACCCAAGAGGATACCCTCTGGGAGGAGATAGGAAGCCCTTTCATACGATCTGCTACCGCCACAAAAAGCTGGGGGGATTTTCGGAAGGGCTTAGTCCTCTCTATGTAGAACGCGAGAGCCCTACGGACATCCAGCGAGTGGAGCTGCTGCTCCCTGCCTGAGGAGTGAGGTTTTGGGAAAAAAACCGGAAGGAAAATCTCTTGGTTGACGTGGAAGGCTGAGACCACCTTGGGCAGAAAAGCAGGGTGTGGTCTCAGCTGCACCTTGTCCTTGTGGAAGACCGTATATGGGGGGTCTACCACAAGAGCTCGGAGCTCCGACACCCGTCTAGCTGAGGTGATAGCCACTAGAAAGGCAGTTTTCCAAGAGAGGTAGAGCAGGGAGCAAGTAGCTAACGGCTCAAAGGGGGGCCCCATGAGCCGGGACAACACCAGGTTAAGATCCCAGGTTGGAGCAGGGGGACGGACGTTAGGGAATAAACGTTCCAGCCCTTTAAGGAATCTCGACACCGTCGGGTGAGAAAAAACGGAGCGACCGTCCGCACCCGGGTGAAAGGTGGAGATAGCTGCTAGGTGGACTCGCAATGACGATAAGGCCAGACCTTGCCCTTTGAGGGACCAAACGTAGTCTAAGATTTCGGTTATCGAAACTTCCATAGGGCGGAGATTTCTCTCTACGCACCAACAGGAGAAGCGCTTCCATTTCGCCGAATATGTGGCTCTTGTGGACGGTTTCCTGCTGCTCAAGAGCACCTCTCTCACAGGCGTGGAGCAGCGCAGCTCGGAACCAGTCAGCCACGCAGGAGCCACGCCGCTAGGTGCAGCGACTGCAGGTCTGGGTGACAGAGGGTCCCGTGGTCCTGGGTAATCAGGTCCGGATGAAGGGGCAGGGGAACTGGGTCAGCTATGGCCAAGTCCAGCAGCATGGTGTACCAGTGCTGCCTGGGCCATGCCGGGGCCACCATGATCACGAGAGCCCTGTCTCTGCGCACCTTCAGGAGGACCTTGTGGACCAGAGGGAACGGGGGAAACGCATAGTACAGGTGGGTTGACCACTGGATGAGGAAGGCATCCGCTATCGACCCCGGCTCCCTGCCCTGAAAGGAGCAGAACGCTTGGCACTTCCTGTTCCCCTTGGACGCGAAGAGGTCCACCCGGGGATAACCCCACCTCCGGAAAATGGAGAGAGCGACGTCCGGGCGAAGGGACCACTCGTGTGACAGGAAGGATCTGCTCAATCGATCCGCCAGTGTGTTCCGTACTCCAGGGAGGAAGGAAGCCCTGAGGTGAATGGAGTGGGCTACGCAAAAGTCCCAGAGTCGTATCGCCTCGTGGCACAGGGAGGAGGACCTGGTGCCGCCCTGCTTGTTGATATAGTACATGGTCGTCGTGTTGTCCGTGAACACGGCGACACAACGACCCTGAAGCTGATGACAGAACGCTTGACAAGCAAGGCGGACCGCTCTCAACTCCCACATGTTGATGTGTAGCCCCACCTCCTCCTGGGACCACAGGCCCTGTGTCCGCAGGGCCCCTAGGTGGGCCCCCCAGCCTAGATCTGAGGCATCCGTTGTCAGGGATACCGAGGGCTGAGAGGGGTGGAAGGGAAGACCCGCACATAATACGGACTGGTCTAACCACCAGCCGAGAGAATCTAAGACCTTCTGGGGGATTGTGACTAACATGTCTAACGGTTGCCTTGCCGGCCTGTAATGACTGATAAGCCACAGCTGGAGAGGCCTCATGTGGAGCCGAGCGTAGTCGGTCACAAAGGTGCACGCCGCCATGTGGCCTAACAGGGTTAGACATGTCCTCACTGACGTCAATGGGGCTGACCGCAAACGTTGAACGATCGCCGCCATGGTCTGGAACCGTTGCAGAGGCAGCGAGGCCCTGCCCACAGTGGCGTCCAGGACGGCCCCGATAAATTCCACCTTCTGCGTGGGCCTCAGGGTGGACTTGTCTGTGTTTATCAAGAGGCCCAGACTTGCAAACATGCCGGTGATCACGCGGACATGGCTGTTGACTTGCTGTTCCGACGTGCCCCGAATCAACCAGTCGTCCAGATAAGGGAACACGTGGACACGGTTGCGCCGAAGATGTGCCACGACAACTGCCATGCATTTTGTAAACACCCTCGGGGCCGTGGACAGGCCGAATGGGAGGACTGCAAATTGATAATGAAGAGCCCCCACAACGAAGCGGAGAAAGCGTCTGTGGCGCGGCCAAATGGCAATGTGGAAATACGCGTCCTGCATGTCGAGGGCGGCGTACCAGTCTCCCGGATCCAGGGATGGAATAATGGTCCCCAGGGATACCATGCGGAACTTCAACTTCACGAGGTATTTGTTGAGTTCTCGCAGGTCGAGGATAGGCCTGAGGCCCCCCTTGGCCTTGGGGATCAGAAAGTAGCGGGAATAAAACCCCTTGCCTTTCTCGTTTTCCAGAACCGCCTCTATAGCTCCTTTGCTGAGGAGCGTCTGCACCTCCTGCCGAAGGAATTGCTCGTGAGAGGGGTCCCTGAAGAGGGACGAGGAAGGAGGGCGGGAAGGAGGAAATGAAACAAACTGCAGGCGGTATCCCGTCTGCACCATGCTTAAGACCCAGCGGTCCGATGTTATTTGGGACCACGCCGGGAGGAAAAACGAAAGGCGGTTGGAAAACGGGGGGGAAGGATCCATAGGGGAAACTGTTACCGCGCCCGAGGGCACCTTCAAAATGAAGGCTTAGGACCAGGCGGGGGTTTTGAGGAGCCTTGGTTCTGCCCCCCTTGGTTCCCCGACTGCCTGCGCCTTCCGTTCCTGCCGCGGCGCCTGTAAAGGTCCTGCCGCTGGCGGAACTGGGAAAACGGCCTACGTTGTTGCTGTTGTTGTGACCTAAAGGGTCTACACTGCGTCACGGGGGTGTGCATCCCGAGGGACCGCATAATGACCCGGTTGTCTTTTAGACTCTTGAGTCTGGGGTCTGTCTTATCAGAAAACAGGCCCTGGCCTTCGAAAGGAAGGTCCTGTATAGTATGCTGGAGCTCCGGCGGAAGGCCGGAAACCTGCAGCCAGGAGATGCGACGCATCGTAACTCCTGATGCGAGGGTACGGGCAGCCGAGTCCGCAGCGTCCAAGGAGGCTTGTAAGGCCGTGCGTGCGACCTTCTTGCCTTCGTCCAAGATGGCCGTAAACTCTTGGCGAGCATCCTGTGGCAGCAGCTCCTTAAATTTGTCCACTGCCACCCAGGAATTAAAGGCATATCTGCTCAGCAGGGCCTGCTGGTTGGAGACCCTGAGCTGCAGCGCCCCAGCCGAATACACCTTACGGCCAAGGAGGTCCATCCGCCTGGCTTCTCTGGATTTGGGGGCTGGAGCCTCCTGGCCGTGACGCTCCCTATCGTTCACTGATTGCACCACCAGTGAACCCGGAGTCGGGTGTACATGGAGATATTCGTATCCCCTAGAAGGGGCCATGTACTTCCTCTCGACTCCTTTCGCTGTCGGAGGGATGGAGGCCGGGAACTGCCAGATGGTATTGGCGTTGGCCTGGATGGTCCGTATGAAGGGCAGGGCGACCCTGGTGGGAGCATCAGAAGAGAGGATGGTTACAATTGGATCCTCTATCTCCGAGACCTCCTCTGCCTGCAGACTCAGATTTTGAGCCAATCGCCTGAGGAGGTCTTGGTGCGCCCTGAGATCCAGCGGGGGGGGAGTGTTGGAGGAGGTACCCGCCACCGCCTCATCCGGGGAGGAGGATGATGAGACCCCAGGCACGAGAGTGTCTAACTGAGGGTCTTCCTCAGCCCTCGCCTCTGCCTCCGGAGCCGCAGCGGAGTCCTGCTGCTTGGACCCTTCCTCCCCTTCCGGGGAGGGAGGGGGGCGAGACAACGAGGCTTCAGGGGCCCTACGCTCCGCAGTCGCCGGTCTAGCCGGGAGCTGCTGGGGGCCCTGGGCCTGATGGTATGCCCAGGGTGTCCAGAATCCCCACTGTTGTGGGCCTTGGTCCTGCAGCGGCGGATCACCGAACAGCGCCGCCTGCCGGTCGGTGCCCAGCGCATACCCGCTGTCCGTCTGGGAGGATACGGACGGCTGTCTCGAGGGCCATGGTGGGGCCGACCCTGGATGGTAAGGGTCTGCGCGGGCCGGCACGGAGGATCGTCTCGGTGCCGGGGACCGGTGCCGGGAGTCATATCGGTGCCGGGATCGGGACCGGGATCTGTCACGGTGCCGGGATCCTGATCGGTACCGGGCGCCGCTTCGTTGCCGGGACCTGCCACCAGCTCGGTGCCGGGAGGTCGACCGGGACCTACCACCAGCTCGGTGCCGGGAGGGAGACCGAGACCGGGACCTGCCACCAGCTCGGTGCCGGGAGGTCGACCGGTGCGGCGAGTAGCGTCGGGACCTGCTCCTGGAATCGCGGTGCCGGTGTCGACGACTGGAGCCTGACCGCGACCGTCTCGATGCCGACCGGTGCCGCGAGTGCGACCGGTACCGCTGAGGGGAGCGGTGCCGGGACTGCGAGCGGCGTCGGGATCTGGAGCGCCCAAGACGTCGGGACCTGGATCGTGAACGACTGTCTCTGGGCGGTGCCGACATCATGGGCTTGCCTCTGGACACGACCCGCACCGGAGGTACCGGGGGTGGCAGCCGAGTGGGCTCAGTCAGGGCAATAAGGTCCCGAGCCGAGGCGAAGGTCTCCGGTGTGGATGGGACCACTATCTCAACCCCAGATCTCATGGGGGAGCTCGGCGGCACCGGACTCAACGGACCCGCCGGGCCCGGAGTCAACGGTGCTGACGGTGCCGGCGGCGCCGCGGCCGATGTCGAGGCCGGGCGCTCTAGCCGGGTCTGCCTGGCCGGAGTATCAGACTTCGACGGCCTTGGCTCTGACTCCAGTGCCGGAGAGGGTCGGTGCCGAGGAGTCTTCTCGGTGCCGGAGCGATCCGGTGCCGGTGCCGATACCACGGCCTGCGAAGCCGTCGGGTCAAGTGCCGCCTCCATTAGGAGAGTTCGGAGCCTTTGATCCCTCTCCTTCTTTGTCCTCGGCTTAAAAGCCTTACAGATGCGGCACTTGTCGGATCTGTGCGATTCCCCGAGGCACTTCAGGCACGCTTCGTGGGGATCGCTGGTAGGCATGGGCTTCTTGCAGGCCGCACACTGCTTGAAGCCCGGCGAAACAGGCATGAGCCTGGCGCCGGGTGCCGGGAAGGGCTAAGCCCCCGGCGAAGAACTACTTAACAACTATTTAACTTAACTATCTACTTAACAAACTAATTAACAACTATAATGGAACTAGAGATGAACGACAGATAAACGATAGAGAACTAGGAGAGCTAGGGACGTGGAGGACAGTTATGCCGCGCTCCACAGTTCCAACGACCGACACGGCGGTAAGAAGGAACTGAGGAGCGGGCGGGCCGGCAGGGATATATATTGGGTGCCATGGCGGCGCCACTCCAGGGGGCGACCTGCCGGCCCACTGGAGTTGCTAGGGTAAAAAGTTTCCGACGAACGTGCACGCGCAGCGCGCACACCTAACTGGAATGGATGTGAGCAATCACTCGAAGAAGAACCCACATTAGCTTCCTCCTTGCATTTTCAGCAACAAAAGAGATACAAACAGTTCATTAGTTCCTCTCAGGACTGACTCTTCAGGGGCAAAGGAAGCTGCACTCTGGCAGACATGACATGAACTCTGCTGAGGGAGAAACACTTAGGGCTTGTCTACATCACAAAGTTGCAGCGCTGGTGAGGGGGTTACAGCGCTGCAACTTAGGAGGTGTACACATCTGCAGGGCATCACCAGCGCTGCAACTCCCTGTTTGCAGCGCTGGCCGTACTCCCGTTTTGTCTCGGGTGTAGAGGATCCAGCGCTGGTGATCCAGCGCTGGTAATCAAGTGTAGACACTTACCAGCGCTTTTCTTGACCTCCGTGGAATAAGCAGGTATCCCAGCATACCTGAGGAAGCCTCTGGTAATCAAGCAGGTCTCCTTCCCTGGTTTGCTCTCGTGTTCCCCGAACCCCCGAGCAAGCAGGTCTCCTTCCCTGCGGTTTGCTCTCGCGTTCCCCGAACCCCCGTGCAAGCAGGTCTCCTTCCCTGCGGTTTGCAGGGGGGTTCGGGAAACGCGAGAGCAAACCGCGGCGAAGCTGGTCTCCTTCCCCGGTTTGCTCTCGCGTTCCCCGAACCCCCATGCAAGCAGGTCTCCTTCCCCGCGGTTTGCAGGGGGGTTCGGGGAACGCGAGAGCAAACCGCGGCGAAGCTGGTCTCCTTCCCCGGTTTGCTCTCGCGTTCCCCGAACCCCCGTGCAAGCAGGTCTCCTTCCCTGCGGTTTGCTCTCGCGTTCCCCGAATCCCTGAGCAAGCAGGTCGCCTTCCCTGCGGTTTGCAGGGGGGTTCGGGGAACGCGAGAGCAAACCGCGGCGCAGCTGGTCTCCTTCCCTGCGGTTTGCTCTCGCGTTCCCCGAACCCCCGTGCAAGCAGGTCTCCTTCCCTGCGGTTTGCAGGGGGGTTCGGGGAACGCGAGAGCAAACCGCGGCGAAGCTGGTCTCCTTCCCCGGTTTGCTCTCGCGTTCCCCGAACCCCCATGCAAGCAGGTCTCCTTCCCCGCGGTTTGCAGGGGGGTTCGGGGAACGCGAGAGCAAACCGCGGCGAAGCTGGTCTCCTTCCCCGGTTTGCTCTCGCGTTCCCCGAACCCCCGTGCAAGCAGGTCTCCTTCCCTGCGGTTTGCTCTCGCGTTCCCCGAATCCCTGAGCAAGCAGGTCGCCTTCCCTGCGGTTTGCAGGGGGGTTCGGGGAACGCGAGAGCAAACCGCGGCGCAGCTGGTCTCCTTCCCCGGTTTGCTCTCGCGTTCCCCGAACCCCCGTGCAAGCAGGTCTCCTTCCCTGCGGTTTGCAGGGGGGTTCGGGGAACGCTAGAGCAAACCGCAGCGAAGCTGGTCTCCTTCCCCGGTTTGCTCTCGCGTTCCCCGAACCCCCGTGCAAGCAGGTCTCCTTCCCTGCGGTTTGCTCTCGCGTTCCCCGAATCCCCGTGCAAGCAAGTCTCCTTCCCTGCGGTTTGCAGGCGGGTTCGGGGAACGCGAGAGCAAACCGCGGCGAAGCTGGTCTCCTTCCCCGGTTTGCTCTCGCGTTCCCCGGACCCCCGTGCAAGCAGGTCTCCTTCCCTGTGGTTTGCAGGGGGGTTCGGGGAACGCGAGAGCAAACCGCGGCGAAGCTGGTCTCCTTCCCCGGTTTGCTCTCGCGTTCCCCGAACCCCCGTGCAAGCAGGTCTCCTTCCCTGCGGTTTGCAGGGGGTTTTGGGGAACGCGAGAGCAAACCGCGGCGAAGCTGGTCACCTTCCCCGGTTTGCTCTCGCGTTCCCCGAACCCCCCTTGAAGCCGCCCAACAGCGCTGCAGTGTGGCCACATCTAACACCACTTGCAGCGCTGGTTGCTGTAAGTGTGGCCACTCTGCAGCGCTGGCCCTATACAGCTGTACTAATACAGCTGTAACAACCAGCGCTGCAAAATTGTAGATGTAGACATACCCTTAGTTAAATATGTCTAATTCAACACAACACAGGTTTGGGAAATTGCCGTAATTACAGAAGAAGTTATCCCTGCTGCCAGGTAGCATTTCCTCTGTTAATTATTTTGCATGTCCTTGTTCTCCAAAGAAGATGAGTAGCTTCTCTCCTGGCAAAGAACCATCGGCACTTCATGCAGAACATTGAACACCGTTTTGTTTGGAGACAATGACATCATTCTCTTTTCGTCTCTTTCCTTAGTTTTTAATTGCTAAGAATATTTGCATGAAAATGGGCTCTTTGTTTCTTGAATCCATCTGCTCCTGCTGTTTATTCCCCACCTGAAACCAGAATCTGTTCTTTATTGCATCACAAGTGATTTCCCCTACAGTCATTAGTGAAGCCAGGAGGAGGACTAGAATAACTTCAGGAACAGATTAAGTATCAGAGCCACTGAATTTATTAATAAGCATGTGCCACTTATATAAACATAAGGCTGCACAAACATAGATTTGCTTGTTCACTTTTGGTCACATTAGTGCATACAGAAGTGCACAAACACACACCCTTGTATCATATACATGCTCCCATAAACACACTTTGGTGCACACAAAACTGGTTGTTATTTATTACTCAGAGTGTTCTAGTTGGACATGGCTCTTTACAGACACACAGATAGCTGTGGTACTTGTTCCAGAATACAATTGTGGAGGCAGATGTGAACAGACACACAAAATGGAGCAGTTACAATCCTAATGGACCATGAGCCAAATGGGTTTTAAGGAGCTACTGGAAGGATGAGAAGACAGAGCTGTGGCTCAGAGGAAGTGAGGAAGTAAAGGCATAATGCTGGAGTGGAAGGAAGCACTCAGGAGATGAGGGCATAGGGTGTATGAGCAGGTGAAGACAATGACTGATGAGAAGGCAGGTGGGAGCTTTAAACCTGATGCAATAAAGCCTTCCTCTCCATTGCCTTGCATTGTGTGTGATTATTTTCACCTGTGCAAAGTGGGCATAAAATATACAGTCAGCCTGGTAGTGTTCCCACTCTGGTGAAGGGTAGGACTGCAGATGGGGTGAGGTAGTGGAGAATCAAGGCAATAAATATGAGGCTGAAGAGGAGAGGACATTAGTGAAGGAGGCAAAGAGAAGCAGCTGACGGTAGCTGTCATTTTGGGTAGACTGGAGATCAGAGAGGCAATGAGGCCATGCACCAACCATCTCCACCCATAGAGATGCTCCCATGTTTCTGTGCAGAGAGCAGCATAAGAACACACAGTGCTTCACAAATTCCTGGATGAACAAAGTTCTTGTGCTTATTTACTCTAGGCCCAGAGCCGTTAAAGGTACGTAGGTGTCTAAACCCCATACTTAGGCACCTCAATCTGAGTTTTGGCTCCTCTGCAACCTGCAAAACTCCTGCTGAACCTTGTAGGTATTTAAACTCAGTTGGCACTTAATTTTTCAGGTAAAAGGTCCCCGGTACCTATGTTCCAGCCCCAGGCATGCACACTGCTGCCTGCTGCTTAATGGCTGGATGCCTCTCTCCTGCATAAGCCGCAGAACGATTCACAAGTTGGAGGAAGATAGATATTCTGCCAAGTGCATGCAGGGTCTGATGTGGTACGAGTATTCAGAGGCCACCTACCAGATCAGTCCCATTCAAACACCAACCTGAGGAGGTGCTGGTATTCAGCACTTTGATCTAACCATTACACTAAGAGTCAGACTTATCTGGGATGTGGGAGACCCAGGTTAAATTCCCACCTCTCAGAAGAGTGCTCGAACAGCTGAGCAAATGGGATATTTTGATGTGAAGTTCTCTCCTGTTGAAGCTGCTCCACTGTGAGTCAATAGTGAGAGTGTAATTGGAGCAAGGGGACTGGAGGCAGGGTCTCCTGCATGGGTGCTCTAACCACAGGACTACAGAGTCATTCTCCCTTTGTCTCTGGCTCAAGTGACTCTTTCACTGTGGTGAAATATTTAAATAGTCATTGGGCCAGAGCGAGAATGACTCTATACCCAGCGGTTAGGGCACCCTCGGGGGAGGGGGGATATGCTGGGTCCAGTCCCCTTGTTCCAAACACTTTCACTGCTCAGGGTTACAATACCTAAATCCCAGCATCCATGGAGCTCAGCTGGACCTACAGGCACTTAGCACTCCTGAGAATCGCCGTAGTCTAAATTGGATGTTTGTGCTACACAAGATAGTGGTGCAGGTGAAGGAACAACTAGTAGGTGCACTGGAAAGGCTTACAAAAGCAGTGGTTTCTAGGGATGGGGTTGGAAGAGAGGAGCTTATGCTGCTCTCTGCTAGGAGTTTGGGAATAAAGAGGTTTATCCTTATCTCACAGTCCCTGCATAACAGCACAAAGTATCTTGGCATCACATTTGGGAATCTTGTTTTCTCTTTTTAAAGAAACAGTCAAGATGTTCAAGGCCTAAGTTTGGCTTTCACTTAGCCTTGAGCCACCAGTCCATTAGTGAGTCTTCTCTTAAAAATCAGATGAGCATTTTTGTTTCTAAAAGTTTAAAAGTCTTAGGGCTTGTCTATATGGGGCAATAATCCAGAATAGTTATTGTGAAATAGCTATTCCTTACTAGGTCCCCATGTAGCCACACTTATTCTGCAGTGAGTGCCTTTGCAGAGGTTTGCTTAAACTACTTCAAAGTTTGAAGATAAACCATATAATCTCTCCACAGTGCCCCTTTAAATAAAGGGGTAGTAATAATAATACAAGTTTATGGTAGTTAACATGTCTGCACCACTTTTCATTTCCAGCATTTTACATGAAACCCCTTCAAACAGTATTATTCCCTTTTTTGAACTGATTGGGCCCTGGAGATGGCATGTGGTTAGGCAACTAGGCCATGATCACCCGTAACTTGGTTATGAGTTTAGTAGCGTGAATCTGACATTCTTTATAGTGTTTTGTGAGGCTGGGAGCATGAGAATAAATATCCAGCATTTGAATATATAAAGGTCCAGCACAGACTAAGTGCTAATAAGTGAGACCCACCCATGTAAGCAAAGTATATAGAGCATCAATTACTATTGTTGCTGCCTAGGGGCAGAGCTAGAAGGACTGATTAGTTCACTTCAGGAATGGGAAGCTCTGCTTAGTATTTGACCACTGCATTGAAATAAGAATGAGTTGCCAGGGAAACAAACAAGAGCTGAACCTACCACTCTGAGCACTCTGCAGTGACTGCATTGAAATCATGCCGTGCCATTCAGAAAAATGAACAGTAGCATGCTCTATGGGGCTGTGCGCAGTGTTAAGTTTGCACTGCATTTCCACAGAGCTGTCTTCTGCCCTTCCAGCCTATCAGAGCGTTTCCTGCTCCTCTCACCCCAAGGATCTGACACAGACTTTCCCTCGTTACTATAAAATCCTGTATCCCTCCTCCTTGCACCTTCCCTGATTTATGTACTTGATGGGATTCACTGTGCTGCCAACTTTGCTTTGTGTGGCTTTCTTATTTTCATGAGTCGTATTGCAGATGTCATAGCTTCCTGCAGCAGGAGGCAAGAGATGGAATTAGATTCAGAGCAGAGAGAGACTGTAAATAGCCTGTGCTTGTCAGAGCAGGTTTAATTTTGAGTTCCTGTTTTCTGCTCTGTTATTATTTTATTTGATATTTGAATGGCCTCCTGTGACAAGCATCTAATCATCCTACAGCAAAATCCCTCATGAAATCAAAGGCTGATAGTATCAGCTCAGGTAGGTGTTGTGCAAGCTAATACTGTATAGGAATTGCTAGACTGGCTCAGACCTAAGGTCCACATAGTCCAGCATCCTGTTTCTAATGGCAGCTAGTACCAGATGTTGCAGAGGGAGGTGTAAGAAACCCCACAATAGGCAGATGTGGACTATCTGCCCCACAGGAAAGTCTCATCCTAACATCTAATATTGTCTTCAGCCCTGAAGCATGAGGTTTTTATATTGCTTCCAAAACTCTTTTGTTAGCATCAGTCTAACTGGACTTTCTTGTTATCCATCTAAGCAGCCACTTCCTTTTTTGAATTTTGCTAAATGCTTAGTCTCAGTGTCACAGTCTAATTACATACAGGTGGAAAAAAATTTCCTTTTATAAGTTTTGAATTTTCAGCCTTTTCAATTTCACTGATTGTTGAGACTTTTTCCTCACTTGTGGCAATGCATTTCTGTCATGCCCTGCAATGCCCTACTTCTGCTGTTCCTGCTTGGATTGCTCCTGAGCAGAAGCTGCCAATTGTCTTGTGGTTTTATGAAGGGTAGAAATGAAGAGTAGGATGCAAATCAAAACTGGATTTTTTTTTTCACTGGTGCCCAAACGTAGGATTTTCTCCTGGGTCTCCAGTGCAAAAAAGCTAATGCATGAAGTACATACTCCTCCACCCTATAGGTCACTGTGTCTTGTGCCATTGATTTAAATAGGAGTGGGAGCAGTGGATTTGAATGTTACTACCCAGTAGCAACAGCTCTGATGGAAAATGCACAAGTCTGATCTCAAATCACCATCCATCTGCTCACGACAAATGCCTCAGTGCCAGGGACTGCCAGCCCAGCTGACAATATTTGATTTTTTGTGTTGTGTTTTCAGTAGCTATAGGAAACTAGCCAGAAAAGTTCCAGTAAGTCAGCTGCTAAGTCAGTAACTGGGACTGGGCAATAGGACCTGAATCTCAGTTGTTACTGAGAAGAGCTATGTCTAGCTTCTCTGGCTTTCTCTTGGCTGGTTTGGCATGAGGCTGTCTAGCAGCACCACAGGGCTTGGATTCATATCAGCTGGATAGACACAGTAGAATCTGACAGGCTGTCAGTGCTCCAGGGACAGAGAAGCAGTTACTAGCTGACTTTCCTATCTTGCTGCTGGTTTTCTATTTTCTAGGAAGCATATTTACTAGTCTGTATGCAGCTGCAAGCTGGCCGCACTCTCACTAGCACATCATGCACCGATCACCACAAGCCTGGCTGCTCTCATGTGGCATCATGCAAGTGCTGGCAGTACGACACCACGTTATATTAGTGTGGCTAATTATACTGTACTTTTTAGGAGAGTTTGCCCTATGGGTGCAAAAACTACAGTATATTTTTGTAGCTAGAGATCCTTTTGGCATTGGAATAGCCTGAGAAAGCAGAACTGTTCCTCTCGGGTGAGTGCCAAAATGCTTTCTGAGTGTGAGATTTCTGAAAAAAAGGAAGGGTGGAGAGGTGGGATTTGATTTCATGCTGGCTGATGTCTGCTGCCATAGGTAGCGTTGCATCATGTTAAGCCAGGTGCATTTGTTCAACTGCACTTTAAAGGGAATTTCCCCAAATAAGCTGCAATGTGTCTGTGTAAAAAAGCCCTGACTTGCCTTTCCGACACTTACTGGGAGCAAGGCTAGGAGAAGAGAAACAAGCTCTTCCGCTCAGAACCGGCAACACCTTGACTACACATGGTTGCAGATAGAGGAAAGAAGAGATACTCACTTATTTAAAGACATTTACAGGAATATGCCCCATACTCAACATGGAATGAGGCCTGATTGCTCAAAACGGGAGGCATTTGCATTACTTGGGCACAGGAGAATTGCTCTACCAGATCAGAGCAGTAGTCCATCTAGCCACGTATCCAATTTTTGGCAATGGCCAGCACCTCATGCTTCAGAGGAAGGTGGAATTCCCCATAGTGAAATAACCTGCTGTCACATTCTGGAGTGGAGTGCAGTCCAGACCAGTGAATAGTTGTCACCTCTTCCCTGTAACTCTGAAATGCCTTAAAAGCTTTGCTACAGTAGCTCTCTACCTGGGACACTCACAGTTAGTAACAAGCATGCACTCTGTCTATATACTGAGCAGCCCTAGGCCAACGCTTTTAATGTTGAAGCCTGCCTGCAATACCACTCATCTCCACCAGCCTTGGCTAACAACTGGAAAGGTGACTCCAAATTGGGGTAAGATGCTGATGAGAGAGAGTGCTCTAATGTAGCCATTTTTTAACCTGAAGGGTCCTTCCCCTTCTGTTTTGTAGCTCTACAGGATTGGCCCTAATTCTGTAGCATCTGCTTTCAGGACTTTGCACTCTGGCCAGCCCCTTTCTGGCTGAGAGGCATTGTCTCAACTCTTGCAAGAGCTGTCTGGCAACAGGCACAACTTAAGACACTTCCCTTCCCTCCTCCCCCCCCCCCCCCCCCCCAGCTCAGCACGCTACCTCTGGAGCAGATGGATGACTTGAGTCTCCCCTGCTGGCTGTCAGTTGCCATTTTGAATTCACACTCCAGCCCAAGTCTTTTAAAACAGAGATGACAGCACTGGGGTGGGAGGGGAAAGAGTGTTTATAAATTTTTATTTATTTTTTAAAAAATAACGTATTTCATTTCTTGATGTGTGTACTTGTTTCCTTAGGTTAAGTACTAGGCAGAGACAGATAATGTGAAACAGCTTTTCCTGGCGGCCTTGTGAAGCAGGACAGGAGTGTAACAGCTGGGGAAAGAGGGCCCTAAGAATTGAAATGCTTGGTGCGCTAGTGCCCGTCAAATGCACACATACATTTTAACACTTGGTTTGGATTAACATCTAAAATTACTGAGAGATACAATTTCAGCACTTAAATATACAAACTGAAATCCAAGCACTTGAACACGATTCTTAACTCTAAGTTCAAAGTTATTGCACATAAGACATTTTAATATATTTCAGGCTAGACGCTGTTGTTCCTCTCTGAACTTTGTTAGTCAGTTTCTTTCATTAAGCATATAATTAAAAAACAAAATGAACATGTTTTGAACACCTTCAAAATACTTATCTATTACTGGTTTTAATATACATAGCTCTCGATCGCCAGTGAGCTAAATGCGAGTTTGGAAGAGAAGAGCAAAAGAGATGGATAAAAGGTTTAAAGCCGTGGCGCTACATTTTGTAGAGACAGGGCAGTTCCATAGTAAAAGAGAAGTGTATGGAAAGATCCACAGGAAGCTTGAATGCGAAAACACAGAGAATGATCAGCCACACTTGAAAAGCCTACAGCTGAGCCAGTGCCCTCTACGTGCCTTAGGATTCCATCTGCCCACTTTGCATCGTCCCAGATCCCACCTCTCGTTCTATTTACCTTGACCAGGAGGCTAAGACTCTTTTCCATGCCCAGCTATCCCATTCCTACTTCTCCGGGGGGAGGGTATGTGCTGCTGTGCAATGCAAGGCCCTTCCTCTTCTGCTCAGAGTCTGAGCCTGGTTCTTCCAGTGCCCTCAGCCCCTGCCATCTCTGGGGCTGAAAACCAGGAATGGAAGCTAGGTCTTCTGCACAGCAGTGAAGAGCACTAGCCCCAGGGTCAGAAGTCCCGTCATGGATATTGCAATGGCTTAGTTCAGTCTCAAGGGAAAAAAAAAACATTAACAAGTGTAGCCAGATGTTTCCTCTACTAACTCCCCTCCTGCCAATGACACATTGTGCTAGCACAACTTCTTACTATGTGGGCAGGTGTGATGGTCAAGCTGCTTGCTAAATGATATCACAGCTGATTCCTATGGGAATGGTGGTGGTGTCAATTAACCAAGAATCCCAACACACAGGTTGTAATTTTTCCTGGTTGTAAATACAGCAGGGAGGGCATTAATACCTTGTGTACACATTAGCAGGGAGGTAGAGCTCTGGAAAGCAAAGGGCTACAAATGATTTGTGTGTGTTGTTCCTTTGTTTATATTTTTGAGGCACTGACCTCTGCAGCAACATAGGCCTCGTTAGCGGAGGCAAACAAACACCTCCAGTGGAGCTTTTCACTGCTGAACTGAATCCTAGCACAACCACTGCAGCCTTGAGCTTGGTTGAGACTAAAGGACACCAGTGCCTCAATAACTGTCCAAAACTCAGAGGCAGGCCCCACCATCTCAGGGGAAGGAGGGGCTCTACATGGCTAGAGCGCATCAGGATTAGAAAATTGCTTCTTTGATTCAAAAACATATTTACAGGTTATTAAACATGCACAACTGGAAGCAAATCCAGTACCAGAGCCAAGCAGGCATGAAGCAAACAAGAGAGACTGGAACAGCCCCAAAAGGCAATGACAACAGGGGGGATGTAAAAGTGAGCTTTTCGGAATGAAAGGTCAAGTGTGTGTTATGGCTTGTGAGGTGATGCTGATGGGGAAAAAAATCCAATACAAAACACAAACTCTAAGAAAAACAGAACATTTCAAGTAGCACACTGACTGAGAAGGTCATCCCCTTCGGGAGTGGCACATTCAACTACAGTGTCCCCTCGTCGGTCATGGTCAATTATTCTTTCCTCAGAAGATCAGGAGAAATAGCTGAATAAAGGGGGATAAGCTGTCTGTGTGTATTTATTAGAGAGAGATTGGGTGGAAGGGAATGTAAAGCGTTCCACACAGCAAGGTGCATTTATCATCACAGCTGACTACGTAACAGTGTTCTCTAATATGGGATCATTGCAAGCATGTTACTTGAGTTTACTGGGATTTTAGATTTTTAATTTTTTTTTTTTTTTAAGAATATGCAGTAGCAAATTGAGCTTCTGGTTCAGCCTTTTAGACTTAATGTCACATAAGATCTGGAATACCCAACGTAAGCCAAGCTGGCTGCTGCTGTTTTACCACACACCCACACCCTCTCGCTGCACTGGGGCATGTTTACACTGCACACACATGCACAGGCTTTCAAGGCACACACCCATATGCACACAGAGCCACACATCTGATTGCTGGGGGCCAGTCCATCAAACTGAAATTAACATAGCTTGGGTCCAATCCAGCTTCCAGTTAAGTCCCTGGCAAAATTTACAATGACGTCATGGGAATAGGATTAAGCCCCTTATTTTGTGTGTGTGTGCATGTGTGTGCGTGCATGTGCTCACTGTAAGTATCTCCATCAAAAAAAGCCAACCAACCTTCTTAAGTCAAGAGCAGACACCCAGTTTGCAATCATGGAGGCTGCATTGAAAATAGGGGGTGGGTGGCTGGTCTGTGAGTGGGGAAGATGGCTTTTCTTTCACTGAAGGAATGTTATTTTCAGGTCTGTCTTCATCTTCAGTTGCACTGTGTCCCCATGCTCCTCACCAAGTTGCTTCCTATGCCCCACTAACCAACTCTTCCTGCCTTTAAATACATGTTCTTGGGGAACTGGTTCTTCTGTATTAAAACTTAAAGCATTGGCTTTTCCAGCTCATCAGAGCTTCTTCAATTGTCCAGTGACTAACAGAACATTCAAAAGTGACCAAAAATACCTCAGCCCAACCCCATGATGGGCACACAAACTGAATAGAGAGAAGCTAGGTGCTTTCCAGAGAGAGCAATGACAAAAAACACTGATACGTGCATTGTTCACATTCAATAAGTGCATTGTCTCCTGGAGCAGAAGGGAAGTGTTCTACATCTTACAAAGAAACTGACTTTTCAGACTTTGTTTCCCTTTTCTGGCAGGGTGAAGGTGGCAGAATACTCCCACGAACAGGGAAAGATGCGAACTGGAGTGATGTTGCCACCAGTGCTTCAACATCTTCTGCAAGATGGAGGCTTTCTAGTACTGATAATGGAAATTGTGGCTGCAATTACACCATGGTTACAAGAAGCTGAATGGGCAGCCTTATAGCCAGTTTTACTGGTCTGAGCAGCTCCCAGCTTTGCAAAGTGTAGAACACTGGAAGGAGTTTTCTGAAGCCCACAACACATCTCGCTTACACACACACAAAATTCTAATCAATACTTTGGACAAGACAAAGCTGCAGTCTATGTGATCACCTATTGTCATTGAACCCTCCTCTTCTCCTCCCCCCTCAATCCCTAATAAATGGACCTGACACCACCAATGTATTTCACCTGGCCCCATTAATGAGTATCATATAGCAAAGGCTTTTGGGCACTACCAGTCTGAGTCAGGTTCCAGCCAAGCTTTCGAGTTTTCATAGGACAGCATGTGCTTATCTGATCCTGTTAGGTCATGCTTTGTCCCGCCTGTACCAGCTGCAAGGTACGCTTTCTCCAAGACTATCAGTGGCTCTTAGCCAAGATGGTCAGGGACACACCCCCAAGCTCTGAGTATCCCTAAACCTCTGACTACCAGAAGCTGGCACTGGACATCGGGATGGATGGGAAAGAAGTGGGTACAGAACAGGTTTTCTTGGACTCTTATTGTAATGAGCCTGTCAATGCAGTTTGTTTTTTCCATCATGCAAGGTCAAAAAGGTTATTAAAATCATTGATCAAAACTTTACTCCATGATTAAAATGGTCTGCAAGTCTAAGTGTCTGATCCCCTTTTCTGTGCCACTAGAAGATGCAGAATTAATTCATGACCAATCTGTTTGGCAAAAAGCTTCAATACCCCTTTTGGTTTTAAGGTAGCTGAGCAAGTCACAGGTGCCTCAACAGTCATTGACCTACCACTAGAGCACTGCTTTCAAGAGCAAGATGCAATATCCTTATAGGTTAATTTTCCCTAAGAAACAGGAATCTCAAACAGGCCCAAGGACAATTCTGTCTCACCCACACTGGGTACAGCCCTGCATTTGGACTATGGCAGTACAATTCTTCACCTAAAGTTTAGGCAAGTGAAGGACTGCACACTAGAACAGCCTGTCATTCAAACCATGGCAGTGCCTGTGCTACAGTGCAGACTGGGAAACGCTCCTGTGATTTTCCAAGGCGTTTGCAGTGTGCAATTGCTAAAGTCACTGGTGAGCTAGCTCAGCAGCCAGATTTCTATAACAAGGTATTAATTACTGGTGGGTGTTTTTTACTCATGGCTTTGAATATGGGTATTGGTATGTGTGAGCATGTGCACACTAGGGGGTATGTGCCCATGGGCTGAAATATTTATCAGTAAAGACCTAAAAGTGGAACAAAAAACCCCAACTGAACCAACACTGCAGACTGCTTTTTACTTTTGCTTTGCTACAGTGGTGTTTTCAGCTGTATTGGGAGAATGCAGGGAATCCCTGGGGCATTGTAAATAGCACCCCAAGCATCCACACACACATACATGCGCACACACACTTTTTCTGCTATATAAGTTACATTCAGCTGTGTTTCCTGATCATCTCATTAAGCTGCTCATCTCCTTCGAGTTTGCCTGCTGTCACGCCTTGCTGCCAGCATCCCGACCAAACTGTGCTCTTCTCCGCTTCTACCATATGTAGCCTCCATCGTCTGCCTCTCCCTCCTCTTCTTCAGCCTCTTCTCCAGCTTCCTCAGTCTCTTTCTCTTCCTCATCCTCCCATCCAACGCCACTCCCAAAATCCCCCGAGAACCCAACTATGTCATCTACAACAAGAAGACAGTGCGAGTTAGGGAAATCACTCAGTTGGGAGCCCAGCGTACCTCACAACATTCTGCTCTAGGCTGAGAGAGGGAGCCAGCTAGATTAAAGGTAGCTTGGGGATGTCTACTCGAGTTGCCTGTAATTGCAGGGTAGACATATCCACAGATGAATGTTTGCAAACTCAGCCCTGCCCAGTTCTAACAATGCAACCCATTCTTCCCCAGCGGTGGCCTTTCTATCCCAGCGCCAGGCCTTGACACAGGTCTCCCAGTGTACCCCTGTCCTCACCAGTAACATCCCTGCTATCCCAATCTGAGGTACTCCTCAAGCACCATCCTCTGGTCAGGACAAACTGTGCCAAAGTGGGAAATGGTTTTACAATGTAAATGAACATCCCTTAGGGACTAGGATGAGGTTTGTTTTCATTTGCTATGACCTAACCTCACATCTGTTGGGCTCAATGCAGGAATCATTGGAGGAGGCTCTATGGCCTGTGCTATGCAGGCCAGGCTAGGTGATCACAATGGGCCCTTGTGGCCTTAAACATCTATGAATCCGAATCCAAATTTCCTGAGTTCTTAACATTAAGGCATAAGCACTGGTGGCCCTTTGGGTGCAGGCTTTGCAGGCGTACTTGCTCTACATGGCTCCAGTGATAGTCACTTGCCTCTTCTTGAAGCAACAGCGCAGCCAAAGCTACTCCTCTGTGATGCAATGCTCATTCATTGTCAAGTCAGATGGACATGAATACTTCCCTCTCCTCCCTCCCGTGTCCTTACCACAGTCCGGGTTTCCACGTATCCGTGTTCCTGTCAGCTCCATGCCAAGCTGGTCAACACACCAGCACTCCCCACTGCTCTGGTCACACTGCATCTTCCTGTAGTATCCATCCTCATCACAGCTTGGAATGAAAATACCTGGGGAAAAATGACAGGAGTCTCCAAAATTGGGCCCAGTGTGAGAACAGGAAATATACAGTATAACAGCTACTGCTGCATTTGAAACATGGAGATGGACTCAGCTGTTCTAAAAGGCGTTACTGAACAAACGTCTCAGAAATCCAGCAACCTGCAGTGGACGCTGCCTCACAAGAAGGTGAAATACCAGGAGCATGCACAAAGGGGCAGGTCACAGAGTGCATTTATCAGAAGTTCAGGGGAAGAGCTCACGAAGCAAGAATGTCACAGCTGCATACAACTTATAACAAGGTCTCAGATGAGTCCAACAGTAACTCAGAGTAACATCGAAAGCATCACAATGAGAAATATACTAGTATTCTGAGGTGGGTAATATCTCAACTACAGGGAGGTGAAGGGGCTGAGGCTGATATCAACTCTGCTCAGAAGGAATGTGAAGGGCGAGAGAACTTCACAACCATGATTAACCCAACATTGTTAGCAATGCCAAGCCCAGGGGCCAGAAGCTGTGCCAGGACTAGATCCTGCTACAAGGGGAGAGAAGTCCATCCCATCCATAGTTACTGGGAAGTTTGCATGGCTCATGACTCACCAGGTTTCTTTTTTGCTGCTTCTTGGATCTGGATCCTTTCCAGCTCCACAAGACAGGGGGGCTCTGTAATACCCAAAAGAAACACCTCTTAGAGCTAAGTGGGCATCTCAGCACGCATGCCTGTTTCTATTTAGGGAGGACTCCTCCTCCAGAGATGGCCAGGGGACTGGTGGTGAACGAAAGATGAGAATCGCCTTCAACTGGTCAGAAGAACCAGGTTTGCTCAAGCTGTCTCCTCACTCAACCCCAGCCTCCCAGCTTCCTTTATGTGCTAATCAGGGAGCCCCTCCCCACCCCCAGCCTGTGGAATCTAGAGCCTTGGACAGAGGCAGGTTCTTAGTTAACTTCCTCACGGTCTCACTCTGTTAGAATGACACAGTCTGAAGAAGTGGCTGTTCTGTCAAGATCTTCCCATTCATCATCAGTGCCTCACCCAGTTCATTGTATAATGCGGGGCTGTCCTCATACTGGACATCAATGGAAATGTTAGGTAAGGTGACTGTTTTCTAAGTACATTCTGCTCTTTATTACCCTTTATATCTATTTATAGCAGTATATATATTACCACAGCCCCTTGTCTGGCATCTGGCTGCCTCGCTGCTTTTTGACCAGAAAGTGGTCAAAAGACAAATGCTAGAGCAGTGGCTCTCAAACTTTTTTACTGGTGACCCCTGTCACACAGCAAGTCTCTGAGTGCGATCCCCCTAATAAATTAAAAACACTTAAATATATTTAACATCATTATAAATGCTGGCAGCAAAGCAATTGGGGTGGAGGTTGACAGCTCATGACCCCCCCCACACCATGTAATAACCTAGCAACTCCCTGAGGGGTCCCGACCCCCAGTTTGAGAACCCCTGGGCTAGAGCAATATCTACCATCAGTGCCTGTGAATCACTCCACGCTGCCATCCTGAAATTCAGTTAATAGCCTGTCTGAACAGATGTGCCTTACTTTAGGCCCTGAATGTGACCAAAGCCTGGCTCAGGTGAACTGTCAGAGGAACTCAGTACAAAAGGTAGGAGCCTTTTCTGAAAATACCCTAGAACAGGGGCGGCCAAGCTGTGGCTCTTCAGAAGTTAATATGCTGCTCCTTGCATAGGCACCGACTCCGGGGCTGGAGCTACAGGCGCCAACTTTCTAATGTGCCAGGGGGAGCTCACTGCTCAACTCCTGGCTCTGCCACAGGTCCTGCCCCCACTCCACCCCTTCCTGCTCCTTCCCCTGAGCCTGCGATGCCCTTATTCCTCCCCCTTCACCCCCAGAGCCTCCTGCACGCCACAGAACAGCAGATCGGGAGGGAGGGAGAGGCGCTGATTGGCAGGGCTGCCAGTGGGTGGGAGGCGCTGGGAGAGGAGGGGAGGGGAGCTGATGAAGGGCTGGTGAGGTATTACTGTGGCTCTTTGGCAATGTACATTGGTAAATTCTGGTTCCTTCTCCGGCTCAGGTTGGCCACCTCTGCCCTAGAGATTTCTGTCCTGGGACCTGACAGCAGAGGCAGTCCAGGTGACCTTAGCTGCTGGAATAGGACACAGTAGGAGAGAGCTTCTGTAATCTGATTTCTTAAGAAAGTCAAACCAGCTGGGGCTTTACAGAAGCGGGCAGACATTTTGTGAGGTTACTGACTCTTGAATAGCCATATAGAATTGCTGACTGACAAGCCCATACAAAACAGTGCTCTCGCTAAAGGAAACCTGGTGACAACGCACTTTCTCTCCAGAAGCAGAAGCACCATTCGGCAGTGGAGACGTGGCCATCCTTATAGGTGTCACAGGAGTTGAAGAAGGGCCGGATGCAAATCTCATACTTGTCTAGGTTGATAGCTGCGAGCTCTGTCTGGTCCAGGAAAAGGTCATTGTTTGTGTCCAGCTTGGAAAACATCCAGCCAATGGAATCCTTGCAACTGGCCACCAGGCTCTTGTCCAGCACTGTGAGCAAACGGAGGGAATGGAGAAAGAGAGAGAACAGCAGAGATAGAGGAGTGAGAGTCAAATCAAAAGTGCCTTTATCCCCTCACCCACACCACCACCATGCACACAGGTACTGTCAGATGGCAGTGTCTCCTGGAAGGATGGATTATTAGCAATGGTCAAACTCACCGGCTGAATTGTGTGCGTAACCACAGGATTCAGGACAGAAAATAAAAAGGAGAAAAATGAAGACTGGGGACTGTCCTGGGATAGAGGGTTTCCTTGTCAGAGTGTCTGCAAAATCATTTAGGCTTTATCAGCTGAAGTGCTTCTGCTGCTTCTCACCCAAGAACAGCACCGCCTTGCTGTGTCCTTTCTGTGTCAGAGTGAATGGTGTGCTGGCATGAGGTGCCAGACTGGGGCAAACAGGCTGCTACGCACCCTTTATTTTCAGAGATCAGACCAATTTTGTCATGAATGCTTCCTTTTGAGGGCTGATGAAATACCCTGACCTTGTGACAGTGCCCTGACATGAGGCCATGACACTGATGTGGCCTAAGGGACCATGACATTGGAATGGAATGGAACTGCTGCAGGACACATTTATACAGGGTGAAGGAGGTCAGGAAGAGCTACAGGGAGGATCACAGGGCATAAAAGCTGAGCTCTGCAGAGTCTGAGTGCTTCACCCGAAGAGTCCTGCACTGTTGTGAACTGTAATCCCTGCCAGCTACGCACAGATCTGCACAGCATAGAGGCTGTGTCTCTGGGCAACACTCTTCAAACGCTGCTTCCCTTTCCCTGTTCACAGAGGGTACAAAGCAGCTGCCAGTTTGGCTCTGGATGGACTTCCTAGCAGCTGGAGAAAACAAACATGGCCCATGGTTCTGATTATCAGAGTTGAGGGAGGAAAACTCACGGGAAGGGGTGGCAGAGAAATGTCTGCCTCAAACACAGTTCCTACTGCTGATTTCATCAAATTAGTTCCCCCCAAGGAGCAATCAGCTCAGAGATTTTTGTTCACTGACATTTAAACTAACCAGATTCCTCCTGACTGAGCTCACTTCACACTCCACATGTGCTTTGGGACCAGGGAGGTACTCCGTTTTAATAGGCACACTGAAGCGTTTGCTTTGCTTGTGCTCACAGCAATTGGCAGAGCTGATGGGCCATGCAGAGACCTCTCTCATTATTCTGCCTGACCAGTGCGTATCTAACAATAATGGCTACAACCCCAACCAGCCAGGTTTCTGCATGGCCAACCTTTAGTCAATCCTAAAAGTTACTCAGTGGATCTTTCAGCCACTCAGAAAAGCTCTGTATGCATTAAAAACTATCATCTTTTTACCTGCATAGTAGGTCCTCGGATTGGCCATAACATACCACTGGAATAGTCTCAAAGCCAAGCAGAATGCAGCAGGTTAATAATGGCACACGCAGTAAGATTTACTCCACTGCACCAAAATAAAATGGTCTGATTGCCACCCTTCACTGGAATCATAAAGACATTTCAATAGAGCCATGCATCTGACGAAGTGGGTATTCACCCACGAAAGTTCATGCTCCAAAACGTCTGTTAGTCTATAGGATGCCACAGGATTCTTTGCTGCTCCAATAGAACATCATCACAGGAGATTTATATTATCATTTCATTCACTGCCGAGATGTGGCTGCTTCCAGAGTGGAATATGGGAGCTGTTTAGCAAAGCACAGCAGTACTACACAGCAGTTCAGCCTAGAATTTCAGTTTCCCACTGAAACTAGAGGGAGTTCAGGTAGGCAGAATGAAATTATCCAGGCTGGAACCTGACTGGAACTCCTGGGATGACATGCCTATTCTTACAAAAAGGATCTTTAATAACCACATGTGGTCAGGCGCCTGCTTTGAGATCTTAAAAACAGCAACACAAGGAACCCAATTTCCAACTAGCCCCATGCTAGAACATTGGTCCTGCACTGACTCAAAAGGAAGGATATCAGCCCCACTTCCTGTAGCACCGAGATGTTCTTTGGAGTTTTCCCTGCCAAATTCAGTCCTGATCCAACCCTGCTTACAGCAGGAGGTCTCATAAGGTCACAGCCCAAGGTTGTCCAACACCAAGGTACGGGTCTTGTCTGAAAATGAACCAGCTTCATCTTGGTATTTATATACCACATTGACCTTATCCTGGGACAACGTTCTCTCCCCGAGATTATGAGACAGATTCTCTGGCCACCAAGTTCACTGTGCGGTGCAAAGTGAATGTAAAACAGCTAGAGATTCCCCCTGGATGTGTGTAGGGGGACTCTCCACTAGAATAAAGCTAGAGCAGTCAGCTCCACCGTGTCTCTTGCACTGGAAACCTCTCCCTCAGTGTAAGGGGAAGGAGAAGTGTGTCAGGTGGGGAAGGGGAGTAGAGGAGTTTGGGTCTGTTTTGCCCAGTTCGCCATAGGTGGAAGGTCCCTGAGGGATCCTACCCCCTGCAGCTTTAAATAATTCTGGTGCCAAGCAACTGAAAATTAAGGACCTGCAATTGGCTCCCTGATAGACTCCCTCTCCACTGTACCTGAGCAGAGAATGGGCACAGTGGAGAATCAAGACACACACACACACACACACACACACACACACCCCTCCATGCATCTTGCACTGGAACTCACTCACCCAACACTCCCTGCTGGATACTTCTCAGCCCTGTGGGTTTCATCAGTAGCCTGCAATCTCCCATTTTAGCACAACACATCTGTGGCCTCTGAGCTATCAGCTATGAGGCTGATGTCAGGGAAAGCAGCACTGTGAATGCACTTTACTGTGCCTTGTTTCCCCATCTGCCCCCAGGACAATGACATGTACCACAAGCCCTGCCTGCCTCTCTCATGTAGGCCCCTCACCAAAATGCACATGACATCAGTAGGTCTCATTTGAGCTCGGCTGATCTAGATTAAGGGCATAGGTTGTGAAAAAGGTACCCAACATGTCAAACACATCTCATGCTGATGGACATACATGGCATGTCAGACAGCTGGCCTGAATGGAACGATCCACTGGAAATTCGGAACACTGTCGTCAGTGAATGCGTCTTGCAGCATAGGACTCCCACAGCCCACCTGAAAGCCTTTTAGACATGTCAGCAAGCACACTCCAGAATTCATGTGCCAAGCCACTGGTAATTTTGCTCTCCCAGTCCAATAATCTATGCTCCCTTTGGGGAGGAAACACTGCATTATTGGCATTAGGCCTGATTTAGGAATAAAGGAATGGAGATCCAATACCCAAGTCTTGGCCCAGCCCCATAGCTGATGTAAATTGGAATAGCTCTGTTGAAGTCAAGGGTACTACACTGATTTACACCAGCTAGGAACCTGGCCCCATGTCACCACTGACAGCATCAGGGAATTCACCCACTGTGGCTGTGGCCCTGATGCGGTTCCACTATTGGCAGCACTGGCATAGACAAGTTTCTGGCAGACACAGACATTGAAGCACTGGGCCACATAAATGTGTTAGAAGCAAGGTTAGACCATGGAATGCTTCAAACACTGGGGGCTGCCTGGAGTCCCACTGTCACTAGCACTCCCGCTGTCACTATAACCAGGAGAGCTGGACTGGTGGAAACAAAGGTGGGAGATTTGGGGCAAAAAAGCCAAGTGCAAGCATGCCCAGGAGTGACTGGTTTATGCCCTAAAGCAGGATGATTAATGTCCCTTATATATTTTTATCCTGGCTAATGAAACCACGGAGGAAATTCTGATTACATAGCCCAGTGTCTATTCCTTGTTTGAGCCCTACTAAGTTCTTCTCTTCAAAATACATTGTGGCAGTGAGTTCCACAGATTAACTAGGTGTTGTGTAAAAAAGGATGTATTTTTATCAGTTTTAGATTTGTTGCCTTTTCATTTAATTGAAAGCCCCCTTGTTCCTGAATTATGAGAAAGGTCAAAAAGTAAGGACAGGCCAGTGGAGGGAAAGGCTGTGCCAGGGCTATGGGTCTAGTCTGAGAGTGGGGTTCAACTTCCAGTTGTGTCACAGACTTCCTGTGTGGCCATGGGCAAGTCATTTAGCCTTTCTGTGCCTCAATCCCCATCTGTGAAACAGGGTTAATAGCACTCACCTACTTCATAGCAGCGTTGTGAGGAGAAATATATCACAGACTGAGGTGCTCAGATAGTGCATGAATGGGGGCCATATAAGTAGCTAAACACATGAATAAATAGTAGCACCTGATTCACCTTCTTTATACCATATTTACTGTTCGTTATTATATACCTCTAACAACAGCCTCTATTTCCCTTTTCTAAAGGAAATCATCCCAATCTATGTGCTTCCCCCTTATGGGGAGGAAAGTCTAATCATTTATATGGCCTTTCTCTGGACCCTCCTTCTTTGGCTGTGTTCTTTTTGAGGTAGGGTGATACTGTATAAAAGATATGCCTGTGTGACCATTAAACTACTGACAACAACAAGAGGCAAGAGAAACAGGTGTCTAGACCTTAGCAGGTATATGGTGGGATAGTGGCTATGCAGTGAGCTATAAGGGGCAAAAGTTCAGTTGCAGTGCCGCAATATGACAAATTGTAGACCATATTAATCGCGGTCTGCATTTCAGCTCACTCTGCCACAGAGGCGGGAAGAATGGAACTAATGGACACTGAACTTAGCAAACTGAAATGCCTGCACCAAACCTGACTGCCCTGAGCACAGTCTCCATCACTCTACAGACCTTTGTTCCCATATGAGGGAGGGGGGTTTGCGTGTCCACAAATGACAGACCTGCAGTTTCCGTACCATTCACTGGATTAGCCCCTGGGTTTCCAGAACTGTTCTGCTTGGAGTTCTCATGTAGGAGCTGGAACCAGTCCCGCAGACGGTCTCCCAGGTCTGCTAAGTCCTGCCCGGTACAAGTCTCTGGAAATTAAATGGCGAACTATTAAACAAGCATCCCAGCCGCCGGCAAGGGCTGAGAAGATGAAAATGGATGCCAGGATTGGATAGCTAGGGTAGTTACACCCAGCATGGGGCACAAACGTGGCTTCGGGAGCATGGAAACAGATGTACCCACCATTTCTGGGGATGGTGATAGAGGAGGCCTGTTGTCATAGTCACAAGGGCAGAGAGAAGTAAAAGGAGAAAGATGGGTAGGCAGTCCCAAAAGATCTCCCCTAATGCACTCCTCCAGCTTGTGAGCCTCCCAACAACCAGCACTCTCCCAGTCTTCACTGGCACCACCATCCTCACGCCTTCCCCAGATTTCTGGGCTGGGCACTCAGCCTGCCCTTGCATGACTTCTATCTCTTAGCTCCTGTTCTCCACAGCTGTTCTATGCTTTGTTGTGTCTAGATCTTCTGCCATATAAGAGATCACTCTGACGCAGAGTTAATGAACAAACTCCAGCTCTATTGGGGCTGCTTACAACTAAGCTTCTTTGATCTCCTGGTTTGTCAGACAGGCCCCCAAGAGGTGTCTCTTCCAAACAGTTCCCTCCAGAAAACAGTATGCTGCCTGAACGTGTCTGCTGGAACTTCCATATTGTTGAACATTGTCCATCTCACTGGGCTCCTGTCCGTACTGTCCCTGGTTCGCTCATCTTTTCTCCTCTCTCATTCTCTCTTGCCACCCCTTTGATTTCCATTCTTTTCTCCTTCTCCCTTTGTGCCTTCACTTCTTGCTCTCCCTTCTGTCGCTGTTATACTCCCTCTCCCTATTACAGGCTCTGCCTTTAGAGTCAAGACAGCTCCACCTGCATTATTATTTGTGTCCTCCCCTCCCCATCACAAGACATGCACTTTCCTTATATTTTATATCCATGGGGAATAAAACAAACTAGGTAGCAGCCTCTCTCTTACCTTGTTTGACATCTGTGGTTGAGGTGGGGCCATGCTCGGTTGGGCAGGGGCACTGGCCCTCACACTTCACTGCCAGGTGCTTGCTGCTTAGGCAGGCTTGCTGCTCCAGTTTACACTGAGAGAAGGAGCAGGAAGAGTCAGTGCAATAAGCATGATCCCGCTCTGAGTACTCCGCAGCTCACACCACCCAAACCATGTTTGATTCTTGGATGGCAAAAGAAACTCCAATCAATCCCCTGGGTAACAAGCATATTCCCAGCTGAGTGCAAAGCCCCAAAAGGTTCCAGGTGTGAGAGCAAGGAGTCGACTCACCACCTCCAGAATATGCATAACCAAGAAGGGGCCCAACAGAAATGTGCTCTTCTGAGTTTCATGTTTCCACGCTCCCCAGGGCTCTTTCCAAAAAGCAAGACCTCATGCATAGGGTCAATCCATTCCACTGACCTTGCAACTACTTTTGTGTAACCTTTTCAAGCAAGCTTAAGTCCAGGAGCAGAAGAGGTCTTAGCAGGGACCACCTTCTACCCAATCAGCAATATTGGCTATACAGAACCAAATAGGCCAGATCATTCCAATCAACCTTGCTTTCTGTTATTTCATCCCTACTCTCAGGCTCTTTGTACTGAGCTCCCCGTGTAAGGTGCATTTCTTGCAGCCCTGCTAAATCAGGGTGCAGAGGGGGGGATAGACTATACCCATTTAGAAATCTGTGAGGAAGCACATGCACTTTTCTGGCAGCTCTGAAAGCTGAGGATAAAGGCTTAACTGATACAGATTCCCATCTTCTAGTTACCAGATCTACAGGCAACAAAACGAGGTCAGCACAGATTTCCCAAACGAGCTGTGATTCACTACTGAGCCATGCTGCCCTGTAAAGCTTTGGTGTACTGTACACAATGCACAGTATATCCGCTGCTAATGTTACCACCACAGCACCGTGCAGAATCCAGCACCGAGTGATACCACATACCCGGCATGAGCTCACGTCACCCCTCCCAGTCCCCTTATGGACAACTGAGACAAACTCCTCAGTCAGTTCTGTGCCTCAGCACCAAGCCCAGGGAGCGTGGCTAAGGAACTGTCGCAGATACAGCTGTGAATGCTAATGCAGACCTGAGCTGCGGTACTATAGCTGGCCCTTCACTGGAAGCCATGAAGCACAGCTGCTCCCCGGAGCTACCCCTTTGACACCCACCCTCCTCATCAGTATATGAGCCTTGTCCGCCCCACTCACCACAGAGTTGTAAGTGTGTCCATCAGAGCCGCAGACAGATGTAAGCTGGGTCATGTGACATGGTTTGCAAAAGCTTTCTTTGTTTCCATGGTGTTTCAGGGCAGGTTGCTTGATTCTATCCATGGGGACAAGGGGGGAGAGAGAGAGAGAGAGAGAGAGATGGATAGGTGCTAGGCAGGTTCACCCACACCTCCTCGCTTCCCAACAGAACTTGCTCAAGGCTTTTGCTCCTTGGTTCCCCAAAGAAATCCGTTATTCTTATTATTCTGTGGTAAATTGTTCTCACTTTGCAGGCCCGCAGGCAGCTGTTCACCTACCTGTCAAACTGGGGGGAGGGAAGGGAGGAAGGCCGCTGTAAGGGGAAGGATGAAAGTGATTTTTGGAGCAACCTATTTAGAACTGAAGCCCAAGTGATACTGGAGTTGATTGTCGTACCTGGGTCTCAAGACCACAAGGGAAGGCAGGTGGGAGGTGGCTCTCCAGTCCCCAGGGAACAATTGGTACAAGAGCAGAGACAACAAGGTGATTCTTAAAGGCCACATAAAAACAAATGGGGGAGACACCAACATTATAGGGTGCAATGGCAATGGGCTCAGGCAGGGCCAGTCTGCCTGAGGGGCCTGGTGGTAATCAGTGTCTCGTTAATGCAGTTCTGACTGCTGGAACTGGAACAAACCACCACCCCAAAGTACGATGTGAGGAGGGCTTTCTTCATTGCGGGCTGTTGGGATAACGAGGCCTACAACTTTACCTAATTGAAAGCTCAACCGTAAAGAGTGAAAGTTCATAAATTGTCACAGTGACTAGTTATATACAATTGTTTAAGAAAAGATATAAGAAGGAGCTGGGAAGACTGCATTAATTTAAACAGGAAGGGATTTACTGATACCACTCAAGGGCTGTGTTAAGATTATCACTGGTAAATGAGGAGTAGAAGACCGGAAATCAGTGAACTAAAATTGGAGTCAAGAAATTAGGCCTATTTAGGGTGACCAGATGTCTTGATTTTATAGGGACAGTCCCGATTTTGGGGTCTTTTTCTTCTATAGGCTCCTATTACCCCCCGTCCCAATTTTTCACACTTGCTGTCTGGTCACCCTAGGTTTATTGGTGGACAAAATGATGAGGATGGACTATCCTGCCCACCACTCCCTGTTTGGAGTCCTCAGAAAGAGACTTTGGGAGAGGGAGTGTCAAACTGGCTACTGTGATGCTGGATGGCTGAATGAAGAGAGGAGGGGAAGGAATGAGTTTCACCATCATGGCTGGCAGCCCCACCATCTCCTGGGACCCCAGACCTTCTTCATCCTAATCCTGAAAATTGTCCTGACCAGAGGGACCCAGATGACATCGCCACTTCCACTGGCTTCAGCTGAACTCCAAATACCACCTGGGATGTTAGACTTTGTCACCCTCTACCTGTGTATGTTCTTTTCCTTCCCCACCATATTTCTTGTCTTCCCTATTCCTCTCCGTTTTGCTTCTGTCTGTAAGAGTCTGGCTTAAATGGCCAACAGGGTACATTTTGCAACATTGCTGTCAGCCTGTGATCAGAAAGAGGCAGCTAAATGTAATGCCCTGAACAGCCCGATGCTGGTACAAATTTGCCAAGTCTCAGACTGGCTGATAAGTCCATGTACTGGGCCTGTGTTTCTGCAGCAGAGAGGTTGCAAGCAAGAGTCAACACCAGTGACACAAACATCATTTTCTATCCTTGCTAGTCTTTTTTCTACCTTTTTGTGTGAGTTTGGTTTGGTTTGGTTTGGTTTGTCTTCTAGGAAATGGGATCAGATTGTAACAATAACAGAAACAACAGCTCCAGACCATCTGAATTAACTTCTCTTTTCCCAAAAAGGACAGTTATTACCATCTTTCATATAATCCTAAACACTGTCAAATAAGAGGTTTTCCTTCTAAAAATCTCTTCAGCTACAGAGAAAGGGAACAAGGAATGTTGCTAAAATGAAAGCCTTAATGTTTACATTCCAAAGGTTTTAACTATTTCACTTTCTTTTTTGTGTCTTTAATAGAAGGCTAACAGAATTTTTAACGGTTTGTTTGCCATGGAACCAATCAGGCTGAGGTCTTTGTGTACCAAACCCCGAACCTTGTTTAAAACTATTTAATATTGGACAGTGACTGGGTTATGTTAACACCTTTGGGCCCATATATTCCATTTCAATTAATACAATAGGACATGTGACTCTGGGAACTCTCTTGCTCCCTGCTTGCCAGCCTATGCCTGAAGCATTATTCCGGGCAAGGCCCAAAACCTTTTTGTTTCCTATTTAGTTTGGAGGAGTAGGGTTTCTATTCCACTTCATGTGCTTTGCTGGCTATGGGGATCTTCCAGACATAGCACAAACATGCCAGTATTTTACTAGGCTATGTCTACACTTATTGCAGAGTACACACACTGCATACCCCCTAGCACAGACATAAGTAGTAGTGTAAGCGGTAGGGCACTGCTTAGTGAGGAGAGTAAAAACACACAAAAACCACGGGGTATATATCCTACATGGCTCACTACACGCACAAGTGGTGCTTCCCTGTCTACACTGCTATGTTTAACAGCGTAGTGTCTCAATGACAGAGCCTTTCCACACGACCGGGAAAAGTCTCTGGTGGGTGGAGGCATCAGGGAAAGATTCCGGCAGATCCCTGCTGCCAGAGCCTTTCTCCTCTGCCTCCCTCCTGCGACAGCCTTCCACTGAGGCATGTAGCTACATATCACAGTGTGGTCACAGCCTGCTTTTCGCTGTGGCACTTAGCTACACATACCCTACATGCTGCCGCCAGTGCAGACAAGGCCTTTAAGTGCTGTTGGTAACTATTTCTGTTATGGCGCCCAGGGCCCTTCAGGCATGCATTCATTGTTCTTAAGATCAAATCTTGGGGGAAAGGGAGATCACCTCTGAAGACACTAAGTGCCAAGATCACCTTTATTTATAACCAGTCTGTGGCGCTGCCCCAAGCCCATTCATGGCATTGAGGAAAACAGGAGGGGTTCAGAGCAAGTTACCTCCAAGTTCCATCCTCCTAGAAAGGGGGTGGGCTGGTTCTCCTATGTTCCCACACCCTAATGGCCTGCCAAGGTCCCTCCAACTGACGTTGTTTTGTCCCTGCTACTCCATGTTCCCATCCCTAGAGAGGGTTCTGTCTTTACCGCTCAGGGCCCAAAACTGCAACAAGAACAGCCATACCCAGAATACACTGCCAGTTGTAAAAGACTCAGCCAGAAACTTTAAAGTGTGGGATATAAGGAGGTTCAGAACAAAAATTATGCTCAGTCTTTCCTGTCCAATAAAGCCCAGTGCTCTTAAAGCATTCCTGCTCTGTCCCCGGTACTGCAGCTTGAGGGAAGAATCTACCTGGCCTCAAGTGGATAGAAAAATCCAGGCCAAGTTTCACCTCTGTTGATTAAGAAAGTCTTTCCTAATGTCAGATTGTGCAGGCTCCCCGAGTCTGCCTGTCACACAGGAATAAAGATGAGAAGAATGTGACTTGGATTTCTGTGTCCACTGAGAGCTGACGATGTGGATAGCAACAGCATCCAACCACCTGTCCATCACTCCCATTTAATGCCTGGCTTAGCAATAATGTGGCCTACTGGCGTCTAGCACTGTTAAAAACACTGGTAAACTGGGCCATACCACTTTCTCTTTTCCTCAGTCTGTTTGCAATGTATCTTTGTTATAGAGCTAGGGTTATTTATCTTTTAAAAGCTTTGATCTGTTTTTCTTATAAAACAAACAAAACAGATCAAAAAACATTCCCAGCTGCTCTGCATTTACAGTCAACTTCAGAATAATAAAACAGTGTGTGTTGGTGCAGCAGAATAAAAAAAAACAAAAAACCACTGGTAAGAATTAGGAAACAAGAAAAAGTTCTCCCATAGGAGTCAAGAAGATTATTATAAAGAGCAGTGAATTCAAGAACTGATTTTAAATTAATGGACTAATACCATTTGCAGCATCTGTCCACGTCTGATCCTGCCAAAAATGATCACTAGAGTACATCTCTCTGCATGACCTCCTAACTATGACCTTACCCCTTTATAGCACTGTTTGCCAAGTGAGATTGTTCACGTCACTATTTTTCCAGAGCATAGGAATTGGCACAGTACGCAAGCATGTCACCGGTCCTAATGGACATTTCTGGAATCCGTGGAAGAGAGACTGAGGGGAGGGAGGGGGAATGCCTCTGTATTCTTAGTGCAATAAATTGTAACAAGGACAATCCCATTTCAGAAATCTTGCACAAACCCAAGACCCTCTCTTACCTGTGCTCTAACTTTTTGCGGCTAATACACATAGCCCTCTGGTAGCCCTGGGCAATGCAAACTTTGTGCCGGCTACACTTCACTTTCTGGCAGGGGTCCTTGGTTGTGTCCAAAGCTGAAGACAGAAAAAGAAAGTGAATAGCTAGTATACCAAACACTTACCAGCTCCGCTACGTTTGCTATGCACCCTAAATGAGGCAGGAGAGTCTCAATGAGGACTGCCTCAATGTAGGTCTTGTGTCTTAATATTCATTTTAGAAGGGCACACAACACAAGAGATGAACATCTGTAATAGCCATTTTAAAGCTGGTACTTGCCATGGCTTAGAATCTGGATGTTATATGTTGCTGACTATTGGGAAAGGACTAGAGGACAGTGAAAAATGGGAACACCATGAACATTTCTCAAAAAGTTTAGCCATTTTTTTCCAATCAGAATTTGGATTTTTTTCTACCAGCTCTATGCCTGGTCAAAAAGCAGAATGAAATTTTTGCAAAATAATTTGTCCAGTTTTATGCACTGACACTTCAATGAAACATTTTGCTGCAAAATCAAAATTTGTAAAATTTCAACCCAGTCTATACAGGATTTTGTGTTAAACAGATTTTATGGGCTTCTGTAAAAAGCTTGTTTCCCCAGAACAGAGAATGTTCTAGAGCATAGGGTTGTCCTGTACTCCTTTTTCAAAGGGTAGCTCCGGCAACACTGTATTATCTGACTACAACGTGTACTGCAGTTTAAGAAAAGTGCAGTCAAGTGGTCTCAGCATAGGATTGGGAGCCATGAACGTCCAAATTTTAAACCTTGCTCTACCGCAGACTCTCCAAATGATCTTTGTTGAGTCATTTCACATTTACTTTCGTGTCCTCCTTCAAATCCATCTTTAAAACTCTCCTTTGCTATGACGACAAAAGCTTTGACAATAGTTAGGCAGCTGTTCTCAGACCCCTGCCTATCATGCTGATCAATACTGTCTCATTGTTTTCTTGTATTCCTCCAACTGTCTGTCTGTCTGTCTGCATCTATCTGTTCATTCTTGTCTTGTACTTGGATTGTAAATTCTTTGTGGCAGGGACCTACTTTTTGTTCTGTGTTTGTACAGTGCCTGGGGTGAGTTAACATTTAGAAGGTGCTAAGTATAACTAACAGCATAGAGAGATAGTGTCAACAAAACGACATGTATTTATTTGCTCGCATTCTGAATTGCGAAAAATATCAGCTCACTGGGGTCCTATCTATAGAATAGCAAGAAGTCAGCTTGTCATGAACAGCATTAGTCACTGATGAGCTGCTTTCTTGCTGGGGCAGCACTCAGAGGGATTCAGCTTGAGTCACTGCAGCCCCATGCTCAGGCAGATTAAAGACCAGGAAGGAGCCTGTCCTTTCCAAATCAGGACGTGATGGATAACACAATAAAAGCTAACTAAGCACAAAGCCACAAACTCGTTGATGTCTGTTACAGACCAAACAAATCTAGTCGGGGACGGAATGACCAGCTCCTTATGCACCTAACTATAATGTGTAGGAAAAATTTCTGCATGATTTCAACTGAGTGACATACGCTGGAGATCTCATGCTAACAGTACTAAAACATTCTTGGTATTTTTAAATATTACAGATGACAATTTCCTAACTCAAAAAGTGTTGCATCCAACACAGGGGAATTCTATATTAGATCTCGTCTTCACAGATAAAAAGGACCTTATCACAGAATTAAAAATTAATGGTAGCTTAGATACAAGTGATCATGACTTGATCACATTTATAATGTGCAAACAGAATAATGTCCAGACTAGTATTATATATACTTTGTGCTTTAAAGGGGCCAATTTTACAAAGCTGAAAATGATTATGCACCAAATCAGCCAGGGGAAATAATTTAATCAGATAATGTGAATGATCATTGGGAATTGTTTAAGGATGCTTTACTAGATGCTGAAAAATCTACTATTGAGGAAGAAGGCCATATTGGTTCAAAAACCAACTTGGTTTAGAGGGGTAGAGACGGCAGCTACAAAAATTGAAAAATAATATATAACAAAGGGTAATTTGGTATCAATAAATATAAATCAAAAGCTAGGAGTTGTAGAAAACTGATAAGGAAAGCAAAAGGTCACAAGGCAAAATCTGTGGCCAGCAGAGTTAAGGAGAATAAGAAGTATATTAGGAACAAAAATAATTTGGACAATGGTCAATTACTAGATGGAAATGGTAGTATTATCAATAACAATGCAGATAGGCAGCAGTATTCAATAAATATTACTGTTCTGCATTTGGGGAAAAACAGATGACACAGAAATGATGATAACTCTCTTTCTATTCCACTAGCATCTTAGGAGAATGTTAAATAGCAGCTACTAAATTTAAACATTTTTAAATCAGCAGGTCCAGATAACTTGCATTCAAGAGTTTTAAAAGAGCTGGCTCAGCAGCTCACTGGACCATTAATGTTGATTTTCAATAAGGTTTGTAACAGTGGGGAATTCCAAAAGACTGGAAGAAAGCTAACGTTGTGCCAACACTTAAAAAGGGTAAATGGGATGACCTGTGTAATTATAGGCCTGTCAGTCTGACATCATTCCTGGGCAAGATAATGGAGTGGCTGATATGGGACACAATTAGTAAAGAATTAAAGAAGGGTAATATAATTAATGCCCTTAACTTGGGTTTATGGAAAATAGATCCCATCAAACTAACTAGATTTTTTTTATTAGATTACAAGTTTGTCTGATAAAGGTAATAGTGTTGATATATACTTGGACTTCTGTAAGGCATTTGACTAGACACTGCACAACATTTTGATTTTAGTTTTTTAATCAAATAAAATTAACATGGCACACACTGAATGGATTAAAAGCTGACTGACAGGTATCAAAATATAACTGTAAACAGGGAATCATCATTGGGGGGAGAGGTTAGTGCAGTTCCCCCAAGGATCTGTTCTTGGACCTATGCTATTTTACATTTTTATCAGTGACCTGGGACATAAAATCATCACTGATAAAGTTTGCAGATGACACAAAAGTTGTGGGAGTGGTAAATAATGAAGAGGGCAGTTAACAGACAGAGCGATTGGAATTTCTTGGTAAGCGGGGTGCAAATAATGTGTGTTTTAATACAGCTAAATGTAAATGTATACAGCTAGGAACAAAGAATGTAGGCCATACTTACAGGATGGGGGACTCTAACTAGGGAAGCAGGGACTCTGAAAAAGATTGGGGGTTGTGGTGGATAATCAGCTCAACATGGGCTCTCAGTGTGACCCTGTGGCAAAAGGCACTAATGCGATCCTTGGATGCATAAACATCCAAACTGAATAGGAGTGGAGAGGTTATTTTACCTCTGTATTTGGCACTTGTGCTAGTGCTGTTGCAATATTATATCTAGTTCTGGTGCCCGCAATTCCAGAAGGACGTTGATAAATTGGAGAAGGTTCAGAGAGGAGCCATGAGAATGATTAACGGATTAGAATACATGTCTTACAGTGACAGACTTGAGGGGCTCTATTTATTTGAACAAAAAGAGAAGGGTAAGGGGTTACTTGATGACAGTCTATAAGTACCTAAATGGAGAACAAATATTTGATCATGGGCTCTTCAATCTAGCAGAGAAATGTGTAACACCATCCAATGGCTGGAAGTTGAAGCTCGACAAATTCAGACTGGAAATAAGGTATACACTGTTAACAGTGATGGCAATCAACCATTGGAAAAATTTACCAAGGGTCACGGTGGATTCTCCATCACTGGCGATTTTTAAATCAGCAATCTATGTTTTTCTAAAAGATCTGCTCTAGGAGTTGTTTTGGGGAAGTTCTGTGGCCTGTGTTATACAGGAAGTGAGACCAGACGATCACAGCAGTGGCCTTGGAATCTATGAATCTATAAATTAGGTAAAACTAATTTCTGCCATGCTTCTTCTGTTCCTCCAGTTTGATAAAACTGCACTTGGGGGCCAATTCAAGCACTGCAAAGAAACAAGCATAAGATTTTTTAATGCTTCACATGCTGGGTCTCAGATGTAGTCCAACCCTCCGTGAACACAATCTCCTACTGCCCAGAGAACCTCCTCATGGACAGATGACCAGCTGCAGCAGGCAGCATTGGTTGCTATTAGAGCTGCTATCAAACTGCTCTTGACACCAACACATGCCTGGTGTTTCACAGCCTTTCACAAGTGAGTGTAGATGGTGTTGCATAATAGCACACAGCAGACCCAGCCCTGGCTGAAGGGAAATCCAGCATTAGGCACAGCAACGGGGCAACAGTACACCTCTAGCAGGATGGGCCAGTATCCTGCAGCCAATACAGGGATCATGCCCCAATGGGAACAACATTCAGGTACCTGTTAGGAGTGCAGTAAAACTGTGCAGAGGGGCTGGGGACAGGTGGATCAACACTCAGTAAAGGGCAGTGGATGCCTCATAGCAAATCCTGAAATACATCCTATTCTGATTCAATTTAGCCTACTTGTCATATTTCCTGAGTGGGTTTCTTCATTCATTTGTATGACTAGTGATAGCTTCATAAAGATAGGATCATTGCTTCTTCAAGTACATTCTCCCTGAACCTGAAACAAGAATCGTCAATGACTTCACAATCCTAACCTGTTTCCAGAGCAATTCATTGTGGAGTCAAAATAAAGAGCCTGACTTCAACTGGAGAATCAGCAACAGGAGCAGATGAAAACAAAACAACAATGCCTAGCATTTATATAGTGTCTTTACAAAAGTTGCCAAGGGAGATCATTTAACTCTACACACTGAAGTATAGTAAACACAGGGCTGGATCACAACTGCAGCAGCACGCAGCATCCCTACCCAAACCTTCAGCATCCAAGTGAAAAATACTGTAACATGCTGAATCTGCAGGGAAAATGCAGGCGGAATTTACTCAAGCTGGAATTTAGCCAGGACATGGACTTTTACTAAAGTGGAATGAGATCTTTAATGACCACAGTGGTTAAGACCTCAGTTTAAATCTCATCCAACAGAGGGCACCTCCATTGTCCCTTCACTGGCTGCTGGGGCTCAGAAGGAAGAGCCGCACCCACTGAATTGGCAGCTCCACTTGCTGCGTTTCCTGAGGGGTACAAAAGTTCTGTTTCCACACAAGAATCAGAACATGTCTCAGAAAGGGCTTCAGTTCAGAGCCACAGGACTTTCTATAAGGACCTTTCAAGGAAAAGTCAGCAGCTCCTTAAAAAGTGAGCACAACCAAGAAATAAAGTTACCTTCATCAACTGGCTGATTATCTTCCCAGCTCTTGATATAGTCATCCTAGTGAAGGAAGAGAGAGAACAGCTTAGTCAACAGAACATGCAAAATATCAAAATCCAAATGCTCAGAACAATGAGCCTGATCAATGCTTAGAGGTAACACTGGCCCGGGGGTGTAACAATGATGCCTTCTTCATGGCTGGGACTCTAGCAGAGGGCCACACATATGGTTTCAAAGACAATGCAAAGATTCATATTGTGTTTGTTTATTCTTTGTGTTCTGCGTTGCTGGTGAGGGGAATTTGGTCCTCTTGGAAACAGAAAGGCCTAGTTCTCTGTCTCTCTCATACACATGCACACACCTACCTCTGCTAACATTACTGACCTGTAACATACAAAACCTTGTTTGCCTCACACATACAGAGCTCTGCAGATCCACTGCTCAGGAGTGAGATTTTCATACATTCAAGTATCCAGCCTGCTCATAGAACTGCGCAGATGGGCAATGCAGAGGGATGGCAGGATGTGCATGCTTGTGCCCTCACAATAAAGTCCAGCTGCTAAATCTAATTCCAGGATTGTACTTGCCTTGGCCATTGGTGTGTTCATTTAATGGCAAACTCCACAAAAAGGAAAACTGAAGAACATAAATCCTTGCCTCACTGCAGAGAGGTGCAAATCTTGCTCCAGCATATGGGAGGAAGAAGCAGTCTGATGTCCTAACCTCAAACTGAGGTTAACAGTCTCCAAGGCATCTGTGAAGACCTGCAGAGTATCTGCATTTTCCCAATTCACCTGGTGCATTTACACAAACATATTCAACAGGGGGAGTCTACAGTTTAGAATGTCAGGGACTTACTGCCCAAACCTCCTTTGTGCAGGGACCTTCATACACTCATAGTAATACATTGCTTGCTGCCCCAGCATCATTGCACTGTAAAGGGCCATCGGGTCATGGCTTGGAAGTGGCAGGAAAAGTTATCTGCATCTCAGATGCTGGCAGAGCTGTTAGAATGTCAGCTTGCTGCTTGGCTGGATCCTATCCTGTTTCTTAAGGTGCTGGACAAATTACAATTATTGGGAAGAAAAAACACAAGTCCTTTGTCTCTGACTCCCTCATTCTGAAAAGTGATTGATCATTTGTGAAGGCTCAGCACTTGAGGTCCCTCACTGCTTCTCCACGCTCCCCAGCCCAACCATGACAGTGGCCTTTGTCCACACCAAGCAAATGTGCAGTAGAATCTTTCCACAGATTTTCAGGGAAAAGCAACACTACTATTAAAGTGAGGAAGTGGAGAATAAAGGATAAAAGTCAGATGTGCAATAAAAATAAGAAAATTAAAGGAATACCACCATACCCAATGGGTCTAAAGTTCATGTTTGGGGGGGGGTGAAGCTGAGGTGCAGAGAGATCAAGTAACTTGCCTAGTGACACACAGCAAGTCAGAAGATCTAGGAATAGAACCCCCAAGAGTCCTGACCAGGGGCATTGCCTGGGGTCTCAAGAGGGAGGATGGGGATGAGCCTTACCAGATTTGATCCAGAGCCTCAAAGTTAAATTGCTGGGCAGGATGGATGCTTTTCTGTGCCAACCCCCTAATCAGCACCAGTGCCTTCTGGTGGCCTGACTTGCCCTTCACTCTGGCCATACACCAGGGACTGAGCTAGCATGGCCCTGCCTTGCACCACTTCAGGCATTACTAGGAAGTCTGCGCAGAGTTCAGGCTCCTGGTGGGGCCTGCATAGGTTGCACAGTAAAAAAAAGACCTGGCAGTGGCAACGCTGTTGCCCAGGCCATCACCACCCTTCCTGGACCAGCACCCTTAGAGCCAGCTCCTTGGTATCCCTCTCCCACACAGACAGTGTATGGGGAGCCAGAGAGAGCAGGGACTGCTTTAGGCCGATTCCCCCGAATCGGGCCCCGCGCCTAAGAGGGCTCCGCGCCCTAAAGAAGAGCGCCTAACTTAGGTGCCTCTTTAATTTTTACTCACCCGGTGGCAGGTCCTTCACTCGCTCCGGCTCTTCGGCAGCATGTCCTTCAGTGTCATGGAAGACCTGGAGCGAGCGAAAGACCTGCCATCAAAGTGCCGCCGAAGACCCGGACCGCCGCCGGGTATTCAACTCGGGCCTCACACTTCCTAAAGCCGGCCCTGCCGGAGAGGCAGTGCCATTCCTGACTGCTGGCAGTGGTAGCAGCCCAAGTTCCTATGCCACTGCCATCTCCGTGGGCAGGGGGGCAAAGACCTGCTGACTCAGTACCGCACTACCTCTGAGGCCTCAGCAGTACTACCAGCTGGGGGACAACATTTTACCTAATGTGTCAGGACTGGAGAGGCTTTGCCCCTCTCTATCCCCTGCCTTGTGGTGCCCCTTATCCTGACTTGCAGTCCCCTGCTCTAACCACTCTTCCTCCCCCTGCTGTGCAAAGGTTAAATCTCTCAACCCTTCCCTTGTTTGTTGAGAGTCTCCAGATTTGGAAAGTTACCAACAATTAACAGCCCCACCACAACCACTGGAGCTGTACTCCTGTAACAGGGTAGTCAATAGGTGGACCATGGGCCAAATCCAGATCCCCAGCTGCTTTTGAAAAGACTGCAAAAATCTTTTTATTTATTATCATTGTTATTATTTTTGTATTATTTTCCCTGGGGCCTGGACCTTGACTATACCTTGACGAAGAAATGTGGACCTTGACAAAAAGTAGTTGATTACCCCAGCCTGTAATATGTTATTTACAAAGAATCAAATGCAGAGAATACAAACAAAAATGCGAGGGAAGGGAGGGTTTAACACTAAATGAATCCAGGCCCTGGAAGAGAGTACGGGTGTGCATCTCATTTGTAATGTCAGCCCTGGAATGGGTTTCTCCTTGCAGGTCTCTTTTCTTTGCCAACCATGAACGAACATTCTTGTAAGACTCTCTGAAGTGCCCTGATGGCCTGTGTTTATTTACAGCAGATCACACACTCCACACCCTTTGAACAACAGTGAAGTTGTCTGCCCCCTTCAGTACGGAAGTTCAGCCTCTGGTACTAGGGGCTCACTACCGTGTAGAATGCTGTTCCTTGAACTGTCTAGGTTTATTTAGATTATTAACTCTTTGAGGCAGGAACAGAGTCTTCCTAGACTTTTATACAGTGCTAAGCACTGTCGATGCTTAACATGTAACAACAATCCTCTCAGACAAGACGCTGGTTCAGTTCCATCAGCGGTGCCCTCTATCTGTGGTGATGATTACATATACAGTTTCTCAAGATGAAATTCACTGTGCGCAGAGGCCCAGCACCAGGCTCGTGCATCATTTCATTCCTACTTAAGTGGTCCTCTGCCTGGAGGTCAATATGAATATGTGCCTATGTATAGGCACACACTCACATATACGCACGCAACCACATACATAGAGCCTTGTGCAGATACAAAATTTGGATCCGCATCCATCCATGAGCCACAAAAATGGTCCACAGATATCCGCAGACACACACTCATCCTGGCCATACTTCATGCAGCGTGCGACTGTACAAATCAACTCAAAATATTCTCCTGATAAACTAAAACTAGAGGGAGGGAGCTGGGGTGGAGAACACAGGGAACATGACACAGATGCCCTGTAAAGATTAAATGAAACCAGATTCAAAAATTGATACTAACCTCCACCTCCTGGGAGTTCAGCCCACAGCAGAAGAGTAGGTGAAAAAACAAAAGGAGAGAAAAGAGAACACACATGAAATATACTGACACTGCCAGAGCTCAGGCTGCAAGAAAGGACTGGGTTTGTGTTCACACAGACAGTATTTCTTTGTTTAAATTCCCTGAAATGTCATATTTCATTTCCTCCAAGTGATGTGTTTTTATAAAGACTCCCCCAATGCATCTTTTCTTGCTGTCCTAATTTGCATTTATTAAATCGTACTTCTGTCACACTGGCAACAATGGAATTTGATTGCAAGGAACAAAAATTAAGGCAAAGGCTCATAATCCAGGCTTTGTGCAAGCTGCAGCACTGCTCCCAACACTTCTTGGTTAGTCCTGGGACAGAAACAATGATGTTTCAGCAGAAGGATGTAATGTTTCATACAGCAGAGTTCACAGTAATACAAAGTACCTTTCTATTGTTTTGCAGTCTCTCTGCAATAAAATAATGTTAAACAAAAAAAAAATATGGCCTATTTGCAGGCAATGAAATCCTGACTGCTCTCCTGTTACGACAGCTACCTTCTCATACACCCAGGGAGGGACATTTTAGTACATAGGGGAGGAGGTCGGTATCATTAGGAGGCTTGGCAGTGACCAATATTCTATTGCAAGAGAATTCTTTACTGATTAAGCCAAATAAGTACTGTCACAGGATGTTATTTGGCTCTTGGTAAAATGGATGTCCCTGTACCTTTGGTCCCAGCTGTTCTCTTTAGCGCACCAACCACAGCTCCAATGTTAATCTTCCATTCTGACACATCCAAGAGCCCTGGGGGCTGATAGCAGCAGCTGCAACTTAGCTCAGGAGAAGAGCTGGCTCCTATGCAGGCTTCACATTTATCCCAAATGGGAAGAAAGCCAAGCGAAGTCCTGTATTTCTACAAAATGGACTTGGGGGATGCCACCCTCTTGTAGAGCCTCCAAGCAAGGGGCTGATGCTAGAGAAGCTCTTGCTAATGTGCTTGGACAGGGCTGAGGAAAACGAGGCTGTGATAAGACATGGGGTCCTATGCAACTCCAGCCTTTGAAGGTCACAGATTGGTAACAACATATTTTCTATATGCAACTATCTGCCAACAATTGGTAAGGGAGAGATTAGGTATAGGTCTTTAGCTCATCCCATCTCTGGGACACGCACATCCCTAATGAACCATGAACCCACCATACAGGGACATCACATAGGGACTTCCTGAGCTGCCCTGGTGTTGTATGATACAGTTGGGTCCTTTAAGAATATTGCAGCTGTCAGGAGCATGCTGTCACCCAAGGTTTCTCATTACTGCTTCAAAGCCCAGATCCAGGGCTTTTGCCAGGCAAACTGGCAAATGTCTATTCCTGCCAACCCACAGTCACCCACACAGTCTCCAAGTGTTTCACTGCCTCATACTTGGTGCTCCTTTAAATGACTAGCTGTCTAGTAGAGTCAGCCCTGCTATTTCCTCCGCCCCTTGGTCACTTGCAGAGACTAATATATTGTGGTCAGACCTGGCAAAACCCAGTATCAAATTCAGGAGCTACACGAGTCAACTCCATGTGGTGCAAGGCCATCAAATACCTGCACTACATACCTTCAAAACTGTTTTTTGTTTTAATCTTTGTTCCCTCCAGCCATTCTGCTCGTAAAATATTTGCATCTTCACACTGGCTTCATTTTCTCTCTCAATAATTTAAATGAGACTACTAGAGTGACCTCTGTGTCTCTAATACACACACACACATGCACATTCACACACACGCGTTGCTATAATTGAACATGCACACACATGCACAGAGATGCAGACATTATCTGTCCCAGTTTCCTTTTCCTTGTCTTGCTAAAAAGACCCAGGCTGTTTGTTCTGATAGCTCAGACAATACACAGTTTCTCAGTACAGAACCCCAACCTTTCTGGATAACAGAACTTTATTTTCTGAAAGGTTCAAAAAGGAGCAAACAAAAAAAGACCCTTTAAGGGAAATCAGCATGGGCAGAGGGGTCTCAGGCTGGGTCCCAAATCCAGTAAGGCTTTTAAATAGCATTATATCTGTCTAGTGAGAATAGCAGCAGGCATATGATTATAGGACACCTCCTAAAAGGAAACCTGCCCCTTTGTTCAGTCTTTAAAATAACCATCCATCTCTCCATTTTCCTGCTTAAGGGACTCTCTTCCAAGCCTGCAAGTAACTCTTCAATGACTCTTCTTCTTCCTTTCCTAGTGTTTTTTATCTTCCTTGCCAAGCTTCAAACCACTTCCTCCTCCTCCTCCTGATGCTGGCAGGTTTCCGCACAGCTGGAGCCTTGGACTAAGAGAGTTGGATTGATGCAGCCATGCTGCGATAGGCTCAAAGGCATTGTGTGTCTCATCTGCCAACGGCGCTCTTTGTGGAGATGGCAATACAGAGCAGAGGCAGGACAAAACCAATGTCTTTTCTACTGAACACACTCAGGACTTCCAATCCTTTCCACTCCCACTGCGAGCATATTCAATGACCCCAATCCACCAAGCACACAAAGCACAACAAACAGTGCCCCTCTCACCAAAGGAAATGGCACATCATCAGACACCCTGCAGGAGCTCTGCCAAGCTAGCAAATGGACTTCTTTGAGAAGTTGGTGGCATGCTGCACTGTGGAGCCAGCTACCCTCTCAGGGTCACTCGCTGAGGTGGGACTGGAAATGGGTCTAGGAAAGGCTGAATCAGCAGGAGCCTTTTTGGAAAGCTAGTGTGTCTCTGAGTCAGTATTGATCAGTGCCCTGCACTGGCACAGGAAGGCAAAAGGATGCAGTCAAGGGCAGGCTGAGTGCCATCTGCAGCACAGCAAGGGCTGCAGTGCTGCCAGGGTGACATGCTGCAGAGGCCAGCTTTGTGGCTGCTGTGACAGTGCAGCATGTTATCATGGGGGAGATATAGGATAAGCCATCTCAAAGCACCCTTTGTATCTCCACCAACCGTGGGAAGACACCACAGATGTAAGATAACCAGGGCACAGGCCCAGAAAGAATCCAACTGCTACATGCAGCCTGACACAAAGAAACACTTTCCTATATTGGGGGAGGGAGCATCACCATCCTCTGAAGCATCAGGCATTGGCTTCTGCCAGAGAAAGGGGATAGGCCTTGATGGGCCAGTAGTCTGTATGCATGCGTAATAAACTAATCAATGGTGGTTCATTAACACCCCACGCACATCTTCTGGTAATTGTTCTGTACCAGGCTTATTAGTAAATTGTCAGAAAGAGAAAATGGAACACTCATGATTTAATAGCAGAGAAGGGAAAAGAGTCCTCACCCAGCTAGATGGGGTGAGCTGGAGAAAGGGAAGGGAGAACTCACTGTCAGCTGGATGGGATGGGGAAGGAATGGTCACTCTCTAGTGCCTGAAAAGGGAGAGGTATCCCTAGGCTGGCACTGTCGGGGGACAAGAACTTTTCCCTGTGAACATTAAACAACAAACACAGACGTGTCCAGTGCATCTCACAGCTCCCTGCACTTAAACCCATTTTACACAGGTGTAATTTCACACGTGGATTTCAGTGGAGTTGGTCCCAATTTATTCCAACACACAAAAGAAGAATCTGGGCTCTTGACCACTTTCCTCTCCTCTCTCCCCCGCAGTATAGCCTCCACCTACTCTCTGTGCCTCCATACAATCCAGACAGTGTTGGTGCCAGTGTTTTCTCCTCTTCAGCTCCAGCTGTTGAGCATGGCCTCCTGCATTTCCACCTGCCCTTGACTCTCCTTCATCTGGATGTGAAATCCTGCATCTAATGTCTCTCTCCCCACCTCAGAATCTCTCTCCCTTTGCTATTGGCAATTACGCCTCTCTGCAGCTTTGTTATTTAACTCTGCAGAGAGCTTTCGGAAGCATTCTGCATGGAAGATGCTATACGTTGGAAAGTCCCCAAAACCAAGTCTCTTTCCAATGCCATCACTAAGCTCATGGCTGCAGGGGATTTAATCAGTCCCTGCCTAGTTCTTGTGGAGGTTTATTTTCAGATTGTACAAAATTATTTAAATAAAACCTGTGAGCCAGCACTTTTGTTTGTGTTATATTCTATGGTTGGGAATGTGTGTGGGGGGGAGGGGGGATTGTTGACAGTGTTGACTAGAGACAGCAGCTCCCTTAGGAGCTGAAAGCACAGAAGAGAGACTGCCTCATCTTGTGCTACAGGAGCAAAGTTTGGCACCAGAACAAAGGCATGGAGAGGATGCTGGGAATGCTCGCTGCCTCCTCCAATATGGAAGCCTCACATTCAGGACCTCAGAAGAGTTAGAAAATATATATATTTCTACACAAGGCAAAATTTTAAATAAAGCCCCTTGATTTGTTAGTACATTGCAAAACATCAAATGTTTCTAATGCTCCCCTACTGTAAACAAAAAGTTTGAGAAAACAATGTCCCATTTCAGAGAGTGGGGAGCAAAATACTTCATCACAATAAGAGCTAGAGGAGAAGAGAGGAAATAAAAACAGAAAAGTAGAGAAGATAAATGGTGAATGGGAGAAGACCAGAAGAGAGGAGAGAAATAAACAGAATCAGATATTCCCTCAGTGGGTATGGGCTCTCTCTTGCCAGTGGATCTATCACATCCTAAGTCATGCCCAGGGCAACACAGACATTGTTGTAGCTGTATCAGCAATGACATCACATCCAGCTGTGTGCATTTGGCACATCACAGCTGCCATTTATGTACACTAGCTTCCAGAGGCAGACAGACTTTGTAGGGGCACAGGCCAATTATCTACATGTGTTAGACATAGAAAGATGGAAAGAGAGAGAAATCCACTCATTATCCCTCACTGCCCCAGTATTTATCCTCACTCCACAAGGGCAGGTGGAGGGATATCCCTTCAGTAGCTGTTTTGCTGGGTATTTTCTTGGTGATACTGGTCAGAGTAGAAACAACAGTCACACATCCAACTTGGGATAACTGATGAACTAAAAGAGCCTGCTGACCTTTTAGAACGTGGAGCAAGTAGCCATTAGCTTCCTCTACTTGAATTTTCCTTTACAGGGATGTCAGAGAGTGAGCTCAGACAAGAAGCTCTGACCTTGAGTTTCTTGAGGGTGGAAGCTAATGGCCACAGCAGACACTGTTGGGGGATCCCTTTTCTTAAGAGTGCAGCAGGCTTTTTTTAGACAACCCCTACACTCTCTCAGCACAGAATGGCTGACTAATGCCTACACTGTCCAGTATCACTGAGGAGCTGTCCAGCTAGGCACCTCCTGAAGAGGCACAGAACTGGGACAGAATGGGAAGAGATTATAAGAACGGCCATACTGGGTCAGATCAAAGGTCCATCTAGCCCAGTATCCTGTCTACCGACAGTGGCCAATGCCAGGTGCTCCAGAGGGAGTGAACCTAACAGGTAATGATCAAGTGATCTCTCTCCTGCCATCCATCTCCATCCTCTGACAAACGGAGGCTAGGGACACTGGACAGACTTTGGAAGGGGAGTTTGGAGCCACTTTTCCTAGCTCAGAAGAATGCAGGATGGGCAGCAAAAAGGGGGAATGTTTTCCAGCAGATACCAATAGATGTAATTAATTGCAACAGCCTATATGCTCCCAAGGGAGGTACCATAGTATGCAGACCAGGTGACAGAGTGAGCCATTGCTGCAGTATCACAATGAAGCAGCTATTTGCTTGCATCCATTTCATTTCGTATTATTGATCCAAGATCAGCTCTATCCCCGCTACTTCTCCCGGCAGCTAACCTGTCTAGTGCCAGTGGTAAAGTGCATTCAGTAGTTCAGAGCTCTGTGTCATTTATTAGACCACAAGCCATCTTGTGCGGTGATGGATTCTAAATAGCATGACTGCATTTCCTAAGGAGATTCCTGCCTTTCCTTTCAAATGGTCTTAAAAGTTCTGCCACTTCAGTGCCAAAACATGCATTTATTATACACCAAGTAGAGTCCTCTTAACAACCAGACATGGTGCCACCACAGCAGGGAGCCAGGATCAATAATGGTCTTTCACCACCTAGTCACTGGTTCAAATCCAGTCCAAGTCAGTAGTGACCAGCTGCCAGACTACATGTCCTTTGTGAAAGGGCCATGGGTTCCAGTGCAGTTTCTGATTCACAGTCCTCCATGTCTTAAAGTGGTAGCTTCAGCACAGCGATGGAAACTGAACTATCCTCTCACCCTATGCAGTGGTGCCTGCCACTCATGGTTGAGGCACATTAGCAAGGCAGCATGTGGAAGCTTGCTCTGCTGCTCTCCCTGTTCCATGGAGGAACAGAAGATTTCAGTCTCCAGCACCTTTCACCAGCATGTCTGTTCAACAGAGCTATGCTGGTTACAGCACAGGGAAGGGACAGGGGTCTGGGGGTTATTATCACCCTCCAATTTCATGCTATTCCCATGATGGAAATAAAGGATGAAAATCAAAACTATCAAATGTTTAAAAGAAGCAGCTTGCTGGGCCATGAGTCCTTTTTCCTGTCAGCTGCTCCTGTCCTTTTCTGGAACAAGGCCCAGGCAACACTCATCTGGCTTCATTTAACACACTCCTATCTGCTGGGCCTTGTTGAGAGAAGTGCAGTTTTGGTTTAGACTTTGGAAAAAGTAACAATCCATCTTGACTTGTGGGTTCCCACCTAAAATAGCTCTCCTCCATCCCACCCCTAGGAGGACCCTTTTCTAACCCTTCCCTTCCTGCCTACAGAGAGTGACTCGGGGCTTCTTTCCAGTCCCCAGTCTGCTAGATATTCCTTGACTTGGTGTAATGGAAATCACAATGGGTTCTGCCACACATGCCTCTTCAGATCAAATTGCAGTTTCCATTATTACCTTTTTAAATTAAGTATATGCCATCTTCTTGGGATTCTTTGCATTTCATAAGACACTTAGCAGCAGCTTCCAAGAACAGCGAAGAATGACAGTTAGAGAAGAGACACACAGAAAAGAGGCTCCTTAGAACCTCATTTTTAATCCTGAAAAGATTTTTTTTAGCAATTACTCAGACGGTAATTTAGCAATTACTCAGACAGCGATATCTGTAGACGCAAAGGAGACTGGCTTGCTCGTCCATATTGATTGGTCTAGGTGTGAACAAGTACGTTGGTTTCCCAGCCCTCTTCTGCTTTATCCACACCCTTTTCAGTGGCTCTGACTGTCGAGGCACTGCTTGGGGCTTCAAAGGACCAGGGCAGAGTGGGGTGCACCTAAACTAAATCTAACTAAACAGCAATTCTGCAGCCAACAAAGAACAGGGACAGGGTGGGCCTTACCAGATCTGCCATGAAGTTGAATTGCTGCGTGGGGTTGCTGCTTTTCTGTGCCAATTACCCACTCAGTGTTAGCGCCCCCTGGTGGCCAGGATGGGCCCTTCACTCCGGCCAGATGCCTGGGACTGAGCCTGCCTTGCCCATGAGTTACTAGGAAGTGGTGGTGGACTTTGGGCACCTGAGTGGGGCCTGCATAGCCTGTGCATTTTAAAAGGCCTAAGAGTGGCAATGCTGTTGTCAGGCTACCACCATCTCTCCCCAGAACCAGCACCCTCAGAGCCACTTCCTTGGTATTCCCCACTCATACAGAGCCAGCTTCTCAGCACTCTCCTCCCCTGCAGGCAGCATGTGTAGAGCCCAGGAGAGGAAGCACCACCCCTGCCAGCCAGCAGTAATTGCAGCCCCAGCTCCTCTGCTGCTGCCATTCTCTATGGACATGGGGAGAAGACCCACTGGCTTGGCACCACACTGCCTCTGAGGCTGCAGCAGCAGCAGCAGCACTACCAGATGAGGGACAAATTTTTACCAAATGTATTGGGAGCTGGGGGGAATGGGCAGGGGGCTTTGCCCCTCTCTGCTCACACATTCTGGCACTCCTGCTACTGTATTTCTGCTCTTCTTCTCACTAACATTGCAGCCCCTCATCCAGGACGATTACCCCTTGACGTAGCCTAACATAGACAGACAAGGACACAATGCAACATTATTGGCCTCCCTGGAGCACTAGTAGCCTCTGGTTATATAACATCCTCAGGGGAGTGGGGGAGGCAGGCAATCCCAGGACTGCCAGAACTCGCACATAGTACCTGCTGCTACAGGCTTCCTTGCTTTCAAAATTCCCAAGATTGGTATGTTGCTGGCAGTTCAACCTTTTCCCCCATTTCAGCTTGCAAGCCAATGTTGTGCCAGTGTAGATCACAGAGAAACACACCGTCGGTACCAAGCTCTCACGTACAACACTTGACATTTCTACAGCACCTTTCATCCCAAAGGACCTTAAAGTGCTTCACAGACTCCATGCAAAGAGATCACTTTACCCACCACTTAAACGCAGCCTCCACTGAGGTGGAAACATGCCAGGCAGACTGCATCAGCAGCAATGCACAAGTGCTTATGGTTTTAGCTGTTTCTCTTCTGATATCAGGAGACTGGAGGAGGGGGGTGAAAAGGGAATAACAAAACCCCATCCAGTCTAGAGGGAGTCTAAGAACAGGTTAGACCACCATTATTCTTTTTAAAAGGAAGGTTGGGCTTTTCTAAAAAAATCCCTTTTTTATGTGCAGTTCTAAGGAGGTGAAAAGCAACTATGCAGAAGAGCAGGAACCTCAACCTATCCTGTCAGGATAAACAGTCTAGATCTAGACTGCAACATTTATACTTAAGATTAAATCAAAGATTTGTTTATTGTGGTGCTGACTAGGACTGCAGAGAAATCAGATGCTGCATTGTGCTAGTAAAGAATAGCTCTGTGTTGATAGACTGCTGGTCAGTCACAAGGAGAGACATGCCTTTGATGTACTCATATCTCAGGTTATCAACTCGAAACAAACATTTCAACATTCAAATCTGCTGTCCCCACTATTGCTGGCATCCACGAGATTGAAGAAAATAAAACACCGCAGGGGAGACAAAGAAGGGTAGCTACAAAGCAGAAAGCCCTGGAGTTTGCTCAGCTCCCTTCCCTCTCACCTTTGCAAGGGGGGAACTGCCCGGTTGTTGCTCTCAATTGTCAGTTACTTGTTGGACACTCTAAGAAACTCAGAAATGCGAGGAGAAATATTACACAAATAATTATGTAATTTACACAGATGAAGAGCCTATAAAGTCCAACGCTTGGTCTGACTGTATGGGAGTCTTGGGGTACTCAAAAGTCTTCAGTGGTGCTTAGCATTACAGTAAGTAATGGATTTTGCCACCTAGCTGCAGCAGAATGTGCACACACCCCATACATCTTTGCAGCTGTGCTTCCAGATGGAGAGAGGGAGGCTGGCAGAGAAGGTGACTGAAAGTTATACTGCTGAGTTATACTGAATACTCACTGTCTCTACACTGTAACAGTTAGCTTGGAAATCAGCTCTGTTGCTGGTTAGTCAGAAGGAAAATAGAGTTTGGCAACCAATTGGTATCAATTAGTTATTAATCCACAGGCGTCTCAGAAGCAACCTACATTTGGGTGCACAGTCGTTTACCATAGTGCTCTTGCTCATGCTGAGATCATAAGACTCCTGCACATGCTTTACTTTTCCCTCCTCCTCACTAAATATATTTTAAAATAATAGGTACGGAAGCTCCCCAGCAAAAAAGAATGGAGCAGTTTGTAGACTGGATGGCTTAAGGATAAGTAATAAGAAACAGAGCCTTTCTCCTCTAGCTCAGCTGAGTTTCCAGTCGTGGCCACATCAGTAATGACTGAGTCATTTAAATAGGCCACTAACAGACCTCTATTGTTAAACTAGCTGGTAGCTCTCTCCAATTTCTGATGGACAACCACAGTCATTAGATAGATGAGATCATAACTGGTATCCCTTGGGCAGCCGCAACACAGGTGTTATGGACTCAGTGGGCCTGAAAGCTGAACTACTGTCTCACTTGACAGGTGTAATCTCTCTAACACAGGTCTGAGGCATGCTAGGAAGAAAGAGGTGTGGGGGAAGCCTGCAGTAGAACTGCCCCAGCATTATCCGCTGTAGGGATGAACAGGCCAGGGCTTCCTAACATTTTCAGCACCTGTCCCAATTTACAGCACAAGTTTTGGACTGGTATCAGGCAACGACTGCTATCAGGCAACGACTGCTGGTGCCTCTCATCATTTGTGCACACTATAAACCCTTCCTGGATGTCTGGCTGCTCCAAAGCACAGACTCATGACGACAAGACTAGGGTTTGTACCAGTCCAATATGGTTCATGACTCAATAGGTAGGAGCCAGCAGCAATACACCAGGTCCCAGCAGAGAAGTTCATCCCTGAGGTAGGGAGCATAGGATACCATTCACAAAGGCCTGAATTTCCAGCTCTGCTGGTACACACCCAACAGAAGATTCAGGCCACCAAGGATATCAATCCAGCACCTTCAAACTAGCACCAGGGTCACTTTAAGCCTCCACCCACCCACCCAAACAGGGAACAACCTATTGATTCTGTTGTTTGTCTGATCATCTGCATATACTTTAAAATGAGAAGCAGGTAAGTGCAGGACAGAGGTGAAAGTAGAGACTTTCATTTATTTCATAACAGTAGCTCAAAAAGCTCTGCACTGCATTAGATAATGATGCTGACATATCATGCAGTCTCAGCAAAGCACTTATTAGTCCTATTTTTTTTAAATTAGGTTTGTTAGGTCTCACTCTGAGGTTCCACACTTCTCTAATCAGTACAACAGGGTATCTGCAACCTCTCTGCATGGAAAGGGTTGACACAGCAGCATCTTATTGGGGCAAAGCCGATCTTCTTTCTCTGTGCTCAATTACTGCCTGGCTGAGAAAGTGCTTGCTCATTCTGGCCTCCTGAAAGAACTATGGGTTAGGAGCCCTGGCAACACAAAGATGGAGCAAGATCTAAACCTCCAAAGAATCATGAAACAACATTAACAGTAACAAAAGAAGACAGTAATGGACGTTAACACACAGCGTGGCATAGGAGGGGCTCCGAGCATCCAGAGGAGAAACCATTTTAAGTTTGATTCATGCTGGATTTTCAGGGAAAGACCTTTTAGAGGTTCTGTCAAGCTCTGTGTAACAGGAAAGCCGACAGCTTATTACTTCTGACACACAGAGTGCCCTGAAACAGCACACTCCACTTGAGTGAAAGGAGTATTTGGAAAGAGTGCGGGAGGGGGGCAGAGAGAGAGATTAAAGGAAAATAGAGTACAGTAAATAAATAAAAGGAAGAAAGGAAGAAGTATGAAAGAGAAAGAGAAAAAGAACTTAAGTGACAGGAAAAAAAGAGTGATGACTAACACAAAGGACATGCCGGACAGAGATAAGAGTAAAAAACTAAAGGCCATAAAAACCACACACACAATCCCCCAAATATCCTGGAAGCCAAGTACAAAGAGCAAAACTCAGGGCAGCAGTGACTCACTGCATTAGCTTTCATTGGCCACATGCAGTTCAGTGAAAGCAATTAATTGCTGCCTGGTCTGTGCTCCCAGCCCATGCGCTCTGCTTCCGTGAGGTCACTCTGCTCTGCATATCCATTACAGCAGCACTCAAGCACATTAGAGGGAACATGAAGCCAGTGACTTTCAGAAGCAAGGTGCACTGCATTGCTCAGTGAGCCCCAGACAGATACTGAAAACTTTTTCATCCCCTGTTCATATGAATATGGGGAGCGGAAAGGAAGGGAAACAGAAAAGATGAGTCGAAATCCCAACCCAGCCACAGTGGTTGCTAATTGCTGTAACATTCACTAAATGTCAGTGCACTGCCTGAGAATAGGAGCTGTCTTCCCAAATGGAGAAGAGACGACAGCAACGTCTTTTAAAATGAGACTCTCAGCAGTGCAGTGGGCTGCGCTGACAAGTCATGTGACTCCGTTCCCTCCGGTGAAATATATTCACATTGGCAACAATGGGCCCAATTTTCAGAGGTGCTGAACAGCTGCAGCTCTCAGAAAGAAGCTGGTCCCTTGCATTTCTGGTCAGAAATAATTCTGCAATACAAGCTATGGCGATGGAGGAATGGGATAGAGAGATGGCTAGATCTGCATTTCTCATCCCTTTCATTTTATTAACATGGACGTTTGCATGGAAACTGTCTGTTTCTAGGTCACTATAACCCTCACACAACACTCCCCTTAAGTCCCTCTGTGCCTCAGTTTACTCATCTTTCCTTATGTACAGGTATTAGGAGAGCTGTGCTGGAACTGGATTGTCTGTTCCATGAAAAATTAGAGATTTTGAAAAAGGTTTTATTCTGAACCAGAACAAAAACAACTCTAGACATTTTTATGAGAGGGAAAGGAAAGGAAATTTCCATTTTGGGAGACTCAAAATGGAATTTCTCTGCTTGCAGGCTCCTAGTCTGGACTGCAGGCAACTCAGCTCCTCAGCTGGCTGGCTTCCCAGGATCCTGCTAGGGAGGCATCCTGACAGCCCACCAGGTGGACTGACAGAGATCCAGGCAGTACCTAGCTAGCTGTGGAGCCAGAGATCCTGACAGCTGGCCAGCCACAAAGCCTAGCATCCTAGAGAGCCCACTAGCTGGTCAGACTCCCCACCCAACCTGCCTGTCAGACATCCCACAGACCCAGGCTGCTTGCCTGGTGGGCATGCAAAGAACTGGGCAGCCCAGGGAGCCTATCTGCCAGTCACTGGTTGGTGGGATGGCAGGAAATCAGGCAGGCAGAGAGGTCTCATCAAAAGGTGACATAATCATCAAGTTCCCTTGAAACATTTTGATTCTGTGGAATCAGCATTTTCTGATGGAAAGCTGTTCCGTCAGAAAATACTCAACCAATTCTAGTTATTTCTAGAGCCCTGAAAATCTGTGGAAATCAAATTTTGTATCCACGCAGGGCTCTAGTTATTAGGTTTTATCATCATCTGTGAAGTGCTTTGAGATCCTTGAATGCCATAACAGTGCAGAATATTATTTCTACCATTTTGGTTTAATACTTGTATAAGTTACTGTACTTGGTTCCCATGCCCAGGTATGCAAGGCAGTCTGTGCTTAACTGTACATTGTAGTTCAGAGAGACAGAAGCACATGAGCTTCTATTGCTAAATATGGATCAGTTAGATCTATTACCTTTGTTATATTAACATACCACAAATTCAAGCTAAAAAACAAAAAAACAACCTAATGCCGTTGTTTCCATGTCTTAAAAAGACAAGGGGACTGAGAATGGGTTTACTTCATCTCTCTGTGCCTCAGCTGTCCATATGTAAAATAGGGGTTAAAGTATTCCCCTTCTTCCTTGCAAACTCTTTGGAGCAGGAATTACCTTGTATCTTCAGACTTTTTCACAGCCTCGGGCAACCATGTCCCAAACTTGGGGATGTCCCATGAGCCACACAAGAAGACAGAAGAATGGAGCGAACCTTAGTCCAACACAAGTAATATCTTGTGCTCAGGCAGATTCAGGACAGAAGTTAGCCAATTCTCTATTAGCCAGCAGGCTAAATGAATTATCAATAATCCCTTCATTTTTTCTTAATTAAGAGGTATTTGTAAAGACAATTCACTGATGGTTTAGTCTTTGTGACTTCAAACTGTTGCTATGGAAATGAGTTAAGATGTCTCAAACAGAAAATTATGGCTTCTCTGCAGTTATTAACAAAAAGAGGGAGTAGATGGAGGAACTAATGATTCTGTTGTGAGCGAACCTTAATACTCAGTAATTAGAAAAAAAACCTAGCTGAAAAGCTAAGAAACTAATAAACAGTTATAACTTGTGGGCTTTATGTCTTAGTCCCCCATCTGTAAAATAGGACTAACATTCCTTTGTCTACCCTGCCCAGTCTGTAAGCTTAACAGAGGTGTGTCTCTACAGCGCCTAGTACAATGGGGCCCTCACCTTGGCCGAGACCTGTAGATGTCATAACAAAAATTAATAAAATAATCACCACCACCAACAGAACTGATAGTGAGAGCCTGACTAGTCTCTAGAAGCCATCAATGTACTCACTGCTGAATATATGGCTGGACCCAGTGCTATCTGAGTTACACGTGTCCTGCTCCTATTCTCTCCCTTCCCTGGAATGGGAGACCAGGTTCTACATGTGCTGCAGCAGCATCTAACTCAGTCTCTGGATGGAGGGAGCACCTCACGCTGGCCAAGGCAACTCTGCACACCAGCGAGTCAGGAATACTGATAGACTCAAGTAGAATCCTTCCTGGTGAAAAAGATGGCAGCTGTGATGCAAGACCTCCAAAACCAGAGGGCCAAAAAGCAGGGGAGAATAGGAGGTCATAGAAGACACATTCCTCCGGGGGTGGAGAGGGGAGGAGTGTATACAAAGTAGTTACCTCAAACAGAATCCCCCAAACCAGGGGTCATTCCCAGGGGGAAAGGAGTACAGTGAACACCACTGGATACACCAGCCATAGGATCTTATTAGAAACTCAGTCACATCAGCAGTATTTCCAAGCCGTTCTGTGTTTCGCTAGACAAGGGACTCATTGTAGCTACAGTTTAGCAGGAAAGCACTTAAACCTCAATGGAATGAATCCTGGTACAAATATCTCCATGAACTCTGGATTGCAGTGAAGTTCAGGGCAGAAGGGGCTGGAACAAGAGGTGGCAATCCTATGTATTAATACGGCACCTTAGCAGCCAAACACTTCTGCTCTGGTAGCTACCCTGTTGGAAAAGCATCCTCTAATCCTCCCCCCTTCATATCCCGCTCATCGCTAAGTCTGTGGTGGCCAGTTGATTTTGGCTTGGAAATGAACATGAGCACATGCCCGAAGGGCTGAAAACAAAGGTTAATGATGACAAATGGCAATATATCAAGCTGTGGGAGGAGTAGAGGGATGCCACAGGGGTCAGAGCTAGGTCTAATGATCTGGGAGAGGGGAGTGACAGAATGTTCATTAAATATGTGGGCCACACTAATTTGGGAGGGGCTGAGAACACCACAGAGGACAAAGAACAGATTATTGCGGCTTCTTGGCCAAGATCAAGTATAGCATCTCATACACCCACTGTTCGGGGATGGACTCAGTGATCTAATAGGTCTCAGGAGTCTTTGATAATAGCTCCATATCTCATGACTATCATCTCATGGATATGAGCCCATGAACCATACAGTCTCTCAAATGTATCCTCATTAACATAAAGTTCAAGAGGCCATCTCCTCACATCCTATCTTTCTCACAGATAAATCCCAGCTCTGGGTCTACATGGGATCCGCCTGCCCCCTCCATCACAGCTAATTTTATACTCTTCCAGAAGCCCCTGAGAATCTGAACAGTAGAGCGAATGATGTATGAAATCCCTAGAAAATACCCCATGGGCGCACTCCCCCCAACATCGCTCCCAGCACATATAAGCTGCAAAGACTCCAACATACCAACAAAATACCCCAACATGCAATGAACACACAAACACTGACGCATACAATTCTTTAGGTGGATGCAGAAGGTGTAAGTAATTAATTCTGCATGCCACATCTTGAAGTTGGGGAATCCAGATCCACAATTCCAACAGGAACAGAGCTTGTGCATGGCAGTGACCTCTTTTGCCCCCACAGAGTTGGGGCTGTGTCACGGAGTCCCTGGGTGATGCTCTGGAACTACTCCCCACAAAGCCAGTCAGGACTTTGGGTAGCCTCCTCTCCCTTGGAGCAGACTGGTTTCAGGGCAAGAAGCTCACACGTCTTCACCTCCTGGGTCTCTCCTTGGAACATTCAGCATCCTCTGCCCCTCTGTGCATTTCCCACAGTGAGCCTGCCCCAGCGAGGTCCTGGGGAAGCCACAGGGTCCTGCACCCCCACTTTGCAGTCAGATGTGACTCTCAGCCAGCCAGTAAAACAGAGGTTTATTCGATGACAGGAACACAGTCTAAAACAGAGCTTGTAGGTAAAGCGAACGGGACCCCTCAGCCGGGTCCATTCTGGGGGGCAGTGAGCCAGACCCCCCCGTCTGCACTTCACTCCTTGTCTCCAGCCAGCTCCAGACTGAAAACCCCCTCCAACCCCTCCTTCTCTGCTCAGTTCCTTTCCCGGGCCAGGACGTCACCTGATCTCTGTCTCCCACACCTTTAGCTATCACCTTGCGGGGAGGGAAGGGCCTGGCCAATAGTTGCCAGGCGACAGAGGGTTGGCCAGGAACTGAGGCCCCCACACAGTATTCAGAGGGAACATTAAAAACAGTCCCACTTCGTCACAGGCTGGAATTTACTGCATTCTCTTGCTCCCCAGGACACCCCATCCTATATAACCCACCATGACTAATCCTCTCTAGCCCAGAGTCTCTGCAATGTCTACATGTTCCTCAACAACTTGTTAAAGAAGGGATCGTGACAGTATAACACCATCAAGAGAGGAAGCTTTAAGTGGAGTATGGCAACCCCAGAATTAAAGGGGTGAGCTCCTCCCTCTAAAATAGCTTTTCACTTGGGGAAGGTGAGGGGCAGTGCAGGAGAGCCCTCACTCAGTGCCAGTGAGATTCCCCCTGTGCAAACAGAATGGGGGAACAGAGGAAGACCAGATCAAACCCGTCTTGGATCTTGCTTTGCTCACAAGAGGTGACCAGTTAACATCCAAATATGATATGGGTAGAGATCGCTTTGAACTTGACCATAGAATAGAATGCAACTTCTGCCTCTGCTGTTCTACTAGCCAGGTTTGGAAACTAAGGCCTTTCTCAGAGGGCAGTGTGTAGGGAGACTGGTGCCTCCCATCCCATGCCTAACAGGGCCACCAACAGGACAGGCAGTGCTGACCTCAAGTCATGAAAAATAGTAGAATCTCTTTAAATATGTGATAGTTGAGCCAACAAAATTCTGTGGTCAATCATGGTGTTTGGGATTGTCTCTGGACTGCTACAGCATATGCTAGTGTCACCTACCACACATAACTGGACATGTCTCTCCACAACTCTGAGTTGAGGGACTCTCATCCTCTCTCTTTCTTGTTGCCCATTCTTAACACAAAGCTCTCCACATGATTGACAGGGTTTTGGGGTTTGTTCCAGCAAATTATTTAATATTTAGTTACTTCTTAACTAGGGCGTAGAATATGATGGAAGTCACAATTATGTTGCTCTAGAGCAGAATAAGGACACAGGGAGGAAAATGAAGAAAAAGGAAAACAGAAAAAAAAAAACCTTTTCACTTCCCCAGAAGAATGTCACATTTTAGGCAGGAAAGTGCTGATGAGGTAATTGGCACCATCAGTGGGGTATTTATCTGCTTTTGTAAATTATACTGATAAGGCAACATTTTATGTAACTGGCTCCAGCCCCAGCCCAAATGCCTACACTGCAATTTTATAGCTCCACAGTCTGACTCCCCTTCCCCTTCCCATCCCCCCGCAAGCCCAAATCAGCTGCTGCAGGCCAGCCAAGGAGGTTTATTACAGTGTAGGCATACCCTTAGTGCCAGTTCTGAGAGTATTTATTTATTACACCTTTCCCTGGGAACTAGACATAGGCCACCAGCTGATGTCACATAGCCTTCTAAACAGCTAATCAACTGGTAACTTTCAGTCACTACAGACCCGGTATGGATATTGGCCAGTGACCTAGATGGGAAGGGTTCTATATTTCACTGACACCCTGGGTGCATCTACACTGGAGTTGGGAAGAAATAATTTCCAGCTTGAGCAGACATACCCAAGCTAGCTCTGATCAAGCCAGCATGCTAAAAACAGCATTGTAACCATGGTGGTATGGATGGTAGGACAGGCTAGCCACTCCAAGTCTGATCCTGTCTGAGACCCTAGATATGTACTCAAACAGCTACCCCATCGCAGCTACACTGCAATTCCTGGTGAGTTGTGTGGCTTAATAGATTACTCTTTGTGTCATGAAACAAATACTATAAAACATACCAGATCCGCAATGTCGCCAAGTCAAAGCTGCTGTAGAAATCTTCATCTGCTCCTGAGCTGACTTTCTACGATTTCTAGCTATGCACCCTCTATGCAGCATTAATGTTATTTTATCATGTACATTATTAAGACTATCATAATAATACATTGCATAATAAGTTACAAGAACTAGGCCATTTAGTCATTGAACATTTTGAAGGGTTACAAAATGGTCATGATAGATTGTAACATTACCCTCCTACCAAGGTACAAGTGCAAACACGAAGGGCTATAGTCTGCGCCTGAGGCCACCACTGACAACTGGCTAACATCACAATTTCACCAAAACTCCCTCAGGGAGAGTCAGTTGTCTTTCCCATTGTCTCCCACTGGGGACACGGTTATGTGGCCAGACTGGCGGCTCACTGAGCTCCCTTTTATGTGCTGACATTTTTATGCTTACACATTGTGAGCTGGCACAGCTCCACGGGCTCCAGCAGCAGGTTTACATGATATGAGCTGAGGATCTGTTCCAAAGACCTCCCCAGACAGTTTTCTGTGTAAAAGTCCCTCTCCTATATACTATAATAAAAGCAACATAACTAAAGTTAATAGGATACTGTGACTGCAAAGTCAGAAAATCCCACAAATTAAGGTTTGTCCCATAAAATTCTCCCAGACCACGGATGGGATGATGTTGCAAGAGAGACCTTAACTTTTAGAATTTTCTGACTCTTAGAGGCTTAATTTTGCAAGTGTTAAGATGCATTTAGTATAACTTTTTCTTTTTAGTATTGAGGGAGAGGCAATCCAGTGCTGTTTAGCTTATTTTACGAGTTCCACGGGCTGCATCAGTGGAGACTTCAAAGCACAGTAATCTGGCTTGAGCATTTTACAGTCTCTGCAGCCTTCACGTTTTTAACCGAGGTTCACTACAATGGTTACAATATCCTGACATCCACTCAATACACTTACACGCCCAGGTTTAAAGGGGAAGGGAAGTTAGACCATAGATGGAGCTGTACATCTATGCTGGCCTCTGTGCTTACACACACACACACACACACCTCTGTCCTTGTGTGTGCAGGCAGGAGTGTGACTTTTCAAGTTAACTAAGGCAGACATGACTGATATAACCAATATAACATTAAGATTAGGTTAAATGAAGATTTTAATGAAGGGGTTGAGTGTCTGTATGGACAGTGAGGAAACTTAATTGCCAGGACTAGGGAGTCCACACTCCTTTACACTGACATCCTGACACAAGAGATACTAGGCTGGGAGTACCTGGTGGAACGTCTGGGGCTCAGCCCTGGCATCATTCCAAAACCGCACTAGGGGTCACAGTTCAGCAGCAATATGGGCATCACTTGAGTTTTACATTCCAATGGGAATAAACACCATGAAACAGAGTTTTAGAATCAGAAAACCATGGCACAGTGATTTTTTTTTCTTCTCTAGCTGATATTCCCATGCAGAGAAAACGTGTCCTGGTGCAGTGAAAATCAACACTGTTGAAGCATTCTACCTCTTTAAAATCCAGAATTAGAAGAGAAATGAACAATGGTAAAGCAGTGAGAATGCTGATCCTGGGCAGTGGAATGGAATTTATCTTGGGCTGACAAAGTGGTATTTTTATCTCAATCAATAGCCTTCATTCTCATGTCATGATTAGTAATACTGCAGCGTTTGGCAGTTCCATGAAGGTGTGGCTTTCTGATGATGCATAGCCTCCGAGAACCAGACTGGATCAGCACAGCCGCCGGGCGGGGAGAGAGAGAGAGAGACACTGCACAGTAATAAATACAGCAAAACAATTTCCCAAACAACTGAAAGAACAATTGAGTTTGTTCTAGCCATGCTGCAGGGAACACAGGAGGAAGGATTTTTCACTGCCAAATAACTGTGTTTCCTTTCATCCTATATCTCGTCTCCACTTTAGTCTGTATCCTACACTAGAGGACAAGAGCACAGTATACCAGCTAACTTAGTTAGAACTTCTCTGCCATTTAAATAGCTAATTGTGACTCACTGGGTACAGTATTTCTCAAAAGAAATAAATTCCAAAAGGCTTGCTTATTAATCCAGGCGACCTATCAGTATTACAGAAAATTGTTTCAGAGCTTCATTTAGGCCTTGGGCATAGCAGAGTGTGAGTTCAGCTGCCGCCTGAGCAACTTTAAAAAGCAAAAATAGACATGTATGCACAGACACACAAAAACAAACACCTGTCCTCCCAGGTATACAGACACACATATTCAATATATAGGCATCTATTCCTGCACAACCATGTTTGCCAGTGCATACAAATGTCACCAGTTTAGCTTACTTTCCCTTGTACACATAGAAGCACCAAAAAATTACGTTGGTGACAGGAGACTGCAACCACTGCTCTCAAAATGCATCATCCTCCTCAACAACCCTGAACTGGCCCTACTGCCCAGACTCTTGTTGGACAAATAAACATATTTTGCAAAGAAAAGGATGCTAAGGATGTGCTCAGACTTCATCTCAAAGCATCCAAGTCCTAATGCATCAAGGGCTGTGAAGCGACTCCAGACTTGCCCTTCTGATTTCCCTGAAGACCCCAAAGATATCAAATCGAATTGAGCACCTCTTCCCACATGCTACTTTCTCTGCCAATATATAACAGATTACACTTCTGTCAACCAGATCCCGTAAATATATAAAACCTTACACAAGCTAACAAGTTATTGCAAGTGGGATTTACCAGTCCTGCATGGGACTGTATTCATATCAGGTCTCCACTGGTAAGTATTTAACAGGGAAAAACCTCTTTCCTTTTATCCTCTCCCTTTATCTATTAAACTAATTGGCTTATTTAACAGGGAGTTACAACTCACCCCCAGCAGCTCACTTAGAGCTCTGATCCATGCATATTCATGATCCCATACAAGGCTGCAGCTTGAAAGGGATGCTCTATGCACTGCTCTGCTGGCTTTTCTCCTGAGTGAAGAGCAGTGCTTAATTTGTGCCAGGGCTTGCCAGGCTGAGCCCCGGCATCTCTGAGATTGTCAGTCCATAGCCCAGAACTTCTGGGCTTGCCGCATCAGTTACGAAAGTTAAAAAATTGCTTGAACCCAGACACCTCTTTCATTACCAAGTAAGGACTTGTGCAGAGTCCTCTTTTTGGTAAGGAGAATTTCTCGATTAATTTAGGTGCGCATGCTGAAATGAAACACTAACAGCACTTGCAGATCAGAGGTGTGGAAAGGAAACTTGAACTGTGTTTGCCCTTGCTACGTTTGGATCTGTAATAGCCCAGCTGCTGCAGTCCTGTATGTCTCCTGAAAACAGCCTCACCACTGCAATGAGTTATGACATCCTGTATTGTAGCTTTGTGATATAGACAAACATCCATAGGGTACCAGGATAATTTACTCTTCCTGCTTTTACTTGTAAACTCTCTGGGATTTGAATCAAGATATCAAGAGGGGAAGGCTAGTCCATTAACACAAATGACTCTACAAACATCCACATAAGTAACAGTGCAATTTTCTTCTAAATCTGTTATTTAACAGCTAATTCAGCCATCAGGGATCTTTTGCTACCTTTCACCTTTGGAGAACTTGGTTCAAATACAGATCAGGTCACAAGTAAAATGACTATGGTGGTCACTCTAGTCTTAAATGGATATTTCTGTCAAGAAAGGAGGGATAGCTCAGTGGTTTGACCATTAGCCTGCTAAACCCGAGGTTGTGAGCTCAATCCTTGAGGGTGCCATTTAGGGATCTGGGGCAAAAATCTTTCTGGGGGTTGGACTAGATGACATCCTGAGGTCACTTCCAACTCTGATATTCTATGATTTCAGGATATCTGTGCCTCTCTGTTCAGGGGAGATCTGAGACTTGAAGGGAAGCAAGTATTGCAGATCAGAATGGAGGTGCATTGGCTGCACCATGTGAGGGAAGCCTTCACATAACCACAGCATGCTCAGCTCTAATATCTGGCCAGGGCTATTAGTTCCTCATTTTCTTAAGCATTAAACGTACCAAGAATATTAGCCTGTCAACATAAACCCACTAAAATGGGAGACCCAGTAAATCTATAAACCTTCAATAAGAGATACAGAGCAGTATACATCAGCAAACAGAATCACAAATAATTAGCTGGTTACTTCTTCTACCCAGGAATTTTATCAATGTTCTAATTTGATGATTATGCAAGTGAGGGGCCGATACATTTATCAGACACAGTATGTGAGAGCTTCACCCACATAACTCTGCCAATGCACCAGAATTCTAATTTGCCAGGCCCCTGGCTATTCCAGTCCCAGGTCTTCACATAGCTCTGTCAAAGCACCTCAATCCTGACTTGTAACACTCTCCTCTGCTCTAGTCCCAGCAGAAATGGGCAAGTATCTCATACCATATATTGGTTTTAAACATGAACAACATTGACTGGCATTTAAAAAGGAGATCCATCATGCTCATTTCAGTGATGACCTATACCTGATTTATATCACTCTTATAGAGTACTACAAGCTATATTCCTTAGGCAGTAAGTTATTCTTAAATTAGTAACTACTGCATGAGTATAATCATTAAGAGGCAGTAAAATCTCCAACTTACCTCGGACAGTAGCAAAATAAAATTGAAGTCTGAGATTAAATACAGCTGCTTATTATTATTGACTACATTTAATTGTGAAGGTTACTAGATTAGCAAGTGTCCTGAACTGAATGTGTTGAATTACTTGTAGGACAGGTTAGCAAGATTCAAGCACATTAGCTGCAATGCCAGCATCCTCACACAAGCCTGACAAAAACATCAGCTGGGATCCATGGGACCACCTGTTTTTCTCCTTCCACAGCCAGCAGTAAAATCTGATAAACTGGGTATGACAGCTCTTTGAAGTGTTCTTCTGCCTTGCAGAGATGACCTGAGACCACCAAATTCATTACACTCAACAGTACATTTTGCAGTATAGGGCTTGAAGAACCATCAGGAAAAGTATTCAGATATTGAGTCACCTGCCTTCACTAAAAAAATAATTTTACTAAACACATTTGTGACTATTTATTTCTGGATCAAGTCATTACCAAACCTCTATCAGCATTAGCCATGGGTTTAGCCCATTCCCCTCTGTTTCTGTCCACAAGGTCATAGAGATTAGAGCTGGAAAAGACTTGTTCAATCCTCTAGTCTGCCCACAACCTTCCTGAGAAGACCATCAATTAAAGCAGGATTGTATCTAGTTGTTTAATTCTACTGATAGCAGATGTTAGTTAATATGTTCAGCATATAAGAAATGTAGATTGTCTTGCATTATATTTTGGACCAACTGGACTTTCAGAGCCACTATTTTGTAATTATACATAATGGTACCTAATAGCAAATTCATAATGGAAACCTTAACATATAGACTTGGCTCAGTCTTTATGTCAAACATGTAATAGCCAATTTGACTGGTCATATTTATGAAACATATACTCTTCTCATATATATGAAACACTATAAATCACCGTATCTATTGGTTATTGAGAGCAGATGTAGGTACACATACCCCAAAACTTCTACTATGTGTTATTTATTCAAAGGTTAAACTGCAAATGTGCCTAATCCTTTGCAAATATGGTATGTGGAGGCTGAGTCAATAATCTGAAAGAAAGTAGGAACTCCATCCTTTAGCCTCTCTGATACTAAATGTTTCAGAAGGAGTGAAAAATGGCATTTGAGAGCAAAGAAAAAGCTAAACAAGTGTCAAGAGAGCAAAATCTCAACCCTTTTCTAACTTGTATTAATCAAATTGCTTTTCCTCCTGATGTAACAGCTACCAAGCAAAATTACTGCTTCTCCCAACCCCCACAGCTATAGCTCCGCCATCCTTACAACCTCTGAGCTTTTTGAACACAGAAAAAGATATCACATCTCTGTTGAAAAATATTCGGGCATTTTCCCCGGTTATCTACAGGTGCTCCTAAACAGAGTGCTGCATAAACACAAGTGAAAGGAAGTCCCTGATTCTGCCTCCTCCTCCTCCTAATTACTAAGCATTGGCAGGGTAGGTAGGGGGCTCCCTCTTTTGTGACCCCAGAAATGACTTTTAGAACAATTAATATTTACACTGCAATCCATCTCAGACAAGAAGCTAGGATTCCCTTCTTCTTAGTTAACCTTGATCAACATTAGCAAAAAGATAAAATAAAATAGTTTATAAGTAAAACAAAGAAAGAAACACACCCTCCTTTGTGCTGACATATTTGTGAGCAGCTAGTGGTTTAACAAGCCAGGGTCCACACATCACCCAGCACAGAATATAGAAGGCACCAGATGTATATTTAAACAAATCCCTAAAACTGCGAGTTATTAAAGTCTAATGCATTTCCCTTCCAAGGTAACCCTGCCCTTATGCTGTCTCCTCTGGAAACTTCCTTATAACACATTTTTGTGCCCGTGATCAGATTTTCAGTTCCCTGTAGCTTCCACCCTGCACAGACAGAGAAATCTACACCTGTCCTCCTAAAACTAAAAAAAAGCATGCGGGGTAGTCTCCCCAGGCTATTATTCCCCGCCACCAATCTATCGCTTACCACGTTTTATAAACCTTTTATTTAAAGAAAAACAGCAGGAGAGAAAAGGCGATTTCCCATGTTTGGCTTTGTTTTGACACCTAGGTTTTGCTGCTTTCTTTGCACGCATAATTATTTCCATTCGGCTCCCTCCTACTTTTCTCTCTCTTTCTATTCTTGCTTTTTTAATTATTTTGTCTGTCATTTGCTGTCTGATCCCACCATCCGGAAACCATTCCTGTGGCTCCAATAATATAATGAGAAGAAAGCAGCAGAATGTGGAGCCGCTAGGATCAAACAGCTCGGGTGTAATTATGTAGAGGCAGTAACTGAGCAGGGGGACACATGTCAATAAAAACACCACCGTTTGTCTGCGGTATTTTCAACCTTACACATTCACGCTTGCTCAGCTCATCTTAATGCACAGGTCTAGGCACCATGAAGGTGTTTATTAACACAGCACAGCGGAGCCACATATAACCTTGCCAAACGCAACCTTGCAAACTCATTAGAGCACTTGGGAACGGCTTTGTTTTCGCCGAACGATGCAGCGAGTTGCTTTTGCTGCAAAGCTGCTCCGTGCAACAAATGCCTCCCCTCTAATTAAAGGTCAACATTTGCAAAGGGAGTTACCACCTTCAGCCCAGCTCGCCCTACCCCCGTCCAATCTAATGCAATCAGGTGCTGCTGCCTAGCCTAGCCTAGCCTAGCCTGTGCACGCACTGTTCTGGCTTCCATCTCCCCGATGCTTGCTGGTCTCTAGCTAATGCAAAATTAAACAGGTTTGCAAATGAAATCATTTAAATTTTTCCACAGGCATAGTACTTGCTCAGTTCTCTGGCTTTTCGAAACCTGCCCGGTTGTATTTAAATCTCTCCCACCCCTCCCCCATAACAACCACCAGAGAAGCCCCATATATTTTACAGATCCATTTAGAGTAGAGATTGCAATGCTCTCATCGGCAGCCCTTTCGCACAGGTTTCTCCGCTGCACTCCTTTTTGGTTTTCAGCGGCCTCCCCTGCCCTCCTCTGGGGTGGATCTCATGCTATACGGTTTTAGGCTGCAGACTCACGTCTCGGAAGCGGTTCCAGTGTTTGATCTTGCCGCTGTATTGAGAAATGGAAGACAGCCATTGCTCGTCCTCCATAAAATTGCCTGGATGGTCTCCGTCTTTACCCCCTTTGCTGTCCCCTTCCGCCAAGGCGATAGCCAACAGCAACACCAGACAGCAGCCTAGGGCTCTCATCTCTGATCGTGGTCTTTTTTTCTCCACCTCTCGCAAAGCGATTATTTGTCTTCTTCCCTCTCTGGTGTCGCGATTTAGGGAGAGACGGATGGTGGCTCCTCAGTGGAATGTGACCTGATTATGAGATGCCCTCCTCTGAAACCCCGAGCTAGAAGCACAGATAGGATGACGGAGTCTGCGCCAGAAGAGGCTGGCTTAGTCACTGGAGCATCAGCATCACACTTGACATCACACCTGTTAAGCAGGCACCCAGCCAGCACCTACGGGATACGATTTCAAAGTGAGTCTCGAGACGGGAGACAGGCAGGAGAGCGCGGTCACTAGCCCCGCTCGCAAGGGAGGAGGAGCAGGAGCAGGGCAGTGCGAGCCCCGCGAACGGGCACCACAAAGGCTCCAAGGGAGCACGTACAGCTCCCGCTGCAGCCCAGAGCAGGAGGACGCGGAGGGGCCGCGGCTGCCGCTAGCCCAGTGAACCGTGTTCAGTGCCTGGCCCGTAAGGCCAGGCTGGGTCCTGGGAAGAGCTGCGGGGCCGGGTGCGCGGTGCTGACAGCGCTGGGGCACCTCCCGGGACACCAAAGCAGCGCCTCCCCCAGGGCCGCCGGTCCCTCAGACCCGCGGGAGCAGAGCCGGCCGGGCAGCAGCAAGCCGAGCTGTTGCACGGATTTCCATGGAGCGGGTTTGCAGCGGGGCAGCGCTGCCCGGGCGTGTCTCCTGGCTCGGAGCCCCAGGCACGTCCCTCTCGGCCCGCCGTGCTGCCTGGATGCAGCAGGGAAAGGGCCTGCGGCAGAGCCCCTCCTCTTGAGGCTGCAGGAGGCGAGCCCGCCCTGCCCCCGGGAGAACAAGGCTCGCCGCTTCCTGCGTAGGGAGGTGTCGGGCTTTGGGACGTGCAAAGTGGCTGCCGAACAGGAACGCGAAGAGCGAGGCTGGGCGCCCTACATGGCGTGGGGCTTTCTAGGGGCTTTGAAAGGGGATGAAGCGCTGGCGGGGAGGATTGGGGTTGGGCTGTTTCTAAAGAACACGGTTTTAAAGAACTTGGTTTTAAAAACTGATTATCTGTATAAGTGATTTTCAACCCTTTTCAGTTGCAGACCCCTAAAAAAGTTAAATGGAGGTGCTGTCCCCTTTAGAAATCAGAGTCCAGGGACCAGCACTGATCTATGTCAAGTCCCATTTCTGACAGAACACCCCCATAAATAGTTAAGGTCCAAAAGAGCCTAAAGGCTGAAGTAGGGCCCCTGAGCCTGCAATTAGCTCTATGTCAGCAGCCCCCACCACACCCTTCAGCCCAGAGCCCCATTGAAAGTCAAGGGGATTTTGCTGAAGTTCCTCCACCCAAACCTCATTGTAGAACTAGGGTCTGACGGAGAGTGCACAGTCCTGTCAAATGCACAAAGAAATCAATGGATAAAAGAGAAAAAATGTTTTCACTAACTTCATTTATAGTAATGGCAGGTGTTAGTTGTCACAAGAGTAGCTACAACATGCTCAGACACGTGATTTTCAAGATGACACCACCCCTTTAAGGGGTACACTCTTGGAATGGTTGCTGGGAATTAAAAAAAAATTCCCATATGAGAGAGGAATAATAGATGCTTACATCAATTGTAAAGCAAATAGGAGCCAAAAATTCTGGAGGCACAAAACATGTTGATCTCACAGGAATGGATTCAGATTTCAAACACATTCTTGGTTTTCAGTCCTAGAAATTAACAATACTAAAGACAATCTGCAGAAGAGGAAACAGACTAACATTCTTTTAACTCTCCATTGAATGTAAACCGGAACAGAACTAAAGGACCTATACAGACACATCCATTAATGCCCCTTCTACAGTTGTGCTCACTCACTTGATACAGTATTTGTGCACAAAGGACTATATCCTGCCACCCTTGCTCATGGGAAGTACAGTCAAACCTCACAATAATGCGCCCCGCCATAACGCGAAATCGCATATAACGTGATCATAAGTTGGCTCCCCTTTGAGGCTTAATACCAGTGGTCCCCAATGCCATGGGGCCCGCTGGGACATTGATGTGCCCCTAGTCCCCAGCAGGGGAGAGAAGCCGTGGCCCCGCACCTGCCAGGGTCAGAGAACGCAGAGGCTGCAGGCACCGGTGCTCACTGTCCCCAGCAGGCACGGGGCCGCGGCTTCTCTCCCCTGCTGGGCACTAAGCGGTGCACATCAATGCACCGCATTGGGGACCACTCACTTAAACTGACTGGCCTGAAACTCTGCTATACTGCGACCCCGCATTTATCACGATGGAATTTTTTGGACCCCAAACATTGCATTATAGTGGGGTTTCACTGTAGTATCTTACTATGCGCTAGTCACACTGATTTCAGTGGGATTTACTCATGGAGCAAGAATTAAACTCAGCATTAGTCAGGGTGGCAGGATCTGGCCCAACGAATCAAAACCCAGCTATATTAATTACTGCGGGGGGAATTCTGCACCACTGTGCCTGTGCAGAATTCATGGCCCCCACAGATTTTTTTGCTTCCCCACAGAAAAATAACTTGGACAGAGAAGCAAAGGGAAGCTGCAGGAGCAGTCATGCACCACTCCTTAGCAGCACAGGTACATCATTTCAGGTACCTGGAGGAGTGATAAATCACTGCAGGGCTGGTGACATCCCAGCCAATGGCTCCTACCCTGAGCTGGGATCAGCTGCTAGTCCTGGCTGGGCTAGAGACAGAAGAGAACGGGATTTTCTCTTCCCCTGCAAGGAGTGGTTGGGGCTGTGTCAAACCCATCCTCCCAAACCTCCCCCAGCTGCAGGAAGCTCAGCATCCTCCCCTACTTCCTGCCCGCATCACTCCTCAACAGTGGGGGGAGGGGTCCCTGTATAGGGAGCTGCTCCCCCATCTGCCCAACCCCCATGCATCCCGACTTCTCAGACCCAGACACCACCACCAAGCTTCACCCCATACACACAGAACCCCCTAGCCCTCCCAAACCCCACCCCACTGAACCTCAACTCCTGCATCTGGAGCCCCCTGCACCCAGACCACCCCCACTGAGATCCCTGCACTCACCCTGATGAGTCCCACACCCTTGAACCATCCTGAACCCCCACATCCAAACCCCCACCCCCAACAAGCTGCACCCCCACCCCAGCAAGCCCCCCCTTCCATGAGCACCCTGTGCATTCAGATCTCCCCACACCAATCCCCTACACTGAGCTGCCTGCACCCAGTTTGTCCCACACAGAATCCTCTCACCCCACACCTGGATCCCCCCCACAATGAGCCCCTCCACATTTGGATCCTGCCTGGCTGAGCCTGTCTGCCCCACACCTGGTGCGCCTGGCACAAAAGTAAGGGGCCTAGTATTTCTGGGGCAGACCCAGGCCTTGTGCTGTGTCAGTCGGGTGCAGCCTCACCATTGAATCCATGTCCCATGGGTGGGGAGTCTGCAGGGTTATCTCTCACCTTCGTGCAGCCAGGGACCTGTGCTCCCCACTGCCATACTGGAGCCTCTGCATTTATTTGACAAATAAAACTTGCAGAATTTTTAAATATTGTGCGCAGAATTTAATTTTTTGGCACAGAATGCCCCCAGGAGTAATTAATGATGACCTCAATGAGAAAAAACAGCAAGAAAAAAATCAATATTAAACAAAAGGCAAAACTAGTTGGAAAGGAAATTTTATAGCTAAGCTTCTAAGACAGAACTGCTTACAAAGAGGAATAAAAATAGTACTCAGTGTCCTTTAGAGCTTGAATATTTAGTCTGAAGTATATTGCTAAGTGCATAAACAGCTTCTTGGTTACAGATATTAAAAATAAAACATGCTGAGAAGCTTTTATATGTATATCTTTCTATCGCAAAAAGAAAATCTAGTCTGTACTTTTGGTTGGAAGACTAACAGCCTGATCCTGAGAGATGCTTCTTGCTGAAAGCTGAAACCACCAGGAGTTGAGAGCTTTCAGCATCTCACAGGATTAGGTCCCAAGTGTGAGTACACATGCTTTACTAGCTAAGCAGCATTAAGGGTGGTTTTAGAAGAGGCTGCAGGAGCAGTCATGCACCACTCCTTAGCAGCACAGGTACATCATTTCAGGTACCTGGAGGAGTGATAAATCACTGCAGGGCTGGTGACATCCCAGAGGATAAGTATGCAGTGGCATTGGGCAGCATGGGAAGAGAGCTGGAGAAAAAATATTAAAATAGAGTACAGAATAGCTTCAGACTAACGGGTGAATATTAAAACTTATTTTCTGAGCAAAATAAATGTTTTCAATACAAAAACGAAGAAACCAGGATCATCCATTTTTAAACTTTCCTAGTGAAAGAAAGAAGAAAAAAAAAGACTATGTTGCCACTATTATTGAATTTGGAAAGATGATCCCCAGATAACATGAAACAACAGATCAGCATTGTTTAAGCAAACTGTCTTAAGATGCTGTCTCAAAGTGTCACCAACTGTAATAATTTTGCTCCTTTATCAGAAAACCATTTACAATAAATAGATTTTTGACAGCCTCAGGAATGACTGCTTAAAACAGTTCTCATTGCACTTATTGCAAATGATTTATTAATACAAGTGCAAAAAGTTTACAAAAATAATTTGATAGCTTTATTAATGCAACAGGAGTTAAACACTTTTTTTTGGAAAGGAATTAGTGATGTTAAAATAACCAAATAAATTAATGTTACAGAAACACTGTCAAACTGTTTGGGCCCCATGTAATGACTTGCCTTAACATTGTTATATTACAGTCTGGGGATCTCTTCTGGATTTTCAACATTTATTTTGAGAGTTACAGTTGCTCATTTAAAAACAAAATTCTCAAGACCTGATGCAACACACAGAAAGCTGGTGCGCACACTCTGCTGTCTACAACAAGCAGTTTAGTGACAAATGTAAACAGGCACATGCAACATTCCTGTTCATATAAGTCATGATCCAAAGTCCACTGATTTCAATGGGAGTCTTTCCACTGACTTCATTGGGCTTTGAAATAGCGAAGTAAACAAAATGAAGATGTCTTCTGCTCCATTACAAAGAAGGCTGAGGAGGGAGGCTGGGAGAGACAAATATTTGACAGAGGGAAAGAAACTGTAGAGAAATAAATGTTATTTTTGTAAACTTGTACGATGGCATCAAACGACTGATAAAAACGAGAAAAACTGCATATAAAAGGTTAGCTGACGATGACCCTTTATCCTAAAGATGCCAGCTAGCTTCCAAGTGGAAGAAACCTGTAAACTAGAAGTGTTAAGGGAAATGAAAAAGCAGTGCCAGGTGGAGGTAGGAGACCAGAGCTTTTTGAAAAGACAGGGAGATGAGATATTTGTAGGAAAGACTGCAGGAGACTTCCACCAAGAAAGTGCAACGTCGCAGATTGTGCATGGTTCTTTGAAGAAATAACATGGCATCACAGTCTTTGTAGAATCCGTAGAAGAGATCTCTCTTCATGTTTGAGGCTCCAAAGTTAATGTTACCCCTTTACAATTCTGGGTGCACAGCAGATCTGTTGGAGTACCTGAGTTGTTATTTCAGGAGAAAGTGAGCTGTCCAGATGTAGCGTAGTAACCAGAACTGTCTGTGGAGAATCTCTGAGAAAGATGGACTGAATTCAGCTGTAGTTCTCCAAAGTAGAAGTTCTCAAAGATCTGAAAAAGAGAGGAGTTAGAACCCATGAGGAATGTCCAAACAAAACAAATGTAAGTATGTTTGCAGACCTGCCTGTAAAAATCAACCTTGGAAAGTCTCTTCTGATATTCAGTTCTACTTCTGTATTCGTTTTCCATTTAGAATGATTCTTCAGAAGAGTGTTTTGTTTTTAACAGAAAATGAGATTAGCCTTTGTTGAGGATGCCAGATGAAGTTTAGGAACTGAGTTCCTGTAGTACATACAGCACAGTTGCAATGCCAGCTTTCACCACCCAATCTCATCCATTTGTCTCAGCCATGAACTAGACGCGTAGTGGTATTTTTTTATATATTTAACACCATTATAAATGCTGGAAGCAAAGCGGGGTTTGGGATGGAGGCTGACAGCTTGCAAACCACCCCCCCTCCATGTAATAACCTCACAACCCCCTGAGGGTTCCCAACCACGAGTTTGAGAATCCCTGAACTAGAGGGACCACACCACTAGATATGAGAAATTAATTCAATCCCCAGGCCTATTCCAGTCCTCAGTGGAGATCACCAACAAAGGGGCCAGTCTGGGCTAAATATAATTGGTTTTGCAATGTCCATAAGAGACTGGATTGAGAACAGATCATTCACAAGTCAAACGCTGGCAATGTTTGTGGCCAGTCTGGTCCAAATTCAGATTTGTACACAAGGTGAAAGGCTCTTTATCCTAACATTAAACCCCAAACCACTGAGTCCCTCTTTATTCAAAGACTTTCAAGAGCAAAACACAGTTCATCAGGGAGCCACTCTAGTAGTTAATGCCATTTATGAGCCACACACAAAAGTGACATCAGAATTCATTATAGAAAAGTTCAATACTGCTTGGAAATGCATCATGTTGAAGTATAAAGTGCTTTTCCCATTCCATTAAGATGCAGGAAATTACTCTACCTTAAAATACCAGTGATGCCTTAGGAAAGCTTTCCAATAAAAATACTATTTTCAAACTCAGTTTAATGTTCCAATGCTGAGGGTCATCAAGGGCCTGAATGGTATGGTCTCCCTACCCCGGGGAACTTAGAAACCCTCATTCAGTCTGTCCCCTCCTGAATTTTATATCTGTCCCTGTAAACACTGGCGCAAGACAGTCACACACAAAGCTCTTCCTGCCATTATGGAACAATGCAAACATTAATGGCTAGGAAACACTCAGTTCATTAAAGCCTGCCCTTCTAGGGCCAATGATGCATTGATTTTTCCATATATCATCTTAAACCAAAGATCTAGCGCATGTACACAAGGATGCACTTTCTCCTTTCCAAAATGCATGCAGGTCTCCCCAGCACTGATTTATACAATTTGCTTCTATTGCTGGCTTTGACAAATTGGTTCGACACTACGAATACCCCTTTCTGTAAAAAAACAAACCCCACCCCTGTACTGGATATGCTCATGGAATAATTCTTGATTTTATTTTAAAGTGAATTCAGCTCTGGTGAAAGCTGCTTAATAGCTTTGGAGATGGAAATTCCCTATTTATCCACAGGAGAACTAATGAAAGCTCCCTCGCCCCCCAATGCTGCACCAGCAGGGTACTTCAGCTGTGGCCTGGATGCACCAACTCCAGCAGCAGGAGGGTAGTTGAGTCATCCTGGCTAATACAAACCTCTGCACCTCTGTATGAAACTACCAGTTTGTCTGGACACTTGTTCACTGGGAACTGGGCTAAGAAAAGCAATTTATTCATAAAAAGAACAGGAGTACTTGTGGCACCTTAGAGACTAACAAATTTATTTCAGCATAAGCTTTCGTGGGCTACAGCTCACTTCTTTGGATAGTCACCAAACTATTACATAGTAACTTTTTGCTTACTCTCGCTACCAGCATAGGATAGATTCAAAACAGTGACCAACACGACAAAGGCTGTGTCCCCCAACACCAATCAGCCAGTTCATGGTGATCTTCATAAGATGTGCCCATGACCTATTTTTTTAATCAGTATCTACTAAAACATTTTATCTCCATTTATTAATTCTGTTCTCTTCTTTTAGAATCTAGTACACATCTAACTGTCAACTCACTTCTAACAGGGCTTTAGAGGTGGAATTAGCAAATTCATCATTCATAATCCTATTAAGTTAGAGAAACTGGCTGTAAGTCACCAAAAGCTATTACCAGAATGCACTTGGCATTGACAGAAGCCAGCTGCCCTGCTAATGGGGATCTCTCAGATTTATTTCATGGCAGGAGGCTCTCCCACAGTAGTGGTCACTGCATTCTTGTAAACATGAGTAAGGAAGACGACAGATTTTGCTTCCAAGGCAGAAATTCAAGTCTGTATAAGGAGATGGACTTTACGATTGTCACCCACTTCTTCATATCTAGGTACTCTTTTTTTCTAATGAGTTCTGCCCTCCCCTCACTGCCCAATCCATTTGCATGGAAGAGAGCTGCTTTTCTAAGCAGTACGTTAGTCAAGTTCTTCCATTATCTAGAAGGTTCACTCCTGTAATGCTTCTAGCCCCCCGAAACTGGAATGAGAAGTCACTCCCAGTGATGAGCTGCCAAAATCTTAACAACCAGTTCCCTATAAAAAGTTCTGATTTAAGGAATGTTCCACAGTATATATTTTTGGTACCTTTCTCCATAAGATATGGCAATGCATTGAGTCATTGAAAGTCATACTTAACAATAAAAAAACCATTCTTACATGTTTATTACAATAACCCCTCGCCTCCCCCCCCCCCCCAGTGAAGTAGCTGCTGATGTTTTTCTTACACCTGACATAGTGTTGCTGCGCTCCTGCCGCTCGGCCTACCGGCTCTGAGCGGGAGGAGCTCAGCTCCGGAGACATCTTTGTGGAGCCAGAAGCCCCTGCAGGGCCCAAGGCAAATTGTCCCCCCCACCCCCCGGAGCTCGCAGGCCCCCCCACTTACCTTGCCGGCAGCCGCTCAAAGCAGCAGGACTCGGGATCTGAGCTGCCTCCCCAGCTAGAACTCCTGGGAGCTCAGGTAGGGGACAGGACAGTCCCGCAGGCTGAGTTGTTTGCCCACCTGCCCGCCCCTTAACAGCAGGTTCTACACTAGCATCTAATTTTAACAACCAGCTCTTGCAACCCGGTAGAAACCAGCACCAGCTCACCACTAGTCACTCCTAAACCCCAATTTCCCAAGTGCTAAGCACTCTTCCTGTCTAGATCCTGGGCAAGCTCAATTTCAGCTCCTTCACCTATGTATCCACCTCAGTGGAGGAATCTGCTGTGGTCTATTACTTGAGTTCAGGAGAAACGCTTTTCCTGTTCAGAATTTTTGTCATCTCCTCTTGTGCTGTGCGGAGTTTTGAGGATTGGATGGATACAGCTCAGCTAGCAGGAATTTAATTGAAATGCAGCTACAGCTCTAATGGAGCACACACCATTTAAAATGAGATATTTTAATAAGGTATCTAAACAGTAGGAGACATGAAAGATGAGAAATGACTAAGAAAGCCCAAACTCCATTCTATACAATTATAAAGATTAAGCATGTTCCCAGAAGCTTCTGAAGTTCATATTAGAGCACAGAGGACCACAGTGTCATTAGTGAAAGTAAAATTATTTCTTCTCTCTCTCTTTTTTTTTTATTTTTATTTTTTTGCTGTGATTGCTCTGAAGATCAGTTTTTGTTACATCTCCAGACCAGGCTTAGTGTCAATGGCCTGAAATCTACAAACCATAAAAAAACTTTAAAACTCAACTCTGTCAAGACGTTCATATAGTTTATTCCCAGCCCACTCCCCACTGGTCCTTATAACCCTCTCCCTTGGAAAAAGAGAACACAAATCTGCTTCCTCAACAAAAATGATCACCCCATCAATGCTTACACAATAGAGATTGCTGTAAAATTCTTGTGAATCTGGACATATTGGCATTTTAAGTTATTTTAAAGAGAAAACGGAAGAATTTATTTTTGTAGGGAAAATAATATACTCAGAATTCCATGAACTTTGCAAATAAATAATAGTTACATGTTGGCGTGGTCCAGTCCCAACAGCAACTCACTGAAATCAAATCCATATACAAGAATTTATAATAGCAATCCTTTCAAAATAATTACTTCTGCAATCTTTCAATATAACAGCTTGGTTTTGTTTATAAGTAATGGACGTCTCAAAATAATAAGTGGCAGCATTAATTAAAAAAAATCTCCTTAGTAGTGTCAGTCATTTTGTCAATAAGATCAGAGGCTTTCCATTCATATGATGCAAGAAGTGAAGTGCCTTTTTTTTTTTTTTAAAGAAGAGACAGAGGTGTGTGATGTGTGTGTGTTTTCCCTAGGGATAAAACTGCTGAAATGCCTGAGTTTTAGGCCATGTCTGCGCTAGAGACCTTTCAGCAACATAGCTGCACCACCGTACGATATCCTGCGTAGCTGTTTTATGCTGGCAGGAGAGAGCTCTCCCATTGACATAATTAAACCACTCCCAACGAGTGGTGGTAGATCTGTCAGAAGGAAAGTGTCTCCCACCAACATAGTGCAGTCCACACCAGCACTTCCGTCGGTGAAACTTATGTTGCTCAAGGGAGTGGTTTTTTTCACACAAGTTATACTGACAAAAGTGCTAGGGTAGACAGTGTTCGTAATAAAGCTGTACATTCTCAAAGTAAACATGCCGCAAGGACAACCATAGCCATTTTTCCCGCCTTTATTTCAAGACTTCTACACTTTTACTGACACTTCCTCACTCCCTCAGGGTCCCAATAACAAAAGCAATCAGAGTCCACAAATACTGATCCTGGGTAGGACTGCCACCTATCTAGGTTTTCCCAGCATCATCCCTTTTTTGAAGTAGCTGTTCTGGGAAATCTGAAGGGCCATTGCCAGCTGTCCAGTTTTACGGGCTCAGGATCATCCCTGATGTCCTGTACCACAGGGGTGGCAATGCTATGGATAAAAACAAGAGTGTAACTGGAAGGCCCTGAATATTTTATATCTTTGTTCAACCAGCAAATCTCAATTCCTCAAATACAATTAGGAAAGGGGCCTTTCAGCTCCTAGAGTGGAATCATCCTTCCATTTTTATGTTTTTGAGACTTTGGATTTCCTGGTTGAACAAAGTTATAAAACATTCAGGGACCTCAGCTACCAGAAACAGTTTCTAGGATCACTCTCCCCCTATGAGAGCGTGAGAGTGTCTTGGTAAGAACCAAGGCAGAAGTGGAAAAGAAAATTCCCTTTGGCTTCCTCACCCTGGAGGAAACTTGCTCATAGAGAGCTGCAGCACAGCCAATGAAATGCTTTGTGTAACATACTTCAGTGGGACAGAAAAATGATATGTAGAGGACATTACGTTCTAAGTTGGTAATGTGCTAACTCTAAAAACTGACCAAGCCTCATTTTCTTCCCACTTGCTCAGTTCTCATTCACACACCTTGCTAAAAGACTGGGGGGAAATAGTCACAGATCAATACTTGGTATCTAGCAGAAGAGATCAACATGGTTACCAAAAGCTGAGCCATTTGACAGGACTGGGATATGAGGCTGTAGCTGGGGCCGTCACCCCGCTTCTGTCTGAAGGGGATAAAGCAGCCCTGGAGAGGGTTGCAGCAGAGAAAGCTAGGCTGATTGGGAAAACAGCCACAGCTGTGGTCAGTTTAATTAGGGCCCAGCTGGCCCTTATAAGAGGACTGTGGGCCAGAAGCTGAGGAGACTCTCTCTCTCCAGCTTCTGAGAGAGAAGGACCTGGCTGCCTAGGAGCTGAGAAGGGTACCTGAGGTAGAGCAGTGCTGGGGAAGGGCAGAGGGAGCTGGGGAGCTCCAGTCTAGTAAAACACCAGGCTGCAAACTTACCAAGGGGCTGCAGAGGGGCAGCCCAGAAATAGGTAGTGGCAGCTGGTCCAACCCCCCGCCAGTGATGAGTGGTTTATAGATTAAAGTCAGCCCCAGTAAGCAGGGACTAGATGGTGACTGGCAGTAGCCACTGAAGCAAGGTGGGGATAGAGGGTTGGGGGTTCCCCTGGGTGGGGAGACCCAAACTGTGGGTTACTGCTGGGGGCAGAACCGGGGTCCGGGAGGGACACAGGAACCAGCAGCAGGCGAGCCACCGGCCTGCAGAGGGTGCTCTGGGCTTAAAGAGCTAATTCCAAGGACAACCTGCAGGAGGCGCCCCACCACAGAGGTTCAGCAAAAGAACATTAATTCTATAAATCCTACACACGCAGAAAGATTGACTGTCTTGCTTCCTTAAGAACAAACAAGAGCTTTTTTTTATTACTGCACATGAAGGTGAATTTGATGGGTGCAGAAGTAAGTTCACATAGTCAACACCATACTTGCCTTTGCTTTTCTTGGAATTACACTACTAAAAGTATGTTGAGTGAATCTACTCATTAGCCCAAGTGCCTTCCTGTCATAACATATTCCCAGATTTGGACCTTAGCGTCCAAAATATGGGTGTTAGCATGAAAACCTCCAAGCTTAGTTACCAGCTTGGACCTGGTAAAGCTGCCACCACCCAAAAAATTAGAGTGTTTTGGGGCACTCTGGTCCCCCCAAAAACCTTCCCTGGGGACCCCAAGACCCAAATTCCTTGAGTCTCACAACAAAGGGGAATAAACCACTTCCCTTCCCCCTCCTCCTTCCAGGTGTTCCCTCCCTGGGTTCCTGGAGAGATACACAGAAGCAAGCTCCGTGAATCTAAACAGAGGGATTCCACCCTCCCTATTTCCAGTCCTGGAAATAGGTACCGAGAGAGAGAGCCAAGCTCCCCCCCCCCCCCCCCCCTCCTTCACCCAGAGGGAATGCAAAGTCAGGCTAGTAAATCTAACACACACAGATTTCCCCCTGACTTCTTCCTCCCACCAATTCCCTGGTGAGCTACAGACTCAATTCCCTGGAGTTCCCCACTAAAGAAAAACTCCAACAGGTCTTAAAAAGAAAGCTTTATATAAAAAGAAAGAAAAAAATACATAAAAATGGTCTCTCTGTATTAAGGTGACAAATACAGGGTCAATTGCTTAAAAGAAATATGAATAAACAGCCTTATTTAAAAAGAATACAATTCAAAACACTCCAGCACTACACACATGTAAATACAAAAAAGCCAAACCTATCTTTGTACTTACAACTTGGAAACAGAAGATTAGAAAAGCAGGAGACAGAAATCCTCTCATAGCCGAGAGAGAATACAGGCAGAACACTAGAACAAAGAACTCACACACAAACTTCCCTCCACCCGGATTTGAAAAAGTCTTGTTTCCTGATTGGTCCTCTGGTCAGGTGTTTCAGGTTACCCCTTTCCAGGTAAAAGAACATTAACCCTTAGCTATCTGTTTATGACACTTCCCCCTAAAAATATTGACTTGGAGCTGGAGAATATGTTGTACACTTTTTAAAGTGGGTCCCGAGTGTCCTTAAGCAAACAAATGCAGGCAGAGATAGGTGGTGTCACCCAAAATGCCACTAATAAGCACAGTATGAATGCCTAAACAGATGTCCGAGCCTTCCAAAAGAGATCCTCTGAAAGGAATATACTAAACAGAGGAAGCTTCCAAGGGAAGTGAGATGACACACTCATCCCTTTACTTTTAATCCTGCAGTCTGGGAGATCTATTGTGCCAATCCAAATCTGTGGGGTGTGCATAAATGCAGGGTGTTGCAAATTCTTTATGTTGTGACTCCTTCCTGCTAAAGCAGGCACACAGTGACAGTGAATAGGGAATAAACAACCTCCACCTCGCCTTACACAAACTACTTAATGATGGGGAGGGGCGCACAGTAATGGCACCTTTGGGAGAATGCAGGAGCTATTACTTAGTTGTTTCTCATGGGAGCAACTAGCCAAAAAGGGGACAGAGAATACACAGTCATGTCTACCCTTCCTCCCACATCAGCCAGCAGAATTCCTCCTGCACCTTCTGAAAACGGGCAGTGTCTTAAAGACACACACTAGTAGGCACTTATCAAGGGCCCAGTGCCCCTCAGCAGATTTATATAAAAAATCCACTTCTAAATTTCTCCCCATAGCACACCGTGTGGACAGTCATTTATTTTGAGCCAAAGAGATCTAGAATAAAAGTGACTGTCATTTTTATAGTCCTGGTCCCTCTCATGTTAGACCAGTGATCAAAATCACTTTATGCCCAAGATCACTTTTTGAATCTAAGGGCAACCCAGGATATACCCCTCCCCTTCCCCAAGGCCCCGCCCTTTCCCCAAAGTCCCACCCCACTCACTCCATCCCCCGGTCTCTCTGTTGCTTGCTCTTCCCCACCCTCACTCACTTTCACTGGGCTGGGGCAGGGTGTTGGAGTTCTGGAAGTGGTGCAGGCTCTGGGATGGGGGCAAGGCATTCGCTGTGTGGGAGGAGGCTCTGAGCCTGGGGCAGGGGGTTGGGGTGGAGGATGCAGACTCTAGGAGGGAGTTTGGGTGCAGGAAGGGGCTTTGGGCTGGGTCAGTGTTTGGGAAGATAGGAGGGGGTATGGGGTGCTGGCTCTGGAAGGGGGGGCAGAGTGTGGGGATGCAGGAGAGGATACAGGGTGCTGGCTCTGGGAGAGGGCTCAGGGTGCAGGAGGAGGTATGGGGTTCAGGCTCCAGGAGGGGACTCGGATGGGGGTTGGGGTGCAGCCTCCCACTGGGCAGCACTTACCTCCAGTGGCTACCAGTCAGTGGTGGGTACAGCAAGGCTAAGGCAGGGTCCCTGCCTACTCTGGCCCCATACCACTCCCAGAAGGGGCCAACGCGCCCCTGCAGCCTTTGAGGGCGTGCAGGGGGCACATGGCTCCGCACACTGCCCCTCTCTGCAAGCACCACCCCTGCAGCTCTCACAGCCAATGGAAGCTGAGGGGGCAGTGCTTGCAGGCAAGCAGCCGCACGCAGAGGGAGACTCCTGTCCCCCTTCCCCCAGGGCTGCACTGGCCGCTTCCAGGAGCAGTGTGGGGCCGGGGCAGGCAGGGACTCTGCCTTAGCGGCAGCCACATTACACTGCCACCGGAGATCACAATCAACTGGGAGATTCTCCAGGAGATCGACTGGTTGGTGATCACTGTGTTAGACACTCCTGTTGGAAGTTTAAAAATAAACTATGCACAGATTACACTGCAGGGTGCCCTAGGTGTGCTGCCAGTCATTTTATAACAAAAAAGATGGAACACTGAAGAATTTGTTTTGGTAACCACACACACAATTAAACATTGCAAATGTAAGCAAAAATGTGATCACAAACTTCAGTCCAAACCTCAACAGTTTCCTTTTTAAAGAGTCTGTAAACTGAAGCAGGCCATCAAAAATAGGTGCATTTTTTCTGCGTTTTTAAAAACACACTTACTTATTGCAAAAATACATTAAACAAGTAACATTTCAAGATGAACTATAACGGTGCCCACATTACTTTTCAGCATCTTTTATCTTACGCATTTGTAAAGCACTCATCACCATACTACTTATGTCCTGTGGTTTCCTGTAGACAACCTTCCCAGAATAAGTTGGTACCTCTGTTTTCAAGCCTTGGAACAGCAGTGGTAAATCACAGAGCTAAACCACAAAGACAGCAGCAAAGCACTTCAGCTCCATTTATTCAGAGGAGGAATGCCAGCACAAACTGGTGCTTTTAAATCATCTACATTGGTGCAACAAATATGAGAAATAGTAATGGATTTGTCTGAAGAGGCAATGGGCAGCAGAAGGACAAAAGGCAAGAGGAGGGAAGGAAGCAATGGTATTTAAAACTTCCTTCACATACTCTTTTAAGATTGCACTTTCAGCTGCTTGGCCTGGATTTTGCTGCTGTTGTTAGGATTAATGATAAATCTCCTCACGTGCCATGGCCAAAATCAGTGTGTCCAAGCAGTTCTCTTGAGAGTCTCAATACTTAAAATGCCAAAAGGAACAACTCACTGCAATTAAAAACTACCATCAAAGAGCTGCATTATCATTGGATGAATGCGCACGCACACACACACACACCCCATAGTCTGCAGGGAGATCAGTCTGCTGCAAACTGCAGCCACATAAATACTGCCTTAGGGTAGGGCTATTGTAGATTAACCGCACAAAACTGTCCCTGGTGAATCAGCACTGTAGCGTAGCTGAGGCATATTAGGTGACTAGCCTGTGACCGATTAACCTAAAAAATCAGCTTCCTTTTTCATGGTTATGATAGGCCCAAGTATTTCAACCTGAAACAAGTATCAAAAATATGAATTCTCTTTTGGGAAGCAGAGGAGTAAGGGGCAGTGGCTAGTACACCTCTGCTTCGATATAACGCTGTCCTCAAGAGCCAAAAATATCTTACCGCGTTATAGGTGACATTGTGTTATATTGAACTTGCTTTGATCCATCAGAGTGCGCAGTCCCACCCCCACAGAGCACTGCTTTACCACGTTATATCCAAATTCGGGTTATATCGGGTAGCGTTATATTGAGGTAGACGTGTATATAAAAAAAACTAATCAAATGCCTATCGTGGTAAATGGTAGGATAATAGAGCAATCTCTTTTCTCTCCAGTATGAAGGTGCTGCACATTTGCTAAAATTGCTTAGTGGAATCTACACGTATGCAGTGTGCTAGGATGACTTTGCTCTATCCCTGCTGGTGTGCATCTCTTACAAAAATGAAATTCTGAAATGCACCATGCGGTTAGCAAACTAGCACTTTGCACACACAAGGCACAGTGCTGGGAATCCGTGGACAGAAATGTCAAGCAATGGAGACGTGCAGAGACTGCTTATGCTAGGATATCAAATTCAGGCTCAAAAGGGGGGTTTACAGATAGAAAGGGTCAGCTGTTTTACGTACTGTGATAGCAGCCACCCACTTCCCCAACCACATCCACTACTTAGCTGGTCCTGATCAGAAGCTGCATTCAAGTATATGAAAGAATCATTGAAAACCAAAGTAGAATTAAAAAGACAAGTTCCAAGGCACCAGCAGGTGTGATGCTGGAAAGCAGCACGACAGACATTCACCTGCATGTTTCAGAGTAGCAGCCATATTAGTCTGTATCCGCAAAAAGAACAGGAGTACTTGTGGCACCTTAGAGACTAACAAATTTATTTGAGCATAAGCTTTCGTGGGCTACAGCCCACTTCTTTGGATGCATGTTAATCTGCTCGCCTGATTATGAACACACAACAAGCCAAGCAGAATCCTGTGCAGGGCCGGTGCAAGGATATTTTGCGCCCTAGGCGAAACTTCCATCTTGCGTTCCCCCCCCCACACCAAATCACATATATTATACACAATACACGGTCACAGAGTAACATGTTATAATTTAGAATTTATGTTTCCGCGCTTTAAGTTTAGCAAATTTAGAAACAAGTTCCTCCAAGTCAATGCTGTGAGCAATGTCATGTTCTAGTGACAAGGTAGATAGCCCAACAAGTCTTTGTAGCAACACTGATGTTCGCATGTATGTTTTTATCAACTTGAGCTTCGCTCACCACTGGCCACAGAAACTGGGAGAGTCAAGAGGATGCGAAGAACAATAACTGTGTTAGGGACACTATCTGTCAGCTGGGGGTCAGGGCTGTGGAGAGGATGGGGTCAGCGGGTTTCCAGCTCAGAGAGACTGGGCTCGGAGCTGGGGGTCAGGGCTGTGGGGAGGATGAGGTCAGGGGGTTTCCAGCTCAGAGGGGCTGGGCTCGGAGCCAGGGCTGTAGGGGGGGATGGGGTCAGGGGGGTTCCTGGGGGCACTGGGGCAGCTCAGCTCTGCAGGCTGCTGTTCTCTCCAGCAATCCAGGCACAAGGGGAGCAGCAGCAGGGACTAGCCAAGGACCAAGAGGGCAGGAGCACAGGCACCTGAGGCCAAGCTGTGGGGAAGCACTTGCTTACCTTGCCCAACGCATGAGCATGGGGTCCTCTTTCTTCCTCCACTCCACCAGACCACTGCTGAGGCTCTTTTCTTCTCCATGCCCCTCGCTGGGGCTGACGTGGAGGCTGAGCCAGGGGGCAGCCCCCGCTTTCCTCCAGAAGCCCTGGTGTCGCACTGCCCTCGCAGGGCTCCTGCCACGTGCCCTAAGCAGAGCTGCACAGCTCTGCCCAGCCGCTGGCGCCCCCACCGGCAGTGAGAAAAATGGCATAGGCTGGAGCCCCTGCTCTGGGAGGGAGAGGGATTCTGAGCCTCTGCCTGCAGCCCAGGGATTCCCCTGGGTCAGCGCACCGCGGGCAGCCCAAACCTCTGGGCTGCCGCGGCAGCGCCTTGACCCGGGGGGGCCCTGGGCTGCCGGCTGCCGTAGCGGTGCACTGACCCACAGGGGCCCCTGGGCTGCCGGCTACCACGGCGGCGCCCTGACCCAGGGGGGGGGCCCTCGGCTGCTGGCTGCGCTGACCCACAGGGGCCCCTGGGCTGCCGGCTGCCGCGGCGGCGCCCTGACCCGGGGGGGGGGGCCTGGGCTACCAGCTGCCACGGTGGCACGCTGACCCAGGGGACTCCCTGGGCTGCCGGCGGCCACTGCAGCTCAGACTCCCTCTCTGTCCCAGCAGCAGCGCCTGCTCAACCATTTAAAAAAAATTGGGGGGCGCCGCTTTTTGGCACCCCCATATCTTGGCGCCCTAGGCAACCGCCTAGTCTGCCTAAATGGTTGCACCAGCCCTGATCCTGTGTGGAAGTTCACCATCCTCAAGAGCATGCGGGGGTTGTGTGTGCATGTTTGGAGTGGGGTTGGGGGGCAGGGCAGGGCAAGATGTTTACCAATCCCAGATTTCACAAAGCTTCTGGCTGGTCAGTGCAGAAGGTTCGGTCCCATATTAATTTTCAGAGAAGCTGTGAGAACAGAAATTCTGTTTAGAACTATATACCCACCAGACCTTCCCCTCTCTAGGGACACCTCAAGCAGTGCCAGGTTAGAGAGGTACAGGAGCCCAGTGATAGGGGTAGCCTTTAAAACTAGAAAAATCTAAACTTAGATGAAATTAAAACTCTCCTATCTCTGAAAAGTAGCAGGAGGTTAGGGACGCATTTCCCTTTAAATAACACCAATACATTAGCCAGCTCACTAAATTGCAGAGAAGATCCAGTGGCATTTCTTAAAACGAATACAACCCCTCTAAAATCTGAACAGCATAAAGCAATCTATTCATTAATTTTTAATCCACCCACAGCTTTTTCAAAGTCCACTCCAGGGCAGAGGTCTACACAAAAGGATGAATGGTTTCCTAGACGAAAAAGGATGCTCTGCAAGTTAATCCAAGTCAAGAGATCAGAAGGCACTTTCTGGGGGTCTTTGGGCAAATCAAAATCTCTCCATACTTCAGACTATCAGTCTGCCAAATGAAGATTATGCTTCTTATCTGTCTGACAGGAGTACTGTAAAATGTAATTTATGTGTGTATAGTATTTTCATAGCTTATGATGGAATATACTATAGAAGAGCAAAGTATAATTATGATTTATCACTCTGAAAAATTTGACTAAACCAGAAGCCTGATACCAATATAGACTAGAGAGGACAGGGCAAATAGCTAAGTATGTCTCCCCACCAACCAAAGGATAAAACTCAGCAAAGGTAGTGAGGATACAATCTTTCCCTTGAGACAACTGATATAGGTACTAAGGAAGAGTGGAAGAACTAGTAGAGCGAAGTGACTGATGGCAAAAATCACTCAGGACAAAAATGATTTATAAAAATGGAGGTGAATTTTAGAGTTCATGAATGTGCGCAACAGACAGCTCTAAATACAGTACAGCTTTGCGAAGCACCTAGCTTGCACTTTGCCATCTGTCCCCACACAGCTCTGCAAGTGAACCTCAAGTGTTTCATGTAAACACCCTGCTATTCCAGTTCTGGGCCCTCACTGAGCTGCCTAATGCACCTCAATCCTAATTTACATCACTCACCTTTTCCACTTGGAACACCCAAACAGATCTGCAACTTCTTCTTAGCTCTGTTTTGCGCCCCTGCTGTTCCTAGCAAGCCTGTCTAGAGAAGAATTTGTCAGTAGTAGTAAATTTGGGGCAAATGCCCTTACAGACTATGCGGAGAGAAAGCCAAACTCATTTCATTTGTGACCAAACCTAAACTTCAACTTAATCCTCTAGAACAGGTGTAGCCAAACTGTGGCTTGTGAGCCACATGTGGCTCTTTTACAGTTAAGCGCAGCTCGCTGAGACCACCACCTACCCCCCACACACACACTCTCCACCTACCAGACTGTGGGGGAAGGGGGGACTTGGGGCTTCTGCCCTGCAGGGGGTGGTGGGACTAGGGGATTCTTCCCTGGGGGGGGGGGGGAGAGATATCATCTAAGGGCTTTAGCCCCATATCCCAGTAACACTGCTTCACGGGGGCAGGTTGTGCATGTCTTGAGGCTCTTGAATTTCTGAAGATTATTGAATGTAGCTCAGAGCATCAGTAAATTTGGCCACTCCTGCTCTAGAAAAATTCTCTATTAGCACATGGAAGAAAATATACAAACTTGCAATCAAACATACAACCTGGCAACATGTCAAATTCTGGGAAGTTTGTTCAATTAACAGCTTTCTATTTTCACATTCAAAATGTTTTCTGAAGCATTTCAGTGCCAAAAATGATTTTACTCTAGTTATTATTCACTCCAGGCTCTGTTACCCCAATGATAATCTGACAGAGGTTTAATGATGTTTGGAAGCTTTCCAGCAATAACGTAGGACTGCAGAAAGAGCAGGCAGACAGGTGCTGATCCAGAGAGGCAACTCTTATAATGCACACCACCTTCTGTCAAAACTAGAAAGCTGCTCCCTTTTAATGGCTTTTAAAGGCATGCTAGCCAGATGATGAACAAAACGTTTAATTACTGCACAGGTGTTCTATGATTAAGAGTGCTTCAGAGGAGTTCCACAGCAAGCACAGAAAAAAAATTACTGGGAGTGGAAGAGAGGGAAGGCATTTTACCTTCACAAGCACATCTCACACCAGGGCTTCAAAATCAGAAAGACAAAGAACAAACATGTCAGATAGAGATTTGGATCATTTGTTTTGTTCTGCAAGCACACATCTGGCTCTGACCCACTCCCTCTTCCCCAGTGACATGCAATGTAATCCTTATGCTCTTGATAAGGTGATGAACAACCCTTAAATGTTATTTAAATTCTAGATTTCTGAAGGGGCCATAGAAGATATGCATGTACATATTTTACCACAGATACAATGAAGCAATACGGACTTCAGTGTGGTAGAGAGTCTAGAGTCATAAAAATTCAAATGATCCATTTACTATTTTCTCAATTTTTATAGAATGCAAAATACAAATACCAGAATTTATCACAAATTCATTAATTTCTCTCTCAATTCTATTAAGTGGTTTTGCAACAAAGCAAATAAACATGAAATTATTACAACTGAGCTTTTAAAAAAGTCTCAGTGTAAACCACAGCACAAAACTACTTATATATTTTCTTAAATAAAACAAAATTAAAATCAACCTCTTATTAAATCAGCTATACTTTGGCTTTTAAAGCACTATACATGTAATCAGTTTTTACTGGAAAGTTATAATTACTTATTAAGAATGGAGGGGGTAGAATTTGTGGACTGCATGTCTTTTTAAAAAAGTTTTCTTTTACTGAATCAAAGTAAAGCGCATACAAAAGCAAAGAAATAAGTATTTGCTATAAAAATAAGAAAGCACTATATAACATTGGGTGTTTTGCACAAATTTCATGCAATAATTCCAAAATATATAAACATACCATCAGTATAGCTAATATAGTAGCCAACATTTTAAACACAGGTGCAAAGCCAACATTTGAATGAATGAATGAATGTTCAAAAACATTCAGCACCAACAGCATCCAGCAAAGTCTATGGGGAGCTGCAGCATGCTCCACACTTTTGAAAAATAAACCATTTATTTAGGTGTCTAAATACAGCTTTAAGATTGAGATTTTTTCAAAGCTATGCAGGGCATCTGCCACATAACTTACATTTAAATTAATGCCACCTCTCTTCCTGCCCCAGCTTCAGGAGGATGTGGTTGTAGTACTCCAGGACTTCAGTGATCCCCACCTTGCATGCTGGACTTTTAGGGCTGTTACAGGGGTTCATATAGCTTAAAGCAGTTGGCATAGAACCATCTCCAGAATTGGGGGCCTGCAAACAACTCTTTTGCTGCTTCTACCACAGCGATTACTAGAACAGCTGAAGACTGAGTCTGGTTCACAGAGAGGCCAAAGATTACTGACAGCGATTTAGGACCTTCTTCTTGCCATTGCCATCTTTTGTTATTTGTTTGTTTTTGTTTTTTTAAAGGAAGAAGAAAAAACTACTTCAGGCTCTATTTATCTCCCAGTTATGTTTTAGTATCTGGTAGATGTGAAAAATTCACAGGCTGGTTGGAAATATAACAGATGGTTCCTTCTCCTCAACTGTTGTTCTATGAAATCACAGTTCATTGTGAAATTGTGGGATCACTGCATCAACAACGAGCGTGTGATACATAAACTAAGGGCAATGGGAAGGTAGTCAGTCAGACATACTCCATCATGACAATAAATTAATCTGAGAGGTGCTTGCTGTTGTTTCTTAAGGCAAGACTCTTTGGGGCCAGCTGAGGGGCTCTCTCAGTGGAGGCCTTTCTCATTGAAATTCACTCTCCTTCACAAGCACAAATCTTGCAATGTTCAGGGCACAATGCAAGACATTTGTTTTAGGTTCCGATTCTCTCTCTTCTCCATCAGTTTATAAAACAAATGCACTTCAACTATATAAATAAGGCCTAGCTGCTATGGTGAAAAGCACTTTGCAAACCAACAAATAAATACAAGTGTGTCTCAGAATTAACTGAATTATTAGTTGTATTTGAAAACACCAGCACATTTACAAGTTGCTAACTTTCTAAAGTCTACCATAAATAAAACTGGTGAATACAGGGTTGAACATGTCTTTGAAAAAGTTTCACAACTCCTGAATTAACTTATTAATTTCCAAAGCATGGCCCACCTCTTACCTCTTACTTGCAGCCCACCTCTCCTCCTAATCAAGAACAACCGTGCAACATCCTTGTGGCCCCATGCAGTACATACTACAGCAAATGCTTATATGCAGCTAGGCTGACCCATTTCCAGCGGCTTCCATCATTGTTTATGCTAATTTTTGCAATGAAGAGGTTGGATGTCCGTAGAAGCAACTGGAAACAAGGAGCAGCTGCCACCAGCATACAATCAGCCAACTCTACTCAGACCATGAGTGGTCCATAGAGTACAGCTTAGGAACCACTGAGTTAATTCATACAGACTCAGGAAATTATAATACAAATAGACCCAGATGCCTTTTGGATAAACCACGTCCCTTTCCTAATTAACTTGTTCTTTCTCATGTACTTTAACACTATGTCTCTGTATTCTATTAAGGAACCATTGTAATTCAACTCTTGACAGTTACTGGTGAAAACCATCTTCGGAACACCAAAGTAGTGAAGCTGGTGATTGCTGTCTATGGCAGAATAGTGATTTCAGGGAAACTAAGAGATGGGATGTCCACTGGGGTAACAAGGAGGAGATGGGCAAGGAGAAGAAGAAACAGGAAGGAGAGCTACTGAATTCCTAGAGCTTGATTTTCAGAATTGTGGAGCACTCTCAACTCCAACTAAAGTCAACAGAAGTAGAGGGTGCTCAGCAACTCTGAAAGTCAGGTACCCGGTCTACTGACACATGGTCATCAAGTCACATAGCAAAGCTAAAGACCAGTCAGGCTAGCTAGTACAACCTTCATCCATTATATTTTCCCCTCACGTGACTTGTCTCAGCTTTTCTGAATACTTCCAGTGACCTCCTCTTTAGTCTACTTTAATGACTGACAACTCTAGCAAATGACATTTTTTCTCAATGCCTAGTATGAATTCTCATTTTCCACTTCAGATCAGTGCTCCTTGTTTTGCCATACTCAGATGACGTGTATAAGCCTTTTTCATCATGGATGTTATTTCAATGAAAGTATTTATACAGTGACCTACATTTAACTCTTTTCCCAGATTGCTGATCAACTTTTATACTGTCTCATATTAAAAACTGTCCTCCAAGCATAGTGTCATTCTAATTGCCCTTTTTAAATCCAGTATAGCATTTCAGTATCCTTTAAATAATGCAAGGATTAGAACTGAATGCAATATTCTGTACTCTGCAAAGTGGCATTACCATCTTGGAAATTTTGCTTCTGAGTCTCTTTAATCAAAGAAAAACAGATCAGGGAGGGGGAGAGGGATAGCTCAGTGGTTTGAGCATTGGCCTGCTAAACCCAGGGTTTGAGTTCAATCCTTGAGGGGGCCACTTAGGAATCTGGGGCAAAAATTGGTTCTGCTAGTGAAGGCAGGGGGCTGGACTCAATGACCTTTCAAGATCTCTTCCAGTTCTAGGAGATTTGTATATCTCCTATTATTATAAATATACTTGAGAAAGCACTAGCTCCACTCCTCCCCTCCCACACCCCAATATAATAATGCTGCATTATAGGTTTCTGTTCACTTTCTCTCTTACCCTGTCTTTTTCTGATTCAAAACTTTCTAAATAGTTCTCTCTCATTTTATACTGGTTACCATTTATCCCCAAATGTATTACTTTGGATTTATTTATAGTGTATCACCTAGCTGACTGCAACGAAAAATCTCTAATCTTTTCTGACTGTTCCGCAGTTTTGATGACTCCTTATGTATATTTCCTATCCTTTTGATTTTGTATTGTCTGTAAATTTAACTTGAAACACAGTCTGTTTCCTCAAGATCATTAATAAAACAACTAAACAGTATAAGTCCGAACACTGATTGCTGTGGAACACCATGAAAAACATTTCCTATCTGGAGGTGGTACTATTATTATTCTATTCACAGGCAGGCAGGCAGGCAGCTGTTAAATCCATGTTATTGTATTTTTACCTAGACAGTTATTTTTCCTATCTCATAATACATTTTTTTAATGTGGTACTATATTCAATGTCTTAATGAAATCCAAATACTGCATATTATGTCCACTGCACATTCTTGGCCACCAACATAAAATTATAGCAGAGAATACTATCACATTCACTTGGCAAGATCTGTTTTTCATTAGTTCTTGTTTATCAATCAAATATATTTTTTTCCCCTCAAATGTAGGCAGATGCAGTCCCTTAACATACTATTTCATCATCTGTATTAAAGCAGAACCTACAGCCTCAACTGAGATCAGGGCTTCACCACATTTGATACTATTCATACAATAAGAGGAAGTCCTTGCTCAGAAGACCTTACAATTAGAGCTGTCGATTAATCACATTTAACTCACACGATTAACTCAAAAAAACCCCTAACTGTGATTAAAAAAATTAATCGTGATTAATCACACTGTAAACAGTAGAATACCAATTGAAATGTATTCAATATTTTGGATGTTTTTCTACATTTTCAAATATTTTGATTTCTATTACAACACAGAATACAAAGTGTACAGTGCTCACTATATTATTTTTATTACAAATATTTGCACTGTAAAAATGATAAAAAGTACTATTTTTCAATTCACCTTATATGAGTACTGTAGTGCAATCTCTACGGTGAAAGTGTAACTTACAAATGTAGATTTTTTTTTTGGTTACATAACTGCACTCAAAAAACAAAACAATATAAATTAAAACTTTAGAGCCTACAAGTCCATTCAGTCCTACTTCTTGTTCAGACAATCATTAAGAAAAACAAGTTTGTTTACATTTATGGGAGATACTGCTGCCTGCTTCTTATTTGCAATGTCACCTGAAAGTGAGAACAGGGGTTTGCATGGCACTTTTGTAGCCGGCGTTGCAAGGTATTTATTTACACGTTACATATGCTAAACATTTGTATGCCCCTTTATGCTTTGGCCACCATTCCAGAGGACATGCTTCCATGCTGATGATGCTCGTTAAAAAAATGTGTCAATTAAAATTTGTGACTGAACTCGTTGAAGGAGAATAGTACGTCTCCTTCTCTGTTTTACCCACATTCTGCCATATATTTCATGTTATGGCAGCCTTGGATGATGACCCAGCACGTTTGTTTTAAGAACACTTTCACAGCAGATTTGAAAAACGCAAAGAAGGTACCAGTGTGAGATTTCTAGAAATACCTACAGCTCTCAACCCAAGATTTAAGAATCTGAAGTGACTTCCAAAATTTGAGAGAGTCAAGGTGTGGAACATGCTTTCAGAAGTCTTTAAAGAGCACAAGGCTAACCTTCTCTATAGTAACTTCAGATATGTTGCCCATGACAGAGATTAGCCATTAAATGAATTGGTTAGTAGTTTCCATTATCTTTTTATTTTCTTTTACTCTGTTTAGAGATTAATTTTTCTGATAAGATTCAGTTGATTTTTCACAGCTGCATCCCATCAACTGTCCCCTTTGATTTTTTGCCTATGTACCTATTAATACGCAACAGAAATATAATTTGTGTGTCAAGGTTAATCTATTTATTTACCCAAAGTTAGTTACCATCTTCTTTAAAGATAACTTCAATTACTCCTTTATTACCACTACCCCAACCAACAAAACAAAAAAACACTCAATTTACATCCAACAAGAATCTAGATGCTTTTCCATCCTATCTTGGACCTTTTTTTATTTCAGATGTACTAGCAAATTATACCCATTATATATTTATAAAATAATAACTGGAGATATACCTATCTCTTAGAACTAGAAGGGACTTGAAAGGTCATTGAGTCCAGACTCCTGCCTCCACTAGCAGGACCAAGTACTGATTTTTGCCCCAGATCCCTAAGTGGCCCCGTCAAGGATTGAACTCACAACCCTGGGTTTAGCAGGCCAATGCTCAAACCACTGAGCTATCCCGTCCAGACAAATGTTTATCAAACTGGGCTCTTGGCATCAATTAGAGTGGGGTCCTTTTTCATTAAAATGCTTTTCAAAATGTAAGTAACTATTTTCCAAATGCACTCATTCTAAGAGATCTATTCTCTGTTTAGGGTAGGATGGTACTGACTCTGATAATCCTTATTAATGCTAATAAGAATGATATGTTTAACTCTCCAAAAACTGGTGGGAAAACAATGTTTAAATTATTAATATTGTGACATGCCCAGAGTACAATCTAGACTGATGAACACCTTTAACATGGTGTGCCCTTTACGCTGCTTTGCTGCTGTAGTCACCACTCCTGGACTGCTCTCACACAGCGTCCCGCATGTACGTCACTCCCAGCTATATTGTACGAGTGCTGCAGCCAGACACTCTTGAATTACACTGCAGTGTGACACCAGCACCTTCCCAGTCCTTAACAGGTGATAGCCCATTTGACCTTGTTTACACATGGCTGAGGCGTCAGCTTGCCCTCTGTCTCAGAGAAACTGGTTTGAATACTCCCCAGGCTTGAAACAAGTCTTAGTAACACCCTACAGCGGAATCTTATAACTTTACATACGCTACTACACATTTTATCAGGACACTACCGACCAGCACATCCTGAGTTTTCAAAAGACACCTTGCAAGGCATACTTTGTACAAAGATTATTACAATAGTGCACCAGGGCTGAATACAGGACTGTCAAATATTTCCTCAGGAAATAAGATTAAATACACTGTCTAGAGGTAAGCAAGTTCTTTGCAAGCACACACATCCACCTTGACTTGCATTACCCCTGCCTTTCATGTCCTGAGTCTCCATATGACTGTGACAATGAACCACAATCTAGACCTGCAGTGTCCCTTAATACTCCAGTCTTTGCCTTCTACCGAACAAAGTCTGTTATTTATGATGAACAGTGCTGTGGTATTGTTTGCACAATGAGAACTAGGATGGGTAGAATAAAACTAAGTTTTCCAATGTGATGATTTAGCTCATTTCTATAGTATTATTTCCCCACTCTGCTTACCAACTTCCTTTATGAAAACAATGCTATCAAACCAAATAATTTCAGAGAATGCTTGAGGATCAAGTTTGGGGAGTATGGAAAAGAGAAAGTTTGTATAGCACACTGCACTTGGACAACAGAATAGCCCTGGAATACCAGCATGAGTAGTGGCAGTATATTAATTATCAGCCTGTCAATCAGATCCTATTTCAGAAGTTAATGAAGCCGCTTTGCAAAAGGGTAACCTCCTGAGGAGAAGCGTGTAAATAATGTATATGAAATGAGGGAAGTGGGGATGTGGGAAGAGAATCAGCACATCCCTGCAAGGTCGAGTTGGAATGCATCACTAGATCGATGGCTCGTTCTGGCAGGACTCTACTATTGACAAGCCTGCAGCCCACTATGAGTCATATAATGAATTAGTGCCAACAGATGTTGCTACAGGCACGTGGCTGACAAATGGGAAATACTGAGTGACCAGGTTCAGGAATGTGATGGGGATAGAGGAGAATGACAACATTTCTTACAACAAACTTGCTTTGAAGTAGTTATCAACAATCTTTTCATGCTCCAACAGCCAGTAGCTCTTCTTGCTAAAACAGTACAAATCAGTTGGGAGTTTTAAAAAGACACTGTCTCATATTTCAGAGTGCAGCAGGATGAGAAATAGACATTTGTGATAGACCGGATATGTTTCCCTGCTTTTACATACCATACATCACTGGAGCAGACAGTCCCTAAGACACAGTAGTGCAGCAATCTATAAATTGTGGGGCCAGCAGAGGGAGCATCTTTTATTCCTTAAAAAGCATTCAGGTTTTTTGGATAAAATGTAAAGAAAAACAGGATAGTTGGATTCTCTCTCTCATTAAAATCTGAGGACAAGTTTAATCTTCATGTAATGAAGGACTGGGAGTGTGGTTTAAACTAGGCATAATGTGGCCTGGTACCTTGGAAGCTTCCCCGTTGGACATGCCAGTACACCTCACTTCTGACATGCAGTAGCCTCTGTTTGTAGAGCCAGCTTTAGTATTTTGGGAGCCCATCACAATCTTAGATCACATCAAGAGCAATGCAATGGTTGTGTTCTTATTGCCTCAATGTCACTTCAATACACAGCAATGCTGAGTCATGATGCAATGTTCACAACAACATTTTGGGATGGATAGTAGCTTTACTCCATTTACTGTCCCTTTATCCTCTGCCATCTGGGATGCAGATACATGAGAGCGCAACTCCCCTCCTGGTCTTTAAGCCACCATTCATTAAACTACCCATTTAACACCAACATCTATGAAATTATACATTGATCCTGCAAAATAAAAACTCTGCTATGATTTCCCAGTAGCTCTTCCTTCTCACATACCTGCAAGTCCCTTGATGTGTCTTGATTCCTACCTAAAACCTAATGCCACAGCATCCTTCCACTCTTGGGGGTTTCATTGGCTAAAACCTGCATTGTCTGGTATGCCAGTCCTGGACTCTGTCGGATTACTGTCAATGCTCTCAATCCTGACTTGAGACCTTCCCCCCCGCTATTCCAATCCTGGATGTTTTTATTTTTTTAAGCAAAAATTCATGATAAAAATGTATGCTGTGACAACTGGTTTAATTGATGGGAGTATTAACTAGTGACTACAAGAGCAACAAAGTAAATTTTTATTCTGACCTATGGAAAAATATGGGTGCAAGTCTCCAACGGTAAGCACTGTTACCATAAACCACAACATATATGCCTGTTAAGTATCTTTTCCACATGCATCCTTCTTTGTTCTAAAATCTCACTGGCCTTAAGAAGGCATGTATAACTACCACAATACTTCCAATTATTAGTTATCTAGATCTGTTTATTTTTAAACTGATTTTCCCCTGGAGATCAGTACACAACACACATACATTTTTTAAGTGAAGTTTCACCTTATTTTGTACATACAGTACCACAACCCAGCTAAGTCACAATGTCCAGTTAGCACTGACCTTCAGTATATTTCGGCCATCAAACGTCTCCCGTTCCTTGAAAGATGATTTGCCTGTAGTTGCATTATTTTGCTGTTCAACTGTGAAAAAGTCATGAGAAAGCACTTCAGATGGGATGATACTTTGCACTCTCTCCCCCCCCAAGTCTATGTATCCAGTTAATAAAATATTTTGTACGCAAGTCTCACTTCATTTTTATGAGCGCAAAATTTGCAATTTAATTTAAAAAGGAAACACCCTAAATCACAAATATTGTTGTGAGGATTTTGTAAGGCTGACAGCACAATGTAATAGAATCAGTCAGGGAAAGCAGATTCCAATTTCTCTGGCCTGTCAGAAATTTAGCAATGACAAGCTCATGCATCTCCTGGGATACCACAAAGTACCTTACTGAGTATATGATTGTAATGCAAAGCACATTCTTGACAGCATCTAGAAAATCTGGACTGGCCTCTGAGAAATGTCCCTGCACTTTTTTTTTAATTTTATTTATTATATATATACACACACATACACACACACACAGAGATATAAAAATAAAAACACACAAACAAAATAAACACATTAAACAAACATTAACGTTGCAGTCATGTCCAGAAATGTTAGGAACTGCAACCTTGTGTGTATGCACAAAACACAGTCTTTAAGTATGTGATCACATGCTATTTTTTCCATAAGACACCTCTTCCTCATTCAGTGAAGGATAGTTATTCAATATTTCTTTTTATCAACATTTAATGTATGGTCCAAGACCTCACTTAACACAGACCATCCAAACCCTGCTGCATTGAATACAAAAAGTTATTCATTTCCTCATAGACATTTATATGGTGCTTCTATCACAGTATCTGAGTGCTTCACAAACATCAATGAATTTATCATCAGAACACCTTTCTGAGAACAGGTGGTATTACTATCCTCATTTTACAGCTGGTGAACTCAGGCACTGGAAGATTAAGGCCAAAACAGTCAAAAAAATTCCACTAATTTTCAATGCCCAATTGATACCCCTATGGTCTGATTTACTACATAGCATCTTCCATATGCAAGCCATCTTAGAGTGCTTTATAAAGTAATGAGTTAGATAAGAAATAAGTTACAGCCTGCCAGTGCAAATACTATTTTGGCAGAAATAGCAGACATTAGGCACTCAGCAACAGCTCATATTCAGCCTTGGACAGCAGAACCTCATTTAACAAGAAAGGGAATATTGATGAAAACAATGGAACTATTTTCAAAAGTCATATGGAATCTTTAACTTCTCCCCCAGAGATGATTATATAGGGCCATGGTTTAGCTTCTCATCAAAGGTCAAATAATAATGCAGCACACCTGCTACTACTGCACTTGAATGCAATGGCAGTGTATATGAGTGTACTAGTGTAGGACTTGAACCTACTATCTTTTGGCCCAGAGCCAATGAATGCTATGAGGTGCACTGCAGCAATACCTAGACATACAATACCAGGGAACACAGCACTTCCTGTTCAGTGGTACTACTGTAGTTCAGATTTTCCAGAAGGGTTCTAAAGATACTCACCATTTGTGTCTTTCCTGAAGAGAGTATTCATGATAGTAGCATGGAGTTTCACCCTATCCCACTCCTTCATCATCAGCCCAGAGGTCACAAACTGCTCCATGAGTCTATCAGCTATTAGCTGTAATCTAAGAAAGTGGGAGGGTGAGGGAGGGGAGAAATAGGACTTTACAAAGCCAAGAGAAAAATACTTGTTTTGCCCACTTTTACTCTCTTGTCCAAAAGAGGGTAGTGTATGTGTAAAATTAAGTCTCAATATGTGAAGAGGAAATATGGACTGAAACTCTATTGGAAAGATAACAGACTAATCAAAATCCTGCCTGGCAAGACCACCTCCTTCTTTTTGTTTTTACTCAATTGCTTTTGTATTTAGAGGCAGGAGAGTTTGTTGTTTCTTTTTTGGTAATGTCTGAGGGGACTGGGAAAAAGGAAAGCTCATGCAAATAAGAAAACAAATAAAAAAGTTCTGGCTGTTTGCAAAGGCTCCTGGATAATAAATTCTGTTACAAATCTTTCATTGGAAGACGATACTGGCACATAAGGACATTTATACGATCTGATGTGGTAGATTATATTGGAATTTGAAGGATGTATTTTTCCAAATAGCTGCAGGTTTTTCATACTGTTCTCCCTTCACAATGTAAGTAATGCCTCACCACATACAGGCAATGAGCATTCAGTACAACCCAAAGTTCCTATCCATTAAACAAGTTATAAGCATATTAAATGGTCACCATCCATGTCCATGAATACAGTTCACTCGATAGTTCCCCATTTCACAACTAGATGCCACAACTGGGGGTCTCAATTCCAATCAGGAAGACAGACATAGAGCAGTATTAGGACCAACTCCAAATATCACTTGAGCCCTCAGAATTTAACCATACAGCCTACTTACTGGCTTTGTGCTGCCTCTTATATGCTTTCACTGGCCATACGATACTTTCAACACACTCAAACTGATTGTCATGGTTTTTAGTCACTTACTTTCTGGCTTTACATCAGTGATTTTTACAATTAGCAATGACAAAGATTAAATGAATATCATTACATACAATACTAAAACAAATTAACAAGGAATAGCTTGAGTAAAACTGGTGCTTTATTATGTTATAAAGTTAATCAAGGAAATATAACAAATTAGAATGAATTATAATGGGAGTATTTGCCATGTAGGAAGCATCAGAGCATGATCTTTCTTAGGCTGAGCCAGTATATATGCAGTATCTAATACCACCTATGGTTACGCAAGCTAAGACAGGGAAATCAAATCTGCTTTATAGCATAAGCTGATCAAGAACATGCAGAGATCAGGCAGGAACTCCACCCTTGACATTGCCATGTACAGCATAGTACAGTTAGCTAGGTGCCTTCTGTGGAATGGGAGGAAATAGGAAGGTAAACTTTCCTCTATGTTCACTTACTGGCTATTGTGAGAAGCAAGATACCAAACTTGGACCAAGGATCTGATTTGGCATAGCAAACCATGTGGATACCCTTATCCTCGTTAAATCCCTCTTCCAGCACTAGCCTTGTAACTGAGAAGCAATACTCTGTACTGCCACATATTTCTCAGGGCAGAAAGTACCACCACTTGAATCAGCATTATCAGCTCTTAGTGGAGAAGAGGCACTTGGCATTATTCAACAGAAGTCTCTCTAATCAGAGCAAAATTGAGGGATTTGGATAGTTCCATTTACTACTACTTAGAGATCACCAAGTGGCCAAAAAACCCATCCTTTGACATTTCCAGATGAAAAAGGAAGTGTGGGTAATTTCAGGGATCTCCATGAAAATAAATGTCTTCCCTTCCTTTTCTATCTGCAGAACAGACTTCAAATCTGAAGGGGGAGCGTTGTGTGTAAAAGCCAAGTGCCACTGTATCAGGCCAGCTCGTTCCTTTCCCTCAGGGCTAGCTGTCTGGCTTCCTCCATAACAGCTAATTTCTGCTGATAAGTCAGGCTTCCTATGTCCTCTCCTCCCAGTGCTGTACTGCACATTGTGGCAGCTGCAAGAGGTGCTGCCATGACTGCAATATCCACTTTCACTGCAGCCTTAGTGTCTGTCCCCTTCTCCCGAAAACTAATACAACCCTGCATTCTCTGGGCTTCCCATATTTTGGTCAAATTTCCCAGCAACCAACTGTTGCTTTATTTCCTCCCTCAGCTCAATCACATTAGGGGTTCCTGTGACTATCACAGCCCCACTTCATTCCCTCACCTCAAGCACCCAGCGCTGACATACTTCTGTGAACATACAAACTGTTCCCACCCGCCCACCCTTTGTCTCCTGCTCTTTCACTCTCCCTCAGGTGTGGTTCCTACAGCCCCTAAACAGTGAACCACCCTGTTACAGCCTCCCTGTAACTCTCAATTCCCAGCTCTGAGCTTTCCTCTCACCCTACACTCAGGGCCAGATAACCAGACTTCCCAGAGACCCACTCCACCATGCCCTGCTTCACGGCTGCACTCACTGGCCCTGCTGGGAGGTGACTGTGTCTGCTAGGCTGAGCCAGTAGCACAGCCAGGGCAGGTCCCAGGGCCAGGAATTGCTCTGTCCCTTCAGGAGTGGTGCATTCAGCCAGGCCAATGCCTGCCCCAGCTGGGCTCCTCCCAGATGCACTTGCCTGGTGGGGCCCAGCCAAGCCCCTCATACTGAGACTGGCCAGGCATCTGCACCAGTCCCAGGTGGCTCAGCTCTGGAGAGACAGGCAGGGCCCCACAGGCCTGGAGCCAGAGGTGCACAAGGGTCCTGCCAGGGGGCAGAGAGGAGCAGGGGTGTGGGGCTGGGGGTGTAGAGGAGTCCTTGGCCAGCCGGCAGGCAGGCTTGCTGAGAGGAACAAGTGGTGGGCAGGTGGAGGAGCGAGGTCTCGGGGCACAGTGCAAGTGGAGTAGGCAGTGGCCCCTTCTGAGCATAGGCCCGGCTCCACGGAGCCACTGGCACCATTGTAAACGTGGCACTGCCTATACTCCATACCAGCTCCTTCCTCAATCCAGCTTTCTTAGACATTTTAGCAGGCCCTCTTCATCTCCTCGGGGAAGGGAGTTTACAAGAACAGATCCTCTTCTCTGGCCCAAGATCCTTCTCAGCACCAACTTCCTTCCTCCTCTCCCTAACTGCTAATTGTGCTTCCTTTCCAGCTCCCTTCTTTGGCTCTCCATTGTACTGCAGTGAGGAGGAAAGCCGCTTACAAAAGGAAGGATGACAAAAGGTGATGCCTCAAGGAAATGGAAAGCTAAAGCAACTTGTCTCCCTACCCCTCTCACGAGCACGGAAAGCACAGGAACTCATGCATCTCCTACCCCCTTTCAACAGGGCTCTAAGGAAAAGGATGGTGCAACAATGCACTTTTCAAAAATAAGGAGAAAGGTTGTCCTCAACATTACCTTACCTGCCATTACATCAGGTATTTTCTACGAATGTGATCAGCAAACGATGGTTAAAAAATATTAAAATTCAAACTGACCTTGTTCGGATTCAGCATTTAACACTTATAAGTATAAGGACAGTTCATACTCCGCTAAGAGTTAAAGTTTCAGTTTGCCTGCAGACACAGAGAAACAACCAATCTGGTTCCAGGTCACACTTGGCATGTTTTCTTCACAACCATAAGAACTGAAAACATACTTGTGGTTTTAGGAATATTTTAATTTGCAGAGTCTGTCAGTGTGATCAGATCAATACACTTCATTGGGACTTGCCTGCAGTGGGAGAGCTGGGTATTGGGAACGAGTCATCTTGCGCACTGTACTATCCCATGAGCATCATCTCCTCCCTGCTTATCATCGTTTCCCTATCCAGCACAGGGGAGCATGAGCTCAGCCTTGCTTGACTCCATTATTCAACTATTAACACTGCTAAAAACAAATGACATCTGTCTGGCAACACTACAACAATCAATCTAAGACCAAACACATCACAGCTTAACGCCACTAGGCTAGAAGCAGTACCATTATCTTTGGAATTGCTAGTGTGATGCTCTCCAGCACTGCCCATCAGCTCAGAGACAATAAATTTGATTTCATTACATTATTTCTGCCTCTCCAGGTACTGTCTGACATACCCCTGTGGAATGAAAGAGACAGAGAGCACAGGAAACTCACTTGTCTGATCCATCCTTCATGTGAACTTTTGCATAAAGAACGTCGATCATGGCAGGGTTCATCATTCATGTATTCTAACCCTGCCACCTCCACAGTCGGGATTGGCCTCCAACAGTTTTTGCTAAAAACAAAAAGTTCAAGATATTTAAAAACAAACAAACAAAAAAAAACTTACCCATTTTGAATACAAAAAGTAGGTGAAATGCATGTTTTACTGTTTAAGCTACATTTACCCTCATTCAAGTTTACTAGCAGCTCCCACAACTACTACAGAAGTCAAGCAGCAATGCTTGTAAAAATGTTAGCCAGAGTCAAATCACTATACCATTACAGGTCAAATCACTAATACAGTTTCCTCTTTGTTAGCTAAGAGGAACACAGCAGTTCCAAGAACATAACATCCAACTTCCATTCCGGAACCTAGCCAGTGCTGGTGAGCAAGCCAGTTGCTTTCACAGCTGTGCCTGCTGTATCCAGAATGAAAGCCTTGCCCCTGACTCTGCAGGCCCCATGCATGGACTTTCCTCTCTCATGACGACAATTCAGCATGGCTCAGTTGCTAAGTGCTCACTTCTGCGACAGAAAGTAATGGACTAAAGCATCAATAGGTCTTTGATATATATCCCATTATATTCGGTCCAGTATAAAATGGTAGGTTGCTTCGTTACAAGCCTGCTGTCATTTCAAGGATGCCATTGAACTGTGGTCTCTTCCAAATTTATCTTGAAGTATTTTGGAGAAAGTAGGTGCTAACAGGGCCCTGACCAACATTCTCTCTTATATCAAGCCAGGTTCTAGAGTGTCCCTGGCTATGTGTAGATTATTGCTGAGTGCAGAATGGTGGCTCCATTTGCTTTCATGCTAACAGATATACTCAGAGGAAAAGTTTACATAGCATTGAGAACCCTCAGAAGATGTTAAAATGCCATTGGAGAGCTGAAATGGAGACCTATATTGTACACTGGATATCTGATGTTATAATTAAAAGAGATCAACAAACAGACTAACTCATACTCTATCATCAACGCACAAACAAACAGAACTCTAAGTTGGGGAAGTTTCGCATATGTACTGATGCTATTATATAATACCCATAAGATTCATAAAAATGCCTGTTAAGAATAATCATCATCAATTCCCTCAAAATATTAAGGTCCCCTTTGAAATCGTGTGTCAGAAACAGCTATAAATATTTTCTGAATTAAAAAAAGAAAGGACCTTGCTTGAAATAAACCTATAAAATTCTTCCCTTCAGTGAGTGAATTTGGGACTTTTTGGGGATTGAAAGTGTATTAGATATTTAAACAAAAATGCTATCCTTTTATTTACATTGCCCATGTGTTGAGTGTTCATATAGTGGAGACAACCTAAAATAGAGAAAACATATAAAGGGAGTGACCCTCTTCACTATTATATAAGGATTATATATATTCAAGTTTACTAAAAAATTCTTTTATCCAAATAAGGAAATTCCCCCTTCAGAGAACATTATGTTTTTAGCCACTTCAAACCACCTGGCTTTACATTTTACCCCAAAACAGCTATTCATCATATTCTAATTATTTGAGTTTTCTTAAAGGGTTCTATATAAATGACTAACTTCTCAGCTCTTTTCACATAAGCCCTTGCTATAGTTAAAAAATCCTGAACCCTAAAGGGAACTTAAGCCATGTGCAGACCTTGTGGCTGGTCCTCTCTACAGGGTGACCGTCATACAGAACTTTAAGAAACAATTGTGCTTATCTTTAAAGGTATGTGTTTAGAGAGAGTTTTTGTATTTTAAAACAATATTTACTGTGTGAAAAGCAGCAACTGATATCTTACCATGTCAAGAACTACTACAACAGTGGTCTCCAACCTTTTTATCCCAAGATCACTTTGTAAATTTAAGGGCAACCCAGGATCTATCTTGCCTCTTCCCCGAGACCCTGCCCCTACCCCAAAGACCAGCCCACTGCATCCCCCACTCCCTCTATCACTTGTTCTCCTCCACCCTCACTTACTTTCACCAGGCTGGGGTTTGGGAGTGGGTGTGAGGTCTGGCTGGGGCCAAGGGGTTCGCCATGTTGGATGAGGCTCTGGGCTGAGCCTGGGGCAGGGGGCTGGGGTGCAGGAGCGGGTGAGGGGTGCAACCTCTGGGAGGGGGCTCAGAGCTAGGGCCTGGGGTGTGGCCTCCCGAGGGAGGAACTTACAGGCTAAGGCAGGCTCCCTGCCTGCCACGCCCCACGCTGCTCCCAAAAGGGGACAACGCTCCTCTGTGGCCCCTGGGAAGGAGGGCAGGGGGCATGTGGCTCTATTCACTGCCCCTCTATTCAGGCACTTCCCCCAAAGCTCCAATTGGTCACAGTTCCCCATTCCTGACCAATGGGAGATGTGGCAGTGTTGCTTGCAGGCAGGAGCAGCGCGGGGCTCCTAGCCCCCCCTCCCCCCAGGATCATGGGGGCCATGGCAGGCAGGGAGCCTGCCTCAGCAGCAGCCCTGCTATACCAGCAGAGATCGCAAATCGACTAGAAGACTCCCCAGGATCGACCAGTCAACCACTGTACTACAAAAACATTTCAATCTGCACTTTATTTATTCATCACATGCTCTAAACCATGCACTAAGTAATTTTTCAACATTTATGACCTATACAAATAAAAACCAAAAAAAAAAAAAGGAACTGGCTTTTTACAAATTTTACAATAAAAATAATTAAACTTACTTGTTTCACAGAGGCTGTTCTTTTCCCTGTGAAGAGCATAACTGTGAAGGATTTTCATTGGGAAAAGCACTTGACATTGAGTGTAGTTTTTAAGTACTTTCAACATGCATTTAAAAATAATGAAAGTAAATACCATTTTGTTTGAAACCGTCTTTAGTTACTTCACAGGCAGACAGTCTATAATTTGTTCTCCCCAAGCACTTATGTTCCTATGAAGTGTATCCCCTTTCCTTATGGGTACATATGTGCATGCCTCTCATCCCCCTTCACAAACCAGAGAAGTGGTGGGAGAGGTGGAGTATGATTTCTCTGTTGGTAAGCTCCATTCTCTACACTGGAAAGTCTCCTAGAATATAAAGGGAGTGTCTCAAGCAGGGAGAAGTAATATAAAAAAGCTAATAAGATGCATGTATGACTTTGTACTAATCTTGTTAGCTTATCTTCAGTGCACCTGCTAGCGAAACCCCCTTTGTGATGATCTTCTGAACTAGAATAAAGAGAGAGTGAAACACTCCGGTAAGTAAGCCTCTCTCTTCCAGCACACCACACCCCATTCCAAAAGTTAGGGAAAGAGGAGCAGGAGTGTATGCACACACAGGTAATAGGAAAACACGTCTTAGGAGTACTCATTCTAAGAAGATGTGCAAGAGTGTTGTTTATCTTCATGTAGTGTACAAATCCATAATCTGCATATAGATGTAAATAAATGGAAGTGAATTAAAAACAAAACTATCAACATATATTTAATTTTGGGGGTATGGGAAGTAACTTAAGGAATTAAATTACTCAAATGACAGTGTTTTTTCCCATGACAATCTATGAGAAAGATTCTATCAGAGTTTATTTGTTTACAAGGAAGATGGTAGCCTTCACAATATAAAGGCAGACCCCTCCTGATAAGAGGGATGCTGAAATTTTCATGGGTGTTTAATCATATTTAACTTTTATTCTGCATAATGCTGTAAAAGTCTGAAGTCTTCATTTTAAAGCAGTAATGAGAATTTTAGCCATGTGTGATTCCCATGGATGGTTCATGGCAGCTGCATGTACAATTCCTCATGCACAGCTGTCAGAAATCAAGGAATAGTCTTGTATACTAAAAAATTTTTGCAAAATTTTGGTAGAAAGAAAAAACTCTCTCAGGCGGTCTAATATTTCTGGGTTGTAGTCAAATTATCTCAGTACAACACCCCTTAGACCAAGTTTTCAGCTAGTTCTAAACCTCAAATATTATGGTTTTAACATGGAAATTATGACAACCTTAGTGCCATAGCAGCAATGAGCTAATATTTCAGACTGATTACTTATACAGTTCATCCTGTCTTTAAGGTTTTCTGCACAGGGCTACTTGCCTCAGGAAAAGCAGCAAAGAATCCTGCGGCACCTTATAGACTAACAGATGTTTTGGAGCATGAGCTTTCGTGGGTGAATACCCACTTCCTCAGATGCATGTAGCATATACATGCCTGCCCCTGGAAATTTCCACTACATGCATCTGAGGAAGTGGGTATTCACCCACGAAAGCTCATGCTCCAAAACGTCTGTTAGTCTATAAGGTGCCGCAGGATTCTTTGCTGCTTTTACAGATCCAGACTAACACGGCTACCCCTCTGATACTTGCCTCAGGAAATGCATTCCATGGGTATATTAGCATCTGTTCTTAGGCAGAAGGGAGGTAACATGCCTGAGACTGTTGCAGACAAAAAGCATTAATACATTGAATTCCTCCTGCTCTTGTGGCCGGCAGAGGAAAAAATAATCTGTGTCCAGAGTAAAACAATGAGGACTACTGGGTATAAAGAAATAACTGCTGAAGGTTTCTGGCACACAGAGAAAGTCCTCAGTTATAGAGGCAAAATACAACTATGTCCTTGTCTTTCTTCTGGGTGGTTTTGTTTGAAATGTTTCAGCATTTTACAAATTTTCAAACAATGATTCAAAACTGCTGAATTACAACAAATAGGTGAACCAATCTCTCCTGCATTAGTTACCCATGTTCTAAAATTAGTTTGGTTCTTCAAAAATCTGCACTCAGTGACCATGCCCCTCCCCCATCATGCCTTTATTTCACTTACTCAATAAAGTCCTCTTTACTTCTCTGCAGGAGTTCGCATGCCTTCCGGGTCTCCTGCTCACTCAGGAGCACTAGTGTCCCAATAGTAAGATGGAGCTTTGCTGGGTTCTGGAACAGACTGCTATTGACTCCATGATCCTATTGAAAAGGTAACAAAAACAGATTTAGTGGGTAACTATATGACACAGTTTATTTCAAAATTATTTCTACTTAAGTCACAATTTCTAGCACCAAAACTTAAAAAGCCCATCCTATTAGCCCCAAGAGAACACGAAACGATACTTACCACACCGCTGGAAAGGCACATGTATTTCCCTGGCTCAAAATAAAGTTCATTATCTGAGACGAAGCCTTTAAAATTTCTACACAAGATTCAGAGCTATATTTCAAAACTCCTCTTTGACCTGTTTAAATGGTATCCTGTCTCACGTTGTCAGGGTGTTACGGCCTGGGATGTGCGCAGCTGTGCCTATTGGTCAGAGCAAGAGTCAGGAACCAGGAGCTGGAGCCCAGGGTCAGAGGCTAGCTGTCAGAGCCAGAGCCCAGGGTCTGAGTCAGGTTACCTGGAGTGAGGCGAGGCAAGGCAGGAGCAGGGCTGTGTCCAAGGTAGGAGTAGGACTGGAACAGGGTGGGAGCAAGGTTGGGAATAAGCAAGCACAGGAGCTATCGCAGCCATGGGCGAATGCTGTGAGAAGCCCATACCCTACTGCTGCTGATGATCTTAGGAGTAGATCTGCAAATCTCACAGCCAATCAGGCAGCTCAGCCAATCAGGTGGCTCAATTTGGGCCCAGCTTTTCTGATTAGGCTGCCTGGGGTTAAAATCAGTAGGTAAGCAGGCTAGTAGCAGGTCCTTACTCCTGACACAGGATTAAAACCTCACATTTCACCCAGCATTTTTCATACTTAACGGCAACATCCACAGTTTTTTTTATATTTGTACTTATAGACCAGTCCAGCGACCTGTGAGACCACAAGATCCCATGCAGGAGCTTGCTCTCAGTCACAAGTTGGCAAAGCCTGGCAGCACTTTAGAGGCAGCACTCTCAGGTCCTGGGGGAGGAAAGAGCACTTTGCGTGGCGTTAATTAATTCACTGCTGAATTAATGCCAAAATCCTGACACAGTGGTGTCAAAACCATCTGCATATTTCAACCCAATGCAGTAGCTTTTCAACAAAAGAAAATTACCTTGAGAAGCAACCTCAAAAGCACAGGTAAGGATGGATTTCCTGTTTGAGAGTACACTTGGTTTCAATTCTCTAGCTTTTCTATATTCTGCATGGCCCCAAAATGAAACTGAAAAACACTCTGTGCTCCCTCTGCTTTAAGACATATTTAGGATGCAGTGCAAGAGATTTGTTTCTTTGGTTTTTAACTCAGGTCTGTAGCCGGAGGATATTTAGCCCATCAGTGGATGGAGAAGGAGATAGAATCTGGAGGTAGGATGGATTTATTCCATTTGTTGGCAACAATTCATTTTAATTTCTGTAATGCATACAGATGACAATGAACAGAATACAAATTAACACAATAAATAAGTAACTTGCAAGAGAGAAGAACTACCCTAATCTCATGAAGCAGATGGTGAAGGGTGAAAAGATAATGCATATTGTGCTGTCTAACCTATTATCGGCCTGAGGAGCTGTCCCTTCTGCAGTTTTCAAACACCAGTTGAAGGTATCTGAATAAGGATTGGTGAGTGCAGAGCCAGTGGCTGCACATCACCTGGGTATGCTACGTCTTCTGTACTGGGAAGAAGGAGGACCCCAATGAACAGCCCGAGATCCACAGTATCTTCCCTGTGTAGTCCCAAGGATCTCAGGCCTACCCCAGAAATCCTTGTCTCACCCTTCCTGTGTTGCAGAACCACAGATGCTAAATCTTCCAAGAAAAGATGCTGTATCTGAGCTGAGTCTTCTCGAAAAACAAAAGTTTCAAAATCTGCCTCCAAATGTCATAGGACTGAGTGGCCAGAAGCTGTATACTTAGATGCAGATAGATTTTAACCCTCTTGTTCATATCCCCAGCTTATGATTGATCATTAGCAGCCACTACCATACCACTGTACTTCATTGATTTTTCTTTTAAAACTGCACTCAGTAACGGCATCAATCATATCTGAGTACCAGTTGGCCAGCAGAGACAATTAACAGGAAACCAGCACACATTCAGTACAAGGGTTAAGGAAAGTCAAATGGACATCAAGGGAGAAAGTGTCCACAAGATATGGGCCAAATCAACATTCACCACTATGGTGCCCTATGGACATCATCCAAATATCCACGAAAACTTCATAGCTCAAATGCCCACTATGTATATATAGAAGGGAGTGTGGTGTAGCGTTCAGAACAAGGGATAGGGATCCAGAAGCCCTGAGTTCTATTTCCAACACTCACGATTAATCAAACTGGACAACTCATTTAATTTGACTGACTGTTTCTCCACCTGCAAAATGAATATAGCAGTTCCCTATGTTACAGGCATGGGCTAAAGTGAGAGGCAAGCAGAAGGAAGTGCAGCTCCCTCTCTTCCTCTTAGCCTGGTTTTGGATAAATTCAGTACAACAGAGCTTTCCTCTTCTTGCCCAGGTTAAGTATGTTTCATAAAGTGCAGACTCACTAGGCATGGGAATCTGAAATCAGAAGAGCTAGTGCATGGCTGAGGTTCCTGAGCAGCAGGTGGAGAAGCTACATCAGCATCTGATAGTGCAAGAAAAGGTGTCCTAGCTAAGAATAAATCTCCTATTTGCCTTCTCTCCTCTGAAGGAGCATCTGTCCCAAGCGTCCCACATCCCACTGGGAAGAGAGAATAGGGGACAAATCTTTTTTGCCTTCTCTGCCCTACAAAGGGAGCAAGAAAAGGGAGAAAACCACCACTGCTGCTTCTCCTCCCTAAAAGAGGAAGAAGGGAAGGAAGAAATAACAGTTTCCTGCCAGCTACCTCTCCCTTCCATGGGAAGGCACATTATGCATAAAATCTATTTTGCAAGGGTTATCTTCTAAAACACAGGAATTTTCTTAAGTGTCACATTTTGTTTGTTTTACATCAATATGGAGACTTCATTCTGGTAGAAATGCAGACACCAGCAGCTCCACACATTGCAGACACAAGAGCATTATTTTTGTTTAGGTGATTACGATACTGCCTGGGAATATGAACCTCTTTTACATACATTTCTTCTTATCCTCTCTCTTCCCTTTGCTGCATCAATTACCACAATGGATGCAGCAAAGGGAAGAGATAGGATAAGAAGAAATGTATCTAAAAGAGGTTCATATCTAATGTATCTAAAACCACTTCACTCAACATAAATATCTCTGATGACAAGGGAAAATAATAGATGAATACTCCCTCCTATTGTGATCGACTTTGACCACTGCTCACATGGATGCAATGAGGCATAATAAAATTTGTGAAACGATTCAAGATCCTTGCACATAAGGTGCTAAGTAAGTGCAAAGTGGTAGCTGTTAACCAATTAAAAAAAAAACCTTCCATCTATGCCTACTGTTCCTTAAAATGCACTGGCATTCAAACAAAAATAAAGGAAATCACTGCTTCTCTAAAAAAATCCACTGCTCACGAACTTGGAATCCTAAAAAACATACTGAAGTTTCTATTTAAAATATTCCCTTTAAGAAACACTACATAACATCACTAAGATTTTGGCATATTCCTGCCTTCTAAACACTGCCCTCTACTGGACGGCAAGTCACTGTCAGACGTGCCAAAGTGTTCTACCTCTTGTTAGCAGCTTCAGTGTACAGGGAACATAATAAGCGCTAAGGAAGGGAAGGAGAACAGATTACAGGATTGTGATTTTCCCCAACCTGTGGAGGAAAGAACCACTTTTGTTTGAAAGAAGTAGTAAGCCAAGTAATATATGAAGGTTTTATGAAATGAAACAAAACACACTGAATACTAACTAACTTTATACACATTTATTCCCCGAAGAGTCACATATGTTGTCCATACTGAAAAGCTATTGCAATTCTATACAGGGAACAAAATAATTGTGTTCCCAATCTAGGCCTACCACTTTTTTTGCATCTATATTTAAACACACACACACACACACACACACACACACACACACACACACACACACACACACACACACACACACACACACACACACACACACACACACACACACAACTCAGTTGATGCAGAGCTGGCCTAAAAGGAAAGCAGATCTTTCATAAAAATTGATAAAATTCTGAATTCAATTTTCCTACCTTCCATGACTGTGATACAACAAAAATATTACAATCTCATTCACAAATATATATTTAGGGTAGAAGGGAAATGACTAACCATTTCTACTTCCAGAGAGTGAGGGGGACAATTAACTACCCCATGGTAACTTTTAGGATCCAACTTCTTCCCCATTAAATATTTGACTCCTTCCTCACTGCTGAGGCCTTCTATCCTGGATATCATAATTTTGATAGAATGCCAGACAAAATTTTATTTGAAGCACTCGCTTTCTCTTCCCAGAGCCCAAGCACTGTGTGTCTGCAGTACTCCCAACCCATTAGATCAGGGACTGAGAGACCAAGTTCCAGAACAAAATCCTTTTTGGCAAGGTGCATGAATAAACTATTTGATACTGAGCTTCCTCCTTCCCAGTTTTATCTTTTCTGCTACCCAAGGATCTAATATTTACATGAGAGTTTAAGAGCATTTTTATTTCTTACCCCCAATTATATGCCTTTCCAATACTGATGTATGCACCTACAAGGAATGAGCAGGGTAATTCACAATTCCTCAGAACAACCTAAGGAATCACAGATACACTAGAAACTGGAGTGGAGGTTGAAAAGCTCTCTCTCTCACACCCACACACCCACCCTTTGGATACCTTCCTTTCATCTCATGTAATTATCTACATTTGATATTTATAGACTGCCAAACACCATAGTAATTGTATTTTCCCTCCCACATTACAGCTGCAGCCTGCTATACATATAAAGGCAGCACTTGTATGGTTCTTTCAATCTTTGCACGTTTTTCTTGGCAATGTTGCTCCATAACCAGCCATTGAAGGATGGTGGAGACTGCCATGCATGGATACTTTTCCACCCCCAGAATCAGCTATAAACATTTCAGTCCTTCCCTCCCCTTGATGGTCCATGATGCAAGCCTTTCAAGATCACCCAGAAACCTGTCTCCCAAATGGTACCATCCCCCTAGTCAGAGACAGATGGCATACATTTAAATATTGGCCCTAGTATTCTATTTTTGCCACTTCATTGTCTGGCTGCCTAACCAACGTAAGTGGCTCTGATAATGCTTAAGATTTTTGGCATTTTAATGCAACTGTGAACTTATAAAATCTTGTGAAGCCAAAAAACTAATACAAAGTATATACTGACATGCAAGACTACATCATTACAAAATATAGATGAATGGTTGTCATGGTAACAATTTTAGAGAAGAAAGAATCCTGCACAAATGCTCAACAATCAGAAGAAATGCTAACTTACACACCTGGACTTTTCCTTATTTACTACCACTAGAAAGCTTCTTTTGAGTACTGGAGTCATTAACTGACTCTGCACTATTTTGAATCTGCAGCACAAACAAAGATACAGTTTCTATACCTAAAATCTATTCAAGTTTCTCTAAGCATCCTGAGAAATCCCCTATTACTGTATTGTGGACAGCTCCATAAGCTCTCTTCTGGCACTGTGAAGCATAGTTTTGAATTACTGGTTTTCATTACTGATGTGCTTTCTAGCAGACCCTGCTGTGCGATACAGTGCCATTACTGGCTGTGGAATGATTGAAAGACATATGGAGTTGCAATATATTCTGTGTATCTATGAACACTCATGAAAAACTCAAAGGAAGGTGGCTGAAAAGTGAAAGCACCACAATCCCCAAATCTTACATACATAAAACATAAATCTTTGCCGGTGACTAAATTCAATATAGAAAAGTTAATAATAATAAAAATTGAGGATCTGAATCCTGATAAAGAGTGGCAAAAAATATTTTTAGACCTGAAGCCAAAATGTCAAGTAAGCTATTTACAAGAATCTGAAGGGGCAATGCTGAGAGAAAAATCAGTATTTCTATTCACTGATGGAACAGGAGCAACATTAGCAGAGAAAGAAATGGAGGAGGAGGAAAGAGAGAGAACTTATTTTAAGGATTTTATAATCTAAAACAAAACATACAGAGGTATTGAAAAGTGATACTGCAAAACAACTTCTACTTTAAAGAGTATAGTTTATCATCAAATTTTTGGCATACTTAAAATTATCAAGAAAGATGTGTACAATATACATTAAATTAATCCAAATACATTCACTAAGGAAGCAAAGTAAAACACCAATCCCCATCATTTTAGGAAAGCCCTAAAAATGCCTAACATTTCTACCTGTTGATTATGCAGTTAATGAACATATCTCACTGATAAGTTTTATACATTCGCAGCTACATCATCCATACTACTGATGAGGGCTTTTATTTCTGGGTGCCTGGTCTGAAAGCAACCTGAGTCTGTAGTGACCAAAAGCCATAACTAATTGACAGACGATGAAATAAGTTGTGTATTTGTATTACCATGGTATTTAAAAGCGCTAATCCTGGACCAGGACCGCCATTGCGCTAGGTACCATGCAAACAGATGGTGCCTGCCTCAAAGGGCATACAGTCTTAGCATAGGGCAAGAGACAACAGATCGGGGAATATAAGCAAACAATAAGGCAACATGAGAGAAAGCATAAAGATGCTTGTTTGAAAATTTAACTAGTGGGAAATGAAAGCTAGTGTCATGGGCCACTCAAGAGGTGAGAACTAAAATTTCATTAGCAAATGAGCAATGATAGGTAGGTTTGGGGTAGGCTGTGAAGGGCCTTGAAAGCAAAGACAAGTGGCTTACGTGTTTGATGTAATAGAGAACAGGGAGCCAAGGCGAAGAAAATGATCTTTGCAGCAGCATTCTGAATGGATACAAGAGGGGCAAAATTGCATTTGTCAATGACAGAGAAAAGGACTGAGACACGAGATGATGCGTAGATGAAAAGTAGGCATTTTAGAGATGTTACACAGAAATAAATGGCATGATTCAGACATATCCTGGATGTGAGGACAGAGGTGTGAGTTGAAAATGATATCCAGGTCACACAGGCCTGAGTGACAGGAAAGAAGGTGGTGTTGTCAACTGTGATCAATAAAGGAAGGGGCGGAGGGAGATTAAGAGTTTTGTTTTAGCTATATTAAACTTGAGCTAATGGCTAAACATCCACAAAAAGATGTCAGAAAGACAGGCAGAGATTTTATATTGGACAGAAAGAGACAAGTCTGGAGAAGAGAGATAGATATGTGAGCCATCAGGATAGACATAGTAACTGAACTTTTGTTTGTGAATGCGATAACCCAGAGATAAAGTGTAAAGGAAAAAGAAACAATAATCCTCCAAAGGACACACTGAAGAAGCAAATAGCAATGAAGAAATCCCCTATTACCAAGCAAGGACAGAGTCACAGAAGCCAAGGAGGATGAGATTTCAAGAAGAAGAAGAAGAAGGTTGACTTTGTAAAAGGTAGCTGACAGGTCAAGGAGGAGGAGAATGGAGTACTGCTTCTGAGCTTTGGCTATGAAGAGGTCAAGACTTTGATGAAAACAGTTCCAATGATATGCAAGAGGTGGAAGGCAGCCTGGAGAGGATTTTGAAGGAACTGGAGAAGAGGAACTCCAGACAGCTAACAGTGATCTTGGTATATATGGTGCTTACGGCACAAAACTGGCAAGAAGAGCTCTGCTTAGAAAGTGCCCATGACATGAAGGACCATCTCTTTCCATAACAGCTTGTTCCACTGGAAAAACGGAACTGTAAACCAACAGAGGAAGCCAGGCCAAGATTATGGTACTCACTGCTAGATAAAATGAGCACTAATCTTGCTGCACTGAGATGAATGCAAAACCTACCTCTCTGTCTAGACTTCCTTCAATGGCACTCTTACACCAACACTCCTGATCTTCTATATGCGGTTTTAAAAAACTACGCCTGCCTCTTGCTCACAGCGAAAGAGTTATCGTTCTTATTCTTTGGAAGTGCTTGGGTACTATGATGAGCACCAGTATCAGACCCTAGATAAATGAAATGACTATCATATGCACACAATCTAGCACTCTCATTGTCAGCCTCAGCAAAGAAGCCAATGAATGAATGGGCATGAACACTCAATTAGCCCCTCCTTCCTAAAAGGTAAATCTCCCATCTTAGTGTTGGAATACATCAGCGGATGGCAGCGTAACACTGCTCTCTCTTCTGAACCTGTTCTGAGAAGACTCCATGGTTATCAAGTTGCAATGGAATTTAGTGCTGGTGAAAGCTAATCTTTTTTTTTTTTTTTAAAGGAAGATTATACAGCATTCACTGAATTCTGTTCTCAGTTCTGTGCCTAATTATTTCCTGCTGCTATCAGTTTAAGATTTGAAAACAAGCAAGAGGTAATATCAGCACAGTCTTGGTGGACTAAAGAAAATGTTGTGAAGTGATAATGTTTGCACTGTGTCAAATGCTACCGAGTCATTTCTGGCTAAGTTAAGGTAACGATTCCCACATTTGTTCAATGTCGGGGCCAAAGGGACAGTGAAAAGGCAGCAGCAAACTTATTAAACTCCCTTGTCACATGCTGGATATTTATAGTAGAAACCATGTAAAATGCAGCCAAGGGTTATGTACATTAATGGTTTTCAAATTTTAAAAACCAAAACTTCTGAATCGCAGTTTCCTTCACATCTCTGGAAAATATTTTACTATCAATTTATTACAAAAATAATTCCATGTTCCAAAAGCCTCCATTAGAGTGCTCTCAGCATCTTCAATATAACTAGTTTTCATTGTCTACTTTTTAAGGCCTCATAATTTATTATTGTATCTATGCATTCCACAAACACAAGTGACATTTTCTCCCCTATCAGCATATATTTTAATTTGCCTTTAACGTCAATAAAATAAAGCAGCATCTTGGGGAAGAGCATCCATTTTTATGTCAGTTACTTCCAAGTATCATGGTTCCCTACCTTGGAGCATTTCTCCAATACTTCCTCCTTGAACTGTAGAAATTTTTCCTGAATCGCAGGCTGGTTGAGAGCAAAGGACAGGAAGTGTGTGAATGGCTGCTTCTTGCGGAAACTCTCAACAAGAACATCAATCCGGGTTCGGGCTGAAATGACACCACTACGCTGTTGTCCAGTAATCACTAAAAGCAAACAAAGTAACACCAATTTTAGCTATATGAAATCCACACAAGATTAGTCACATTTTGCTATGATGTCCACAAGAGCTAAGAACTAATTTAAAAGATACTGATTTTCCACTGTACTTATTAATGCATTTAACAATCCATATTCTTCTAGTATATTGACAAGTTAAGTAAGAATATAAATTAAATTCTAGAAGACTCAGGACAGAAGACAATCAAACAGAACTTCAATACTTATTTAAATTCACTATAGTCAATATTATTATTAAGCATTTGTATTGCAGTAGCACCTAGAGACCTCAAGTAGTTTGGGCACATTGTGCCAGACACTGTAAAAAAGTCACTACCCCAAACTAAGTGCAAGCTAAAAAATAAACTTAGATCCCTATTGGATAGTTATTTATCTATAGTACTATTAGCCTTGTTTATCTGCATCACTATTTCCCTTTCTTACTTGATATATAGCAGTATTAACGACTGAGAAATGTATGGTTTCAGAGTAGCAGCCATGTTAGTCTGTATCCGCAAAAAGAACGGGAGTACTTTTGTGGCATGTTAGTCTCTAAGCTGCCACAAGTACTCCTGTTCTTTTTGAGAAATGTATGGGGCTGCAATATTCTTTTTTAATTACCTGGCAGCACTGTATCTTCATAGCCTCATTCCAGGTCTTAAAGGAGGAAAGGTAGAAAAATAAGATATTCTAAACCCCTTCAACATAGCCAGAGAAGTCTTGCTAGACTATTAATTTTCCTTCAATGCCTTACATTTTTGCTTCTCTTTAAAATTAGGATGACTTCATTCAAAAGGTTGCTTCTCCTCCTCAGCAGCCTAAAGAAAAGTAGTCCCTAAAGTGTTTATAGAGCTGTGATGCCAAACAAAGTGACAAGATTCTCTCAGTTCAATTGCTCTTGAAATGTCTGCATAACTGTCTCAAGTTTTCAGGTAGGCAACCCCTTATTTGAAGTTAAACATTTGCATAACCCCTTTACATTTATTACAAAAGAAAGAGTAAAAGATGTATCTATAACAACAATGGTAATAATACACCATTGTCTGTGCTTTGAGAGGCTAACAGAGAATATGTGACCTTGAAAGAAAAGGCTTGTGGAGACTGGGGATTGCTTTAAATTAATTTTTCAAGGCCTCACAATCCTCCTAATTGCCTTTCATGACCCTCAGAAGGTCACAATCCACTGATTCTGAACGGTATTGACAGGCAGGAAATTTTAAAGACTACAGATAGTGATCAATGGCTCCATGTCTAGTTGGCAGCCGGTATCAAGCGGAGTGCCCCAAGGGTCGGTCCAGGGGCCGGTTTTGTTCAATATCTTCATTAATGATCTATAGGATGGTGTGGACTGCATCCTCAGCAAGTTTGCAGATGAAATTAAACTGGGAGGAGTGGTAGATACGCTGGAAGGTAGGATAGAATACAGAGGGACCTAGACAAATTAGAGGATTGGACCAAAAGAAATCTGATGAGGTTCAACAAGGACATGTGCAGGACTCCTGCACTTAGGACGGAAGAATCCCATGCACTGCTACAGACCAGGGACTGAATGACTAGGCAACAGTTCTGCAGAAAAGGACGTAGGGGTTACAGTGGACGAGAAGCTGAATACGAGTCAACAGTGTGCCCTTGTTGCCAGGAAGGCTAACGGCATTTGGGACTGTATAAGTAGAGGCATTGCCAGCAGATCGAGGGATGTGATCGTTCCCCTCTATTTGACATTGGTGAGGCCTCATCTGGAGTACTGTGTCCAGTTTTGGGCCCCACACTACAGGAAGGATGTGGAAAAATTGGAAACAGTTCAGCGGAGGGCACCAAAAGTTATTAGGGGGCTGAAGCACATGACTTATGAGGAGAGGCTGAAGGAACTGGGGTTGTTTAATCTGCAGAAGAGAAGAATGAGGGGGGATTTGATAGCTGCTTTCAACTACCTGAAAGGCGGTTCCAAAAACAATGGATTTAGACTGTTCTCAGTGGTATCAGATGACAGAACAAGGAGTAATGGTCTCAAGTTGCAGTGGTGGACATTTAGGTTGGATAGCAGGAAATACTTTTTCACTAGGAGGATGGTGAAGCACTGGAAAGGGTTACCTAGGGAGGTGGTGGAATCTCCTTCCTTAGAGGTTTTTAAGGTCAAGCTTGACAAAACCCTGTCTGGGATGATTTAGTTGGGGATTGGTCCTGCTTTGAGCAGGGAGTTGGACTAGATGACCTCCTGAGGTCCCTTCCAACCCTGATATTCTATGATTCTATGAAAGACTTTTTTTTTTTTGGACATTTATGTATATAATTACTGGGACATGTGACACTAATATTATCATAATGCCCATAACATGCTGCAGTGTGTGTCTGCTTCAGACATTCCATTCCTTTTGTAAAAGCCACAAAGTACAGTATATTATGGGCATTATGATGCTCTTTTGTTATTATAAAACTAAGTGTAACAGGTGCATACAATACAAACCCACTCATTTTCATTGTGAAGTTCTAGTAACAAGAACAAAAGATGCAAGTATTATTAGAATACCTCTTTTTTTAAAAAAAGACAGCATTATAATGACCTATGGTGCATTTAAAGAAAGTTTATTCCACATGTACATACATAGCAAGGCATCTTCTCTCAACGTGTATGTATAACTCCCCATTAGTACTGCTGCTGTTAATAGAAAAATTATTCAAGAACTTATGCCCTAAATCCTGCAGAAACTTACACATACGCTTAACTTTAGACTACTGCTAGGTTTGACTTCAGTGGAACAACCTGGAGGCTTAAAGTAATGAATATGTTTGTGTTAGGAGGATTAGGGTCTTAAATAATACTTTTCATCTACAGATATTAAAGCACTTTACAAAGTTAAAACAGAAAATAGGGTAAAAAAAGAAAAGTTAAGTGACTTGCACAAGGTCACAGAGTCAGTGATGTGTCAGAGCTGAGACTAGAAGACCAGTCTCCTGATTCTCAGTCCTGTGCACAAAATACACACCAAAGGTGGAGCGGACAAGAGAGCATTCATTCATCTTGTGCACATTAAAGCTCACCAATTTGTCCTTCCATTCCAGGCTTGGGAATGCTGATAGAAGTTCGAGTCTCTGTTTCCAGTCTCTTCCTGGTTTCTCCTTTTTTTCCAATGATATACCTACAGACATACAAATGCTATACTGTCATGCACAAAATGTCACTATTTTATTTTTCTAGGCAGGGTTTGGTTGCTTTATTCTTTTCTTCCTTGGGGGGTAAAAGGGGGAGGATTCCCCCAAGGGAGTCCTCTGAAACTACCATATCATTCAGTACCAAAGAGAACATGTAGCAGAGACCTAGAAAATGTGTAGCAAAGGAACACAATTCAGCACAGTCATTTTAACCATCCATCCATACTGAAATAAATTGTGTATATAATTGTAATATAATCATTCTTAAAAAACTGGCAAATATCACTAGACAAAGCTGTCATATCAGCTAGATACTTCCAAGTGTATTTCTGTACTTCTAGCAGGGGTACAGTTCCCAAGTTGAGGAGGCATATCTGCACTAACTCTGAGCAAGCTAGCGGACTAAAAATGGAGTGCAGCCACAGCAGTGTGAACCCCTCCTACTGTTCACGCTATTGTGCCTACACTCCATTTTGAGGTTGCTAGCTCTAATGGAGCTAGTATGGGGACATCTCCTCCAGCTGGGAATCACACCTCCAGTTCAAAGTACAGACATACCCTAAGTGAACATTAAATTACACCTCTACCCTGATATAACGTTGTCTTCGGGAGCCAAAAAAATCTTACTGTGTTATAGGTGAAACCACGTTATATCGAACTTGCTTTGATCTGCCAGAGTTTGCAGCCTCCGCCTCCCCCTTCCCCCCCCGGAGCACTGCTTTACCACGTTACATCCAAATTCATGTTATACCGGGTCGCGTTATATCAGGGTAGAGGTGTATTTCACTTCAAATATTCAATTAGCAAAACACTGCAATCTTGAGTGTGCCTTCTCACAAAGTGTTCACAGCTTCCCCTGCCTTGGCTGCTTACCTCAGTCTTTCCCCACATTCTTCCATCTTCCTGGCTTGCTTTCATGTCTGAAGAGCAGATGCCCAAAAAACTGCTATCAGCAAGAAAGCACAAGATGCAGTTGCCACCATGGTGAGAGCTAAGTGCCAAATGTGAAACAGATACATTGGAGGGGGATTCACACCCCTTTCCCCAACACAAATACAGAGCTCTCCACAAAATGGAAATTATTTGAGAAGTCTGGATTCTTAGAGGCAGCTGTAGATTCTAACCTCCCTGACAGATTCTTCTGTAAAAGAGGATTTAAATAAAACAACATGTAGGCTCACTTGTATAGCAGGCTGGGAACCTCCACTGTACACTGGAAACCTCTCTCAGTCTCTTCCACCATGAAGGCATCACAAGGCTCATCTGTAGGATCCCCAGGGCCTATAAAGTAGAAAATCAAACTGTTCTATAAAGGCTGATAGTGTTCTATGTGATGCAACATTCTCACTGGCTTTCTTCTCCCAAGGTTAAATAAAAGAACAAAGTGGCTCCTTCTGTCACAGACACAGCTTTTATTTCACCTTACTACTTGCTCAGAAAAACGTGACACTACTTTTAAATCTTCCATTCTTGGAGGGTTAAAAAAGTAGCAGTTTCAGCCCGCTACAGAACAGTTTTTCTCTTGGTTGCAATTGCATAATAGCCCAGTGGTCCAACAGGGTTTTTTTAAAGAATTGTTCTGCCTGTTGAGCAGTAGCCCACTGGCCTTTTGCCCTTTTCAGAGAACTAAGTATCAGAGGATCTAAAGACCCACCTCTCACCCATGGACCACTTAGTCATATTTGTTTTTCAACCAAACCTGGTAAGCTCAGTGTGAGCAGGGGTGGGTTCGGGTGGCAAGAAGCATATTAGAGTTTGCCCAGTTCTTTCAATCTTTTCTAGTTGAAACAAATGGTGGATGTTTACCAGATATTCTTGGGCTTTTCTATATTTACAAGGACCCACACAAACATTACTTAATATGGTACACATACAGATGAGTACACCAAGATAGAAAAGGAACAGTTAGCCATCTAAAGAGGTGATATCTTTCAAAATCCACATTAGATGGCCACAAGAAGACACCCATTTAAGGGCCGATATCGAAGGGTCCTGAGCACTTCCAAGGAGGTGCTAAATGACCTCAACTCTTATTAACTCTAAAATTAAACTCATTGTGGAAAATATCAAGAAGAATGCAAGGAGAGGGAAAAAATATTCGCTACAAAGTCTTAACATTTTTACTGATCATCTTAAATAAAAGATTTTTTTTAAACACATAACATTGTTTTGCTGAATTTTTCAATCAACAAATTAACTGATAGCCAGCAACCCACATCAAATTCACAATCACCTAAGCCAACATTTTGTAACCAGAATGTATTCTGCTCCTCCGCCAGGACTGCTAGAGAACCATGCAAAGTATTCCTTCACTCATGTCCCCAGTCCTGCAATAAGGGCAGACCCCTGTGCCCACCACGAGCTCATCATAGGCTCAGACCCTGAGTTTGCCAACTCACTGTAAGTCTTGAATGCTGATTCCTCACTTTGCAATATATTATATTAATACTAGTTTGGGCCCCCGCATGTTAGGTTTTACCTGCACAGAAATCATCCTCTTCTTCATTTGGATAGGTCTGCTGTCGAATATTATTTTTCCTATAAATGCGCCCTCCAATCCTTATAAGGGTTGGACGCAGAACTTCCATTGTGCTCTTCCTGCCAATGATGGCACCCTACCGAAATAAAAATAATTCTGCTGACATCTCCCTAGAAATTGTAAATTCCCAGGTTTCCTATATGTACTTTCTAAGAGTTTATCATGGAGGCATTAGTAGAGACTCTGTAGTTAAGGCTGAGTTTCACACTTAAAACAAGAGATTCATCCTTTTTGTTACATATGAATAATACAGCAACAATGTTTCTTCCCCAATATTATAGCACTTATATTTCTTAAAGTTTGCTTAAATTTCTCAGTTTCTAATTAAGACTACTTGTAAAATCTCAGAAAATAGTCTTTCAGTAAGAAATTAAAGTTTAAGAGATTTAGCTCCCAGCACTAGCCTTTTTTTTTTTTTGGTCCCTAATGATCAACCACAAACTCTTTGAAATTCCCATGTTATAATTAAAAACTCACAGAAATGTTGTGCCTATACTACACATTTTACATTTTTTAGGATTAGCGGTCAATTTTCCGACATTATTTTTCATAACTGAAATTTTCTCCTTCAGCAGAGGCTGAAAAATACCATGGTCTACTACAGAGAATTCCGCACAGAACTGCCTTTTTTCCAAAGCACTGCCATTTCCCATTGTTCTCAAAAGGACCAAAGTCACAGAAATTTCTCTCCTGCTGTTATCAATGGGCCTGTCTCTGCCTCCTCACAGCACAGGAAGCCTCCATCTTCCCTGATGGCCGCTGTGGCTTCAGGATGATTGAGAGCAATAGGAGATGACGGCCATTTTAAAAGAGGACAATTCTTCCTGACAGATAAACTTCTGGTTATGAAAAACAACAACAAAAATGACCTCTGATCCTAAATATCTTTTCAAAAGCAACCCATTGCACCAGATCTACTCAACAGATAGACCAGGAAATAGAGGGAAACTAAGTTCTATGAGTGTGTGAGCAAGAAGAAGTAGTTTTGCAGGGAATGAGGAAGAAAGTGCTGTGTACATTTTCAGCTGTTTTGCACTACGCTGGCAAAACAAAGCAGCTGCAAACTCAGATTAACTACGCAAAATACTTTAGCTGTTCTGTGCTGCTCCAGAGTGAGATAAAGCCGCCACTGTGTACCTATATCTGGTAAACGTTCAAAATTTAAAAAATATATATTTGTGTGAAACTGCGTATGTACAAATCATTAGAAATATTACATGGTAACATATGCTGAGTATCTTGTTTAGAGTCCCTATAGGAAATTTTTAATAAAAAAAAAAAAAAGGAAATTCCCTGACAAAAAGCTATGTTAAAACAGAGTTAAGACTGAAATGCAAATCAAAAATTTAGGGTAAGCTATATTTTAGGTATATTGTAATTATCCAAAAGTCAATCATCATACACCTGAGATAGGAAATTGAGTTAAACTTAAAAATAAACCTAAATATATTAAGGTATCTAAACAAACAGTTGAGGCACCCAAACTTTAACTTCAGCCTGTCACTGTCTTCAAACTCCCAAATAATTAGAACTTATTGAAAACTTGTGTACAGTATAGGCCAGAGATGGGCAAACTACAGCCCACAGGGCCCAAAGTTCCTGGCCCTGGAGGCTAGCCCCAGGCCCAGCCCCAGCCCCTCCCCTGCTGTTCCCTCTCCCCTACAGCTCGCTCGCTCTGCCACCAGCCTAATGCTCTGGGTGGAAGGGCTGTGAGCTCCCAAGGAAGTGCAGCTGCAGAGCCCAGCCTGACCCAGTCTCTGTGCTGTGTGGTGATGGCGGAGGCAGCGTGGCCTGGCTCCAGCTGGGCAGCGCAGCTGTAGCACTACCAGCCACCAGTGCTCCAGGCAGCGTGGTAAGGGAGCACAGAGCAGGGGGGGTTGGATAGAGGGCAGAGGAGTTTGGGTGTGCTGGTCAGAGGGCAGGGGTGTGGATAGGGGGCAGGGCGGTTGTGTGGGAACAATGGGTTGAATGGGGGAAGGAGTCCTGCGGCGGGGGGCGGGGGGCAGGTGCAGTCAGGAAGTGGGGAGGTTGGATGAGGCACCAGGGGGCAGTCAGGAGACAGGGAGAAGGGGCGGTTGGATGGGGCAAGGATCCTGAGAGGGGGTGTCAGGAATGAGAAGAGGGGTTGAATGGGGGTGACAGGGGTCCAGGGGCAGTCAGGGAACAGGGGGGTTGGATGGGGCAGGAGTCCCATGGGGTGGCAGACAGATGGAGGCTGGGCCACAAACCCCTCTCCTAACCAGCACTCCATACAATTTACAAAACCAGATGCAGCCCTCAGGCCAAAAAGTTTGCCCACCTCGGTATAGGCAAAGATTGAATTTTAAGGATTAATGTTCATTTCCTCCTCCCATTAATCTTCATAACTGAGAGTTTCTCCTTTATCAGAAACCTTAACTCTGCATGACACTATGAAGGAAAAAAGCCTGCCTGTTTAAAAAAAAAAAAAATCTGTTTAATCTAATCTAGGTCCACAAATATTGTTGCCAGTCTCACAACCTATAACGCTTTACTTAAAGCTCCAGGTTCTAGAGGTAATTATGTAATAATCTCAGTTTTTATCTAAATAAAAAAAAGTAAGTTCCTTCCTAGTTCTTGTGGTTGTAGTGTAAAAGCTTGAAAATTCTAAGCAAGGGCACCCTATACACCCAAAAAAAAGAACAAAGCTTTTCTACTTTGATGGGTGTGTTTGTTTTTTTTCAGTCTCATGATTTTAAAGCCAATTTTGTTATTTCTGAGTTGTGATTTTTGAATAGTCGAGGTTGACAAAATTGCATTAGCACAGGAATCTGTGCTCACAAAACCTGATGCAGGACTGAGGCCCAGATTATATGCTACAAAGAAGCATTGGCAGCACAATGGGGTGGCGAGGACATAGCGGAGAAGAAACAGCGGGTTGTGGGCACAGTAACAAGGTTACAGAATGAGGCCCGGCTCCCGCGAGATGCTGCGTGTGGATGACCGATGCCACGCCACAGGAGTGCATGGCTGGGTACTCCCAGGACGTTTTGTTGCCTGGGAGCCACTGGCCTAAATCCTACAATGACACACACAGAGCCTTAGTCCCGCACACATGACAAACGCAGGGAACCGCAGCCTTCTCCCGCACGCAGCTACGCGGGGTCCTAGCAGGAGCTTGGGGTCTGTTGGTTTTGCAAAGAAACGGGGAAGCGAAGCGCCCCTCCCACGTGTTGCCGTGGGGCTCCGGGCCTGCCTGCTGGCGGCACTGCAGCCGCTGCACGCAGCACTCACCTACGTCGGCAGGGGCTGAGAGTGGGGCAGGGCCTAGGGTGCCGGCCCCGCAAGCCCCGGGACAGGTGCAGAGAGCGTGCCTGGGGGAGCGCACGGGCGACTCAACGCACTTAACGGAGAGCAGCACCCCACCCCACCCACCCACCCACCCCCAGGCGCAGCGGGGCGCCTCCTCTTACCGCCCCCCACCCTCGCTCAAACGCAAAGCCCCCTCAGCTACCACAGGCCCGCCCGCACCTTCGGTGACCCCGCGACAAAGCCCGCACCGTTACAGGGGGCGGGGCCGTGCGTGCTCGCGCCCGACCAGAACGTAGCGCGCGCGCGACACACTCAGGCCGCCTTCGGCACGCCAAGCCGTCTGGGCACCAGGTGAGGCTGCGGGGTGAGGGCGGCCGGAGCGAGGGGGCGACCTGGGCCCGGTCTTAGCCACCTCACTCACCGGGGCGCCGTCGGGTAGGGAGGGGTAGGTGGCAGTTTTAGAGGGAGAGCGCTACCCCACCCCACAGTAGCTAGCTGCTGCTCAGCGCATGCGTTATGTTCTTGTAGCTGACCGTCCGCATGCGCAGTGGCAGTTTAGAAACTGCTGCTGCCGATATTCTTCCGGCATGGGCGGGGTCCGCTCGCTTGGGATCCCCTCCCTCCCCCCCCGCACGCGCCCGCTCTAAGAGCAGGGGCGTTGGGGGCCCAGGGTGAGGCCCCACCTCCCCCCTTGTTCCGCCGCGCACGGGGCTGGCTCCGTGGCAACCGGCCCGTTCCACGGCCGCCGCGGCGAGAGCTACGCTAGGCCCAGCCCCAGTACCGGGACCCTCCACCGCGCCCAAGGCACACCCCCCTCCCCCAGTCCCTTGGGGCTCTCAGTCCCGCCCCGCCCCGCCCCGGCGGTGCTGGTTGGTTGAGGGGGATGCCCCGACCCAGCAGTGGTCGCGCGGGGGCAGATGACCTACAGAAACGCTTGCGGGTGAAGGATGTACAGACCCCTGGGCCGAAAGAAAATGAGAACCATCCACTCAGCCATGATGTGGAGGGAAAAGAGACACCAAGCACTGCCTGGGGGCTGCCAAATGTCCACCTTGACCAAGGGCTCTGGCAATCCCTACACACGTTGCCTTCATCTCCTAGGTGGTTTCCTGTTGACCTTCCCTCTTCCACTAACTCACTGATATCATAATCTTCCCACTAGAAATCTGTTAATGTGGAGTGAGGGATGCCTCTGCCCTAGGGATGCCTGACTCATTCTAGGAAGAGGAACTGTGAACGACGTAGAGTTAGGGGCAGTGCCACCCTGAATCCTCTGTCAGGCTCCCACTGATGTCAAGAGGAGTTTTATGCAAATATTTAAATATAGCACAATATAGGTGTAACATTTTAGACAGTAATGTTACCTGTATTTTCTCTCACCTTGAAGGAGGGTATTTGCCTTGAAATTAGCACCACAGTTGCTGCTTCTGTTTCTTTACCCCTGTCATCTCTTCTCTGTTTTTCTCCCATATTTATTTTCTTCCTCCTGTTTTGTGTGTCTCCCTCTTATCTGCTCTTTGCTCTCTTTCTTTTTTGTACTTTTCCACATTCTCCTTCTCCCATTTTTATGCACCTTTGTTTTTCTCCTTCATCAAAGTTTAAATATAGAGCCTGCTACTATAAATTAGGAGTGGCTAGGTTTGTAGGATCCTAGTTAGTTTCCCTTTCCAGGTGCAGATAGACTCAGAAGGAAACTGACTTACCCTCATCAACTTCTTTCTCCTCAAGCTCAGAAGCTTTGTGACATATGATTAGGACCCAGATCCTCAAAGTATTTACTCTTCTAACTTCCTAAATGCCCTAAATACCTTTGAGGACCTGGACTTAGATCCATGCAACCATGAACAGTTTCTCTTTGCAGCCAGCTTTGTGTTCAAAATATGGAACTGCTGATGAATCAGCATCTATTCCCAAAAAGCTGAGCTGAAATGTAATTTTAAATTGGTATGCAGAGTGGATAAATAATTGCTCCCACTTTGAGCTTGACATCCAGCTTTCCTGGGTTTCAAGAGGGAAGTCCTGAATTGGTAATGAATAAGGAAGTGAGTGAAGGGATGAGGATGGTATAGGTCCTATAAGGCTAATGGGCCAGACAAGCAAAGGAGTCAGTAGCCTTAGGGGAAGAGAGAGAACACAGTTATAACCCAGCAGTGTTCATCTTGGGTTCTGTCTCTGTGCTTCTATAGTTCCCATAGTGTAGACATCACCAAAGGAAAATGTAAAGGATGGATGAGAAATTATAGTGGGTAATAAAAACAAAAAACACTTCCATGTCTAAATGGAAAGGGATAAAGGTCAAATGCCCTATCAAAATATATTTAAGCCATTCTGTTATGCTGAAAGAATAAGGAAGGTGAGTGTTAAAGGCAGGGTGGGAGGTGTACATGTGAGGAGTTAAAGTGATCAGATGGCAGACTGCTAAATGGCCAGAAGGATTCCCAACCATTATTATTGTCAAATGCAATTTAAAAACAAAAAGATAAAACACAAAAAGCACATTTAGGAGCACAAGACCCTTTTAAAGACCATAGCATTTCTTCACACAGAGTGATGTGAGGAGGGTGCAGACTTGTGGCTCTCTAGAATGTTTTGTGGGTTTTTTGCACAACTGAGGAGTGAGACTTTCTCTTCATGTTTGTGGGTGGTGGAAAAAAGTATCTGCAGAAGGTGAATGAAGTATAATGTTCTGTACTGAATTAGTTATGCATACTCTGTTGCGACTGATGTTTCCATTTTGCCAAGGCATTTTAGCATTATTTTTTTATTTTTGTGTGCCACCAAGTGGTAAAATTGTGAACTGCATTTTGTACTAAAATATATGTAAGAAATCTGGTATCAGGGGGGTAGCCGTGTTAGTCTGGATCTGTAAACAGCAACGAGTCCTGTGGCACCTTAAAGATTAACAGATGTATTGGAGCATAAGCTTTCGTGGGTGAATACATGCGTCCCACAAAGTGGGTATTCACCCACGAAAGCTTATGCTCCAATACATGTTAGTCTTTAAGGTGCCACAGGACTCGTAAGAAATATGCTGTAGTTTGAAGATAGCCACAATACAGCTCTCAAATATCTGTTCTTCCTAGGGTGCAGAGCTCCAATTAGAAAATAAAACTTACTTTTTTCAGTGAAAAAGATAGCTAATAAAGGCCAGTAGTTCTCAGCCATGCAGTTATTTGTTTTATAATGCCATGGTCTAGAACCTTAGCCACTGAACTTTCTCCCTGTGGACCTTACTTGTGATCTATAATGCCCTGCAATCAGACAACCAATGATGCCAAGTATTGTGGTGGACTTGAGATGTGGAAGACTAAGATAGGAATCACCAAACAAATTTTCATTGATGAATGTGAGTCGGTTTGTACCCAGGTCTCTGAAGGCAAAAGGATGTGCTGAGTTATCGAAAATTAGTTAGAGAAGGAAAAGTAACATTTCCTCTGTTGCCTTTAGGTTAAAGGGACAAATGGCAGCCTCCTCTTCATCCTCTTCAGCTGGTGGAGTCAGTGGAAGCTCTGTAACTGGATCTGGGTTCAGTGTCTCAGAACTTGCCCCACCACGGAAAGCCCTCTTTACATACCCCAAAGGAGCTGGAGAAATGTTAGAAGGTGATTGCTGTTTCACATTTTGCTGTCAATAAACTATTGTTGATACAGTTTACAGAATATATAAAAAGTTAGGACCCTTAATGTCATTTTAGGCATAAAGCAGACAAGGATTTAACTGTAAAAGGAAGGAGATCTGGGTAGGCGGTTACGAGGTCTGTCTCTGCTTTCAATATATCCCTGCCACCATGTTCTTTCCTTCATTCCTAAAATTATGATAAATTATCTACCCCTATTTATCTCAAACTTTAAAATGGCATAGGATTGTTCTTCCTTCATATGTTCAAAAAAATTATCTAAACAGTCTGATTTTTTGACCCATAAAACAAAAATCTCAGACTTCACAGAAAGCATGGCAGCAGTTGGGACAGGAAAGACTGCATCTGACAAAGTGAGAGCATGACTGTGTCAGCTTCGTATTGCTAGCTACTTCTTTGGTGTCATAACTGAAAATTACTATAGAGATGACTGATTGGGTTATATTATTCTTTGGCAAATCCTCTTCTATTTAGGTTCATAGAGTCAGATTCATGGCTGTGCCAGCGCAGAAACAGAAGGCAAGGCAGCTTGTGGCTCCAATACTCAGGGACCAAGATGGCCTATTTTGGCTGCAGCATAGACTAGAGTAGCTCTGAGGGCTAACTTGTACCCCTACTCCAGTGGGCCATGCAGTTGTGAAGGTTGCTTTCACCATCCTGTGCCTTCCCAGGCCCTGTGCCCATGCAGGGGAAAGAGGACTTGTAGAGGTGGCACAAAGCTGGCAGAGCCATGCACAGAGGTGGCATACAGGCCATCTGTGATAGTGGGGCAAATGCATGCCATATGGCCATTTTGCATCAGCTTACCTTATGCAACGGGGCTGTAGTACAAAGATGGGTCTGGCCTATGGGACTCTTTTCAGATTGCTGAATAATGGACAAATTCATCCCTGCTATTACTGAAGTCAGTGGAGTTACGGCAGGGATGAACTTGGCCTTACATGTTTCATTTGAGTATCTGAAATGCAACTGCGTTTGTCTAAAATCTAATAATAATTTAGATCTAATTATCTAATCTCCAGTTAGATATGAGTGTGTGCTCTTATGATATATGCTTCCATTTTCCTAGTGTTGGGCATTTGACTGATTCAAAAATAATTGGTCAGTTAACCGGTCAGATATTTTAAGGCACTAATTTATTAGAGCGATAACAAAAAAGAGTAAGATTTTATGCTCTCCTATAGGCCTAGCCTTAGATAAATACATATGCCTAATTACAAAAGAGTTACTTACTTGAGTTATTTTAACTCAGAAAAATGCAAAACACAATTAAAGTTAAAAAAAAAAGAATAATTACTATTACCTTTTTAGCAATATTATGTTAACATTTAAATGTGAATATTATTCAAGACTGAATAGTTACAAAAGAAAAGAAAAATGAAATTAAGCAGAAATAAACACATAGCAATTATAAAAGAAAAAAAGTCATTTGTAAATGCACCTATGCTAAGTAGGCCACAGGTCAATGTTTCAAGCAGCTTAATGGCTAAGACTCTGTTCTTTGTGTTGGGTGAGGCAGTTCAATGACTATGAATCTTCCTTTCCCTCCCCACTCCCTTATGAGTTAATTTCTCTGTTTGTCTAGTCAGTTTAGATTGTAAGCTCTTTGGGGCAGGGACTGTGTCTTTTAACCTGTTTAATGTCCTTTGTAAACTGCAATGTAAATTAATGGCCTGGTATACAAATAAATATATACATACAATGTTTATTTTCAAGATTCAAGCCAACCAGGATGCTCAACTTTCAATTAGTTCACCTTCCTCAACAGTGATGAAGATATTTAAGAGACTTGCTAACAGATGGCACCATGATGCAATCCAAAAGATAGGCCACCTCCTATATCAGAGTATTCTTGCTGAATATTTTACAATATTTGACAATGGTAAATAATTTGTGATGTGCTCAGATGAAAGGAGGTTAATGTTCATTGTTTTAATACATAAAACTATTCAATTGTCCAGCCCTCCACTTGCCCTGTTGTTTTTTCTATTTGCCTTCTGCCTTTTTCCCCTTACTTTTTAGCTGTAGGATGGAGGAGTGCAAGGTCAGGCAAAAGGGTCCTTCTGTTGATGATGGGAAACACAACATGCCTGTGATTGAAACTCATAGTTTTTAGTTCTGTAACGCTGGAGTTTTTGTATAGTACAGTGTGTTATGTTCATTAGAATACATGGGTCTCCTGCTGCTCCCATTTAAGTCAATGCCCTATATTTGAACAACAGCACTAATATTGTCAGTTATGGCGCTGATGTGATCTGCTCTTTCAGTGTAGTTTGAAGGAACAGTGGCTTGGGTGATCTAAGCATCAGCATCACCTAAACTCTGTGGAACTACCAGTTAAAATCCAAACAGGGTCAACTCTGGCTTTTGTTTCTCTGCTGTAAATAAACAGATTCCTCGCAGTTTACTTGAGGGAGAGGCGGGTCTTTGAGATCTGTCTGCTCTTATTGCACACCATGTAAGAATAGGGCCATGACTGTGTAAGCCCCGATGTTTGCATCAATTTCATGGCCATTATTTCCCCTCCCTTTCCTGTTGTGCAGTGAGCTGTGTGTCAGTTACAGTCCTCTTACCTTGGAAGTGATTGTGTTTCAGTGGCGTTGTATGTATAATTGTGAATGAAAGACACTAGATAAATTTAAATTATCACCTAATACTACTTAGGTTAGTTGATGTGTTGAGTACTGATAGCGCTGTAGTAATTACTACATATCACTAATTAAGATTTTTAGACATTAGTCTGTATGCCAGACTTGAAATAATTCTGACTAAAGACTTATTCACAGAACTTAATGAGCCCTCAAAATAAATTTAAAATTATGAAGTACTTCAACTTACTGACTTGATGAGTGACTCTGCTTCAGAAGGTCTAGCTAGCAGAATAGAATTTTTGGTATGTAGGCTTAAAGGGCCTAGGTAAGCTGGTAATATCAGTGTTTCATTTTAAAGATATGGTGGGATGCATATGTATTAAAACATAATGAACATTAATATCCTTTTATTTGAGCACATCACTAATACAGTGGAGGGCATTTTAATTGCAAAGGAGGCTTGGAAGATGAGCCGGTATGACAATGGTATTCTGATAATGGTGAACAGTAGATCAGCCTCTGATTCATCCCTTTAAATAGAACTGGATCCTGGGATGGGATTTTCCAGGACTGGTGGCAAGATTCTCATACTTAAAATGCCCCAACCTTTGAAATTTTCTCCCCTTGTTTAGTTTAGGAGCCTTTTAGGATGTGAGGCAAGATACATTTATTTGATATAGCTTTCGGTCGATCTGTTCCTGATAACATGGTGACTAATCTATTTTGAGTGGCAGCAGCAGTTTAATGCTATCCTCATTATAGGATGCTTCATTTAATTTAGGCTTTTAATTTCTTAGATAACATCCCACATGTTCTTTCTTCAAATGGATACAGTTGTTAATGTGCTGGCTGCATATTGTGGTGGCCTTTTTTCAAAGAAAGCAGTTAAAATATTCATAAATGTTACCCAATTGTACATCTTTTTCAGGTAGTTTTAGAATTTTTTAAAATAACGTACCCTTGGATTCTTTAAGGGATTTTGGACTTACTGGTAGTACTATCAAGAGCAGATTTAAATAATGTTTTTTGTCATATGTTATTGACAATGTATTGCAGAATCCCTTATTTCTAAGATGCTTTAAGATACATGAGTAATTTTAACCTGCATGGGGTTATGATTATTCTTGTGGAAATTACAAGGTATGGAGGGAAGTTAATATATTTGATTATTTAAACTCTGAGTAAGCCAGGGATTGCCAGAAGATTACCTAACTTCTACTTAGCTTGCTTCCAGTTTAATATTTGCTAAAATCAATTGAAAAAGGAATGATGTAATGTTCATGGTTTTGTAGCATTTCTGTAAGTACAGCCTAGTTGCTTAAGTGATAGGCTCTGTACAAATGATTAAAAATGTAATGCAGAATAATCACATTCTGCCATATCAGATAAATCAGGTGAAGTCTAAGGATTGCATATACATTAGCCTATGTTTGGTTTCTGTTCAGTTTATTGAAAATTCACTTTCCTTGGGCCCTGTTGTTCAGCCTCTATTCAGGCAAAATTCCCATAGTGACAGTTGGCAAGGCTTAAAAACTCCACTCATCTTCTGTTGAGCAGAGTGAAAGATACTGTCAGGGCTGGCCTTTGGGTGGTTCGGTCTTGGGAGGGATGTGGGTCTGGTTCAGTTTGGTCTGGGGAGGGATGTGGGTCTGATCTGATTTGGAGGGTTGGCCTGGTCTTTTGGGGACACAGCTGATCCTGATACTAGATCCTCATATAGTCTCCCTCCCTCCCCCCCCCAACACACACAACAGTGCTTTCTCCCTGCAACCAGGTCACTTTCCTCACCTGGGCTGCGCTGTGAGGTATCAGGAGCTGGTGCTCTCATGCCCTGTCCTTACGCAGCCCAGCTGGGGAAAAAGGCCTGGATGCAGGGAGCCCTAATGTTGCTTTTAACTCCCTCCCTCACAGCCCCCTTGGGGTGTGCGGGGGAGAGGAGCAGCAATGCCAGCTGCTTCATGCATCCAGGTCAGTTTCCTCACATGGATGCAGGAAGGGGATGCAGGGATTAGGGGTACAGGAGGGGGAAGCAGGACTTTGGGGTGAAGGGAGGGAAGAGAGCCTGGGGAGCCCATGGGAGCTGTGGGCCAGGGGCACCAAAATGCAAATTTGCCCAGGGTGCCATTTTCACTAAGGCTGGCCCTGGATACTGTACTACCACTAACTCTGCAATTTAAAAGATAGTGTATTCATCTTTTTATTAATACACTTAGCACATTTCCTATAATTTTGTTAGACTTCCTTTCCTGGTTTCACTCCACTGTACCTATCATGGATCCTTGTGTTGTCTTCAGTGTCCATTTCTTCATTTCTTTATCTCCTTTCACCATATTGTGTTTTCTCTCTCTTCCCCTATATTGTTGGTCTTCTCTCCAAGCTCTCTCATTATGCTTATTCAATCAATCTTTCCAGCCTGCTCCACTCATGTCCACTCACTTCTATCCAATCACACACACAGCTAGAAAAGTTTTTATCAGATACCTAGTAAACAGGATTAAACCACTAGCCAAAGACTGATATGAAAGATGAGGGACCCTACTGTCTAGGAGCAAGGCTCAGGTAAGAAGCCAACTTCTCTCCACTACTGCTGCTCAGATAGTGGAGGATCCTGGGACTTCTGCAATGGTGCTGCCCCTGCACTTTGGTTAAATCTTTAGTATCATCCAGTAGCTTGTAGGTGTCTAATAAACTGGCCCTTTCCTTTCCCCCCTCCACCTCTGGTTGCTGGAAGGGAGGAGCTTTTTATTTCTGTTCCACCCGAGTGACCTGGATACTATGGAGGCGGATGGACCTTTACCAGCCTATTCTTCCCCAGCCTCCTGGCTGCAGCAGTGGGGAGCTACACTACTCTATGCCAGTGTTCTCAATGACTGGTCCATGGACTAGCGCCGGTCCCTGAGATCTACCTGACATAGTTTAGGAAGACAGTAAGCCAGTCCCTAGTATCAACAAGTTTGAGAAACACTGCTCAATGCCACCTCGAGGTTGGTTTTTAGTTCTTACTGTGTTGATCTATCGCCTGTCTCTGCCGTTGCCCAGTTTCTCAGGCAACAGCAGAGTGAAAATGAACTGCCAATCTGTTTTACTGCCATCCACTGGGTTCTGAATAGCTGCACTGAGGCCGAAAAGACTTAGTTTTCATTGTGCTGCAGCTTGACAAAGCTTCATGCGGTGGCAGAGGCACTTGAGTCATCTGCAGATAAGACATCTGGCTTTCTGCTGTCCTGGGGCAAGTGGACTTTTCAGGCCATGGGAAAAGGAGTTTTGCATGAAACGAGAAGGGGAAAAATAGGATTTCTGACTATTAAGTGACATGCAAAATTGAAGACTGTTATTGAGCTTTATTAGAGATTTTGCTAGAAATCTGCATATGGCAGCTTCTGACTCTTCTCCTTGTGGGAGGAACTGAAAGGAATAAAATGAAGGTCACACCCAGAATTATGTATTTGATAGGTATGATGCCTTTGAAAGTATCTCCTGTCATGTTCACACAACTAAATAACAGTTAAAATTAACTGTAGACTGTGTCTGATGATGTAAACAATCCCTCATCAATATTTAAGAACCAGGGTAACATGCTTTTTCCTAATGTCTTTATTATTAGCTCCCATTGTCAGAAGGGACTCTTCTAGAATTATTACATACTTATTAGGTTGAGGACTAAGTTCAACCTGGCTTTTCCATCTGGTAATGTATAGGTCACTTCCTGTTTGGAGCATCTCCATCCTTTTTAAGAGGAATCAGATTCAACATTAGTTTATTGTAAAGAGTTTGCTAAATGTGCTATGGAAAGTTCCAGCCTGTTCATGTCCTCGAGAATCTGGACTTAAGAAAACTCAGTACAGACAATTCTGTGATCATACAGGTATTATAGATTGCAATAAGGTTTCTGCTATTTGTGGTGTCACATTCTGGGATTTTTTCAGTGACCATGAAGTACCAAGTAGGCTTGAGGGGAAGGAGGAATAATTGCAAAAGGTCAGTGAAAGCTGACTGCCTCCCACAGCCTGGCTAGTAGGGATATTTCAGCATGGAAATCTGTACTTAACTTGTCCGATTTAGTTAGCAGCTCATTTTTAAAACTGGTACTGAAGTACTACGTTACATGCAATAAGACATAAGATAGTGAAGGACATTAATAAATTGATATATTTTAATGCTTGGCCATCTTAGTTGATACACAAGAACACAGTCTGGTAGAAGAAAGATGTCTTTTCTTTGGAGGATCCTTTGACTTTAAAGTTCATTTAGCAAAGAATAGGTATAAATGTCTTAACTATTATTTATCCTAATAGCCACACATATTAGCGCTCAATCTGTATAAGAGCTTCTCTCCTTTGTGCTGATGGAGAGCTGGAGTGATCCACAGAATTGTAACTCTTTGCCCTTAGCTTTTTAGAATGACATTTTGCACACACAAAATGAAATTATTTTAAATGGCTTGCATATAGAATAAAAAATGCTGGAAGTATCACTTAATCAGGAAATTGTAATCCACTATAAGGTTATCTATTGTTCCATATATTCAGTAATCTGTCTGTGGCATCAGATATACTCTTTTCTACCTCAGAACTTCAAGATAATTAGATTTTATCATCCTTAAGGAAGTGGCTATGTATTATAGCCCTTTCAGGTGCTGAACAAAACATTTTAAAATGGTGGAAATGGGAAGCCCTATCTACAGGTGCAGAATCAGTTAATGTAAGAATAAACCATGATGCTGATAGAGCAAGGCTTATATACAAATAAGGCAATAACTATTGTTTTCCCTGAGAAGACCTTTTATATTAGGTAATAATGCGCAGTCAAGGGTTGAGATATGGTGGTACTAAAGAGTTTAAGACACTTATGAGTTGTGTATGCTAAACTCTAGTTGACAGCAGTGTGGCTCTGAACTTTGCAGGATCAGGCCCAGTTTTTTTCCTCCCAATGTAGGTATCCCTTTTCTGATTTATTGAATCTATATTTGCATTTAGCAAATATAATATGGTCTATATGTAATGGATAGGCTGATGGACCATAGCTTGCTTTAAGGTTTGTATTTTTTTTTTTTTTTTTAAGTACAGATTGTGTCAAGTACTACATCTCTCTAGAGCCTGGTCTCCTTTCATTGTGCTTTCTATATGACAAAAGTGCACATGACTGGCTGAGATGTGGCACACTGTAGTGCTAGTATGAATTATCAGCTAAAAAGAAAGACAGCGGCCTCTTCCTTTTTCATTCAGGCAGGGATTGTGGATTGAGATGCCTTCCACAAACCATTTGTGCTAAACATTTGTTTTTATATTGCCCTGCACTGTCCTCAGCCAAGGAGTAATTCACAATTATGAACACAAGTCAGTCACCCTACAACTTCCCAAAAAGCCATTCACAGCTGAGTTTCTACAGTGTCTTCAATTATCATTCTCCTACCATTTTTCAGGACACTGTCTGGCATAGACACAGTGCTTGCTCTTATAATTGCATTGGAGAACACGTAAATCTTAATTGAAATCGCAGCACTTCTGTTACACTTACAATAAACCAATGTAGTTTTAAGGGTGAAATGTTATGTCATTTTGTATTTGGACAGGCAAATTGTCATTTGTCATACAAAGGCTACTCAACTAATTTTTAGCTATATTTTCAGAAATATAGGGAAAACTTGAGCTTTATGGAGCACCTTTCAAACTATCTCAAAAGACTTCCTAAAGAGTTAGATCTTAAGAGCCATGACTGTGTGGACAAATACAATAATTTTTATTAACTCAGCAATAGTTCTCAGGCTGTAGATTATTCAAGTTTCTTTTATTAAGGAAAAGATTGTTGGCACAGAGACCAAGATTTTTTTAAATCAAAGTGCCATAGCATCTTTCATATCCATCTTGACAGCAACCATCAGAAACAGGCAAAAGGGGTACCATGATACCAAACAGTGCAGCAGCACACCCACTCTGTGCTCCATTTCCGTGTCAGCACTGGGTATAAGTCAAAGCCCTTGTGTGGGACTTCAGCCCACGGCTTCCTGGCCCAGAGACCAAAGTGCTGCATGTTACCAGAATAGGACAAAGCGTCTAAAGTAGGTGAGCAAAGGAAAAGCACATTCTGAATATAAAAATTATTGAAAGCTTCTCAGTCATAGAACTTAGGAAAGATTAAATCACTCTCTCTTCCATTTACAGATGGCTCCGAAAGATTCCTTTGTGAATCCGTTTTCAGCTATCAGGTTGCCTCTACATTAAAGCAAGTGAAACATGGTAAGCACTCAAGTATTGTATGTTTTGTGAGCGTGTGTATAAGTTTACTGAGAAAGCTGCAGGAAGATATAGCAAAGGTCAGCAACATATTGTGTCATGAACCACAAAAAGCAGAATGGTTATTTAAATTAACTTCCTGAATTAGCACTAAGTGAGGCTATTGTTAGGTCCTTTTTCAAACATGGTGCAAATATTGAATTCAATTCACACAGTGTGGGGGTGGGAGCAGGGACTTTCTAACCTCATTTTCCATTGCTCTGTGCTGTACTGTATATACACAAGTGGTGAGGTCTGAACAGTAGGCAGAGAGTGGGAACCTTACAAATTCTAATCTTGGTTGTAATACAGACTCACTTTCTAGCCGTAAGCATGTCTACCCTGCAGTTAAATGCCTGTGTCAGCTGAGTCAGGTTTGCAGGGCTTGGGCTGAGGGGCTGTAAAATTGTGGGGTAAATATTCAGGCTTGGGCTGGAGCCCAAGCTCCAGGACCCTCTGAGGGGGGAGGTCCCAGGCTCCAGCTGAACCATTTACACTGCAACACCACTCCTCTGATTTCTCACCCCTGCCAAAAGTTGTGTGTGTGTTCCTTATTCCCCATCCCCATGTCAGGGACTTTGTGTGTACCTCCATACTCCCCATTATTATTGGTGTGGGAGATAAGTCATTCACAATGTCAACATGTTAAAGTCTATTGGGAGCATGATCAGAGATGAGATGGAATGGGATACTGTTATGCTGGAGGCCATTAATGGGTTCCATCTAGTAAGTGTTTGATCTATAGAAGAGGTACTAGAATCTGTGGCTGTGCTAATCAGATGGCAGGGTCTCCAGGTGTCCTCATTTCTCCCCCAGATTAGTAGGGTTCTGGCCATTGACGCCTAGAACATTCAAATGTTATGTTATATACATACAAAGAAATACCACCGAGTTGCATTTAAGGCCTCCAGTTATTTATGCTAAAGAAAATAGCCTCACATTGTTTTCAGCTTCTTACACTAACAAGTCTGTGTTTCCCTCTTGTGGTCTCTGATCCACATTAGTGCCTCAGTGTGTTCAGGGAGCTGCAGACAGATACATCTCCTGTCTCACACTGGACATATTTTTTTTAGTCCTGGAAGAAGGTTAATGAAGTCTGTTTTCTTGTAGGATCTGATAAAGTCTTTGCTTCTATAGGGAAAATAATTAAAAAAAAAAATTTGATAAATGTTCAGACTAGTCTGACACAGTGGAGCAAAACTGTTTTCCAATGCCTGGATTATTAGGGAAGGACATCCCTGCTGCAAAGGATAATACAGCTAATTAAAAGATTTAAGTGAAATGTTATTGCAGACGTTTATCTTTGCACTTCTTGTAGATCAACAGGTTGCTCGGATGGAAAAACTAGCTGGTTTAGTGGAAGAACTGGAAGCAGATGAGTGGAGGTACAAGCCAATAGAACAGTTGCTGGGGTTCACTCCATCCTCAGGCTGAAAGCTTTGGGATCACTGGTGTTGAAAGACAACACAAATATACAACACTTGGGAATGATTTTTAAATATGCTGCCATTTATCAGTGTGTTCCCAGGTGCATCATGTTTTTTTAAATCCACACCAGGTGGCTCTGTAATTGCAACTTACTGGATACTACCACAAAACTGTAAATCCTTTTAGTCTTCTGCAGGATAGACATTTGGTAATAATTCAGCAGGGCCTGGTTTCTGTAACTTATGAAATACAGTAAGTTTTAAAGGCTTGGCAAATAACCTGTTTGTTTAAAGGGGAAGGGAAGGTTATTATAAAAAACCCGATCATTTATACTCACAATGGAATGTACGTGCCTGAACTGGCCAGGTAATATCAATCATTCAGGACCTGGATACCTTTGCTGTTTTGAGTCCAAATCCTGGAGGGAAAAAGCACAAGGCACTGAATGGAAAGAAGATTCTTTTTGAAGATGAATGTGATAACAAACTGTGCAGGGTTAACTGAAGAGAAAAATGTTAACCAATTTCTATAGTTAGATATCCTTGTTTTTGCTGAGTCTTCTCTCTGCTAGCATGTTTCTTTTTTGACTGTAAACAGAATATGAGAAAGGAACTGCAGTTTAATGCAGAGGCAGTGACTCAGGACACTGAAATCTGCTCTCACTTTACCATAATGTACAAAACTGTTCAATGGCTAATAAATTTCAAGAGTTTGAAGTCTGTTTCTTTAACTTTTCTAAGGCTTGGGGACATGAGGAAACAAAATCAATTGTTTTGTGGACAAGATGGGATGTTATGGAGCAGAAGATGCAGCTCCATAGTTATAATGGCAATCCACCTTCAAACTTAAGCCCAATTAAAAAAAAAAATCACCCAAAAGAAACCAAGTCTTCCTTGCCTTACTCTTGCCATCCTTTTAAAATGTGCCAAAATATATCGAAAGTGCAAAGCGATATTACTAGGTTATAAAATTCCATCTCCTATTCAAGGAATCCATTTCTAATATACTGTAACAGTAATATACAATATTACTCGTTACACACTATAGTTACACAGTTTCTGCATACTCAGAAAATGTACATCATGTCATGTGCTGATACATTTCATTTCAAACAGATTATGAATAAAATATCTTAGTACTTACATATGATACATTTTTCTGGGGGAAATGTATTTGAATCTCACAACGCCCCTCAAAAGGAGGATAGTAATATCGGTCACAGTTCAAGGCAACTGCACCTGTATCCTCCTCTACGGGACAGGAAGGGCACCCACTCTCAAGCTTCCACCCTGGCCATCACCTCTTGAGGCCTGCTTGCTTGCTTTCTCTTCAGAGACTGATAGAGTAATTGTCAACAAGTTATAAGTTACCATACGGTAATTCCAATACAAGCCCATTTTATTTTTAAAATAAAAGCACTACAGAGTAAACATATTAAAACAATAAAAGAACCTACATGCATGCCAATAAGCTTACGAGAGATCCCTTCAACATGGGCTCCAGCAGGTGAGTCCTTCAAACCCCTCGCAAAGGGGTCACAAGTTCATAGCAACCTCACCACTGAACTAGCACCTAGCCTTATGAGCCATAGTAAGTTAAGTCCTTTCAACTCTTCCCTAAGGACTGGGGTCTTCTGTGGATGAGTGGTCCTGTCTGTTTGCTGGATCAGGAAGAAGGTCCTGAGCTTGTTTAAAACCAGGCTATTTATCCAAAAATCCTTTCTCTCTGTTTTGGCCCCTAGAGAACCCAGTTTAAACTAGTCTATGTGAGCCTCTCCAGGAAGGTGGCTTCAAAGGGCTGGTAACCAGAGGAATATTAACATACCCCAAGTTACATACAATCTCCCAATAACACAAACAACTGCATTTTAATACGATGGTTCCCAAAGGCATTGTATCTTAATTCAGTAATGATTATCTTAATTGCATAAGGTTTGTCCAGGATATTGCAGAGTAGTTTTATATCCTGTCACAGTATCATCTCCATTTTACAAATGGGGAACTGAGGCACAGAGAAATTAAGCCTAAGCTCTACATGGAAGCCTGTGGCAGATCACAGATCTGAACCCAGGTGTCCTAAGCTGACACACTAATCACTGGACCATTTTTCCTCAGCACATCACATCACCAGAACTTACAAAACTCTGACATAAGTGTATGGTAACCTGAGTCTATTGCTTTTGAAATATGTGTTACAGCAGGGGTAGGCAATCTATGGCACGCAAGCTGATTTTCGGTGGCACTCACACTGCCCAGGTCACTCTGCATTTTAATTTAATTTTAAATGAAGCTTCTTAAACATTTTAAAAACCTTTTTACTTTACATACAATAGTTTATCTGTTATAGACTTACAGAAAGAGACCTTCTAAAAACGTTAAAATGTATTACTGGCATGCAAAACCTTAAATTAGAGTGAATAAGTAAGTGAAGACTTGGCACACCACTTCTGAAAGGTTGCCGACCCCTGTATTACACTTTGATTCAGCACTATAAAAAATTATCCTGTTCACCTACCTACATTTCCATTACAGAACAAAAGCGAATGCACACTGGTTAAGTGACAGATGAAGTCTTAAATTATGCCATCAAATCTCCGGCTGCAACCTAACGCTGATTGGATTCAATCCCTAATCCTAAACCTGCAAGATCCCAGCACCAACTCCTTTGTCTATCTAATTACTACCTATCCAACATGTACATTACCTGTTTCAAAAGGTGTTTGTTATGCTTTGTGTTATATTTGCAATTTAATTTTAAGTTGGTAGCTGGCTCTTAAATGAGGGTATATATCTAATATTTGGTCTTAAAACATTCATTATTAAGCCTCACAACAAACCTATAAGGTAATTGTTATCCCTGTTTTACAGATAAGTAAGATGAGGCACAAAGGAGTTATGGCCAACATTTTCAGAAATAGTCACTCAGTGCTTCCTTTGTGGGTGGCAAACTGGAGACACCTTGTGCCTGATCATCAAATACGTTGAATGTCAGCAGCTCCTATTAGACTTCAGTAAGAGTTGGGGGGATTGCCTTTCTAAAAAGCCGGTCCAAGGCATTTCAAGTTGAGCACCCAAAATCTGTGGTTGCTTTTAAAAAATTTAGCCTAAGTGACTAGCCCAAAGTTGCACAGCAACTCAGCATAAGTTAGAAATAAACCTAGAAATTCTGAATCTCAGTTGCCTCTTATAACCATAAGACTTCACCCCCACTCTTTCTATAAGGCAGAGAAGATTTGTTTGTTTTTTAAGTCATATGCAATTGATATTCAAACCAATGCTGACAGTCTTGTTACTGCAACCAGCAAAACAAGAAGGAAACAAATCAAGCTCTGTATTGTACATGGGTTGTTTGTATATGTGTATAATACCAAAATAGACATGTCTTTCTGTGCTGTTGAGAGGAAGTGAAAAGTTCACGTACTTTATTACAAATGGAACAACATGTTTTTTCTTCCAATGAACACTTTATATAAAACAGCAAATACTGTAGGCTTCTTGAAAATAAAAATATGGAAATAGAAAATATTTTATCTACTCTAAATGCAGCTTATTCTTTATTGATTTAAACCCCCCCAAGTCACTTTGTTTGTGGGGTATGGTTCTACAGGGCACTTGCCTTTGTGGAATCAATGCAGGTAGATTTAGGGGTGGCAGCTGTGGATATAATTAACTATTCCTCATTAAGACTGATTTACCTCTATCTCATACAAAGTTGGAGTTCTCTCACATTTATCATTGAAAAAAATGACCATCATACATACTGAATCAGGAAACTGGTCAAGAAACTAATCCCCATATCACAGTGATCACTCTGCTATTTTACATCTTGTGTGAACTGCGGAACACAGCATTATGAAGGGGTGGGGAAAAGGCTATGAAGTGCAATAAAAAGTTTGCAGAGGGAGAAAAAAAAACTCAAATGTCCTTGTTCAGAGATGTTCTTAGGGTTTCCTGTGGGTGCTACAAGAACATTTTGTACTGACAAGCTAAATATTTCTGTACTTCTCTTTCACCTAGGTCCTAATGCCTAGCTACCAAAACTAAATGATTAACCCCAGATCCATAGCCACACATCGAAAGAAGAATGAAAAAATGCAGGGTCTGAGAAGTTTTTATTCAAGAAAATATTCTAACAAATATTTTCAGTCAAAGCTCAAACTAAGCTGATATGTGCCAGTGTGGAATGTCTGCACTTTTCTCTGTCTTGCTGCTTCACTCCATCTGCACATACACTGAAACTAATACGATTTCTGAAATGCTGGCAGTAGACCACTATGCTGATTTACAGCATACAATCACAGTATTTTCCTGGTGGTTGGCCCCCGTGAAGAGAAGAGACAGCTTATTTCAGACAGCCAACCATATTACTCCTTCAGCTAAAGTTGCAGGGGCTTATGCTTGTATTGCTGAGGGTACCAGGTTTAGGCTCTGCTGACAACCCTGCATGAACATACCCCATGATTTAATACTGCAGCATTCTAGAAATAGGAAATGTTATAAATGTTGCCTTGCCCTTAATACTTGGAGAAGGAAAGTCTGTCTGTATGATAAAAACAACCAGATCTGGGAGGGACCTGATTATAGTATGGTCATTCCCCCAACACAGTAAAAGTACAGTTCTGTTGTGTAAAGTAGATGGGCCCTAAGCATACCCATGAAGTGTTCTAATGCCTTAGCTAGTCCTCTACACTAATGAGCAGAACCATGCTAGTCCTCCAACATGACTGGATTTGTAGTGTAGATGAGGATTTAGAGCATTCAGTATGGAAGGAGTAAGAACAGGATGAGGAAGAGAAGCAACAGAACAGGAGGTGGGTGGAAAGGAGCTGAAATAGAGGATTGTGGTAGAGGGGGAAATACACAATAAGAAAGGGAAGAGTACAACTGAACCTATGGGGAGAGAGGAAAGCACAAAAATTAGAGCAGGAACAGTGCCAACACAGAAGGAAGGGGGAAGGCAAGACAGTACAGATAAGCCTGCTTCTCAGCGAGGCAGATACTTTCCAGATGGATTTAATCTCTAATAAAAGGGGAACAAACCCACCCAAATGAATCTGGGGACAAAAAGTCATAGATGAATAGACAAATAAGTGCTTTAATTCATGGGTGGCCTGCCCAGGAGATCTCCTGACAGAGTTATGCGCTTCCATCCAGCAAACCCATATTCTTGCTCCTAAAACAGGGAAGGTAGGGGGAGAACTCCAAAGACAGCACTGGGGTGAAAAAGAGGTTGTGCTATACACTGAGGCCATGTCCAGACTACCCACCGTATCGGCGGGTTAAAATCGATTGCTCAGGGATCGATATATCGCGTCTAATCTAGACGCGATATATCGATCCCCGAGCACGCTTATATCGATTCCGGAACTCCATCAACCCCAACGGAGTTCCGGAATCGACAGGGAGAGCCGCGAACATCGATCCCGCGCGGCGTGGACGGATGAGTAATCCGATCTTAGATATTCGACTTCAGCTACGTTATTCACGTAGCTGAAGTTGCGTATCTAAGACCGATTTCCCCCCTGTAGTGTGGACCAGCCCTGAGTGACTTCAGGCTATTCCTTTTAGCCTGATCAAAGAGTAGCATTAGTGGTCTCCAAAGGGAGACCCCTTTATTTGCTTGGAAGGATGGTTGCTACAATCCAGCGCCTTAGCAATGGGAATTGGTTTGAAAAAGGGCATGAGAAGATGTGTTCCTTAGGACTCTAAGCAAGAACAAGGAGGACATTCCAGGGAAGTAAGCAACTGGCCTTATTACTACCGTACTAATGAAGGGCATTATAATTACACTCTATCTCAGTCACTGAAACAGAATGAGGGAGGAGACAGAGAAAGGTGCTGGACTACAGGTTAGACAACTTTCAGTGAAATCCCTGTTAACTGATACGAGTCATGCCACTATCGACAGAGGGATCTATACAGATTGCACAATTCTGCAAATACTAACTTAAGCAATGTGCAAGGGGAATATAAAGCGAGAGATGTCCATATCTCTGATTATTTTTACATCAGACCAATTTTACAAGGCTCTTTTTTTGCAATAGCTTAAGACTTCCACTATTAACTGTGGCCAATTACCCCATGATGACAGAAAAGCTACATGAACCACAACCTGTCACCAGGGCAGAAGTGGAGAAAAGTCAATGCAGCAAGTATCACCTCTGTCCACACTTTCAACACATACTTTTAACCCCTTTCCTAAGTCACAAAGATCTTACTGCACTGAACATTTGTAACACGTAACTTGCCAATTGCTTACATTCCAGAAGACAGCGTGTTTTCACCTTCAAGATTTGACCTTTGTGGTCAAAAGTTTCCACCCTGAAATTTTTTTTCCCCATAATCACAAACGATTGCTATATTTCTCTTCGCTGTTTCAGCATCAACAGAGTAAAAGATTCAGGCACAGAAATGATGCATGTAGGAAAATAACTGAGTCTTGTTGCTTTATTTCACTCACTTTGCTGACACTAGTTTATACTCCAAACACAGGAGGGTCAAACAAACAAAAGAGACCAGCTCCAATAAGCATAGTAAAAGGCATATTCTTGCTCCTCTGATGGGAGCATGGAAGCCAGCGCTGCAGCCTCTGAACAAAGTTTGGGGTTGAGACAGCAGTGGCGGCAGCAGCTCTATAAACTCCCTCTCAGCTGCAGTCCCATCAAGGGCTGAACCTCCTGGCTGCTTAAAGGCCCAATTATGTTTCTATTTAAGTCAGTGGGAGTTTTCTCTGTTGACTTCAATGGGAGCAGAATCAAGCCCCTCACTTGTTCGTTACTTGCAGCGGCTCTGGAAGGCAGAGGATTCCTCTGTAAGGAAGAACTGCTGCACACACTGCCTGCTGGCTGGGATAACAGCAGAGTCTCATAGACTTTAAGGCTATAAAGGACCATCATGATCATCTAGTCTGACCGGCACATCTCAGGCCACAGAACCTCATCCACCTACACCAGTAAAAGATCCATAACCTCTGGCTGAGTTACTTAAGTCCTCAAATCTTTATTGAAAGACTTCAAGTTACAGAGAATCCACCATTTACACTAATTCAAATGAGCACATGACCTGTGCTCTATGCTGCAGAGGAAGGTGAATCTTCCGATCTGACCTATGGGGGAAATTCCTTCCTAACCCCAAATATGGCAATCAGTTAGATCAGCAGTTCCCAAACTGTGGGTTGCAACCTCAAAAGGGGTCGTGCCATCAGCAGATGGTTTGCAGCAACCCCTAATGCATAGAGGATGTCATTTTATTCCACACAGCATGGCCTCACATGTATGATGTGCACAAGGTCACGATGCATGGAAGACACCAAATGTCATCCTGCACACAGCATGACCTCACACACAATATACTTATGAGCTCACACTGTGTGAAGGATGATGCCATTTTGTAGAACACAATGGCATCCTCCATGAGGCATTACCTCAAATGTATGGTGTCTGCGAGGTCATACGGTGCAGACGATGCCATTTTGCTCTTCAAAATGGTGACCTCCATGTTGTCTGGGGTCCTGGCAGGAAACTCTCTATTAAAATGGGGTTGTGCGAGCAAAAAGTTTGGGAACCCCTGAGTTAAAACCTAAGTATGTCAGTGAGACTCACCGGCCAAACACCTGGGAAAGGATTCACTGTAGTAACTCACAGCCCTCCCCATCTAATGTCCCATGTCGGCTGCTGGAGGTATTTGCTACTAGCAGTCACAGATGGGCCACATGCCAATCTCATCATACCACCCTTCCATACATTTATCAAGCTCAAGCCTTGGAACTAGGTTTTTTGCCCCCCACTGCTCCCTTTGAAAGACTGTTCCAGAACTTCACTCATCTGATAGTTAGAAACCTTAATGCTCATCAGCTATAAACTGCTCTGGTGAGTCCCAAACTTCCCCACCACTCAAGCATTATGTGTGTTAGTCTCCAGGATCCTGCTTTACACAGGGCCAGATTAAGATCATTTAGATCTCTCTTGACCTCCCCCCCTCACCCTCCAAATAAGCAACTGAAATACTTCAGGATCAGGGGCAGATGGGACTAATAACCATCTGTGCATTTCTGAACACAGAGAAGCTACAAATAGAGAGGCTTGTGAAGTCTTGGTTCTCAGAACATGACCAGGTCATGCACAAGGGCTTTATGTGGTCAGCCAATCTGTGAATAATTATCCTCTTTTTGAATTAAACCACTACAAGAAGGATCAGGGAACCTTCCCCAGCCTATTTTTTAAAACATAAAATCCAGTTCAAATTGTGAGTTTGGAATTAATTCTTCAGCTGTCTGAGGAAGGACAGCACTACCAATAAAACAAACTAGCATTCAATGTATTTGCTGGAATTTTTTATACCTTGTCCATTAAAATACATTTGACCAAATCCTTAAAATACAGTTGACCAAATCCTTCTCTGTTACACCCAGGCAGCAATTAATTCTGGTTTACAGGCAGCTGTTTGGGTGTAACAATAATGGAAGAATCTGGCCCAAGAAGGTTTTTTAAAGGAAAGAAGCCTGAAATTCCACACACAGAGGTTGGGGCACACACCAAGCCCAAGTGCAAGAATTCGAGGAGCCCCATCATAAAAATGTACAGCTTAAAGGGACCTCAAGAGGTCAAATAGTCCAGTCCTCTGCGCTGAGGCAGGACCAAGTACACCTAGACCATCCCTGGCAGACATTTGTTTCATCTGTTCTTAAAAGTCTCTGAGGGGAATTCAACAAGCTCCCTTGGAAGTCTATTCCAGTGCTTAACTATCCTTATATTAGATTTTTCCCCCTAATATCTAATCTAAATCTCCCTTGCTGCATCTTAAGCCTATTACTTCTTATCCTGCCTTCAGTGGTCATGGAGAACAATTGATCATCATCTTCTTTATAACAGCCATTAACATATTTGAAGACTGTTATCAGGTCCTCTCCCCCCTCGGTCTTCTTTTGTCAAGACTAAACATGAACAGTATTTTTTTAAACCTTTCCTCATAGGTCATTTGTTGTTCTCTGGACTCTCTCCATTTTGTCCATATCTTTCTTAAAGTGTGGCATCCAGAACTTATGCAGTGCTCCAGCAGAGGCCTCACGAGTGCTTAGTAAAGTGGACAGTTACCTCCCGTGTTTTATATATAACATTCCTGTTACTACATCCCAGAATGATATTAGCCTTTTTTTGCAACTGCGTCACATTGTTGAGTCATTCAGTTTGTGATCCACTATAAACCCACATCTTTTTCAGCACTACTACTGTCTAGCCAGTCATTCCACATTTTGTAAATGGGGATTTGATTGTTTCCTTCCTGACTGAAGTATTGTGCTCTTGTTTTTATTTAATTTCATCTTTTTTATTTCAGACCAATTGTCCAGTTTGTCTAGATCATTTTAAATTCTGTCTTCCCAAATGCTTGCCATGCTTCTCCACTTGTGTCATCTGCAAATTTTGTAAGACAACTCTCCACCCCATTATCCAAGTCATTAGTGAAAATAGTGACTAGTATTGGACCCAGGACTGACCCCTGTGGGACCCCACTAGATACATCCCCCAGTTTGTCAGCAAACCATTAATAACTACTCTCTGAGTACGGTCCTTCAACTGGTGCTGCACCCACCTCATAGCAATTTCATCCAGACCGTCTTTTCCTACTTTATTTGTGAGAATGTGATGTGACTGTGTCAAAAGCCTACTAAAATCAAGACACATCATGTCTACTGTTCCCCCACCACCACCCAGTAGGCCAGTAACCCTGTCAAAAGAGGAAATTAGGTTCATTTGGCATTATTTGTTCTCGACAAATCCATGTTTCCTATTACTTACCCACCCTATTATCCTCTTGGTTCTCACACACTGATTGCTTAATACTGTAATCTGTTCCAGTATCTTGCCAGGTATCCAAGTTAGGCTGACTGGTCTATAATTTCCCAGGTCCTCCAGGTTTGTTCTCCTTTTTAAAGATAGGTACTATGTTTGCCCTTCTCTAGTCCTCTGGGACCTTACATGTCCTCCATGAATTCTCAAAGATAACTACTAAAGGTTTCAAGATTACTTCAGCACCCTAGGGGTCATTTCATTAGGCCCTCCTGACTTCACTATATCTAATATATCTAAATATTCTTTAACCTGTTCTTTCCCTATTTTGGTTTGCAATCCTTCCCCCTTGTTGTTAATTGTGCTAAGTATCTGGTCACCATTAATCTTTTTAGTGAAGACTGAAGCAAGATAGGTATTAAACACCTCAGCCTTCTCAATGTTGTAAGTCATTAAGCTCTTCTTTCCCACTAAGTAGAGGGCCTGAACTTTCCTTCACCTTTTTGCTCCTAATGTGTTACAGAACCTCTTATTTCCTTTTATGTCCCTTGGTAGGTACAACTCCTTTTGTGCCTCAGCCTTTTGTGCATTAGCCTTTGTCCCTACAAGCTTGTGCTATTATTTTGTACTCCTCCTTAGCAACTGGTCCAAGTTTCTACTTCTTTCCAGAATTACTTTCAGATTTTCAGGTCATTAAACAGCTCCTGATTGAGCAATTACCATGGGCGGAGGGCATAATTGGCCAGGGAAGTCCTCGCCTTCCCTGGTTCTGCTGTCGATCCGCCACCGGACACCTGGGCCGCGGTGGCCCCAGCCCTTCCCTGAGACCCCGACTGCCTCCTCCACTCCACACCCCCACATCCCGACTGCTTGCTGTGTCCCTCCTTCTCAGGCAATGGGGCCAGTGGCACAGGTGGGGGTGGCACCTTCAGGGCAGGAAGAGCTGGCACTAGGGGGCTGGCAGCCCAGCCCAACAGGAACTAGGGGACCAGGGGGAGCTGGCAGGTTGGCCCAACTCTGGTGAGGGACCATTGGGGCAGGGAGGCTGGCAACTTGGACCAGCCCAGTGCTGGGGGAAGCCGGCGTCTTGGCCCAACTCTGGCTGGGGAGAAAGCGGCTTGTCCTGGCACTCGGGGGGGGGGCATTGGTTCGGGGGGGGGTCCAGCAACAATAGTTTGGCCCGATGTGGCTGAGGCCAATGGGCTTGCCTCCCCAAAGCCAGAGTTCACCCATTGCCATTACAATTCTTTTATTCAAAAACTTTTATCACTGGTGTTGCTGTCCTCTGGACTCTCTTCACTTTGTCCATAGCTTACATCTGTTCTACTAGTCTTCCTATCTTTCCTTCATATCTATATAGTTTGGTGTTGTGCCTTTAATACTGTCTCCTTAAGAAACAGCCAGCCCTCCTGAACTCTTCTATTAGATTTTCTTCCCATGGGACCTTACCTAGCAGTTCTCTGAGTTTATTCTGCTGCTCTCATTCCTTCCTTTCCTCAGACTCATGACATCTATCATTTCATGGATACTTTTACCCAAATTGCCTTCCATCTTCAGATTTGCAACCAATACCTCTGTTGGTCAAAATCAAATCCATCAACAATTTCTCACTGCAGATCAACGGCTACACAGAGCTGCACAATCTACTGTGAGTGGTGCTGCATTTTGGTACCAGAAGTGGGTGAAGCTTAAGAGCATAAGAACGGCCATACTGGGTCAGACCAACAGTCCATCTAGTCCAGTAAGCTGTCTTTGGGCAGTGGCCAATGCTTCAGAGGAAATGAACAGAACAGGTAATCACTCTGTCGCCCTTTCCTAGCATCTGGCAAACAGAGGCTAGGGACACTTCAGAGCATGGTTTTGCCTCCCTGCCCATCCTGGCTAATAGCCATTGATAGACCTATCCTCCATCAACTTAGCTAGTTCTTTTTTGAACCCTGTTATAGTCTTGGCCTTCACAACATCCTCTGGCAAAGAGTTCCACAGGTTGACTGTGCATTGTGTGAAGAAATACTTCCTTTTGTGTGTTTTAAACCTCCTGCCTATTAATTTCATTTGATGACCCCTAGTTCTTGTGTTATGAGAGAAGGTAAATAACACTTCCTAATTTACTTTCTCCACACCAGTCATAATTTTATAGACCTCTATCATATCCCCTCTTAGCTGTCTCTTTTCCAAGCTGAAAAGTCCCAGTCTTATTAATCTCTCCTCATACAGAAGCTGTTCTGTACCCCTAATCATTATTATTGCCCTTTTCTGTACCTTTTCCAATTCCAATATATCTTTTTTGAGATGGGGTGACCAGATCTGTACACGGTATTCAAGATGTGGGTATATCATGGATTTTTATCAGAGGTTCTCAAACTGGGGGTCGCTACTCATCAGGGGGTCGTGAGGTTATTACATGGGAGGTCACGAGCCATCAGCCTCCACCCTCAAAACCCTGCTTCACCTCCAGCATTTATAACAATGTTAAATATAAAAAATGTATTTTAAATTGGGGAGGGGGCACACTCAGAGGTTTACTTTGTGAAAAGGGTCACCAATGCAAAAGTTTGAGAACCACTGATTTTTATGGAGGCAATACGATATATTTTGTCTGATTATCTATCCCTTTCTTAATGATTCACAACATTCTGTTAGCTTTTTTGGCTGCCTCTGCATATCGAGATTTTTTGACTGCTTCTGCACATTTTTTCAGAGATCTATCCACAATGACTCCAAGATCTCTTTCTTGAGTGGTAACAGCTAATTTAGACCCCATCATTTTATATATAGTAATAGCAAAGGCCTCAAAGTGGGGTCTGTTCTGCCAGGTGTCCTATAAACACACAGGAAAAAAAAGCTGCCCTGCTCTGCTGAATTTACAGCCTGAGGTTCCAATCCTGCAAATGTTTAAGCACGAGTAACTTTACGCATGTGAATAGTTCCACTGAGTTATGCTGTGCATGGAAGCAGGGGCGGCTCCAGGCCCTAGCACGCCAAGCGTGTGCTTGGGGCTGCATGCCGCGGGGGGCGCTCTGCCGGTCGCCGGGAAGGCGGCTCCGGTGGACCTCCCGCAGGCGTGCCTGCGGAGGGTCCGCTGGTCCTGCGGTCCGCTGGTCCTGCGGCTTTGGTGGACCTCCCGGAGGTCCACCAAGGCCGCAGGACCAGCGGACCGCGGGACCAAAGGACCCTCCGCAGGCACGCCTGCGGGAGGTCCACCGGAGAGGCCTGCCGCCCTCCCGGCAACTGGCAGAGCGCCCCCCACGGCATGCCGCCCTGCTTGGGACGGCAAAATGTCTAGAGCCACCCCTGCATGGAAATACCGTATTGGGTAGTGTGACTGCACAAGCCTCGACATGGCCAAGAATACACTATTTTACTGCACTCCAGACTGCTTCCCGACACCTCACTGAAGAGCATTAAAAGCCATGACAAAGCAATCTAGGGCCACTGACTCTCTCCCATGTACTGGCCTACCACCATGGAACAATAGTTTCTCTATACAGGGATCCACAAGAAGGGGCAAGAACAACCCGTGGGGCGGGAGCAGATAGCACCGTGAGGCTCTATTTAAATGTAAAGTCACTGTGGTTAAGAAATTTCTTTGCTAAGCCTATATTCCTTGCTTTTCTGCTACGTTATCCTTGAAGGGATCAAACTAGAAACTCAAATCACAGCCGAGGTCAGGGTGGGCAAATTTTTTGGCCCGAGGAACACATCAGGGTTGCACAACTGTATGGAGGGTGGGTAGGGAAGGCTGTGCCTCCCCAAACAGCCTGGCCTCTGCCCCGTATCTGTCCCCTCCCACTTCCTGCCCCCTGACTGCCTCCCTCAGAACTCCCAACCCATCCAACCCCCCCTGCTCCTTGTCCCTTGACCACCCCCTCCCAGGATCCCTGCCCTCTATCCAACCCCTCTGCTCCCTGTCCCCTGACTGCCCTCCTGACCCCTATCCACATCCCCAGCCCGTAACAGGACCCCAGGGACTCCCACTCCCAACCCTCCCTGTTCCCCATCCCCTGACTGCCCCCCCCCGCAGAACCTCCGCCACATCCAACTGCCCCCTCCTCCCTGACTGCCCCCCAGGATTCCCTGCTCCCTTACCCAGCCCCCCTGCTCCCCACCCCCTTACCAGTAGCAGGAGCTCGCAGCCGCAACACCCAGCCAGAACATGCTGCGCTCCCCATGCTGCCCAGCGGGAGCAGCAGGCCAGAGCACACCCCAAGCAGTGGCATGGCTGTGGGGGAAGGGGGATGGTAGGAGAGGGGCCAGGGACTAGCCCCGACCGGGACCTCAGGGGCTGGGCAGGACAGTCTTTTGGGCCAGATGTGGCCTGTGGGCCGTAGTTTGCCCATGTCTGGCCGAGGTGTAGCTCTAAGGGAGCATGTATAAACAACTGAGGAGCTTGGTAGGTCTCAAACACTGATTTCGAGGGTGATGGCACTCCACATCCCGAAGAAGTCATCAGACATGGGGTCTGAGGCTAGGAGTGTGCCCTACGGGCCTAGAAAAAACAACTAGATACTATTCCGACCCAGCTGAAATGGAAGCGGGGGGGACACGGGACACCAAGCAATGTGGACTGGTGACTGTACAGTGGGGTACTGAATCAATCTGGAACAATACTTGTCTGCTGCATGACATACTGTGCCATATGTGTCAGCCATGTCATTGACAAGAATAGCTATCCTATCTTTCACATTACTAACCAACACCCTTCTGTCCACTTCATTAGCTTTCTTTCCTTGTGAATCAGAGCAAATTCAACATTCAGTCTATTTGTGATTGAAGTAAGTAACTCTTTTTTCTCCACCTGCAAAACTTGTGGGTGGCGTTCTGGAGAATGTCTCCTTATTTTTTTCCACTCTGACTTCTGATTTGTCACATCTTTTCCAAAAGATGGCACATCCACCAGCATAGTGATCCCAGCTATGCTGCCCAAGACCAAACTTAGTGCAGGGTTGAAAATAAAATGCAGTCAGATACCAAAACTACATCTGCTTAGCCACAATAACCGGAAAAGCTTAGCACCCACAAAGAAAGAAACACAGCAAAGAAATGCTCTTACCTTTCTCTATCCAAATAACTTTGGGGATTTTGCTGGCTGGCTTTGAAGTATTCATGGGGACTGGCTGGGCAGGGTGTCTCCCTTCAGACTTACTGCTGGCAAACTGCCTCTGTGCCGTCCTGCCACTTGTTTTTATTTCCCTATGAATCCCCTTTATTTGGGGGTGGGGGGGGCGGTATTTTGAAATTTTTCCCTCAGTGCCAGTTCAAGGCTTGAAATCTGAAGCCACGTTAAAAATGTATATGGCAATGAGGTCCATAGAAGTACAAACACACCCAACAGTGACAGACCTGGGTGACTGCAACAGGGATAAGTCAAAGGAAGGACAGGAAGCTCAACACTCTCTTGGGCACTTCTGCACTTCCAATCTCCCCCCCCCACACTTTTAGTCCCTCTTTTTCTCTTATTATTTTTTAAATTACACTTGTCTCTTGCTTCAAACTCCCTTGTTCATCAATTTCAACCTCTGTACACCAACCCCTCTTCTTTATGTAGGTTGTACATTGCTCCACACAAGTCTTGACTCACTACAAGTCTTCAAAACACCTAGTATACCATCAGTGCACTATATAAATACAGTGATAACCATCTCTCCTTTCCCCTGCTGTCTGACTCCCCTTTATTCACTTCATTTTTCAACATATGTTTGCATGTTCCTGTGTCTGGCTCTCCCTTCCTTGCTGCTTCTCTTATATTACCCACCCACACCAATCTGTGCTAGCCCTCTCCAACAGTCTGTTTCCCCTGGACCATCCACATTTCTTATCATGTTCAGGGCTCTCCTCCCTCCAGCTCCTCCTCAACCCCACCTAACACTGGTAGTTGGGCTTGCTTTCTTCCTTTCCCCATCATGGCAGCTGGGCTCCTCTTTCCCCAGCCTCCCCTCCTCTGTGTACTGGCTTGGTGATACTCAACAGGATCCTACCATTCAAAGCTATTCACAGTTTGAGCAACACCTTTGGGCTCCTTTCCTAATCTGCTGCATGCACAGCCTAAGGCTGTTCCTTGGGGTTCTTGTGCTCCCGCCTGCAGGCACCATATGGCTGCAGGTAGGGGACAGGTCTTTGCATTCACTTGCAGAATACATCTTAGGGTGTTTCCCGTCTCTGAATTATGTGATATGCCCTGTTGGCCTTGCAGCCCTGCACGAGCTATGTACTCCCTAACGATTGAAGCTTCGGCTCTGTTTGTGCTCCTTTCCCCGCCACATACACTCCATAGGCAGGCTGTATCCTGGACCCCACCCTTCCATTCATGGGCAGCTTTGAAGTGACTACAGCAACTGACTGCGGAGAAAGAGGCCCTAGGAACGTGTTTTATGTATTTGTCTTAATGCAACTTAATACCTGGGAAACAATCGGCACCAGGTGACCAGCCAACTCTCCACAAACCCCAGCAAGTGCTGCCCGGCCTACGAAGGTTGGCATGGAAGTATTTACTAACTAGCTCTCCTCTAGCGCAAATCTGCAGAGCTCACGGTTCCCCCCTTTGTACCGAGTGAAACCGAAGCACAGCTGCTCCCTGGGCTCCTCCTACCTGGGCACTCCGAGGCCCTAGCTACCCCGGCACGGGCATGCTGCATTCCCAGCTCCCTCCAACTGCCCTAGCTACCCTAGCACCGGCATGCTGCATTCCCAGCTCCCCCCGATAGCCCTAGCTACCCCGGCACCGGCATGCCGCATTCCCAGCTCCCTCCAACTGCCCTAGCTACCCCGGCACCGGCATGGTGCATTCCCAGCTCCCTCCAAATGCCCTAGCTACCCCGGCACCGGCATGCTGCATTCCCAGCTCCCTCCAACTGCCCTAGCTACCCTAGCACCGGCATGCTGCATTCCCAGCTCCCTCCAAATGCCCTAGCTACCCCGGCACCGGCATGCCGCATTCCCAGCTCCCTCCAACTGCCCTAGCTACCCCGGCACCGGCATGTTGCATTCCCAGCTCCCCCGGATTGCCCTAGCCACCCGGCAGGGCATGCTGCATTCCCAGCTTCCCCCGACTGACTGCTCCCAGCACCACCCGATTCCAAAGTTACACCCGCGGCCTGGTGCCCCCCAGCTATTCTCTAACTCCTGCCGCCCTCCGGGGAGCGCCCTTGCCTGGCCCTATGGCCGCACGCACTTCATCGGAATGTGCTCGCCCTGTACCGCCCACTTCGACAGCAGCTGATCTCCCCGAGGCGCTTGTTACTGTCTTCGCCTCCTGTCAGCCTGATGAACCGCCGGCAACCCCCTGCCCCTGCTACTCAGCAGGCTTGCAAAATCGCTGAGCTCAGCATGTCTGCTATACGGGCCTGTGCGTATGGCCCGTCCCCTATGCAAATCCCTTCCTGCCTCCCAAGGAATACGTCTTGGATGGCACGTTTCTGCTCAAGAGTGCGCTTAACCCTTTGCAAGGACAGAGCGCCTGCCCTGTGCTGCGCGCAACGCTTCTCAGTGCGGGCACTTTTAAAGCCCAGTTCTGCCTCATAGTCCACTAGCTCGTATAACAACATAAAGTAAGCTAAAGAGACAAAAGGAAGCAAACAAGAATCCCATCCTCACTGTGGAAATGAGCACCAAACTGGGCCAGACACTAATCAGCTCAGTTCACCTTTGCCCGTAAAAGAAAATACCCATCAATAACCCATTTATTATTACTGGCTTTAAATGCAGCGTGAGGTATGAAAACCACTATCAACTACATAAATTAGGTGCAACGGTTAAATCCATATCAAATGGGTACATTTAAGCCCTTAAACTATCTGCTATAAGCTTTTCATACTGTACTACTTTAATTTCACTCTTCACCAGGCGTTCTTGAAAACAGCCCTTCATTTGCAAAGAATCTCCACGACCGTCACACACACACCCCTCCTCCTCTCCCCTTCCCTTTTTGGGTACAGATCGATGTAAACTCGAGAATCTAATCTTTGGGATGGGATAGGTTAGGGGAGGGACCTACAGAAACTAGACCCAGCAGGCAGCAGCCAGTCCAGAAAGTCTGTGCAAACAACTCAAGTGTATTTTGGGGTAGGTTAGGGCTCTTTTTAAACTGAGTATTTTTATTATTTTATCCAGTTCCACTATTGTTAAAAACAGCACGGGCATCACAAAAGATTCATGTTATTAATAGTGAAAAGCAAATCGCAAAATACAGCTTTGTGTTTATTTTTCTTTCACATAATTGGTTCTATATCTAGTGCTCCAAATTCGGATCGCTTACAGAAATAATCGCAAGAGTTTAACCAGTGCAATCTAAATTAGGAAAATAAAACAAGTGAAACAAAGTATATTGATGATACCCACAGAGAGGCTGCGGTTATGTAGTAACTTGTAAGTACTGTTATTTTATTTAAGAAATGGAAAAGTGCACTAGTTTAAAAATGTTTATGGTAACTTCATTTCTATATAAGTATTTGACACAGTCATGTCTTTCAATAAGTGGGTTCTATTTAAAATGTTCAATCCTACAGGTGAGGAATCCAAACTGTACAGGGCTAAATTCTGCTCTCAGTTACAATAATTGCATCTGCATCCTGAGAAGAGATTTTGGCTCCTAGATCTCACTTTCACTGCATCACACCCAACAGGAACTTTACTAAAGCAAATTAATATGCACAGTACTTTGAAGATGGAAAGGACTGTGTATATGTTAAGTATTATTGACATTAGATGTGGTCTTTTAAGGAGCTTTGCATCATCAAAGTCTTATTTAAATCAATGGGATTTGAGGGCTTTCAGCAAAACTAAAGGATTGAGGCCAATGTGAGCAAAAAAACTTCACAGCAAATTACATCCCTAAAGGCTTCTTCTCTATGCAAGGCATTATCATTAAAAAGAAAAATTTACACTCAATACAACTTCAGATTTTTTTAACCCAATGTTTCCCTGATATTTTTCTTAGAAGCTTCCTTTCCTTAATTGCTTCTAATTATTCTTGGTTATAATTAATAATTAAATCAATAGCTCATGTAAAGCTCTACTACTACTCTTCCCTCTTTGGAGTTTTGACTCTTTAGATAGAGTACTTGTAGACTATTAGCACATCTCCCTTTTGTCATTAGCTAACCATGAGTTTTTTAACAAATGGGGAAACAGATACAGAAATTTATCCAGTGTGCTGACAGTCACCCAGAAAGTCATTGGCACAGCCCCAGGAGTAACACTGAGGTCTCTTGACTCTCCATTCCCTGCCCTATCCAATGGGTTATTCAGGCTCTCAATTCACTATCTACATAATTTTGTAATACTTTTGGCTTCCATATATATGAGCTGATCTTCCAGAACTAGTAGATCTGTATTGTGTTTCAGATCCTGTCCACATTCCTGCCCCCCAAAATGTCTCACTGTTTCTATCCCTAGTTCATCTTCATAAGTAACTACCATGTCACTTAAATATGCTCTTAGCAGAATTAAATTGCATGCTGGCTAACACACCAACAGCTATCCTACATTGATATTCCAATCATTGCTTTCACCTGTGCAGATGAATCAGTGCTAGCAACGGTGGAAAATTTTAGGCAAAACTCTTCTAGCAATTACATCCTCATCTGGGTGCCCTCAATGTATTCCACTAACAACTAGCATCAAATTTCATTGCACATTGCATATATTATCATCAGCAGTAAGGAACTTGCACTGGCATCTGTAACACTGAACTGGTGCCAGACTGACTGCAGACAAAATGGCCTGTTCCTAGTAGATGGAATTGAGATCAGTGGCAGTGAACTAATTGTTCTTCAAATTGAGATCAAATGAGCTATGAAGTTCCCCAAATAATCTGCAGCAAGCAAAAATTGCTTCAGGAAATACTGGCAAAATAACAGTTTGAGCTTAATCCATATTCCTAAACCATCGATCTTGGAGGTCTTAGTCTAGTCTCTGCTGCATCCTGCACGTATACTCCACTCTGCTTATTGTGGCACTATTATCGGTCTCTGCTCAGGCAGGGCAGTACCCAAGATAGATTAAGAATTTGGTCAATGTCAATGACAAACCTGTAATCAGTATCACAGTAAAACAAACATATTAGAGATCTTCATTTTGCCATTTCTCCCAGATACGTAACACTTATCAGGTTCTACTCTTTAAAAGTTCACAGTAATAGTGATCTACACATATATAACATGCTTTTCAGGGACATCTCAAAAGGGTTTTATAAATATTAAATAATCTTCTCATGACCAGTTTAGAGATAAGGAAACATCACCACCCCCATTTTACAGATGAGTTAATTGAAGCAAAAAGAGATTAATTTGATCTCTTCAAGAATCACACGGTGAGGCCTTGTCCACACTTAAAAGGTTTTGGGGTACACCAGCAGAGCAATGCTGGCAACATCCACTGCCTCACCCCCCGTGGAGACATAGTTTCTACCAGCTAATGATTGCTTTTGCCAGTATAGCTTAAAGCACTTTCCTGAATTATGGACAGGTCCTCATAATCCCCTGCTCTGAACTCTAGACAACATTTCCTCTTGGTGCAGTAAAGTGGCAAACATTTAAAAAACTATTCCTTTTTTTTATATACAAAACTTAATTTGGATTTTGGACAATCGTCTTTTATGACCAAGTCATTTTTCCAAAATGCAGTACACTATAACCAACACAGTTAATACTCTCACCATCCACTACAACTATGACCCTGTGCCCCGAGCCCCATATTTGATATGTAATCCTGAGTAGTACAAAAGAAAGAGAGAATGAATCAGCAGTCAGGATCAGGGCCCTACTGCACTAGATGCTGGTACAAGCGAATATTTGTGTCAAAGATTTTTGGAAGTCACTGAAATAATGATTAGGCACAAGAGTTGGAGGCCCAGTATACTTTCCCCCCATGTTTGTGCAATGAGTGAACTGATTTTACTAAGTCTTAAAGTAATAATAAATAATAAATTCATCTCTGGACTGGGACAAAGCATGTAAAATTTTAGCCAAAATGGTGATTTTTTTAGAATTGTGGGAACAATTGGAAATACCAGGTGACTCATTTGGAATTCTCAATGTGGCAGCTACTAAACAAATGCTCTTATTATACATTGCACATTCATGTTTTGTGTTAACCCAAATGTTGCCAGGAAGCCTGATTAATTATACAATTATCAGTGAATTAACATGGCTTAAGTCTGAAAATGTGAGTGATAAATATATTCTGCTTGCAATCTCTGCACCTCCAGTGACCAATTTTGGACTAGTTTAGGTCAATTTCACAACAGGGAGCTGTTACATTCACAGGCAGCCACAGAACAGCATGTTAACATACTGTAAAATGGCTGGTACCTTGTTTTATGGTATCCAATAAAGATTCTGAAAAATGTCTACAGAAGAGGTATTCTTAAACATTTTTATATCATGGATTACATCTGAATTGAAAGATGGTTTCATGGACCCACTTCTCTCCCATTTGCTATCTGATGAACCACCTCCCATCCCATTCATAATCTTATCATGTCCCTGTAGCAAATGATAGCAATTGATTCCATTGAAAAATAATATTAGGAAAGTATTTAATGGAAGCAGGTGCTCGTAGTTAGTTGCTGCAGGAATATTATGTGATTACAAATGGGAGGAGAAATAAACCGGAGTGAATGAGAGGAAGGTGTCTGTATTTAATGCTGTGTTGGTTGTCTTGCAATTTTCACATGCTTTAATACACAGAAATGATAATGTATGAATTTATCAATAATAATATTCTTCCCCGCAATCCCAAGACTTGTTCTGCAATGCTGTTTCCATTCATCTGAGAACCAGAGTTCAGTCCATAATCCCTGCCCTCTTTCATAGTCAACATCTTCAGCAATGCTAAGTTGTTTTATAGCTATAGTCAAGGGGTGGGCAAACTTTTTGGGCTGAGAGCCACATCTGGGTATGGAAATTGTATGGTGGGTCATGAATGCTCACGAAATTGGGGGTTGAGGTGTGGGAGGGGGTGAGGACTCCGGCTGGGGTGGGGCTCTGGGGTGGGGCCAGAAATTAGTTCAGGGTGTGGGAAGGGGATCCAGGCTTGTGGTTGAGGTGCAGGGGGGTGAGGGTTGGATCTGGGGATGCAGGCTCTGGGCTGGGGCTGTGGGTTGGGGGTGCAGAAGATGCTCTGGGCAGGGATCAAGGGGTTTGTAGGGTGGGAGAGGGATCAGGGCTGGGTCAGGGGATTGGGGTGTGAGAATGCAGGATCTGGGCAGTGCCTGCCTCAAGCAGCTCCCATGTCCCTGCTCTGGCTCATACATGGAGGTGCGGCCAGGCAGCTCTGCCTTGTCCACAGGTGCCACCCCTGCAGTTCCCATTGGCCATAATTCCTGGTCAATGGGAGCTATGGGGATGGCGGTTGGAGTGGGGGCAGCATGCAGAGCCCCCTGGTTACCCCTACGCTTAGGAGCTGGAGGAGGGACATGCCGCTGCTTCCGGGAGCTATGGCACACACGAGGTGGGGCAAGACCGCAACCCCGCTCCCTGGCAGGAGCTGAAGGGACAGATTAAAATGTCTGAAGGGCCATAGCTAACTAGACAGAAAATAGCAAGGGCTATAACTCAAATTGTCATAACCAGGACTATCATTACTGTATAGATTACAGACAAATATAGACTGGACAGGCAGTTACCTAAGCCAGGAAAAAAGTGGTAAGGGCAGCAAAATGCATATGTATGTAAGTAAAATCAGTATGCATGAAAGGTGCTCTATCAAGAATCATCACAAGTACTCAAGACTGAAGTCCTCAGTTTATGCAAACCACTGATTTGTAATTCCCATTCAGTCCTTTGACTGTTGGGCCTGACAAGTATGCCCATGGTTATAGTGCATTTTGACCTCAAGGAACTGCACAGTGATCACCAACTCAATTAACTGAGGCTACCAGACAACTATCCAGGAGAAATGACTTTCAGCCTCTAGCAGCCTGCTATAGAATTGGTGAGCTATGTGGAGAGGCAGCAAGATATTTAATAACTGTCTATTGTGAATGAGGGCAAGTCAAGACTAACAGTTATCTCCAGTTAGTGTCTCATCTCATAGCAACAAGCTATGGACCTATGGAAAAAGGTATTCTGCTAACTGACTTGAAATGAAGGTTCCTGTGATGAGCACACTGCACAAACCCCTCTATGCTAGCAACACCGATTCTATACGCCACAATACAGACACTTCCTACAGCAATGGAAGAGTTTCTTCCTTCACTGTAGGTAATCCACCTCCTCAAGCAACAGTAGCTAGGTTAATGGAAGAAACCTAAGGCTTAGGTCAACATAGCTACAGCACTCATGGGAGCGTGCCACTCAAAAATGTTACATGTAGACAAGGCGTATAATGGGGAGACATTGTGTGTAACTGTTTCTGTTTACATAGGGAAATTATTTTACTGTTTTTCAATGTTGTTTTTCCTTGGTTTGTGGCTTTTTATTACTATTAATTAGGTGGTTTGTTTCTCAATTTAGGTGGAAATGTTTATTTGTTTCTCCATTTTCTTTCAGCTCCCCCACCTCCTTCTTATTTCAGAGAGTTTATTTTCTAGTTTTCAGAAATATTTTAAACAATCTGTGTATTGAATGTGCTAGCATGGACTCATCTTTGTGGAGTTGAGATGTAAGACAGCAGACAGGAGCGTGGCTCTTAGTCCAGAAAAGGTAGTTATCCAACTACATACACACTAGTACCTCAGTCCAAGATTTAAAGTTAATAACTAATGGTATAATCAAAGAGGTCACAGGTTGCACTACACTTAGGTTTTAATTTATGAAACTGAAGAAAACATTTTTTTTTTTTGCCAACTAGATTGCGTCAAGCTTTAAGCCTTCTTTTTAAACGTTATACGGTTGATTGTTCCTTTTGTAGGCTTGCTAGTTTCTCTCTGATGAAACGATCTGCTTTATTGCAGTCGCTGGGGATTTTTTCTCTCCAACTCGTTCCTCATGATGCAATTTTCGCAGTCATTTACACAAAGCAGCCCCAGTGTTCAAGACGGACGCTAGGACCCTGCGGATGGGCTGCAGCTAGCGTCGGCTTGTTTACCTAGAAGTTAGCTTTATACGTGCAGAATTCACCGTGTCTCCTGAATTCCCATAAGCAGAATTGCAACAAACAAATTAACTTATCGACTCGAATGATCAGTAGCATGATCAGGCGTTCAACCCCTTCCACCACTGCCCCCCCTCCCGAAAAAAATCGGTTGACGTAAAGGAGGTGCAATAAACTAGTTTCTCAATAGGCTTTAAGGACTAAAAGTTAGGAAAACCATGCACTAATGTCCTGACCTTGGTTGTGCACGAAATAATCCAAGGCTGGAATGTGTTAGCTCAATGTACAGTTGGAAAGACACACTTTATAGTGTGTTAGGATGGGAAAAAATCTTTAGGATTTATTAGGAAATAAACTCCTACTTCGCCTCTTTATAAGATTACAGCATCTAACGACTGATATTCGAAGCTTTCTTTCGTGTTACAAATGGGTAGCTCTGAACACAGATCCCTTTTCTCCTAAACTGCCTGAAGAGTGTCCATCTGAACACGTCTTCCTTTGGGAAAATTATCCAGCAAGACAAAGCGTGAAAGTGGGGAATGGGGCGCGTGGGGGAGGGGCGGGGACACAAGATTAATAAAAGTTGGCTAAAATAAGTTAACTTATTTTTCCTAGTACCACCCTCATCCTTTCAATCGCTGCTAGGAAAAGGCACCCACTTGTGCTGGGTCGGAGAGTGAAGCTAGGGCTCAAATCCCCCAGTACAATACAATGTTACTTTGTGTAACCCAGTCTACAGCAGCTAGTTTACAGGCACAAACGAGAGGCTTGTGCTTTCCTCAGTAAACGAGCCGTTCGGGTGCACAGGCTCGCTCCGTGCCATCCCCCTGAGACTCTGCAATACCCCCCACCCCGCCCCCCATCATGTTCCCCCGCATCCCCAAGGCCTCTCCGCCTGCAGCTCAGACTCCAGCCACAATGGGGGGCGGGGCCCAGGCTACTGTAACCGGGCAGGAGAACGCTGCGAACGTGCGCCCGCCTGCCATTGGCCGAGGCCGGCACACACTCCGGCTCGCGACTGGTGGCTGCAGCACTGGGGGCCGGGTCGGGGTTTCTGGCTGGGCAGGGAGGGGGCGGCCGCTCCGGAGCTGTCTATTTAAACGGCTCAACAGCCCGGGTGAGGGGACCGCATCGCCGAGACAGGGGAGCTGAGTGTGTACGTGGGGAATTGCACAGCACTACCCCAGCCCCTGCCAGCAGCCTCCAATCGGCCCCGGGAGCGGCACTTCGACTACCTCTTCCACCGCCTCCGGCTGCTCCCAGCCCGGAGCCCGCGGCCCGGTAAGTATCGCGCTGGGGTTGGCTTTCCTGTCGCTCCCGTTCGTTCTCTCCGCGGGTTGTTTCAATAGATGATCAATGGTGTAAACCCCTCGAGATCTGGGTCTCTGTTGCATTCGAGATCTTTCTGCATGACCGTGACCTAGCAGAGCTAGAGCCGTGCGTTACTGACCCCCCCCACCCTTTCTGTGCTGGCCTTGGATTGCAGGACCTGTATTTTGTGCTCATCTCCGCGTCCCCACTACCACTCCGCAGGGTGACCAGCAGCAGCGATGCCAGGCGTGTGGGACAACTTCTCTTCCGCGCTGCCTCCCATTCCAGAGCAGAGAGAGAACCAGCCCTCACCCATCTTCTCCCGGGGAAAGAGCTGGCAGCAGGAAGTGCCCGATCGCTGTGTCAGAGCGGAGAGCTCCGACTGTGAATCCCTGGACAGCAGCTTGAGCTGTGAAGAAGGTAAGCACTGTCGATTTTAGGACTGAAACGGCATGGTCTTTGGTGTTTTGAGTTAAACTATAATGAACAATTTCGGATGGTATACCCAAATTTAAGGCTACACACTTCCTAAAAAATGGGTTTTTTTCTAAATGGTGTCCAGTAAATATACCTTAAAACACAAAGTAGCAAAATGAATGTATACCAGAGCTGTAATTCATTAAAAGCTAAAATATTCAATGGGAGAGGTTTAAGCTTAATAAAAATATTGTCATAAAACTGTAGCAGCCCACCCTACTCCCCCTATCCCATAATATTGTTCTTTATCACCAAGGACTTGACTTTACTCTCACAGAAAAGCTGCTTCAGTTCATAAACTGATCAATTTGCTTTCCCTTAATGTTTGGTCGTTTGTAGCAACTTTTACTAGGGAGTTTGTGAAACAAAAGCAAGTTTAATAAACTTGCCAATACTGACCTGCCTTCTTTGATTTTCATTCACAGATGCAGAGTACCTGGATGAAGTTTCTTTGCCAGACTTTGACTTGTTAAATGACCCAGAAGATGAACTCCTATGTAATAATCTCATGAAACTAATCCAAGTCAGTCTGAACAAAGCCAACATCAATTCCAGGCGTTGCTCCAGACTTGTGATGCCAAGCCAACTCATCACTCAAGTCAGCAAAGAGCTGCTTCACCTGGCTTATAGTGAGCCTTGTGGCCTGAGAGGTGCCCTCATTGACCTGTGTGTTGAGCAAGGGAAGGGGTGTCACAGTGTGGGGCAGATTGCAGTGGATCCGAATCTTGTGCCTACTTTCCAGCTGACCCTTGTGCTAAGACTGGACTCCAGGCTCTGGCCTAAAATCCAGGGACTTCTTAGCTCTGGGACTTCTTTCACTCCTGGTTTCAGTCAGTCGCTGAAGCTGAGCACTGGATTCAGAGTCATTAAAAAGAAGCTTTACAGCTCTGAGCAGTTGCTAATAGAGGAGTGTTGAAGGTGCCTCAGAGGAATAACTGATCATTACTCTTAGAACTGGTGTAGAGTACCAGGAGAAACTGAAGTGACAACTTAAGTGCTTTGAAAAAGTGAACATAAGCTGGCTAAAATGGGGCAACTCTTTAGAGTCACTAAGGTTAGGTTAATTTGGAGCATGATTGTACAATTCCAGAAGGAAATAGTCCAAACAGAGAGCGAGGGCAAGGAGGAAGCTTGCTGAAAAATAAAACTGCACCCTGCTTCCCTCACTCTGAGTGGGCATGGATAGCAAGTGAGTGCTAGCTGTAACCTTTTGGTGATTGTAGGACAATTTTATTGTACTCACTACTTCAATTAGTCTTGTGACAATGCTGATGCCAGATGCAGCAGCAGGGCTGCTTTGGGAGTAGACAGTCTCCCTATTCCTGGCTGCTTTTTTTAACAACAAAATACATTGTAATCAATGTGGTGGGGGTTTTTTTGTGGGGGGAGGGTGGTGCATGTATGAGTGAATGGTGGTTAAACTTGTCTAATGGGACCAAGTATATGTATTTGGATCAAAGATGATGCTCCACTACTGACATTAGGGCAGCTATATATAGGCTCCAAGTGAATGTAGAAGCAGAAGTTGTTGGGCTGTAATCACTTCATATATTTGATGCTTGAAGAAAATGCTGCTGGGAGCTGCCTACAGCACTCCAATACTGCATGCCAGAGGGAGGTGTGATGTGATGCTAGGATGAGGGCAGGAACCCTCAAACAACCTATATGATATGCCATGTAGTGCTTCTGTTGATTACAGTTTACATTAATACACTTGATGTTCAAGTGCAAGCCTTTCTATGCAATTGTATTGTGTTTTGGGTGTTTTTTACTTTTCTAATAAAACCTTTCTAATTAACAGCTTGTCTCTTTAGTTTCTCCTGTTTAACATAATTTGAGCAATAGCACTTGAAAGGTAGTGGACACTTTCCTTCACTTTGTAGGTTTAGAGTATCTTGCATAAACCATGGTGAGGGTCAAGTCCTGCTTCACACACACCATAGTACCGTAATCCATTACTAGCAAGCGCTGATTTTCAGCAGTGCTACTGAGCATGAGTAAGGGTGGGAGACGCTGCTTCTTAACGTAGCTCAGACACCAAATGCCTGGCATTTTTGGGAGACCTTTTCTTTTCCTTCTGCCTGGCAGGCTTCTTTGAACTGTGTGGTCTCAGAACTATGTGCCTCAAATTCCACTTTACTATTTGAAATAGTAAAGTACAGTATTAACAAGGATGTACAATGTCATAACTTCTAATTGCAGGACATTTAAAATTGATAGAGGTAAATCACTCTAGTGAGCAAGCACAACAGCTAGTCCTAGAGCACCCAAATGAGCTCTTCCCATTGAAGATTGGTGTCTGCCACTTTAGGGAAGAGCATATCAGTATTAATGTTCATCAGGCAGTGGCATTAGAACGTGATGCCCTGATTTCCAGCTTATCACTAACAGAGGGATAAAAAGCTATTACAAAATTCTTTCTATCTGATGCAATATACCCACTCCCCTTCTCTTGGCAGTTCTTAGCCAGCCTAAGTATTTTCATTTTGAAAATATCCTTCACTCATAATGCTACAGTTTTAAGGATGACTTGGGTTTGTTTTTTTTTAAGTGTACCTGTTCGTATGGCACTTCAGACACCCCACAGATTAATTTGGGTCCTGGTATGTCTGAACTCATTGAAATTAATAGAACTATGCCAGGGATGAATTTGTCCCAAGATCACTTCTCCAAGGAGCTTAAACTCTATATTAAAAGATAACACCACCAATCCTGAGAGAGGAGGAGGGAACACATTTCTTGAAACAGAAGTGAGGTTAAAGAAAGCTAGTAGTTTGTTTAGTTTTATATATATGGTTATGTTTATATGAATTTTTTTTGTCCCTCTATGAGGATTACTTCAGCTCCTAAAGAGATTATGAAGGGCATCCCCAGTGTATTAGGGAGCACCACAGCTGACTAATGTCCTGTGTTTCTAACAAAATATTCTAGTTGAAGTCCATGGTGTTACCTAGTGAGGCAACTGAGCAATAGTACACAAGATTGGATTTGTTTTTTGTTAGCCAGCCCAAATTTCACATCATGCTAGTGTCTGTGTGCTGTAGCATGGGATAGAAGTTTCAATCTCTATTTCAGTTCTTAGCATTAGGAAGGCAGTGTTCTTTCCCCTTGGGGGAACACATTTCTCTCAAATGCACCTTCTGAGCAACACTAAAGACTCAAGGAGCTGTGTCCATCCTTCCTTAAAGACCATCATGACAGGAAGCCTTTGAAAGAGGGTGGTGCAATGAAAGATTCCTCAGGATCCTATTTCACCATTGAAATACAATAGTCGCAATACAGAAAAGGACATTAACTGTGCAAAATTCTACCCTGACTTACAGCCAGTAAGTGGCACTGGGTATAAAGCAGGATATAAAATGGCCTATAATATTTAATAGGTTATTTCCTTACTTTCAAGAATAGCTGTAGCAAATAGCAACCACATTTGGTCACCTGGTTGTCAGAAATTTTTTCTGCGCATATGTGGCTCAGATAGCATCAGTCTTGAGATAAGGATTTGGATTAGTTGCTTTGTACTTCATGTCTGGCTGGTTCTTGGAACAGGAGGTGAAGAGTTCAAATGAGCCAAAGCCAATGGCCTGTAAGTAGAAGAAAAAATGCCAGAATAGCCACCAAAAGAAAATCAGAGAAAAGACAATCATGGAAAGACAAGTTAGGTCATTCTAATCTTTACCCCATCCCCCAGTGCAGGATTGTTGCCTACAATACATTATCCAGTGCTTGTCCTTTAATCCAAAGGAATAAGACCAATTATATAAGCCTACAATTATAACTCAAAAGCTTGCACTAATGCATATATTATGTTGCTTGACAAGCTAAGAGTGAAGCAAGATAGACCAGGCATGGGATGAAGAGGATAGAACAGGTTTAAAAAAATCCATTTATGTTTTTTCAATGGAAATTGGCTTTTTCAATTAAAGAGGAGTTTCCACAAAAAAAAGTCTGGTTTTGACCCAAAAAATTGGGCTTTAATTAAAAAAAATTGAGGATTACTTCCTGGGTAAATTACTACTCAGTGTAAGTAAAAGGGCCAAATCAGACTCAAAAGCGATATCAGAATGTGGAACTTTAACATTACTTTTAAAGGTTTTCAAATAGTCATCCCGCCCTGACATTTTAATAGCATGGCCTCTCCCCTTTGATGAATTCTTAGGGATTCAAGGAGTCCCTCAAATGTCTAAGGAACATCTAGCATTTTTCCAGAAGCAAAATATCCGCACTCTGAGATTTTGAAGACACAAATTTCTGAATGGGTTCATAGCACACAAAGTACTAAACTGTGGAAAACAAATCAGGTGGCTCTTGGCTGCAGCAGCAAGAACAGAGTGTTAGGTTATTAAAAGCCAAGCAGGTCTTGGCAGGAACCCAGGAGTCCGAGCCATGCAATCTAAAATGGACATTTCTCACTATGGAGAAGAAAGAGGATACAGGCAGTCCAAGCCAAACATCTCATTTCTGTGTCACCAGCTGCTGACTCCTGGAACAGCCAATGGATTAGCAGCCAACTCATAAGGGCCCAGCCATTAGTTTATTATTCAGGATCTACTGCAGAATGCCATATCCAATGTTGCATGAAACCATGTCAGATTTCATGAAAAAGTTGGACATAAACAAGGTCATGATTACCCAAAGGTAGCTTTCCTGGTATAAGAACAGGGGTGTACTATATTGGCAAAGCACTCCTAGGGTACATCTACACTACAGGATTATTCCGATTTTACATAAACCAGTTTTGTAAAACATTGTATACAGTCGAGTGCACGTGGCCACACAAAGCACAATAATTCAGTGGTGTGCATTCATGTACTGAGGCTAGCGTCGATTTCTGGAGCATTGCCCTGTGGGTAGCTATGTCGTAGCTATCCCATATTTCCCGCAATCTCCCCCGCCCATTGGAATTCTGGGTTGAGATCCCAGTACATGATGGTGCAAAAACAGTGTCACGGGTGATTCTGGGTAAATGTCGTCACTCATTCCTTCCTCCATGAAAGCGACAGCAGACAATCATTTCACGGCCTTTTTCCCTGGATTGCCCTGGCAGATGCCATAGCAGGGCAACCATGGAGCCCTTTTTTGCCTTTTGTCACTGTCACCGTATGTGTACTGGATGCCTCTGACAGAGGCGGTACTGCAGCGCTACACAGCAGCATTCATTTGCCTTTGCAAGGTAGCAGAGACGGTTATCAGTCGTTCTATACCATCTGCTGCTGTCATGGGTGCTCCTGGCTGACCTTCGCTGAGGTCGGCTGGGGGCGCAAAGACAAAAATGGGAATGACTCCCTGGGTCATTCCCTCCTTTATGTTGTATTTAAAAATAGAGTCAGTCCTGCCTAGAATATGGGGCAAGTGTACTAGAGAACCAGTGTACCAGAGAGCACAGCCGCTCCGTGTCAGATCCTGCAGAAATGATGAGCTGCACGCCATTCTAGGGGGTGCCCCTGCAACAATCCCACTCATTGCTTCCTTCCTCCCCCAACCCTCCTGGGCTACCGTTGCAGGCTCCCCCCATTTGTGTGATGAAGTAATAAAGAATGCAGGAATAAGAAACACTGATTTTTTAGTGAGATAAAATGAGGAGGAGGCAGCCTCCAGCTGCTATGATAGTCCAGGCAGGACATTAAACGGTGCAAGGGAGAGGAGCCCAGCATCCCACTGCTATGATAGTCCAGGCAGGACAGAATCTTTTCTTTACACAGGAAAGGGGCGGTTGATGGAGCTCAGCCCCCAGTTGCTATGACGAGGATGATTACCAGCTGTTCTGTACCATCTGCAGGGAATAACCAGGAGTCATTCCTATTTTTATCCAGGCGCCCCCGGCCGACCTCACCTGAGGCCAGCCAGGAGCACTCATGGGATGATGACAAGGACAGCTACCAGTCCTTCTGCACTGTACGATCTGCTACCGGGGAGGGGAGGGGAGAGGATGCTGCTGTTCAGTGCCGCAGCACCCCGTCTACCAGCAGCATGCAGTAGACATAGAGTGACATTGAAAAAAGTTACGAAACAATTTTTTCCCCCCTTTCTTTTACGGGGGGGAGGGCGGTAAATTGATGAGATATACCTTAAACCACCCCAGACAATGTGTTTGACCCTACAGGCATTGGGAGCTCAGCCAAGAATGCAAATACTTTTCAGAGACTGCGGGGTAGCTGGAGTCCTCAGTCCCCCCTCCCTTCATGAGCGTCCATTTGATTCTTTGGCTTTCCGTTACTCTTGTCACACAGCACTGTGCTGTGGACTCTGTATCATAGCCTGGAGATTTTTTTCAAATGCTTTGGCATTTCGTTGTCTTCTGTAATGGAGCTCTGATAGAACAGATTTATCTCCCCATACAACAATCAGATCCAGTATCTCCCGTACGATCCATGCTGGAGCTCTTTTTGGATTTGGGACTGCATCGCCACCTGTGCTAATCAGAGCTCCACACTGGGAAAACAGGAAATACAATTCAAAAGTTCGCGGGGCTTTTCCTGTCTACCTGGCCAGTGCATCTGAGTTCAGATTGCTTTCCAGAGCGGTCACAGTGGTGCACTGTGGGATATCGCCTGGAGGCCAATACTGTCGATTTGTGGCCTCAGTAACCCTAATCTGACATGGCAATACTGATTTCAGCGCTACTCCTCTCATCGGGGAGGAGTACAGAAACCGGTTTCAAGAGCCTTTTATATTGATATAAAGGGCCTCATTGTGTGGACGGGTGCAGGGTTAAATTGGTTTAACGCTACTAAAAATCGGTTTAAACGCGTAGTGTAGACCAGGCCCTAGAGTGTTCATAGCTTTACTACCAAAGCTGCCTTCTGTGTGGACATAGTAAAACCACCCCTGAACAAAACAAGCTATTAAACAAAACACGATGGTAAAAATGCTGCTATACTGGCAAAGCTGTATCTACATCAGAGACTTCTGCTGGCACAGCTATGTTGGTCAGGGATCACACCTTTTCTCACCCTGACTGACCTAACTACGCTGGCAGAAATCGGTAGCATACAGCTGGCTTGAAAAGAGGATATGTTTTGCCAAACTGTGTTAAAAAGATTGGTCCCTATTGACTTTAGTGGGAGGTTTGCTAGAGTAAAGAGTAGAGGATTGGGCTCTGACTGAAAATAAGGTTGTACCACTGTACTAGAATAGTTAAAAGTGACACAACTCTCCTGGTGTGGTTGCTATTATATCCATATAAATGTGCTTATACTGATATAGCTCACTCGTATATGGGAAGGGGAATAAGTTCTACCAGTATAACTGCATCCACACTAGAGATTGTACCAGCATATCTATAGATGTTAAACAAATAAAATAGGGTTAAAAAATCATCCCCAACCAACATAGCTACACTAGTACAAAACTTGTGTGTAGATCAGGGGTCGGCAACTTTTCAGAAGTGGTGTGCCGAGTCTTCATTTATTCACTTAATTTAAGGTTTCACATGCCAGTAATACATTTTAACGTTTTTAGAAGGTCTCTTTCTATGTCTATAATAGAAAACTAAACTATTACTGTATGTAAAGTAAATAAGGCTTTTAAAATTAAATTAAAATGCAGAGCTGCAAGGCTGGTGGCCAGGACCTGGGCAGTGAGAGTGCCACTGAAAATCAGCTTGTGTGCTGCCTTCAGCACCCGTGCCATAGGTTGCCTCCCCTTGGTGTAGATCATGCCTGAAGAGAGAATACCCTGTAAATATGGGGAAAGGGGCACTAGGACATACAATACATTTTTATGGTCTTCTTGCAAAAAGGATTTTTAATTCTGTTTGGAGTATGGTGGCTCTCTCTCTATTTTCTTACATGCCCTTTCCAAAACATCCCAGGCTCCTCACGATTCCTGTAATGCTAGACCCAGGGTCTCTGATCCCTGTTGCTAAGACAGTACATGGCATATTTATTACATCCAATGTCCATGGCATATAGAAGAGATTCCCCTTTGCCAAAAAGCATACAGGTAAATGTAGCTAATAATGGCACAGGCATATTGAACAGCTATAGTTTCTGTGGACCCAAGTAGAATATTAATCAGTGCTCAGGAAACCCTTTTAAACAAAATACCCATGAACCTTTGCCAGTTGCCAAACACAGACATCTATTGTTCCGTGAACTGGAGCAGTTCATGGGGAGAATCAACATATTACATCAATCTGCTAAATAAACTTTCAGTTTACCAAATGGTAAATAGAACATTTACCTTAAAACCACAGAGTACCTTAGAGGGACACCAACATCTTGAAATCTTGTCATTCAATTTTTAAAAAGGGATTATAGTAGTTTCAAGTCCTAAACCTGCACAAGTTCTCCTGCTAATATTTGCAGTTTTATAATCACATTTTTAAATGTTTCCCTCTACTGTGAATGCCCCCTCGCGCACACAGAGGAAACTGACTATACACAAGAAAACTCACTGTATATAAAGTTCTGCCAAACACACAAAGTAAACAAACTGAAAAAAGATCACGCCCACCCACCAACAAACTTCTTTCAGAAATAATCACCTTGACAATAGCAGGTTCAACATTCTCAGACAGAAGTGTGATTTTTAAATTAGTCTTTTAAAAGAAGAAGTCATTTTGTCTCAGCTAATAGCACTCTTAGCCCTGGTGGGTTCAAGCTGGACTTGACCTTATATTTAAATTCTCATTTTTAGATATTTAACTCCTTGGAACAAGGGCTGTACCTTTAATCGTGTCCCATCCGTTGCAGAATATGCTGCTGGCATACAGAGCCAGATTTTCAAAAAGAGCTCTCAAGATCTGTATATCAAGCATTCAGCACTTACAACCCTTGTGAAAATTCTGGCCACAGTAAATAATAATGATAGTCATTCTGACACTGCAGAACTTGGGAAGGGATGCTACACTGGTAGGCTTGTACACTGGTTCCACCAACATTAGCAATGCTGGGACCCCAAGCTTGAATTGGTGACCATCTCCTACCTGAATTTTAAGCACTATGTCAAGGTTTAAGCACTGTGAGGTGCTTTCCTACAGATAAGCCACTGAGCTGAGATTCCCTTTGTAGCTGCTAAAAGGGGTGGAAAGAGGGGAGAGATAAGTGCTCCCACTTTCTCCTTTCAAGCAGCAGCTGTAGGGATATTGCATAACTTACACATCCCAGTCTGAACACTCCCCTCAGTTGTAGCAGCTGTGCAGGTGACAGATTTTCTTATCCAGTGCTGCAGACAAAGACAACAGCCTCTAGTGAAATGAGCGAGAGGGAGGGACCTTTGCTAGTGGGGTGGGTGGGGCAGAGGTGGCTAGTGCTGTGTCAATTCACTATGCCCAGGGGAAAGGGGACATGTTGACTTTTCCCCCCTTTAGATAGAGAGCTTGAAAGTGCTGCCTCACAACTTCTCTATAGTCGTCTCCCCCAAAAATGTAGCATCCAAGGCTATATGTGAGCTCATAGTTATTGCTGCATGTGTCTGCATAGCTCTTGCACTACCAATATCTAACGCACTAAAGCTGTTTGTGATACCTTCATGAAAAGAAGCTGCCTAAGACTAAATTCTAATCCTCTGTGTGAGGCTACTGTAGAGATTTAACAGTGTTCACTCTGTACTTTCATTGATTCATAGATTTTCATGGCTAAAAGAAACCGTTATGATCATCTAATCTAACCTGCATAAAACAAGCCATAGATCTCACCCAGTGATTCCTGCATCAAGCCCAGCTTGTGACTGAATGAGAATATTTCTTTTAGAAAGACGTCCAATCTTGATTTGACAGGAATTTATTATAAGTAAAGGATTACATACAGCAACTATTGCTAGATTCTTATCAGGCATAGAGAATGAAAGAACTATTCAATACTGTATATAGATACATACATAGCCTTCAGAGAAAACAACTCAGTTATGTCATGGCTGATGACAACATGAAAATGCATATGAACGCATATTATCATCTTGGGCCTTGATTCATGATTAGTAATCCACTGCATTATTGATGATTTAGGTAGGTGTGTTAAAATTGAACAACTTGGCTGATTTTGACAGTGTATCTGGAAAACAGATATGATTAAAATCAAGATTAACTAGATAACCTGTCTGTATGCCTATGATGGGACTGTGTATTGTGAGCTAAACAAGGCCCTGCCTGCACGCTGGTTGAAACTACATACCACAGGCCTGTGGTTTTACAGATTTTCTTTTCACTGTTTCACCCATAGCACAGCCAAGTCTATAGTGCAACTCAGACTCAGACTTTAAGGTAAGAAGGGACCATTATGATCATCTAGTCTGACCTCCTGCACAATGCAGGCCACAGAATCTCACCCATCCACTTCTATAACAAAGCCCTAACCTATGTCTGAGTTACTGAAGTCCTCAAATTGTGGTTTGAAGACCTCAAGCTGCAGAGAATCCTCCAGCAAGTGACCCGTGCCCCATGCTGCTGAGGAAGGCGAAAAACCTCCAGGACCTCTGCCAGTCTGCCCTGGAGGAAAATTCCTTCCTGACCCCAAATATGGCGATCAGTTAAACCCTGAGCATATGGGCAAGACTCACCAGCCAGCACCCAGGAAAGAATTATCTGTAGTAACTCAGATCCCATCCCATCCAACATCCCATCACAGACCACTGAGCATACTTATCTACTGATAATCAAAGATCAGTTGCCAAATTAATTGCCAAAATTATGTTATCATACCATCCCCTCCATAAACTTATCAAGCTTAGTCTTAAAGCCAGATATGTCTTTTGCCCCAACAATCAGTAAAAACTTCTATCTCTGTGCTATTCACTGCACTACAGCAGGGGCTGACACAAAGACGCCTGGATGCCGAGAACAGGTACAATATCACTACAAGTGTTCCCCCCCCCCTTTCCTTTTGAGGCTCCCTTTCAGAGCAGTGGGGACTGAAGTTGGAATGTTTTGCCTCAGTTTTGATTTTTCTGGCTAAAGACACTTAAAGTACACCTCTACCTCGATGTAACGCTGTCCTCAGGAGCCAAAAAATCTTACCCTGTTTATAGGTGAAACTGTGTCACATCAAACTTGCTTTGATCCACCCGAGTGTGCAGCCCCACCCCCCTGGGAGCACTGCTTTACTGCATTATATCCAAATTTGTGTTATATCGGGTCACATTATATCAGGGTAGAGGTGTATTTCCACTTTGTGTGTATTTGTGGAAGGGAAGATATTCTTGGTGGTAAAGAATAAAGGAGAAACAATGCAGAAAGTGGATGGCTCATTAGCAGAATAATCTTTAAATAGAGGGTTTCTGTAAAATGTTTTAAGATATGTTTGCTGAATGCAGTTCTCAAGCCAATTTCTTTCTTATGATCTTTTCCATTAGGTATGTTTACACAGCACTCTGGAGCAAGCTTCTCAGCTGGATGGACAGACTCAGGCTAGTGGAGCTCCTGCTAGCACTTTAAAAATTGTTGAACGGGCGAGAGCTTTGAAGTTGCAGCTCAGCCTCTGAAGCCTAATGAGGGAGTGCCCCAAAGAAATCATTCATCCTTATTCACTAAAAGGAGTCTTCAGCTTAAGTGTGTGCACTAAATATATGGTGCATGGCTGTGTTGAGGAGGGAATCCTTTTGGGGCTGTATCACCCTCCCCCCCCCCAACAACCCTTCAAGTTTTCAATTAATCTGCCTTCTCTTTTTATGGGAACAACATGCAGCTGCCCCAGGGGCAGCAGTGCTAAAGCAACCTCTTCCAGCTCTGTGACATAGGCAGGGAGATAAATGGCTAGCACCAGCTGCTAGTGAACCCGAGCCAAGAACTTAGAATACAAAATATGAAAGTCTGTATGTGTGCATATGCCCTAGGAAAAAAGCAGTTACTTATAGGAGCATTCTGTTCAGGCAGAGTGAGCAAGCCTCCCATGGTTGATAACTGTCCCCAGCACACAGGGCCCTTTATTGTAAACAAGCAAGTGAGATGCCTTTTGAGTGGAGTGTAGCCCATCATTCTCAAAGATGCTTCTCACTCTCAGACAGTTAAAGACTTTTTTTAATTAACTGATTTTTCCTTCTCTATGGGTTGTATTAGTTTGCCTCCTTTTTTAATTGTTTTGCACCCCACAGTGTATTCTGTTTAGTTGAATGAGCTGTAGAACAGGCACTCTCATTATTAACCCGTAGATCAAGCAAGTTCTTTGCTTGAGAGTCTCCATTACTCATTATTTGATATACCTATGTCATGTAGCTGGTTCCTCCTCCTCTTTCCAAACTAAACAAACAATCCTGGTATCTCAGGAATAGGTGTGGTCTGGTAAGGAACCATGAGCTCCTGAGTTGCAATTCTGGCTTGAACACAGACTCTGATTTTGGGCAGATCACTTAACTTCCCCTTTCCCAGTTTCACTGTCTGTAAAATGAGATAAACCTCCATAGCTCAAAAAGCTATTGTGCAAATATTAATGAATTAATCCTCTCAGCACTTTGAAGATGCAAAGTGCTATATGGAAGTTATTACTAACTACAGACTATGCAATTCTTTTCTCTTATGCCTCTAATAAGTTTATTGCCCTTCTCTGGAATCTAATTCTGTGTTTTTAGATATGCGATCAAAAACTAAAAGCAGGACTCAGAATGATGGTGTGTGTCAATATAATTTTCTATCCACTACCAAATACACTGGTATAAAGTTAATCACAGAGTGCCACAGGAAGGAGAACAGTGTACTTTATTCTATATTCAACTGCCTATGGACCTCACAGACAATTCTGGCATCTTGGGATCAGTAACATGCAATGGCAATCCAGCTATTATCTCTATGCAGGGCAGCCCTGAGGGAAGGTGGCATAGGAGCCACTACAACTGCCCTTCACCAATGGACAAATTTTCTGATCTGTCAGCATCTTCCTAGGCCAACTGAGTGAGTTTAAGGGTGCTTTGTGACATCAGAACACTATAAAGTAGCCTGAACTGACCAAAGGATCTTTCCCCTCCCCTCATAGTGCTTGGCTCTAAACAGAACATAAGAATGGCCATACTGGGTCAGAACAAAGGTCCATCTGGCCTAGTATCCTGACTTCTGATAGTGGCCAATGCCAGGTGTCCCAGAGGGAATGACCAGAACAGGAAATCATCAAATGATCCACTCCTTGTCACCCATTCCCAGCTTCTGAAACACAGAGGTTAGGGACACCATCCCTGCCCATTCTGGCTAATAGCCAGTGATGGACCTATCTTCCATTAATTTACCTAGTTCTTTTTTGAACCCTGTTATAGTCTTGGCTTTCACCACATCTTCTGGCAAGGAGTTCCACAGGTTGACTGTGCATTGAGTGAAGAAATTAAGAAAAAATTATCAGTTATTCATATACAAAGGGATGTAGTTTTATTGAAGAATGGATCCTCTAACATTGATCTCCTCCCCACCAAACCACTGGAAAGAGACATATTGGCAACTGATCTCTCTGACTATGATTCCCAAATAAGTGTCCAGAAAGCAATTATGAGATTTTGTATGTATTACAACTCTGTTGCAGATGCTGCTGTACATGAAGATTTAGAAGAAAGGAAAAAAGAAAAAAAGTATTGACTTGAACCACAGACTCCAGGACATTCAGAGATAAACCATCCCTATGTACTAAAGTATTGTACTGCACATGATCTATAGAAGCATGCTCTGTTCCAAGATCCTTGCAGCATGTAAAAGCTCAAGTCCAGTGACAGACTATGATTTCAGTTTAAACAAAAAACAAAACAAAAAAGAGAAATGAAGCCAAATTATTTCTTTAAAGTTAGGTGAAGGGCAAAAATAGCAAGTTTGATTACATCTGTGTAAAAAGTAATTAAAAAAGCCATATTTCCCAGTGTCAGCAAGACACATTTAAACAGTGAAGTTATAAATGCCTAAAAAAAGTTAGAAAAGTGTAAATATGGACAGACCTTCTAAATGTTATACTGCTGCTAGATGAAGCCATTAACCTCACTCAGCCACAGTGTGTGTGTATATATATAGCAACAAAAGTATGAATTCTGTACCACCTTAGCAACCACTGTGCTATACCAGTATATCTGATACTTAGGTATAAAGCAGCATGAATTCCCTTACTCACAGGCCCCTAAACATCCCTTCTGCAAGCTACTGTACTGCACAAAATAAAAAAACTCTTCAAGTGGCTACTAAAATATATTGATTTGTTGAGAATAGACATTAATGACTAGTTCTAGGAAAAACAACAATTTGTCAAAGAGCCAATTGGGATTTAGGAATTTTATTTTTAGGGAGGACCATAGGTGACTAACAAATACACATGGTTGGAAAAGAACAGAAAGGGCCATGTTTATGTTACAGGGAAATTCTCTCCCCTGAATAGCCCTAGAATCAATGAAGTATTTTCATTGCCTATAACAGCCTCTTCTCTAGCAAGTCCTTTACTCACTACTCCACCTCTGATTTTCTAAATGACAGCAGTGGTGAGTGTAAGTTCTGGATGACTGACCTCGGGATTCTTTGTTTTAACATCCATTTAAAATACTATAAAATGCTGAGAAAGATAGATGGAGTCTTAAAAGCTATGAATTTTATTTCTTTAGTTGTTCCAAGGAACATTATCCTGTGTCTTGTTATCTTGCCAACAGCATTTTGTCTTGTCAACAATCCTTTTCATAGTCAGATAAAAGGCCTTGTATCTGGATAGTGATAAGGATAAGCTTAGTTTCTCTGCTTTTCCATCATGTAAAATCTCTTCCCTTCTCCCCGGCGCATTCGCTTAGCCTAACAATCTTTGAAGTTTTGTAAAATTTCAAAGCCCTGTCTACATCAAGGGTTGAAACTGTGCTGGCATCTTTCTAGAGAACAATGTTTAAATGAAACTAGAGATGGAATTAAGCCATGATGCCCAGATCAGGATCTTGACCCAAACTTCCCCAGAGATCTAGAATTTTAGTTCTGCCCATTACATAGATTGGATAACTATAGGAAAATTCTTAACAAATGTTTGGATCAGGCCCACCTCTAGTTTTGATACAGCTCCTACTAAAAGAGTTCTCACAGAGATTCCCTGGCCAGTATAAGTGACGTCCAATCATTCTAGCTGTTTATAGTATGATTTACCATGCAAGATGATCTATAGCATGGTTTGTCTCTGGCAAACCATATTATCACTTTTCTAATTAAAACTCTAGGGAGTATGCCAGAGGTGCTAACCCAGTGTCCATAATCACCACACATAGGACCTAACTTGCCTCTGTGCCCATGAAGTATAAAACTTTAGTCACAAAGGCGTACTTTTTTATTTTGGAGACAAGGTGGGTGATGTAATCTTTTATTAGACCAGCTTCTACTAGTGAAAGAGAAACTTTCAAGCTACACAGAACTCTTCAGTTCTGGGAAACAAGAGTGCCTTTCCCAGATCCAAAGAAGCGATCTTTGTAAGGTCAAAAGCTTGTCTCTTTCACCAACAGAAAGATGTCTCTAATATCCTGGGACCAACATGCCTACAACACTGAAAACTACTGACTTTTAAAATATTTAGGCATTGCTGTGCTTACTGTGGCAATGCCTAATTGACATAGGAACTTAGGTTTCATTTTCAAAAAAAGTGACAGTCTAAGCAAAGCAGAGCAATGCATAAATACTTTTTAAAAAGTCTGGGCCAAAAGAACCAACCCATAGCCTGGCAAAAAATTCTGGAGGCCTATCCTTGTGCACTCTTAAGATTCTCATTGTCTGCCAGAATTATTGCAGGGGCATCCCTTCGGGGCCTAGTTTTGGGGGTTTTTTTTAAACCCCATTTGAACACCACAGCATTTTAAATTCATCTCTATGTGGGTCTCAAACTGGTTCAGCTGAAATGGCAATGAGGTTAAATTATGCAAGTACCAAGAGAACAGAGCAGGATGGAAGCATCAGAAACCTCGACCAAACAAGGTTCAAATGGTGAATTCTTTGCTGCATCCTTTTATTTCACCTTGTAAAAGAGTCTGAGGTTGTTTTGTACAAAACCATCTAATCTAAAATCCCATGTGAATGACAAGCCACATCAACTCTGGAGCACATAAGCAACCCAAGTTTTGAAGTTTTTCTTTTCAGAATCTGCTGAATCAGAGGCAGATAAGTAAAACTCTTCAGGTTTTGGCTTTTGTTTGGTTTCTGGAAGAGTCATATGGGTCAGAGGTTCAGGGCAGGGCCAGCTTGGTCATAGAAGCAAAACAAGATTGCTTCAGATAATAAAATATTAAGATCAGCAAAATATTTAGTGATTATAGTATGAGTGACCAGTAGGGACAGCAAAAACTCCAGAATCAGCACTAGTTCTGAGTTAAAAAGCTGGTTTGACCAGCACTGTACTTGCACAGTCACTTAGGAACCACGGTGTTCATCATCATGTTTCTTCCGTACTTATACTGATCAGCATGCCTCTGAGGAAACCTACTGTATTAGTGCTATTCAGAAGCTACTTAGAGAGTCCTAAAAGTTGCTTCCATTACAACTGCATAGGTGCCAAATCTTAGTTTGGCCAGGACAGTCCCAAGTTTTTACAAATGATCCTTGCTCTCTGATCTCCCAGACAAAGTGGGGAGAATGAGAAAGACAAGTGTTCCTTAATGGGATTGTTGTGCATGTGTAACCCGCACACCTCCTGGGTGTGGCGTTCTGTCCCATCTAGTGGCACCGAGACCACTCAGAGAGCAAGAGAGATTGAGTCGGCTCTACAGCCCTAGCTAACAGCCGGTTGGCTTTTAGCTCATGTGCTAAAGGCTCATGCACTAAGCTTCAGAAGCTGCCTAGGTTCGATCCTGTCCACATGACAATGCCACAGAAGGCAGCAATGGTGCAGTCTTGAGAGGCTGCTGGGGTCAGTCAGCAGCTCAGGTGAGATTTGCGAGTGGTTATTATTAATTTCTCAGGGATGGTGAAAGGAAAAGGAACCTTTGGGGCTTCGCCAGGAGATGGGAATGCATGGGGAGGGAGATACAGGGTAGGGGAAAAAACAGCTTCTTCAAATCCTGGAGAGAGATGAGAAGAAACCTGGAGCCCTCAACCCCAATGAAGAGCATGGGGAGATGCTCCTAACCCCACGGAGAGTGTGTGTGAGAGCTCCCTGAAGACATCAGAACAGGGAAGAGGTCTGGTGCTCCTCCTTGAGGATGCCATGGTGGGACAGGAATTAGAGGACACCAAGCCTCTCCAGAGAAGACAACTGCAGGCTAGAGCTGGGGCAGTCTGTCACAATGGAAAGTTGTTTGGGAAGAAATGGGGCCTCCATGAGTTGCAGCTTGAGCTGTGGCTGCATAACTAAAACCTTACTATATTTAGGAACCCAGAACCCTGGCTTCTCCTCAGCCTTGTCCAAAGAAAATGTTTGGAAACGAGGCATTGTGCAGCTGTGTTTTCACTGTAGCTCTTTCCTTCAGAATTCTCCCCTGAATATAGTTCTCATTGGAACCAATGCCTGGACCGGGGAGAGAGGGAATACAAAAAGTAATCAAACATGTGACACGGGCCAATTCTGCTCCCAATTAAGTCAATAGCAAAACCATCCCTGCTGTCCAATCCAGGTATCATGAACATAAACCAGGCCCAGCTGCAATTCAGCAAGTGTTGAAATGGTTCTCTATAGCACTTGAGTAATCTTGAGACAACTGGCAGGTTGGGGACCTGCTCATCTAGCCCTGATTATGGAGACAAACAAATAGATGTGTCCTGCTGTTTCTCTCCTCTGGGGGTCATAGCAGTGCACAGAGCCAACAAGCAAGCCACTGCTATGTTCCCAAACACACCCACATGTCCCCCTCCCCCAGACGGTGAGCTACAGAGAGCTGTTATGACACATGGGGAGCCCCTTCGTGCCAGCCCCCAAAACCACAGACTTGAACATTTAAACCTGCTTTTGGCCTTTCTGAAGGCACATACAGATCTGACCTTGCAGGATCCTTCTTTGGGATGTTTGGTTACAGAAGAAGGCATGTAATGGGAATTCAGTGTCAGTTCTGCCAGCCTGAAACATGCAGTAAGCATATTTAACAACAGCTTTTTACACAATTGTTGAGGCTTCAGAGAACACTCTCACACAAACAAACAATATTCCAGCTTCTACATCAGACTGACAATCTCTCCTTCCCTATTGCTAGGGCATTTGTCTAGAAGCAGATTCACCCCTTAGACTGCAGCATCCTGGCATCAGAGAGTCCTCTTAAAAAGATCACAGAGACACAGGCTGCACATATACCATCCTTGGCCACCCATTTCTGACCCTGAAAGTGAGCCTGGTCAGCCCAGGAGGGGGTGAGAGACAAGGCAGACTGGCTCCAAGGGACCCTCCACTGCTAGCACACTCACAGAAGCATATCTGCAATTCAAAGCTGCTTCCCTCTGTTGGAACCCTTGGGAGAAGTAGGCTGTGGTATCAATGCATCCCCTCCCCAGAGTTGGATTGACTCCTAGGGCAAAACTGTGCTCTTGGACATAACATTCCCCTGTGTCTACAGGAGTGACTAACCCAGGCTCACTGTTCTTTAGGTGCCCATCTGCTCCTGCAGCATGAGTATATTTGGTCATTGAGAATTCTGATATTATTTGTTTTATAATAGCACCCAGAGACTCCAACCTGGATCAGTGCCCCATTAGTACTAAAAAAACCCACACTTTCAGTCTGAAGTGGATGCTATGGAAGTGATTCCAATGGCACAGACAGGAATCTGGCATCATGGGAGGTGTGGCAGAGCCCCTGGGTCTTGCATGTCTAGGCACTCTATGCTAGCCTCAGTGGCTCACTGTGACCCTCCACATAGCTCCTCGCTCTCTCTCTAGGGCCAGGGTTACAATCTACTGAGTCCTTTTCATCTTAGGCCAGCAAGGAGATTGGTGAGAGAACTCCCACAGTCTCTGTTGTCCCTGGGGGCTTATTTCAGAACAGCTTAGCCTCCTGTCCTGACAGGGGCCTGACTTCCCCTCTCTAGAGATGTTCCTGTAGTGGTGGGCTGGGGGAACACTAGGTTCTGGCCCAGAGACCCTAATGGTAGCAGCTGTTGGCAGCCAACCTTTCACTGCCAAAGTTGCTACATTTACCCTGGGCCACTTCCCCACAGCTCTCCTGCTTCTCCCTTACCTTAGGGCTCCCTTAGGGATGGTTTGAGGGTATCTTCATTAACCAGCCCTTCAGCTATACTTCCTCTTCCCTGGCTCTCCTCTGCCTGACTGAAGTGAGCCCTTTTTATAGTATCAGTAGAGCCTTAATTAGAGTCAGGTGGTCACATTAGCTTAATGGTCTCACCTGACTCTTTGCAGGTTAATTAGAGTCAGGTGTTCTCATTAGCCTGGAGCAGCCCCTGCTCTGGTCAGTCAGGGAACAGAAAACTGTTAATCTAGTGGCCAGTATATCTGCCTTCTGCTATACCCAACTGGCCTAGGTCTATCACAGAGGATAAACACAAAGAGAAACTGAATGCTTTTGAAACAATCCTATTTATAACAAAATGTCCCTTTCCTATTAAAAACAGGGGAGAAAATTCAGGGAGTGTATGGAGACAGAATGCTGTTACTGCTTTTCTGGGAAAAGTCAGAGGCTCTTTAATTTAAAAGGTTTTATTTAGCTCTACGCTGGGATAACAAGAAGCCACAAACAGAGTTGTTCTTGTGCTGCAGTGAGCTTGAGATAATTATTTGGAGGCACATGATTGGCTTAGTGGAAGTAACAGGCCCTTAACAATGCTGACATGAAGATCAGGCTAAACAGAACACTGGAGAGAGAGGCCAGGATCTTCTCTTTAGAAAGGCTTGGCTGGGTTGAAGGATTCCACAAAGGGCTGAATGTGTTTACTGTTTTGCTCTAAAACATTAGACATGACCCTCCCTCTCGAGGGTGGTGGTGAAGGGGGTTCAAGACAAGAGAAGCAACAAGCCAGCAGTCAGAAACTGGTATATTCTAGAGACACTTAAGAATTTAGGAGCCAGACTTTTGGGTAAGTATCTTTCCATGATATTTGAGTAGGCTTTTTTTGTCTGGATTCCATTCCCAGTGGTTTTCAGTAGCCAAAGAATCACTATTAACAAGAGAATTATTGGAACATGATTGAAAAAAGCCTGCTACTCCATTAGTTCCCAGCTGAGATTGCCCATAAAGTCAGAAGCTTTCAGGGTCCTTGCTTTTGAGGAATTCAATGTTGACTGGAATTCAGTCCACTTCTATTCTGTTCCAACATGTGAACTAACTCTTCTGTCCCACTCCCACACAAATTCCTCCAAGGAACACTTCACCCTCACAGCATGCCCTTCTAGCTACCTTCTGATTTTTAAGGGGTAAGGATCATTACTTTACCACTAACTAAATCTCTCACTCTCTCTCTCTTACTGACTTTGTACTCTCTGCCCTGCTGAAACCAAAGACACAGCCTCTTCACATGTGCATATTTTCCTGACCCTCCCAGTAGACTTTGGCTCCACTTGAAAACATTTTCAGCACCAGTCAGCATTTTTGCTGGACAGTTATCTTTTAAAAACAAAAACAAAGCAAACCTGTGTCAGAAAGGGAACAGCTCAGGACTTTTGATCAACTTTGAAAAACAACATAAAATCTTAAAATTTCTCATCCCTGTCCCTTTGATGCTTAGAAGTGATCCAGAATAATTCTCTCACTCCTAGGTTGGTAGGGGCTAGAATACTACATGTGTAGGATGCATGCATGGAAAATAACAGGAAAAGAAACACTTTCTGTCTAGCAACCCACTGTAGCCAACACAAGGAGTGGTGCTGACAGCTTCGAAAGGAACAGTGTCCATCCCTCCTTTTCTGGATGGATACTTGCTATGAGACTAGGATACATTAAAGATGGAGGAGAAAGGGGCAAGTCCTCAGAGTTTGCAGGAACTTTGAGGGAGAAACATACTATCCCAAACATTGGGGTTCTTGATACTTTAAGAAGTTATATATTTAATTACTGCCATTTAAAAATAAACAGTTGATCATGTTATTGGAGAGTTACAAAACAGACAAACTGCTCCAGTGCCTTGCTGCAGGCTGCCTGAGCAGATCGGATGACAAGGGAAGGTCCCATCACTGTTGCAACAAGTTCTGGAGCGTACCAGCCAAATTTCATTCACTTATTCGCACTCACACACACACACACCATTTTAAAATATGATTTCTGCTAGCAGTTTTGCCCCTTGTGGGAACAGGGCAGCATTTCACTAACATAGTTTATGAAATCCATTCTCAGGCCTAAACTATAACTTAATCACATGACCTTATATTGACAATGACTTTCAAAACTATTTTAATTACATTATGTCCTGTCCATGATTCTGGCAAATCTGTTCCAGGAGGAACCCCTTAATCACCTGGTTATTAAAAACTGTTCCCTGGTCCTATCATCTATCTAAGCACCAATCACCACTCAGGGCAGCAACCATCTTGTTTTACGTTTGGAAGTCACCAGGCAATTTTTGGGTACTACTGCAATAATTAAAGGACACCATTAGTCTTTTTCTTTTTTTTGGTAGTGTAGAGAGGACAAGGATGTGGGGTGGAGAGAACTGGCAATATTACTAAGACCAGAAAATGACCAGTGATACAGACAGGCAGCTGAGGTAAGGAAGGGAATGAGTGAATGACAACGACTGCTTCCTAGATACTCAGGAGTAGAAGGGTCCTGGAAAAATACTGATCTGAGAGACCTTGGTTTGAACAGATTTATGGCATATGATTTTTTAAATGATTAGATGTAACTGGAAGAATATACAATCTCTAGTCAAGTGTTTCTGTTTAACCTTGTTTATTTGCACTGTTGTCCCATTTTATTATTTACACTTCTTGAAGTGTGGGCACCATCAAGAATCCCAACATGCTATCTGTGGTGTTTCCTATACACGGAATAGGAATACTTTAAATATCTTGGGATTTTTAATAACTCTGGATGGTAAATGTGCATTTATTTATTTCTATATGTGCTCATTGGAGACAGCTGTCGAATAAATACTGTTTTCCCTTCTGACACTAATGTTGCCCCTCTGTTGAGTGCTAGCAAGTGCCAGGGCCTTGCAGGTTGGCTCCTCAGGGAGAAGAGATCAGTGACATGGGTTTATTTTAAGTGCAATTTGCTTTATTTACACCAGTCCTGAAAGGAAATGGTCAAACAGCACACAGGGAAAGACTTCTAGGAATCTTAGCCCAACACCAATGTCTGCTTTCCAGAAAGCAATTTTTTTCTCAAGAATTGACTCTAACCAGAGTAAAAGGCAGAAAGCAAACTCCCCCTGTCCCCAAGCTGTCTCTGTGCAAAACTTTACATAACTCCAAATCAGTGTTTCTTTCCCAGAGTCAAAATTTGCTCACATGCTAAGAACTTGGGCCACTACGTTTAATAACACCCCGTGGTGACAGCTGTCATAACATTTCTAACATTGTAACTCAGAGTGACTGAGTGTGCTTACTGTGCTACCCCTAGAAAGCAGCACTACGAGAACTAGTTAAAGAAAATTTTCTACAAACTTGCTAAAGTCCACAGAAAGGAGCCCTGGTGTGGTGGGCCTCATAAGACCTGTTGGAACAGTTCTCTCTTCCGCGAGACCATACAATGCACACCTTCAGTTTCAAACATATTCACTAACTTGGTGTGCCTCAATTTCTCGGTGACCAAATTGAGACACTTCATGATTTTTATAGGTACAAGGGGATAAAGTTAAGGTTGCATGCAGAGTATAAATGAGTTGCAGTTATAGAAGTAAGGAACTGGCTGGATCCCTTAACTGATCATTTTCAGCCTGTGTAGTGATTTTTGTTTTTTCTTTGAATGTTCAGAAGTTTCAGGAAACAGAATTTTTTTGGAGGAGGGGGAAAGCGGGGGAGAAAGAAGTTAGGCACACAACCCTTTATTAATACAATATTTTTGTTTGAGTATATTATAGTGCCAGCTAACATTGCAACAAAAACAATGTAGCTAATCAAAAATATTTATTATCTCATTTAAGTGATCTGTATTGCATCATTTTATGAAAAACTCACACAATCACAAATGCTGCACTGCAAAAGTCAAGCAAGTTTTGGTGATTGGCACCATAAACACCAGCTTCATGTTAATTTTTATATGACTAACTAAAAGGCAACCTGATCAAATATTGAACTCCTAGCAGAGTCAAAACTTGAAGACCTTTTCCTTTCCAAAGTCCCTTTGAACTGGGACATCAGGACATAGCAAGTATGACCAACTGGTAAAGCTGAATTTCATTTCTGCTATGATGGTCCGTCTTGAAATGGTTAACAATGCTAGTACTTAAATGCTAATGGTAATAACTGGATCTCAGATTTAAGCTGAATGGAGGGAATTTCCACTGCTCTTGCTGCTGTTGTTTCAGTCTCTCTGGACATTCAGAAGGAGGAGAAGTCTTCAGTTACATTGTAAAGATTAGTTTAGTCACAATAAAGGCTAAATTTCTCTGGTTTTTTTTAAATGGAAGTTTAGATGCTGAAAAAATCAATACAATTTATGGAAAAAAAGTAGGAAGATTCTAATGCCTTGGAACTTTTGGGTTTGTTACACCCACAGATAACTACAGACTCTATTTCTAATTGCCAAACTGCTGGAATCAATATTTTACAAGAAAAAAAGAAACTTTTGGGCAGTTAGACCAAGATATAGACTCAGAATGACATGGACTTTGCAAAAAGACATAAAAGAGAAAAAATAGGTCCATCAAGTGATGCTACAGAACCGATAATATGGTTATGGGGGGGCCAAATAAGTACCTAAGACACAGAGGGGCTAAAACAAGATGAATTTATTTATTGAAGAGGCAAGATAGAGCTGTATTTGGCTTAGTACGTTTTAAGTCCAATTCCCTTACATAATTTTAGAAAGCTGAGATCTGTCAGAAAAAAGACATTACAATACACTGCATTGTACAGGCACAATTCCCAAGGAATTAATTAGGTGCACTGATAGCAACAAGCATGACTACTGTTTAATTGGGATAAAAGTAGCCTAATTCTGTTCAGTGGGGCACATTCTGTTAGTGTCCAGCAAATGAGAGATCATGTTTTGTGCTCCAGAATGAAGAAAACTATCAAAGATGAAAAGCAGCGAGTATCGTTTTCATTCTGTATTTGGATTTAGTATAAATATTAGGCCTTCCCCTCATCCAGGTGATTTCTTCTGTTAAAAGGCTGGTTTTGCTTTGAATAGTTATTATGTAAAAATAGATTAGCAATGTCTTACTCATCGGATCTTCTCCCTCTGTGTATTCAGTGTCATGTCTGCTGACTTTAGTGGCAAAAAAAATTCTACTGCTTTTATCCTTTTTATTATTATAGCATCAACCCAGCTTCAGGAGTCATTTTTGCCTCATGCATTGTCAACTGCACTTTTAACATGGCACTAGCTTTGCAAAAGTGCTCAGTACCCAATGTGATGTTTATGGTCAGATTTTTACAAAAGCAAAGCTCTTAACATGCTGAGCACTTCTGATAATCAAACCATTTATTTTGGTCCCTGAATGGGAGACAAGCTGTTCTGCATTGGCCCCAGATGGCAATTGCAAGGCCAATGTGGATGCACAAGTGCAACATTTAGAATAGAATCTTTATTACTGGTTATAATGTATCAGGCAGAAAGAACCCAGCTTTATTTTCATATTCCAGTTTGAGTGTGTAGGGCTGGCAGTTAAACCACGCTCCTGAGCCCCCCTCCCATCTTTTTAGTTGTTAACTGAGGCCATGTCTACATCTAAAATTTTGCAGCGCTGGTTGTTACAGCTGTATTAGTACAGCTGTATAGGGCCAGCGCTGCAGAGTGGCCACACTTACAGCAACCAACGCTGCAAGTGGTGTTAGATGTGGCCACACTGCAGCGCTGTTGGGCGGCTTCAAGGGGGGTTCCGGGACGAGAGAGCAAACCGGGAAAGGAAACCAGCTTCCCCGCGGTTTGCTCTCTCGGTCCCGGAGCCAGCCAGCAAACCGCAGGGAAGGAGACCTGCTTGCTCGGGGTTCCGGGACCGAGAGAGCAAACCGGGAACGCCGCGGTTTGCTCTCTCGGTCCCGGAGCCAGCCAGCAAACCGCAGGGAAGGAGACCTGCTTGCTCGGGGTTCCGGGACCGAGAGAGCAAACCGGGAACGCCGCGGTTTGCTCTCTCGGTCCCGGAGCCAGCCAGCAAACCGCAGGGAAGGAGACCTGCTTGCTCGGGGTTCCGGGACCGAGAGAGCAAACCGCGGCGAAGCTGGTTTCCTTTCCCGGTTTGCTCTCTCGGTCCCGGAACCCCGAGCAAGCAGGTCTCCTTCCCTGCGGTTTGCTGGGTGGCTCCGGGACCGAGAGAGCAAACCGGGAAAGGAAACCAGCTTGATTACCAGAGGCTTCCTCCTTCCACGGAGGTCAAGAAAAGCGCTGGTAACTGTCTACATTGGATTACCAGCGCTGGATCACCAGCGCTGGATCCTCTACACCCGAGACAAAACGGGAGTACGGCCAGCGCTGCAAACAGGGAGTTGCAGCGCTGGTGATGCCCTGCAGATGTGGACACTCTCAAAGTTGCAGCGCTGTAACTCCCTCACCAGCGCTGCAACTTTCTGATGTAGACAAGCCCTGAGTGTATTTTGCACTGAATCAGTGACACTCAAACACAGAACCCTATGATGCTATTTATCCCAGCCTCTTTTCTCTAGGCTGTCTACCTAGGTGTCCCAATTAAGCAAATTTTACTGTATCCCACAGTGAAGCATGTTGTGGCTTGTGTCTCAGTCTTTTGTTTTCCACAGACAGGTACTTGTTAGAACACAGCCAAATGAAAGCTTAAGAGTGTCTCCTCAGAGTAGACTGAAGTTTAAAATCATCATACATTTATTAACATGGCTAACAGTAACTACCACGCTTTGGTGAGTCCCAAGCTACAGGGGCGCTGCAGCATCTCCACTGTGATTTACTCCACTTCTAGTCATAGCAAGTGTATCTTAGTAAAGAGCAAAGCTAAAGTCAGCAAATGTATGTAATTAATGTGATGAAGAAAGGAGAGGCATTGGGGCTATTAATATGAATTACTTTCACATTACCCTGAGCAAAAAGGTTATTGATCCACATAAATAAGCTCATGTAATAATGTGCTAATGGCAAAAGGTCACCTTGAAAACTTTGCTAACCTGTCCCTCATTACCTTGAAACTTATTGAAAGTTTGGAACTGATGATTTGGTTTGAATTAGTCACTAGCCAGAATAAATAGCATCCAGATCTTAGAAAGATTATTAGGTAAGTGCTGACAGCATGTCTGTTACTAGTTAAGTCACAAATAATTATCTGGCCTAAGAAGATTACAGTGTAAGGGCAAAATTCTCCATTGTACTATGACTTTTTACAACAGGGCTGCTGGCATAAAGGAACCTTAAATCTGGTGGAACTGGCCCTTGGGAAATCCCTTCTCATAGATTGAGTCCCCCCATGGTGCAAAGCTGGCCTAATGGCTCTACAACTTGCCACTGCAAGGGGTTTGGCCAGAACACAGTTGTGCTCTGGTTATTCCTGAAATCAATGGAACGTTGCTGATTTAAACCAGTTGATGAACTGATCCACATAGGATCTTTGTTTTGGTTTAACATGTGAACAGAATAAGTTAGCATTTTCCAATGTATAAGCTGCATGAATTTTGTAAAATGAAATTGCTTTGGTATTGGATTACAGGTCTTCAACAAAACCTTTGAGATTGCCTGTGTTGCACCTTGTGAAACAGAAAACTTGTAGATGTAAAATTATTTTGTTCTGAACTACTATAACTTCAGTAATCAAGAGTGCAGAAGACACTGCACACTGAACTGACGCATCACAGAAGGAGATGCAGGAGCATTGTGGCACAGTGCTGGAAAGTTCTATTGCAACTATGCCACTAGTGCTTACAGCATAAACTAGTGCTGCACCGGCCCAGTGCACAACACGTGTCAAGCACTCTTGTGTCTGGCATGTTACATGTTAAAGACATGGCAGGGGCTTGGAATGCCAAAATCCTGTAGGCAGACATCTTAAGAGTTAAAAAGAGAAAGATAAGCTTAAAAACAAGGTAGACAATTGAAGAGATGGAGAATTAGAGGAGTGGTGAGCATTGCAGAAGTCTGGTTTAGATTTAGAAAAGCTTTCATCAGGTTTGGGTAAGCAATCTTTTAAGGCACATACACCAGCTGAGAATCTGGCCCCATGTTGGTACTGTACCTCTCCAACTGGGGATGAATGTAAGTAACAAAAGTTTGAAATGATCCAAGTTGCAATGGTGGAATTCACTAGTATATAAAAGCAAAGCTTTAGAGCAGGGGTTGGCAACCTTTCAGAAGTGGTGTGCCGAGTCTTCATTTATTTACTCCGAATTAAGGTTTTGCATGCCAGTAATACATTTTAATGTTTTTAGAAGGTCTCTTTCTATAAATCTGTAACATATAACTAAACTATTGTTGTATGTCAAGTAAATAAGGTTTTAAAAAATGTTTAAAAGTTTCATTTAAAATTAAATTAAAATGCAGAGCCCCCTAGACCAGTGGCCAGGACCCAGGCAGTGAGAGGGCCACTGAAAATCAGCTCGTATGCCGCCTTTGGCACACGTGCCATAGGTTGTGTACCCCTGCTTTAGAGTCACTCACCTGCTGCTGTCATGCAAGGCCTTGTGTGACATTGTGGGGAATATCTACATAGAGTTTATGAATTCTGGTTAATTTTAGTAAATTGCTGTATCATTGAATGTCTGTGTGTGTGAAGTGAGTTAGCCACGGGATAACAAGGTTCTTGAAATGTACCACCCACCCTGTCTGGAAGAATAAACAAAAGAAGTTGTTGAACTGTGCTTTGGCCAAACAATAGGTATGCTAAAGAGGGTGCCTGAGCTGGAAAACAAGTTCAGCCAGCTGCAGGGATGGAGAAATGGAGAGTGGAAAATCCCCAGATAGGAGAACAAAGGGACAGAGGACATGTCAGAAAAGAGGTTTTAAAAAATTAAGAAGGCTTGTGACAAGAGATAGGAACAACGATGCATGCTTTCATATCAGAGGGACCTTTTCGGACTGTGGCACCAGTCAAAGTCAAAAGAAACTGGATATAGGAAAGAGAGAGATTCTGTGATTTGTAGAGGAAGTCATGTGCAGTGTGGGGAACAAATCCTGGACATACTAAAGACCCTGACAAAAACTCAAGAGTGGTAAGGAAACAGGCAGGGAAATGCATACAGGTGTTTTATTTTTTGTCTAGATCTAGAATTGTGTTAGAAACCTATGCAAAGTCTATGTGTTCTGTGATTCAGGTATCACATGTCCCTGGAGAAGTAGATTGTCATCAGAGTACCCGCAAGGGTGGAGATCTATGAAAAGGTGTGTTATAGGCCTTGGCTACACTGGCGTTTTACAGCGCTGCAACTTTCTCGCTCAAGTATGTGAAAAAAACACCCCCCAGAGCGCTGCAAGATACAGCGCTGTAAAGCGCCAGTGTAAACAGTGCCTCAGTGCTGGGAGCGCGGCTCCCAGCGCTGCAAGCTAAACCCCATCAGGATGTGAAGTACATGCAGTGCTGGGCAGGGCCGGCGCTACCATTTAGGCGACCTAGGCAATGGCCTAGGGTGCTAGAATTTTTTGGGGGTGCTATTTTGCCAGGGGGGCGGCATGCTGGTCCGGTGGACTTACCGGAGTTATGCCGGTAGACGGTCCGCTGCTGGAAAGGCTCTGGTGGAGCTGCTGCAGTCATTTTGGCAGACGGTGCGCTGGTCTAAAGGCTCCGGTGGACCTGCCACAGGCATTCCTGCGGCAGGTCCACCGGAGCCTTTAGACCAGTGGACCGCCCGCCGGCATCACTGCGGCAGCTCCACCGGAGCCTTTCCAGCAGCGGACCGTCTACCGGCATTACTGTGGTAGGTCCACCGGGGCCCCGGGTGGTGGCGAAATGGCCATCCGCCTAGGGCGTCAGAAACCCTGGCGCCGCTCCTGGCGCTAGGAGAGCTCTCTCCCAGCGCTGGTGCTGCAACCACACTCGCACTTCAAAGCGCTCCCGTGGCAGCGCTTTGAAGTTTCAAGTGTAGCCATACCCTAAGTTGCTGACCCCCAGACTCCGCAGTAACAGTACTGGGGGCCTAGGGCAGCTGGGCCACAAGGTCCCACTTTGTGAGGGAGTAACAAAGTCTGTGCCCAGGAAGCGTGCCAGAGATGTTGAAGCCTACTCACTGAGGGAATCTTAAGAGCAGAGCTGACACATGCCTGCCAATTGGGGCGAGGAGGAGGGGAAGATGAGTGAGGGCAGCTGGCTTCAGCAGTGTTACTGAGCATGCTCAGTCTGTGAGCGCATGCTGAGTAAAGCCAAGCAACAAATTGGGGAGGGGGGAGACACATGCTTCAGGTCTGCTTAAGAGCACATCGGCCCATTGTGGTAGGACCTAAACACAGCAGCCTGGTGAACATCCAGATGGGGGAACTTGCCCAGGAACATGAAAAGCTGGTCTATGCTGAGCTTATCTACACATTTTTTTTTTTTAATTTCCCACCATTGTGCCACTTCCGCTGCAGATGGAGTGACAGCAATGGCACAAGATCCAATGTAGACAACGCGCCCTTTTTACCACCATGCCATCTACATTTGCTCTGAGTAGGGTTAGACATGGTGGCAAAAAACACTGGTGCCCTGTCTACATTAGAATTCAGGGATGGGAGGTTTGTATTATTTTTGGTGGTGCCCAGAATGGGTCCAAGTCCTGCCCCCATCTCCCACACCTGCCTAAGACTCTGGGAAGGAGTTCGGGTATAGGAGAGGGTTTGGGGTACAGGCTCTGTGAGGAAGTTTGGGTGTTGGAGGGGTGCAGGCTCTGGGACAGAGTTTGGGTGCTGGGTGTGGGCTCTGGGCTGGGACAGGGGTTGGAGTGCAGGAGGGGGTGCAGGCTCTGGGAGAGAGTTTGGATGCAGGAAAGGGTTTGGGGTGCAGGCTCTGGCAGAGTTTGGGTGCGGGCTCTGGGCTGGGATAGGGGATTGGGGTGCAGGGTGTGGGGTTGGGATGGGGAGGAGGAGTTTGGGGTGCAGAAGTGAGATCCACCAGCAGAAGTGAGGTCCAAGGGAGGGGGAGAGGAAGGGGAGGTCCCTTCCCGGCATGACACTCACCTAAGCCCCCGCAGGCTGCTGCTCAGGAGGTCCAGCCAGGATAAGTCCCCACCCTGGAGTCGACTCGAAGTTGCCTGCTGAAGGGTGCGGGGGGGCTGCCATGTGCCTCCTCCCTCCATAGGTGCAGCAGCCACTTCAGCCTGCCCCCCGGCACCACTCCCTTGTAGATGGCAGCGGCCGGCAAGGGAGCGCAGCGCAGAGCTTCAGAGGGCAGCAGCCCGCTCTACAGGGCAGGCAGGGACTCTTGGGGGACATGCACGGGGGTGGCAGGTGGGGCACCATGGGCCCATAGAACTCGTCGTCTCTGCTAGAATTCCCATAATTCCTACCAACGTTGGAGCAGCACAGTGGTAGAACTATAGGACAGTTTAAGGAAAAGCTCATTGTAGGCACATCCTGAGAAGTTTTAGGGAATTCTCCCGCTATTGGGCTAATAGCAGTGCAGCTTTGGCAATGGAAGTGTTTTCTCTCAAGAGTTTTAGGGATACACAGTATATAGCAGGGGTGGGCAAACTACAGCCTGTGGGCCACATCTGGCCTATCAGACCTTTTAATCTGGGGCGCTGTGCTGGGGAGCGGAGTTGGGGGGTTGCCCTGCTTGGGTGCTCCAGCTGAGGAGTGAGGTCGGGGGGTTTCCCCACTACAGCATTCTGGCTGGGGAGCGGGGTCCAAGGCTTGCCCCACTCCATGAGGGGCCCAGGAAGCAGCCGGGCTCCCACATAGTATGCAGAGTGTGGCCAGGTGGCTTTGCGTGCTGCCCCATCTGCAGGCGCTGCCCCCGCAGCTCTCATTGTCCAGTTCTTGTCTGTGGATGGGGCAGCGCGCAGCCCTGCCTGGCTGTGCCTCCGCGAAGGAGCCAGAGTGGGGACATACTTCCGGGAGCTGCTTTAGGTAAATGCTGCCTGGAGCCTGCACCGCTGTGCCCCTTCCGCGCCCCAATCTCTTGCCACAGCCCTGATCCTGAACCCCTTTGTCCCAGCCTGGAGCCCTCTCCTGTACCCCAAACCCCTCATCCCCAGCCCCACCTCAGAGCCCACACCCCCAGCCAGAGCCCTCAGCCCCCCACACTCCAACTCCCTGCCCCAGCCCAGAACCCCCTCATGCACCCTGAACTCCTCATTTCTGGTCCCTCCCCAGAGCCTGCACCCCCAGCCAGAGCTCGCACCCCTACCCCCAATTTCATGAGCATTCATGGCCTGCCATACAATTTCCATACCCGATGTGGCTCTCAGACCAAAATGTTTGCTCACCCCTTGTATATAGGCAAGTCATAAGATAAAGCTGCACTGTATTTGCACAGTTAACTTGAAGTGGAGAAAGATGAAATAAAAGCAACTGAAAATTTCAGCAAATGATTTCCTCTCCGCCCTCCGATTTGGTGTTTCCTGGTTTACCAGCATTTAGTAGTCAGGCCTCCACATCTGGTTTTAAGTGAACACAAGAGAAATGGAATGTGAGACCAAAGGCACCCTAAGATTTTAAAAGGGAAATATGATTTCTCTGTTGTTGCTTTGCAGTTTCGTACAGGAGTGAGCTAGGTCACTGATTATTTCTAGCAGTGGTAGACTGGATATAGGCACCACTGGCCTTTGAAGTGTGGATCCAGATTTGAATTTGGAGGTTTGGTCCAACCTCAAGGGCAGCTTTTCTTTAATAATGTTAATTTGGTTTTCTGTTAATTGGTATGATAGCCTTTAACATTTATCTTTACAATAGTTATAGTCCATCATTCTCTTGCACTATTTAATGTATTATTGATTAGCCAAGCCAACTGTTTAGAACAAAACAAAAAACACACACAACTCTTATAAATTGGGAAGCAGACACAAAAAGAGGCAGCTGGAGCATTGAAAGGGTATTTTGTACAATCAAGGCAGCAGCAACACGGCAGTTTTTAGGATAAGCCAGAAAGGGAGGGAGGTTCAGGGAATTTAGGGCAGCTGTGACATCAGACTCTCAGTCCAGCAAAACAGGATGATGTGAGCAAGGGGTGAGACAACATAAGGGAAACCTCGCCCTGACTGGCTTTTCTGTTCCTCACCTGAGACCTGATGTATGAGCCACACACTGTGCAATTCAGTGCAACCTTCATGCAGTGCAGGCTGCCTCTTTCATCGCCCTCGTTGCAGCAGATGCTGCCAATTCAGTCAGCAGCCCATCCCCAGCAGGAAACACGCGACTCATCCCACGGCTGCTGTACTTACAAACTCAGTGCTTTGTGGTTTCCTTATAAGACATTCATCTTGCAGCTGCAGCTTATGTTAGTTCTCCACAGAGTTTCTGTAACTCATGTTAGTTCTACACTGAGTGCTGTGAAATGAAAGGGGCTCCTTCCTTGGGAGAGCCAAAGGTCACAGTGTGGTAATTTTAGAAATGGGAGACTAGGCAATGTGGACTGACTGGCTCAGGGAATTTGGAGCTGCCAAGATTTTAAACTTATTTAAAGAGACCACTCTCAGATTGGGAAGGAGAGTTGGGGCTGTGTTATTCTGGGTTATGAGATTAGCACCTCCCCCCAGCTCTGCAGTGCTGCCTCTTTCCACCTTTCTCACAGTAAAGAAGCAACTGTTCCTTTTTTAAAATCACTATGGACTTGATTTCAGCCTGCAGATAGTACCTCTAAAATCTCAGGTAGGCTGTGGGGTCCTTCCAGTAGCTTGTTTTGTCCATCAGCCTTGGTGTCTAAACTGGGTACAGCAATTAAACATGGCTGCTTTCTTCAGCCTTACCTCGTCCCCTTCCTGGGGTCGCTCTGAGTTATGACTGCAGAGGGGAAGAGAATAGGTCTGTCTCCTGGATCTTCTCAACAGTAGTTACTCCATATTCCACCTGCCACCCCTCCCTCTAGCAGTCATGGCAGCCTGTAGAGGCAGGGCAGCATTTTGATGTGAGGTGACTCTTCTGGCCTTGCATTTCCTCATCATTTTTGCCCAGTGCCCACCAAAACCCTGTACATCTGCCAATCTACTTCTTCTTGGGAGACCAGGACATTAGTAGGGACTGCAAGTCTCTGGGATAGGTCTCTAGAACTAGCAGCTGTTCTGGCCAAACCAGGAAAGTTCTAACTGGAGACTGATAAAGGTACAGAAGACATTCTCTTCAAGGTTTTCACCTCAAATCCTGCCAGTAGCAGAAATGATTGGGCTATCTGGTGGTCAGTGGGACAGGAGTTTGGGAGACAACAATTCCAAATAGGCAGGTGTCACATCACAAAAGCACAACCAGTGGCACTAGTGAGCCCACTTGCTGGGTGTCCCAATAAAGAGCGCTAGTACTGAATGGCCTTAGAAAATAAAATCTTTCCTTATCCTTAGATGTAGTCTGCCCGCTGCCTCAACAGTCAAGTGGTCAGAGTTGAGGCATATCAGAAGCACAGCGTGGGAGGGGCGAGGGGAAGCTTGATCTGTGGTGCTACTCTTATCTGTTCTGTACAGAGATAGAGAGGTTCTATCTCCAGGGTTGTTGATCCAGCATCTGTCACCAGCATTAAAATCACCAGCCCATTTTAAAAGGAGGAGGATTCTTCAGGCACGATATACCAGAGTTTTCAAGTGTTAACAGCCCATGGATCATTTTAACATGTCTTAGGGAACCACTGCGTGTGTCAGCACATCCTAGTGTCATAAGCTGTCTCCCCAATTAATCTCCTTAGGACAAGAGTCAAAAACATAAATCGCTGCTGCAGAATAAGAGCATTGACTTAAGGAGACCTACATACTGTCCCCTAGTTGCCACACTCGGACTTTCTTTGCTGCCATGTTCACTGATAGGACTAACATGAGAGCTTCCTATAAAAACAGATCTGCTATTAGGTGGCAACTGGTAAATCTGGAGATTGCTGCCAACATTTGGTTGGGTGTGCAGAGAGCAGGACCGCAGGTCAAAAGCTGAGGAGTTTCCAGGCTGATATCCTCAGTCTAGGATAGAGCCAAAGATTTTAATCTTTAAACACTTTTCTTATCTGTCAAGTCAGGGAAAGGCTCACCTGCTGTACCTCACAGGGATGTTATGAGACCTAGTTAATCAACTGAGGCTTATAAAGTACTTTGAGATCTTTCGATGTAAGTGCAAAGTATCATTTTTATAGCTCCAACCGTTTGGCTAGAGACAGCCTGAAATTAGCTATGTGCATATTTATACCACATGCCTGAAGCAGGAGCCTTCTGTGGCAGGTGTAATTTACTGCTGTAGAAAGAGCTCAAATGGTAGAGAGAACAAGTTACAGAAGAAAACAGGGTTCCGAGAGAGAAACTACATAAATAATCCATTTGTGAAGTCACCTCAAAACGGTGGGGAGAGGAAGGTACATATTTTTCTTCCAAATCTCTTGGCAGTTCTGCAAAGACCCAGTCCTGCTCCCACTGAACTCACTTGTGAAACTCCCATTGCCTTTAGTGAGAGCAGGAAGGCTAGATCAAATATCCACTCAGCTAGATTAGAGCAAATGCTACACTCTCTTAGACTTTCCTGAAAGTATCTGCAGGTTGGAACCCTGGCTGGGCTGAGATGGGCGGGGAGAGGTTTTACAACGGATGCATTTATTTATACTGGATTTGCCTGACAAATGTGAGCTGTACGTCACTGAGCAACTGTTACGAAAAGCCAATGACACAGTCCCTTTTCTAGACACCCTCCAGACAGTTCGCTGCTGAGTCACCTGTGAACGTGCTTGCAGCTGATAGGAACTCGTGATGCAACTTTAGTCAAAGATTTTATCATAACCTACTTCCTTAAAACCCCCACTCTGAGCAGCAGTTTGTGGGACTGTGGAGCACACAGTTTGTCACATGCACAATGGGGCTGGGAACTGACACAGATGCAGCAGAACTCAGACCTGCTGAATCCTGCATGAGTTAGTTCAGCAGTTATTTGACACCTTTCAAAAACAGTTGCTTATTTAGCCCTGTTAACAGCTGGTTTACAAGTGCTTCTCATTGGTCTCTAGGATATCAGTTAGGGTTTATCTGGTCTGCTAGACAAATTATGCCTTTTCAGTGGGGATTTACATTTTTAAAAAGTCGGGAAAATCCTACCCACAGGTTGTCAGTTTCCATGGACAACCTGATAGAGGGACAACTGCCAATAGACACCTACAGAACTGTAAATAATATTAAATGGAAAAAAAGAGTGTTTCACTTGGGGTCACTGGTTCCAATTTAGCAAAGATTGATAGTGACTGGAAGTGGTTACCACCTGATAGCTGCTTGGTGGCTAATAAGAGATGAGAGAATGACTGTCCAGTTTTTATCATTAAGACTCACAGACACACCTGGTACTTGTCTTTACAAACACCCAAAACTGAACCACTCATCACCTGTAGCAATAGTCCCTCCAGTTCTAGGTTGAATCACATTGGTGGAACATCGCTGACTTGCATACCTGTTCTGTGGCTAAAGGACTTCAGTCTCCAGGGTGGTTGATCCGGTACCTTTCACCGACACTAAAGTCTTCTTAATGAAAAACAATCACAAGTGCTCTGAGCCACGGGATGTGGCTGCATCAGGAGAAAACTTGGTTAGCTGGGAGTCAGACTGTGTAATGCACTAAACCAGCCTATTTTTAGGCAAGATAGTGGCCACTCCTTGGCAAGAGGAAAACAATCACTACAAGGATATTAGTCACTGATATTCTGAACAGGTAATCACAGAACAAGTTAATTCACTTGTGCCCTTTCATAGCTACTCCCTAGGAAGGCTCTCCAAGATCCCAGCCAGCAAACAATCCAGTGGCTGGCAGTAGAGGATACTGCTTTGAATCTAGCCTGGTGTACAGTAGGTTTTTTTTGACATTCCGGTGTCAGGGAAGCACCAAGCAGAGTGAGCCTGTTCTGTTTGCTGAAGGCTACTATTAGGGTACCAAAGCCTGTTTCCCTTAAGTCTTGGAGTGTATTATATCTGTGCAGTCTGTTTGGGGATTGTTGATGTTGCTGTTCATATGTCCCAGAATCTGAAAGACTAATTAGGGACAACGATGAAGTAAACCAAGGCTGTGTCTCTGCTGCTACACCCTTCCCTCCATTCTAACTGAGCATTCAGAGTGCACTGAACTAGCAGAGCTTTTTAGAAACAAGGTGGAAAAATGGCCCCTGTATTGGTAAAAATATAAAAACTGTCCTCTGAACAGGAGATGGCTGGTATGCCCCGTATGTGTGAAGTCACCTGGTAAAGGCTGATCTATGGCCATATGGCTGTGTGGTCTCTATTTCAGTGTAACTGAGCACACCACAACCTCAATGAGACTGACCTCCAGGGATCCTCCTCCTGCAACCTGAGAAATCATGTCTAATCATGGGAGCCCCCTATCGCATATCAGCTCACTGTGACAATGCCATTAGCCCAATAGAGGCAGATCAGTAGCTAGACTGGTCTCAAATGCTACTAGTACAGTGATTGTTGTCCCTCACCCCTGTTTTTCCTGGCCTCTCTTCCAGAACATTTTACCATAGCCTCTGAGCAGCAGCTTGTTTGCTTTAAAACTAGAGCTCAAATTCTCAATCTTGACAGTTGCCCTCTGCCCCAGAGGTGGCTACATTTCAGTGGTGCTGTACGTATATCATTTGTAGAGTGCTTTAGGTCCTTCAGAATGAAGGGTTTAGTAAACAATATTAAGTAGCTCATGTGGGATGTGATAATGTCTGAAGTTTTATCACATAAGGACTCTAGCTCCTGGGCCCATAGGGCTGCAAAGGTGGGTGCTCAGATTGTTGGAGAAGGAAGCACCTCGCCTCAGTCCATGGCAACTCAGCTGGCCAAGTAAGGAGCAACATTGGTGGATTCTGGATGCCCAGCCCTCTCCCTGGAAGCATGGGGCAGGAAGAAAGGTGAAAGAACTGAGAAGGGCTTGAAAGACCCATGGTGGGAAACCAGAAGCCAGTGGCCTGGGCCACTGAGCCATCCCTCACCCCTTCACACACCTGACTATATGGGGAGAGTGAGAGAAGGAAGAAAGAGGTCTTGCCTGACTTTAAAGAGTGCCAGGAGGAGGAGTGTGACCTGACCAGAGGGGGGGGGAAATGGAGAGCAAGACAGTCCCCCAAGTTTAGGTGATGAGGGACAGGTGAAATGCAACCTACCCCATCCTCAACGTGACTGAGAGGCCCCTTGTTTGGTCCATGACTCGTTACAATTTTTCAGAATATTCTAGCTGACATAAGACTCCTTTGCTCTACTCTCCCTCCCCTCTTGCCCTTGCTCCATAGATAAACCAAGCGTCACGAGGGCACCTAGCAGGTTCCATTTCTGTACGAGCTATATTAGCTCTAGAGAAGGGTGAGGCGTGTGCATGCACCTACGGGGGGGGGGTGTAAGGAGGGCAGTGTAGGCATCCTCCTCCATGCACAGTCTCCACATTTGTCCAGACTCAAGTAAATTGCTTCTGTGTCATCATTCCCCTTTATGCGGAGTATCAAATAATTAAATCTTGACATCTCTGCTGCTTTATTTGTGACTTTGAGAAAACTGCTCAGAAGGTGACTTCACCAGTTGCACATTTGCTATGTCACTTCAGGCTAGAATCATCTCTCACACATTCAGAAAGATCATACTGGGTCACTCCTGGTATGGGAGATGTCCAGGAAACATCTAGGTACTTCAGCACATGCGCTGGTGATTCAGAAGGTGGCACTTATCTCTCTGAGTCAGTGCTGAAGTAATGTCTCAACCTGCTGCTAAGGGCACCATCTTTGAGATGGGTCAGAGATCACATGAACGCTTCCCATCATTAAAGATTCTATTTTTTCCAATTAGCACCAGTGGCGTGTTGACTCCACATATCTAGCTAATTACTTCTAACTGCTTAAATTCTTCCTGTAGTTTCTTCACGTCCTGTGTGAAGTGCTGATATAGTGTTGCTGTGGCTCACCCCAGAAGTGGCAGCATTTCAGTGATGGATGATGAGTCATGTGTATCTGTGGCATGCATACATAATACTCAGAGATTAAAGGCCCCAAATAAATAAGATATTTGCATGAAATATAACCTGACCTAAAACACGGCACACAAGAGTAGTATAGAACCATAGAAAGGGTTTGGCTACATGGTTCATTAGCGCATGGCAAGTCGGGGTATAAATCTACAGTGCACTGACCTGCTACACACTAACTCAGCATGTGGACCCTGCTACCACCCACTAAAATTTCTCTACTGTGTTTTGACTGACCGGTAGCAGAAGCGTCTGAAAAAGAGCAGGAGCAAGCAAAGGTGGAATAGGAGATCATCACTAACGGAACGGAAGGAATCAATGTCCCTCTGAGGAGCACAAACTCAGTCAGGTTATTAAGGAATGGTACATTCAGCCAAATCCAGGGAGATGCTGGCAGCGTAAGCAGGTGGTGGGGATGGGCAGGTTGCCAACTCTGGTTGGATGGATTCCTGGAGGTTTAATCAGATGACAATCTTGAAAATCAAAGATTAAGCTTTAATTCCTGGGGATTCCAGGACAATCCTAGAGGGCTGGGCAACCCTATTTTTAGAGCCCTACGCAGATGATTTTTTTTATCCGCATCTGAGCTGTAATCTGCAAACATGGTCCATAAATATCTGCAGATTTGTGGGGCTCTACCTATTTTCCTCTCAGACTCCTCCCTCACTTGCTTCTTGAAATCCTATTCAACAAACAAAACAATCAAAGACTTAGCCCTCATTAGAGATGGCATCAAACACTGCCAAGATGTGCATGGTGGATTTGAATTCTGTGTTTTCTAACTTTGACCCATTGTACTTGATTATTAACTAGTTGTTCTGCACAAAATGCTAGCTGGGGGAGTGATTAAGAAAACTGAAGGCATCAACCTTTCTTGAATTCTCTGGGATCAGCGTGGAGGAGACAGGGAGACACACAGCCTTGCTTTGTTATCCTATTCTGACTAGGTGATTGTCATCAGCACCTCTCTGGTGACCCCTTCTGCACTCGGTGCATCCTAGAAAACTTGCAGGGGAAAACAAATGCCGATGAGACAAAGAGTGTGGGGCTCCTGGTTCATTAGCCCTTCAGCGGCCCTAGTGCTTCAATTGGAATTTGTGTCTGCAGTTCTAAAGCAATTTAAAACCAGTGTTCTCATCCCAGAGCCTGCCCAGCTGGGTTCACAAAGCACAGGGGCAGCATGACACACTGTGGCATCTCCTGCTGCACTCTGATATGTGTTTATTTCTTTACTTGGCTCTTTATTTGGAGCGAGTGTAGGGGTGGAGCTGTTCCCAAAGCTTTCTGAGAAAGCAAGAACTAATGTGTCTCTGCTGCCAAGACACAAGACAAGAACAATGAGTGCTCACTGCTCTGAACAGTAGCTTAGTAGTGTTGTACAATGAGGCACCTACAGCAGGCAAACATATTCACAGCAATTATAAACAAACACATACGCAGAAGGAGGGGGTGGAAAAAAGATGCACAATCCTCTTTGTCACGGTTGAAAACAACACCTCCCTGGCCGCTGCTTTTAGTTCAGGAATTGGTCAAATTGCCCAACCGAAGGCTGTTTACTGCATTGGCATCTTGCCAGGAGCCCTAAGGGAGCATATGTGTCTTTAATAGGTAGATGCATGACCTGCTAGAACGGTAATTCCCAGCATTCCTGCAGCGAGGTGCAGTGCACTGATACTACAGCTCTCTGCATGTAGTTTTCTATCTTGATCAGAGTTGCCAGAGTACGGTGCTCAAATGGCCAGTCTAGGTAAGTCCCATGGGACTTGACTGTCTTCTCACTAGCTCCATGAAGAGTCAGCAGATAACAGAGCTATGGCAGTGTGAGGAGAAGCAGGCCTACTAGCTCTGTGAATGTCATGACCATACTGATGAGGCCATGGGCCATTGCCCTGAACAGCAGAGACTGCTCTTATGTCTCAAACATTATTAATAGTACGACTCCTGTTTTGAGCAACACAGTCCTAAGAACTTTAAAGGAGGGAACAAATATGGTGGGCTTAGGGCCAAAACACAGAACCCAGCATCCTACCTCCAAGCCAACCAGTCTGTTATGGATGTTGTCACCTTAGGGAAACCACTTAATCTGTGTCTCAGTTTCCCATTTGCAAAATGGCCCATACCACTGCTCAGGCTGCTGAGAGACATAATTAGTGTTTGAAGACTGCTCTGAGTTCCGTGTAATTTTTTATTCCCTGCATCCAAAATGTTTTTATGAAGACAAATTTTGGCTGCTTTAACTGTCAAAGGGATAGTCCATCCTTCCCTGCCTGAATTGGATGCATGAAACAAACAGTTCGCTCTGAATTATGTCAGCCATATTTACAGATCCTTCTTAGAATTAAGATAATATTGAGGTCATGTAACATGATCCTAGCTCCAGGAAAAGAGAGCAATGGGCTTTGGTTGGAGTGCTGTTTGTTGGCAGTAGTGCTTAGTGCCTCTTGGCAATAAAAGAGCTGGGCTTGTGTGTAAATTCTTGACTTCTGATTCTGAGCGAAAGAAAGGAGATCAGGCAATTGGCAGAGGTGACTAAGCCAGGGTCTTGGTGCTATGCAACAAAAACATATTCCAAAGTTGCCAGTTCCATGTTTCTCATGGTCTATATTAGGCAGTTGCATTCGTCTGTCTTTCTGAGCAGATGTCAATAGGTTGTTTTTTTTTAAACTGTGGCTACTTGTGGCTTTGAGGCCAGCTGTATCCTGCAGCCTGCTGACATCAAAAGTCCCCCTCTCAGGAACACATCAGGCGTGTCAGAAGTAGGGTCATCATGGGAGCCAAGCAAGCAATGGAAATACATTGGAAGGGTGGATTCAAAACTCTGGCAGCTCCCTTTGTTCCAAGGATTCAGAATAATTATTAGAGTCAGCAGGGTGAGCTGCCAAGAGTTTGTTCTGTTTAAAGGAAACACCAGTGTAGTACAAGATATTCTGCTCACTGCACCTACAGTGCAAGGAAAATGGAGTCATTACAGCTGTTTTGTAAATGGGTCTTAATTAATCCTTGTTACAATTTTATTTAGTAATCCTGAAGAAAGGTGCCATCTGACTCCCTAATAGTGGAAAATAGGACTCCAGGAATGCAGTTTACAGCTTTAAAACAATCCACAATGTCTATATGAGCCCATCATGCAGCTTTGCAAGTCTGTTATTTCCAATGCATTTAAATAGGAGCTGCAGTCAATCAATAAAACGGCTGCTCTTAGGGTATGGCTACACTTGCACTGCGCTTTGAAGTTTCGAGTGTGTTCGCAGCGCCAGCGCCGGGAGAGAGCTCTCCCAGCGCTGCACGTACTCCACATCTGCTAAGGGTGTAGCTTGCAGCGCTCCCAGCGCTGCGGCACTGATTACATTGAGGCTTTACAGCGCTGTATCTTGCAGCGCTCGGGGTGTGTTTTTTTCACACCCTTGAGCGCGAAAGTTGCAGTGCTGTAAAGTGCCCGTGGAGCCATGGCCTTAGACTCCAGTAACATTCATAGTACTGGAGAAAGTGAACTAGTAACAAGTATCCCTAAAACCTGCTTGGAATAGTATTTTGGCACTTCCATTCTTTAAGGTATTAGAGACATTTTCCTTAGAATGTGGGTAGGGGTGCCCACAAGAATTGGTCAGTGAACCTTTTCGGTAGGTACATGGTTTGAGCACTGGCACCCACTTATGACTCACTCTTCCAGTTATTAGTATTAGTCCTTGGACAGTGAAAATGTGCATCACACAAAAATGGTAAATCTCTCTTGTTTTCCCAGTACTCCCACCTGCAGTTAGACTCCTGAGTCCTAGCAGGCAACCTGGAGCCTATGTACTATCAGAAATTGCAGCCCCTGCTATGGCACATGCAGGGCAAGGTCAGATAGCTCCTTATGTCCAGGTGGGACATTTCTCTTCCCTGTTATGGCCAGTGTTTACAATTCAGTTGCTAAAACAAGTGTCCCCTCCCTCCAAAATACTGATTTGAACTGAGGGGGCTTAAGGTTTCTGTGTGAGCTGACAGGGATCTGCATTTAATCCCCCCTCATGAACTTCCTTCTTGACCTACGGGGGCTCCATCCTGGCATAATTCCACTGGTCACTGTACTGCAAGTCAGGCAACTGAAATCTGATAGCAGCGTTGCCAGAACCCATTTCAGGAAGCAAACAGGGCTGTGTATGCATGTGCAGGGAGGGACTTTAAGGAACAGGAAAAAAGGGTTTAAAGCGGGACTAGATGGGAGACTGGCAATGGTGACTAGCCTGCAAGCCAACAGAGAGCTGCTCTTACCAATAAGAGTACAGAGATAGCAGCAGACCCTTTTCACCTGTTAATTATTTGTATTAGGGTAGCACCCAGACATCCCGATCAGGATGAGTCCCCCACTTATGCAGGGCACTGTAGGAACATTTTAAAATGTAAAGAGAACAAAGGCTCAGGTAAATTCTCAACTGCGGTCATGTTCCTCTGTTCCTCAGCCCAACACAGAACTGGGCAATTCCTCCTGGAGGTGAGGCTGTTACATTGAAACCAAGTGAAAAAGAGTTGAGAGTCATGATTTAGAGCAGTGGTTTGCAAACTTTTTGAACTGAGCCTCATAGACTAATAGACTTTAGGGTCAGAAGGGACCAATATGATCATCTAGTCTGACCTCCTGCACAAAGCAGGCCACAGAATCCTACCCATCCACTTCTATAACAAACCCCTAACCTATGTCTGAGTTATTGAAGTCTTCAAATTGTGGTTTGAAGACCTCAAGCTGCAGAGAATCCACTAGCAAGTGACCCACGCCTCACACTGCAGAGGAAGGCGAAAAACCTCGAGGGCCTCTGCCAGTCTGCCCCGGAGGAAAATTCCTTCCCGACCCCAAAGATGGCGATCAGCTAAACCCTGAGCATGTGGGCAAGACTCACCAGCCAGGAAAGGATTCTCTGCAGTAACTCAGATCCCATCCCATCTAACTTCCCATCACGGACCACTGGGCATACTTACCCGCTGATAATCAAAGATCAATTACCAAAATTAAGCTATCCCATCATACCATCCCTTCCATAAACTTATCAAGCTTAGTCTTAAAGCCAGATATGTCTTTTGCCCCCACTACTCCCCTTGGAAGGCTGTTCCAGAACTTCACTCCTCTAATGGTTAGAAACCTTCGTCTAATTTCAAGTCTAAACTTCCTAGTGTCCAGTTTATACCCATTTGTTCTTGTGTCTACCTTGGTACTAAGCTTAAATAATTCCTCTCCCTCCCTAATATTAATCCCTCTGATATATTTATAAAGAGCAAGCATATCCCCCCTCAGCCTTCTTTTGGTTAGGCTGAACAAGCCAAGCTCTGAGTCTCCTTTCATAAGACAGGTTTCCCATTCCTCGGATCATCCTAGTAGCCCGTCTCTGAACCTGTTCCAGTTTGAATTCATCCTTCTTAAACATGGGAGACCAGACTGCACACAGTATTCCAGATGAGGTCTCACCAGTGCCTTGTATAATGGTACTAACACCTCCTTATCTTTGCTGGAAATACCTCGCCTGATGCATCCTAAAACTGCATTAGCTTTAACGGCCATATCACATTGGCGGCTCATAGTCATCCTGTGATCAACCAATACTCCAAGGTCCTTCTCCTCCTCTGTTGCTTCCAACTGATGTGTCCCCAATTTATAACTAAAATTCTTATTATTAATCCCTAAATGCATGACCTTGCACTTTTCACTATTAAATTTCATCCTATTACTATTACTCCAGTTTACAAGGTCATCCCGATCTTCCTGTATGATATCCTGGTCCTTCTCTGTGTTAGCAATACCTCCCAGCTTTGTGTCATCCGCAAACTTTATTAGCACATTCCCGCTTTTTGTGCCAAGGTCAGTAATAAAAAGGTTAAATAAGATTGGTCCCAAAACTGATCCTCCCCCCACCCCTTTAAATTACAATATTTGGTTGTGCCCATCCCACCCCAGGAAAAAACAGACACATGCAAAAGTATGTTTGTTAGCCTACTCATAAACCTGACAGAGACCTTAACACAACTTTAATTACATTACCTACACCTTTAAGTTTCAAATTCACAGATACTTACCAAGGCTTCCTCAGCAGCTGGCTGCTTCTACCTTGCAACCAGGGTGCACAGCTAGGGCAGAGCCAATATTTGCCCCTCTCGCCTCAGGTTTTCAGGATGAGGGCAAGGCGCATGTGACAGTATCTGGAGGCACAGCCAATACTGGGGCTGCTGGGAGTGGAAATCAGCACAGCCATGGTGAATGTTGACATTGACCCACAGGCTGGTTGGCCCACTGAGGTGAGTCGTGGGGTGGAGATGGTGCTTCCTCCCCACCCCTGCGGGGGTTGGCCTAGGCCCTGCTGTGCATAGCTGGCATAAGCCACCTGGCATTGCTGCTTGCCCCCCGGAACTTTCCTCCATGCCCCCCCAGGGGAGCAAGCCCCCCAGTTTGAAAACCTCTGATTTTGAGAGACTGGATGAAAAGGCACAAATGTGTTAAACAATTTGATGTTTAAGGACAGGGTGGGAATTTTAAGCGATCAAACAAACATGAAATGACTTTAAAAGTCAGAATATCAATATAATTTTTAAAGATTGCTTATACAGCATCAGATGGTAGCAAAATAAGCCAGGCTTAAGTGGAACCCAGATGCTCCCTTCCACCTGGGAATTAGAATCACACCAATGAAGAGTAAACAGACCATCTCTCAAGGACAAATACTGAGCGATTTTCTAAAAGCTAAAAGGAACAAAACCCCACACAATGAAGTGTTGAGGCCCAGCAAGTGCTCAGGCTTTCCTGGGAGAGTTGCTATTCCTGCTGCTGCAGCCTAGGGATCTGGAAAGAAGTGAGTTATAGTGGGGTTTGACATGGATGGCCACAGGGTTTCCGAGAGGACACTTGGCTCCTGTCCCATATAGAAAGGCTTAGAGTGGGGGAGGAGTGCTAGGAAGTGAAGAATGACAAAGCCCAGAACAGAACTAAGGGCTCTGCAGCAGCTGGCAAAAATTCAGAGTCAGCACATTCTGCACCTACAGTGGGAAAGGCAAAAGGCAGCTAGATTCCTCACACAGGGTCCTAGTGGGAGCAAGTTTTACACCTGCTCAGTGCTTCAGTCAGTCTTGCATTCCCTTGCCTGAGGCCTTGTCTACACCCAGATTTAGTACCAGTGTAATTATATCCATTTAAAAAAATAAAGAAAAGAAAAAGACCCTTCCCCCCTCTTCCAAATGAATTATGCCAGTAAAATCCCTTGTGTAGATGCAGTTATATTGGTATAAAAGGAGCCTTATTCCAACATATTTTGTTCCTTTTCCCTACTGGAATAAGCTATACCTGTAGAAGCAACCTTATACCAATATAAAACTGCCCACACTAAGGGTATGGCTACATTTGGAATTTCAAAGCGCTGCCGAAGTGTGAGTGTAGTCAGAGCGGCAGCGCTGGGAGAGAGCTCTCCCAGCGCTGCATGTAAACCACATCCCTTACGGGTGTAGCGTGCAGCGCTCAAGGGGGTGTTTTTTCACACCCCAGTTGCAGCGCTGTAAAGTGTGAGTGTAGCCAAGGCCTTAGGGCGAGGAGTGTACCAGTATAGCTACATAGGAATCATGAAAGCAGTACAGTGATGTGTTTAGACCAGCTCTCACTCCAGGTTAGATGGTGCAGCCCTTATGTGAGTAGCCCTTGGGAGACTTCTCATGTGAATAGGTGCCCAGCAACATGAGTAAGGGCTGCACATGCTAGCTGTTTGTGTACAGCTTGGCTGGGTCTCACACGCAGGCATAGGCCTGGTCTATACTAGAAAATTAGAAGTTTAGTAATTAGTAGTCAGCTTAACTACATCACTCAGGGTGTGAAAAATCTGAGCAGCATAGTTGAGCTGATCTAAGTCCCTCTGTAAACAGTGCTAGTTTGATAGAAGAACTCTGCTGTTGATCTAGCTATTGCATCTGAGGGAGGGGGGTTACCTATGCAGCATGTCTACACTTGCAGCACTATAGCAGTGCAGCTGTAGCATTTCAAGTGTAGACAAACCCGAAGTATAGATGTACAACAGAGAGCAGAAAACTGTAGGGCTGACCACCTTTCAAGAAGAGGGACAGGATCAGGGGATAAAGGAGGTTTTATGACCCCTTTGCCTTTCTTGGGCTTTGGGCTGATCCCTGGGTCTGCTGCAGCTTCCTGCAGCTTTACCTAGACTGGAGCCCAGAATTGCTAGAGCATAGAATACTCCAGCCACTTTCTGAGCAGAGAAGTGATAGGGTATCCCCCTGGGGCCACTGCAGGTCCTTTCCACCAGAACAGTGTAAAAGAGCTTCAGCAAGGACCAGAATCAGGCCCCAAGTTTTGTCTGTGTTTTAGAATCAGAGGTTTATTGGTGAAATATAAACTAATAGCAATGGGGTACTCAGTGAAAGAAAAGAAATGCAGACTGACACAGTCCAGGCAGGGCCAGCTCTACAGTTTTCGCCGCCCCAAGCAGCGCACCGAATTGCTGCTGAAGGGGTAGTCCATGTGCCCTTAGGGTGCCAGGCGTGTTTCCGAGGCGGCAGCAATTCGGCGACAGCTTCTATGTTTAAATGAAGCAGCCGCGGACAGCCAAACATAGAAGCTGCTGCCGAATTGCCGCCACCGCGGAAACGCGCCTGCTGCCCTAATGGCACAGGGACTGCCCCCGCGGTGGCAATTCGGCACTCTCCTTGGGGGCAAAATAACAGGGATTGCTGCCCCTTGCAGATTGCCGCCCCAAGCACCAGCTTGCAATGCTGGTGCCTGGAGCCGGCCCCAAATGAAGTGTTTTTGAGGGTTCTTAGGTCCAGCCTGGAGGGTCGTTCTTGAAATGTCACTCTTTGAGCATCTCTGGATTTCTTCTTCTGCTGTTCCAGAATAAACTTCTATGGTTTCCAGGCACACTTGTAGGCAAGGGTTAACATGAATCGAGAACAGGCAAGGGTAAAGAAACAGTAAGATATGGCATTTGTAAGTGTGCTCTATTCATTTTAAAATGCTCTAACCCTTCTTTTTTGTGTACATATGTTTTAAGATGTCTTGACTAGGTACCTATAATCTCATATGTTCACAGAGCACCAAGCATATTTCTAGGTCAATCATAGGCAAATGACTTACCTCTCACTGTCAGATGTGACCACTGCCTCACTTTCTTCTGTCTTCATGAGGTAGTTTCCCCTCTTGCTGTGTATAAATTAGCCCTCCAGCCAGACTAATGAGTCTACATGAAACTGGAAAACAATCCTTTACCTTCCCCAGCCCCAATTCCCTCTGGAGGATCCATACAATCTTCTTTGCTTGGTTGCAGGGGTCTAAAGTTATTTTCCCTCCCTAGACCACGATCCCACCTCCCAGCATGATCTTTTCCCTTTGGTTGCATGGAGTCACACCACAAAGTCATTCTTGCTGACATATATAGCACCAGCCCGCCCTGAGTTACAGGGACAGCCTTGTCCTTCCTCTACCACAAGCCCAAACCCTGGGGCTCTAGACTATGAAGCAGCTACCTACTCCAAATAAAAACCAACACTGCTTCCCCTACCCCCCATAGCGCTCACATCTCTAGCCTCCTGCCTTCTATCATTTTCCCTCCTAGGCTGTTCTCCACAGCGTATTCTTAGTCCCTGCTCAATTCCACTTCAACAAGCGTGATGGAAGGATGCTTATTTATATCCTGCTTCCCCCTTCCCAGCAGCCTTCTGTTCCCATTGACCCTGGGAGCTATGAACTCCTGAATGCCTTGCTATTTGAACAGGGTTATACTAAGCCATAAGAAACACTATTATCATTAGCATTGGGGCCTACCAATTTTACCTAAGGCTACACAGAGGAACAAGTTAACTGCAGGTACTTTGCCACTGGGAGGGGCTGAGTGAATAAAATCTGAAGCTTACATCACCGCAGGAAGTTTGAAAATCCAAGTTCATTGCATGTGCTTCAATATTACCAACTCTCCTGATTTGACTGAGAGTCTTATGATAGTGGCTGTTTTGTTAGAGCCCTAGTTCCTGGAGGCAGGATATTTCATGAGAATTTCAGCTTTCATTTTTTAAAAAAGGACGTTTCTTCATTGGTTCTTAGAAGAGCTTAATGGGGAGTGGAATGTAACCAAAGGCAAAGATAAAGGACCTACAAGATACTGATTTTTTAAAATCTTGTGATTTTTAAGCCAATCTCATGATTTTCATGGTTTGACTCAACTTTTGAACATTTGGGATTGGTAACACTAGTGTCTTTAGGGCTGAATTGCACTACTGAAGCTTCCTAGCTATGGTAGCTGATGAGTGAGACATTACAGAATATAGGCCAAGTGCTACAGTGGACCACCCTGAACCAGCAAGGAAACTATCTATGTGGTGTGAACAAAAAGCTGGACAGCAGTTGGAAGAATAGTAACTGTTGGAAAAGCTTTGGGATGTAATTGCCACCTCCATGCCAGGTGACAGTGCTGTGAAAGTTCAGCATAGATCCATAACCCCCCTGAAGTCATAGCTCTAGAGTTTTATAAGGCCATCCAAGAACAGTGGGCCAACAGATAGTTAAACAGTTGCTCAGATGGGTAGGAATCACTGAAGAGAAAAAGTAATGCCAGAGAAGGCAAATGTATATGTATGGCCCCATTACAGTAGTATCTGAATGTCCCACAATCTAATATATTTGTCCTCACAACACCCCTGAGAGGCAGGGAAGAGCTATTTTTCTCATGGGGATCCACAGCACAGAGATGAAGTGAACTGCTCAAAGTCACGCAGGAAACCTGCAGTACAGCAGGGAACTGACCCCTCTCTCCCAATTTCTAGACTGATGCGGTAACCATGGGACCATTCTTGCTCTTACCAAAACCCTTCTACGCCTAGAGTAATACCATTGATTTCCAACCTGAGCAGAATTCTTGTCTCAGGGAAACCCAAGATAAAGCATGAGATAGGTCAAATGAGGGCATCCCTTCTGAACAAAGAAAAAGGGTGGGAAAAAGGCCACAGACTGTCATATTCAACCCAAAAGCCCTGAACACACAAACCTGACTTCAGGTGAGCCAGATAAGGTTATCAGTGGATTAAGCCCTCAAATAAAAACCAAAAGCCAAACACAGTGATATCACATTCTGTCAAGGCATCTAGGGCACACTACAGGACCCCATAATAGGAAAAAGAAGGTGGGAAAAGATACCATACCACCATTGTCTGGCTACAGAAGCTGAAGAAAAGCGCTGCAATAAATTGACTGCTCCTGGAAGTTCTACAAGTCCACACAGGGAAGAAATAGACTGATTCAGACATTCACAAAGCACATTAAGCCCTGTGTAAGAACGTTTAATGCTGTTGCTGTCAATAGAATTGTGACTACTTACACAAAGACTGAGCTGTCCTATGGAACCAACTTGAGTTGTTTATTCTGTAACTAAAGTTTTTCTGCTGATTATTTTTTTTATTATTCATTACTGCTAGGGACAGGAGAACAGTCAGAAGTCTTTTTGGCGGGTGTGCATTCTAGCGTTATCTGCCTTGGGCATGGGTCAAGCCTGAATGAGCTTGCAGGGCTTCTATTGGGTGAGAGGCAAGAAGTTCAGCAATGAGACCTATAAAAAGGCCTCGAAAGTATGAAGACTCTTGAGCCAGGTTTGGATCATTTCACCAAACCATAATCCCAGCAATTCCCAATCCCTCACCTCCCACTACTCCTTAAATTTCTTTGGTACAGTTTACAGCAAGCTCACACCACCAGGAGGAAGTGTGTCTTATTCACAGCTAACTAATTTCCCCTCATAACAAAGGCAGGTCAAGAGCCTCTGCTTCTCCACCCTTCCAGGTCCAATCAGACACAATTCACAGAGAGACTGCCTTCCTTGACCTGGATCTCACACATTGTAGTGTGTTAAGTAATAAAGCAAGTTGCTAAGTTACTGCCATTTATTCATCCCCTCCACTATACTGCAGAGAGGACAGATTAAAATTAGTTTCTGCATATGCACACGCACACACACTCTTTAGTTAGGTGTTAACACTGCATAAAACTTTTAATTTGAAATGTAAAATGAAGTAAACTACAAAAATGAGTGTTAACACTTCACATCAGGCACAGAGCTCAGGATGTTAATGCACCCCATCAGCAGCCTCTAGAGAAGCGGTAGTCAATAGGCAGGCCATGGGCTAAATCCAGACTGCCACATGCTTTTGAATGGACTGCAAAATCTTTTTATTTACGTATCATGATTATTTTTGTATTATTTTCTCTGGAGCCTGGACATTGACAAAAAATAATTGATTACTCATGCTTTAGACCTTAGAGGCAGCTTTAAAAGAAAACTGTTGAGTACGCTTAGCTCTGTATCGCATTACAAGAAATGTAATAAATCACTGAACATACCTTGAAAAAGCATCAAATATAATTTTTAAGACAGAGCTGTCATTTTGTTATCCCAGGAATAGGAAATGCAGCTAGGGAATACATTGCAGCTTTCAAAATTGCTATTTTCTCTACATCTTTTGGTCAATTTAACAAAAAGCAAATCTTAAGCCTCCTTTTTTGTATTCTATAGCTTTCTCATTTTTCAACCACCATTCACTGTAGCTAACTACAGCATTGGCTCCAAGCCTTAGGCCAGGGATCAGCAACCTTTGGCACATGGCCTGTCAGGGAAATCCACTGGTGGGCTGGGATGGTTTGTTTACCTGCAGTGTCCACAGGTTTGGCCGATAGCAGCTCCCACTGGCTGTGGTTCGCCGCTCCAGTCCAATAGGGGCTGCGGGAAGTGGTGGCCAGCACATCCCTTGGCCCACAACACTTCCCGCAGGCCCCATTGGCCTGGACGGCAAACTGCACACAGTGGGAGCTGCAATTGGCAGAACCTGTGGACACTGCAGGTAAAAAAAAGGGCCCGGGCTGCCAAAAGATTTCCCTGAGGGGCCGCTTGCCAAAGGTTGCTGATCCCTGCCTTTGGCATACCAGGAAATATACATTCCTCTCAGCCTCGCAGCACTTGGATTTATATCTTTGTAATGTTTTGGAAGATAGGGTAAACAAACAGCACATGAAGTTCTCAAATAACACTAAATTGGGAGGTGTTAACAACACTAAAAGTACAGAGAAACAAACAGGAGGGATTAGAAATATGGGCAAAAATAGAGAGCAAGAGTCAGCCTAAAAAAATGCAAACACACATCAGTGTAATAATTATTGAAGACAATACGCAATGGAAGGGTGACATCTGGAAAATAGTAAAGTGGAAAGTAAATTAGATAGCAAATCAGGTTATTTTGCAGGCTAATGTGGTGGCCAAATAAGGCACTGTAATTTTGGGTGGTACACATTAAGGCCTCACAGATCAGGGATGCACTGACACTGCATATAGAATACTACAGTGTGGTCCAGAAAGAGGTTAATAAGTAGGAAGGATTTCAGAGAAGGGGAGGGGGAAGGAGAAAGAGGACTGGATTATTCAAATAACTGAATCTGTAGATCCTAGCTATATGGTGACTGGGAGGAGAGATAAGGTTGCCTCTTTTTGACCTGAGTAGCTAGTCACAATTCAGGGTTCTGCCTTCTAGGGATATTCCAGTTTGAAGTAGAAATTGATCAAGTCTGATACCTTTGATGCAATCTTGTTTATTTACAAGGAATGTACAAAGTCCTGCTTCTCCAAACACAGGAGGAGAAAACAACACCAAAAGGAGCAGCTTCTTAGTTTATAGCCCCACGCCTCTTTAGCCAGCAGATCTCTCACTAGCTTTTTTCCTGGGTTACATTGTGCTCACTGTTTACTGCTTGGTTTTCTTGCTTTTTGCCTCTGCCTGTCTCTTGGGCTGGTGCTGGTAGGTCTTGTTTTAGGAGTGGTCCCTTAACTGTCTCACAACTATCTTAAGAGAAAGTTGCATTCACACATCAGTTTCAATGAGATTTTCACTCAACCCACAATAAAGGTTTAACTCAGCTCCTAACACTAACTTTCTACAAGTGTATCAACATCATGCAGGGAAAGGAATAGTTCAGGTCAGGACAAGGCACCTGTGTAATACAAACAACAACTAACTAACTAACTAAACAGACAACAAGGATTAGGAGTTCTAGAATGAATTTTAACAACGAAAGACATATGTTGAGCATCAGGGAAAAGTTCCCTGCTTTATGTCATGGAATAGTCTCCTCAGGCAAGTTTTAAGTTTAAAGTTTAAGTCTTTTAAAGCTGGACTGAACAGATCACTTGAGCATATATCATGCGAACAAACTGCATTAGTAGGTGTCAAGTATCAGGAGGTAGCCGTGTTAGTCTGTATCCACAAAAGCAACAAGGAGTCCGGTGGCACCGTAACGATTAACAGATTTATTTGGGCATAAGCTTGTGTGGGTAAAAAAACACTTCTTCAGACGTGAGGTTTTTTACCCATGAAAGCTTCTGCCCAAATAAATCTGTTAGTCTTGAAGGTGCCACCGGACTCCTTGTTGTTTTTGTGCATTAGCAGAGCAATGAGCTGAATGACATGCTAGGTCTTCCATCTCCAATTGGTACAGTTCAGACACTAGACACTCAGTATTTGCTAGCCTTAGCAACTTCATGTACAAAAGTTTTTAACCTTGTTTCAAGTTTCTTTTCAAGTACATGGTAAGGGGTAAGAGACATTTTAAAAGTGTATAAACTCATCACCTGGAAATTAAACAGAGCCCATTATTTCTGTAGTGTCTACAAAGAGCAATGCTTGTGCTTCAGCCACAGGAGTTCAGTAAGAAGTACTATTCCCATATTAAAGATCTGACACAGACAAAAGAGATTAGGTACTTTTGAATTTAACAAAATAGACACAGTAAAGTTTAACTCCATTTAAACTGTAGAAGAAAAATTAGTTTGCTAAACAGAAAGAGACAAGATTGAAAGGGAGAATGTGTATTAACATTTCTTAGTCAATCTTCCAACTACCAATTTCACTCCCCAAGCTCTCAATGTCCCTTTTGACCTTTAATGTGCTTTGGTCAGTCTACTTTTTCCTCTAGTCTTCATATAAGAAAGGTGTGTGTAGTGGGGCGATGTTTACAATCCCATACTAAGGGTCAACTCAGATCCCATGGTGATGGGAGTACTCTAAAAACCTAACTAGAACAGAAAGCTTAGTGAGATGCCTCATACCAGTAGTCAGTTTGGGAGGTAAAGAAGAGAGTAACAAAGCAACCTTTCTTTGCAGATTTTAAAAGTGGTGAAAGAATGGTCTTTGAATGACGGCTGCAACAACTTGATCTATGGAAATAAAGGTTAAACTCTCTCATCACAACCCCATCTAGCCCAATTTGTTCCAATGTGAGTGGATTGGATTGCTTTACATCAAAAGCCAAATGCAATCTGTGCGTGTGTTTACATTTTACCACTATCTGCATGTTTATCCATCACTCTAGTAGATGGACTGAGTTATCAGGTTTCAGAGTAGCAGCCGTGTTTTTCTGTATCCGCAAAAAGAACAGGAGTATTTGTGGCACCTTAGAGACTAACAAATTTATTTCAGCATAAGCTTTCGTCGGCTACAGCTCACTTCCATTCTATGCACTCGAAGAAGTGAGCTGTAGCCCACGAAAGTTTATGCTGAAATAAATTTGTTAGTCTCTAAGGTGCCACAAGTACTCCTGTTCTTTTTGAGTTTTATCAGGTGCATATGGTCATGTCACCCTCCAGTGGCTGCAGCCTGATGATACCTTTTTATTTCCTTTGTAAAGAGCTTTGCTATATAAGAGCTAGGTATTATTATTACAAAGGAGTTCAGGCCTGATCCAACTCCCTCTGAAGTCAATAGACACCTATTGATTTCAGTGGAAGCTAGGTCAGGCCCATGAGCACCAATATGTCTGCACAAATGCAAACATTTTAAAAATCACTCAATTGATTATGTTCTGATTAGTTGGGAACACTGTGCTGGTATGTATGTCAGTGAACAGCATGTCAGTAACCTGCAATTTCAATTTTCCTGTGTAGATCCTAAAGGCTTTAAATAAGGAAACAACATTTTAAGAGAACAGGGCCGTTTTTTCTTCTTGTACAAACAGAAAGGGAGTAAATCCCATCTTTTGTAGAATGGGAGCTCTCTTAGAGGTGTGCAAATGACGCAGTGTCCACTACTACAGTTCCATATAATCACATTCAGCTTATTGCTTAACCATGGATCACATTGTTCCGGTGGAAGTCAATGGAGTTATGCTAGGATTGATTTTGACTCCTTGGGCCTATCTGTAATGTTTGAAAAAAATCATCAGAGATGTCATTCTGTTGCAAGAGGTCAGGTCAAGGTGGTATTCTTATAAAAAATTTCCTAGTTTAGAACTGCTCCTTGAAAGTGTGAAACTAATGAGTCTTTCCTTAATGAAACAGTTTTCCTCTATCATAAAGTGGTACTGATTTGTTACTGTCAGGTTGTTCATGATTGCTGAGCTGCTGGTAATTAAATATTTGTTCTTTAAAGTGCTCACTGTTACTGAATATAATAGCACTAGTAAAATGCTGTAGCCCAAGACAAAAGAGCAGGATCTAAGGGAGTCTCTTCTCCTGCAAAGTAGCTAGTCATTCAGCAGCAAGATACTGTAATGGGTAGCTCAGAAGTGTTGAAACAAGTTAGAACTACAATGGTCCCTTCTCTACCAAAGGTCACACCTTTCCCTCCACAGCTTATAGCTCTGGGTTGAGATTTTCAAAGCCAAATATGAAATCTGAACACCCAATTCTCATTGAAGTTAATGATAGTTGTGTCTAAATCCCAGAGTCATCTTTGAAAAATCCCAGTTCTGATCTTTAAATATTCCAGCTTGACTTAATATTCACAAATTTCTGGCTCCTTTTGAGCAATCTACATGGTATTTTTTTGTTTTTTTTAAACCACATTTATCACCAAAAAAACCACTGAGGGAGGATTAAATTGCTAATGGCAGAACTGGACTTTGTATGGAAAACTGGCATATTCAAATTTACAGCATAATTCCCCACAAACTAGATAGATCGGATGATTTAAATTCTAATTTTTAGTATACAGTAGCTTTCCACACACAATACTAGAAGGCTTTCCAGCTCATGCTGTTTGTGCCTGCAGAATGCTTAATCCCCATCGTCACTGACAAATGGACTTTGCCAGCCTTGGAAGGCAGCAGTGTGTACAGCAGAAAAAAGGTCCTGCATCCACTCAGCACAATTCATCGTTAGGGTGCAGTCCTCAGTCTCACAGGTGACATGTCAGAAATTGTAACTGTTCTCACTGTCCTCATTCTCTGACTTGTTTTCCCACAAATTATTTGTCAGCACACAACACAGCAGACCCTGAGTGGCACACACACAGTCAGAGTCTCTCACATAATAAACATTTATTTATAGATGTACAATTGTATAATTAATTCTAAATCAAGAAATACAGATTCTGTGAGTATCCTTTAGGATCTATGCTTTATTGCACATAGCGCTTACCATCCATGGATATCTACTTGAGAAATCAAAAGATTTGGTTGGATGGGCACTGGAGCAGGAGTGCCATTTTGAAAAATGTCAGCACCTTTTGCAAACATGAGTTGTTTCTCACATTTCCCCTCCAACATCTCTTAATGCTGGGTAGCTCTTGTGCCTCTGTAAACAGCATTTATTCCAAAATATTTTATTTCCACCATACCACTCTCCAAAGACCTGGGGGATATCTTTTAAAACTTGAAATCAGATCAGATACATCACAGTAGTGGATAGTAAGGCTTGCAATGAACAGGAGGGCTCAGAACCATTTTGCTACATAAATATCCAGTTAAAAAATAGGGCTGGTCAATTTCAAACAACAAACAGAAATAAAACCATCTGGCCTTTCACTTTTCTCCCAGTCCCTTACCACCTTACCTGGCAGCCACTGCTATTTTGATAAATTCCACCACACAGGAATTCTGAAAACTGTTTGTATAGGAAACGTCTTCAAGCAAAAATTAACATCAGGGTAGAGAAGAATCCAGTTTATGCCATTAATGGTAATTTAGCTCATTCAACTTTTGCCTCTCTCACTTCATATGTCAAAGAGATACATTGGCTATAGAATAACCTTGAGCGCTATCCTGTTGCTCTAATCCAGGTCCTGCTTGCTCAAGCAGGTAAACCCAAGGCTTTTAGCAACATCGTTGCTTCTTTTAAAATGCATGATGGGCAAAACCATTGCTATAAAATGGGTAAAACAGTGTGATCTAGTATCAGATGCGCCAAAACCCAATTAAGCAACTGAAGATTAACCTTCCCCCTCTTTCTGATCTCCCCATCAAAAAACTTCTTTCACCAGAATCAGAGAGACTGTTTTTTTGGGATGTCAATACAGGTTGAAACATCAGAAGTGTTATGGCAAGGTAACAGCCATATTACAGTTAGCAGTCTGCTGGATGAGGAACTCTGAGTTTAGGAAAGAGAAGAACAAAAGGATATAGCTCGTGGCAGGCCCTGTTTACAAAACTAATGCTGCACACTGATTACAAGGCAGAAATAAAGCAGACTCTGGAAAAAAAAATGTTACACACACACATAAACCAATTGAACACTGATGAGCTAAGACCATTTATGACAATCCTGTCCTCGCTGTACAAGAATCCAGCACTGTTGACTGCCACCAATTAAATCAAAATAGCAAAAACAAATCAGGAGTCTGGTCAATTTTAAGAAATCGTCTTTCTACAGATTTAGAGATTCTTTTATAAAAAAAACTCAGTCACAAAATTGTATTTTCCTCAACAAAATAAAAAAAATAAAATAAATGCAAAGTATCATCAAATGACAACCTGAAATTGGATAGGTCTGCAGGGCTGGACAGCCCCCCGAAACAGGTTAGAGTTCACACTTTACAGTTTATTAAATTGGGCAGAAAACCAAATAATTTAATCCAAACCCTGCATAGTTTAAAAGTACAACATACATATAGCTATAAATTAATTCTAAATAGATTCTTTTCTTATTAATTGGTTTTTAGTCCTAAAAAAATCTTCCAATTTCTCTCTCTGTTCGAAGTGACCAGTGCAATCATGGAAGGGTCTCCTGCTTCATGGCTTGCTGCAGTTTGTTTTTTTATACTCTATACTTGTTCTCATGGTTGCTGTATCCTAGGAGAGACTAGACTGTCGCACTCTAGTGGTGTTGGAAAGAAGGGGAGAAGACAGGCAGCTTTATTTCCTAACTGCTGCCTGCTGCATCTAACGTTGGAGACACAGAGAGAGAAGAGAGAGGGCAGTTGTGCGTTGCTAATTCTCCAATTCCATTTTAATTTAAGGTTTGATTCTTTAAATATAAAGTCTGTCACCTTGGCTCAGTGCACTTCGCCAAAAGTCTTCAGGCATTTCAAGAGTCTGGGAATAGAAGTGGTAACTGTGTCAGTCTCCAATCCATGATAACCATTTAAGACAAAACAGCTTTCCCACCCACCTCCGCAAATTACAGGTAACATGTCTAACTGAAAAATGCTAAAGTAGTTCTTTGTTTTACAGCTACGCTCTTCATTAGACTATAGATACACAGAGATATGCTGAGTTAGAGAGAGCAAGTGACAAGTTAATTAAAATATTTCCATTTAATAAGAGGAACAGTTATCAAAACAAGGTACAGGACATATAAAAAAAAAAAATCCAAAATGCAAGACACTTAAAAATAGCAGACACCCGAGTTCAGAACTGACATTAAAGGACGAAATTTTCAAATGCGTGCCACCTGCCAAAAAACAAAACAAAAAACCCAACCCTAGCCCTCCTAACTTACTTGGGTACACAACTTAGGTGACCAGATGTCTGACATACAAGATAACTAAGGCGTAATGAGTGTGCGTTCATCTGAACATATGGTGCAAAGTCTCAATTTGTTCCCCTATAACAAGCCCCTGCTTTTAATTAAATTTGTGAGAGATGGGGAAAACCTGTGTGTTTTACATTCATCCTGTTAGTTGCTGATAGGTGAAGCCTCCTGCCTTTGCAAAATATCAGACCTAATAATGAGAGAGAGAAGAGACTCCAACCCTGGGCCAAATTTTAATGTATTTACTCAAAGGAGGATTGTGTGCAATCTAGTGCTACTTTCATTTATGCCATTTGAATTGCCACCACATCACTCTGATTCATCAGGTTTACCATGCTACTGTGCTGTGAAGACACCATGAGTCTCCAGCACTCACAGCTGGCCTCCCCCTGACCCCCAGTTCAATGAAGTGAGTTACCTCTACAACCTGCTGCATCCAGTGAGAGTTTGGAATGGTTTCACTGAGTGTCTAGGGAAGACGACAGAGGGACAAGAAACAGCTATCTTACAGAAATCTCTTCCCTGGAATCATATTTCTTTAAGTGCCCTGGTACAATAAAATAGGCAACAGAGCAACAAAAACTAGCTATAGAAATGTGACTCCCAGTTGCCCAATCTGATAAATGCTTGATAAGGGCAACAACTTCTGACCAGACAAAGCAAAAAGTGACATTGTCTCAAATGGATGCTTGACAAGAACTCAGTTGACTCGCAAACATGCCCAGGCCTTTCACTTTGCTCCCAGAGAGCTGACACCAGCAATGCTAAGAAACAGATGTGAACTGGAAGAGCATGTGAGGTGCTGGCATGCAAATTAAACCAATCATCTCAGTGAAGGTGTATATGCTTGACAGAGGGGTTATGTTTTCTCCTTGTTACACATGGACATTGAGAGGAGAGAGACATGAAGATCTAGATCTCAGAGATTTAAATAAGTATGAAACTCATTGATGTGTCATGTTTCAGTGTCACAGGAAAATCACCAGCTCATACTTAGACCTCCGCTGAGTGGTCTAGTAGTGACTATCCATGCATGGAGGCTTGAACTTCTGACAGTCTGCTACAGCTTGGGGTGCCCATCCTCTGTGCTCTTTGATACAGATCTGAATCTCCAAAGTAACGTGCTCGATAAAGCAAGCCTTCCTCTGAAAAGGAAAAATTCCAACATTAAAAACAATCATTCACCAAGATGCAAAGTGTGATGGATCAACTCCTCAACATCTTATTGATTTCAATGGGAAAAGGATCTGGTCTCAAGTTCTTCAAGGCCAGATGAAGTACAGTGAGAGGGTAGGGAACACCTGACATCCTTTGGAATAGAACAAAAGCGATCTTTGTCAGCAGGCTTTCAATGGCTTATCCTAAGGGAAGTTTTAGATATGTGCTGGGAACTGGAAGCAGCCCTAGTGTGCATTAAATGAGTAACATAAGGGGTAGCCTGATAATGTGGGAAAGAAGAAATATGGTGGATCAGAGTTTATCACTCTAGCTTGGTCTACTGCATCGCTCTGCAGCAACAACTTTGGCTGACTCAGAATAGCAATGTCAGGGTGTCACATTCAGCACTTTTTGGTCAGAAAGATAGTTTGCATGTTGTGGGGATCCAAGAAAACTTTGGAATCTCTTTTTTATCCCAAACAACAATGCCAATGTATTTGCACACAAATCCCAAACTGGGCATTAGTTCAAAGCAGCTGTAATCATCTATCATACAGTCACTTAAGAAAGGGGCCAATCGAGGATGGAGTCAATAAAATGTTATCTTTGGTGATAAACCTTGAGAGTTAAACAGTCATAAAAAAAAACTTGAAAATGAAGAGGATTCCATTCTTCACCTTGTAGACTCTCTGTTATGGCTCGTAAGACAGAACGGGGCTGTAAAGATATACGCTTTGCTAGCGCTAAATCACTTTGTTCTAAAATGACACAATAACCCCACGGCAATAAGGAAACATCAGGAAACTCCTGACTGTCTCCTGGCCCTACCTTCCCGATCCCTCAGGAAATCAGAGAATTCTGTTCATATCCCACTGACATGGCAAAGGAGCTCCACAGAATGGAGCTGCTACACTGATCATTTCTATAATATTATTATTTAAAAAAATTATATGGGACAGGGGTGACTGATTTGTCAAACCATTGCACACAGGGCCGATGGGATGCCTCAGGTTCTACACAGCAATGAAATTATGATTGAGCTATCAGAGATGTAACTCAGTTCCTACTCAAGGACTTTTTTCTAAAACAAATCAGAATTAAGAAAGCGGGCTCAGAAGGTTTCCATTCCTCCCACCATGCCACTCACTCTGTTGCTTTTCCTTCCAGCAGTTATTTCTAAGGTTTGCAATGTAATCGTCTTCCACACTCCTCTCAACATTTTTCAGGTTTGTACCAGTGTACTCTTCTGCAAAGTTCTCAGCTACATAGTAAGCTACTTTCAAGTGCTCCGTCACTCTCCTGTGTATGTGACCCACAGACCTAGTCCAGGAAGAAAAGCCAAAATAGTAAATGTTATTCAAACACTAAGTAAAAATTTTTGGACAAGCAACAGCTAATATGCATTATTAATCTATTAAAGGGCATATCCTTCCTGTACACTTGCAGTTTTGGTGAGGAGAGTTTTATCTCTGGTGGAACGGACATAGTGGAACATTCTACCAGGTGGAAATAAGACCTACCTAGCCAACCAATCAATTCTTCCCTGAGCTACATGGGTGTGCTTCAGAACACTGGGGTATCTTGGGTGTTGACTGCCAGAGGACTCCATACATGTTTTAGAATTAAGTGCTCATTCCAATCTTCAACAGCTCCTCAGCAGCTAGTGTTTGAAATACTTTTTGCTACTTCTTTCCCAAACACACGGCCTTTCTCCTTCAGGATGTGCCCCAAAGATGCTGTGTGTGTCTGGTTATGAATCTCTGAAGCTAATGGATCTCGAGCTGAAGACTAAGACAAACCAGTATTTCAGAAATATATTTGTTCACAGAATTAAGTCAGAATGTAGGTCAAAGCAGAACAAAAAGACACAACTGATAGCTAAGCTTGCTCAATAAGACTGTCTGCTTGATGAATCCAGACCCTCAGCTCCTCTCACTGCAGATTACTGCTAACCCCAAGAGTGGCACATTGCTCTAACTAGCAACATGCTGCAGCATCCACTATTGCTGCAGGAAAGGAGCTAGGCTCCCCTTTCCCCATATCCTCCTCCCCAAGTTCTTCCCTCTTTATTCAAGACAGCGCAAGGACAGAGAATACCTCCAAAAGGGTATTCTCTTCTGATCCACTGACCAGACACTTCAGACAGCATACATGTACAGATACTTAGTATATCTAGATGAACCTATTGAGGAATATAAGGGCTTGTCCAATCATGGAGTTGTTCCTGATTAACTTCATGTGTGGGCACACTTATTTCAGAACAAGAGTGCCTTGTTCTTGTTTAGCTTACCGTAATTTGAAAAAAGGGGAACCTACGCACAATCTTCTTGCCACTCAAAACAGAGCCCTAAGTTCTTCACAAGCTTGAGCCCCATGCTGGTGTGTTATGTCAAGAAAGGAGACCACATTTTGGGCACATGTGAAGATAATCATAGTATTTATCATTTGATGGCCTTCCTGAGTCTGCCTGGTACTGTAGAAATCAGAGGAATAACATGACCCGAGGAGCCTATAACCTAAAGTTAGACAAGCAATACAATTCAGACACAGGCCACCAGGCATTTCAGTCCCTAACGTGGCTGTTCGAGGCCAGGAAGACAGCCGAGCACGAAGAACATTTCTTGAATCCCAGCTTTTTTTTCTTCAGTCCTAATATAACTCGGAACTGGGCTACTAAATAACTAACCTATCTACATTTATCACTTAACAAAATCATCATAACAGCAAGAATGGAAAAAAAAAATGGATCTGAATGGACTGGAGTAGTTCATGTCCATCTGGCACAGCAGATGGAAGGAACTGAGGTGGTAGAGGGCACTGCACCTTCTTATATAACCTTATCCTCAGAACATTCAGAGACACCGACAGGAGAGGTAGGAGCGGGCGCGTGAGTGCTCTAATGGCTGCTTCTTGGAGAAGATTCTGTTGTTAGGCACCATGAGGTGCCACAGTATCCGTAAGTGGGAATATGCAGAGCCACTCAAAGAAGAAAAATGGGATTAAAGAAGTTTATTTTTGCTCATTGAACTAGCACTCTTGGCTGCAATAATGGGTGCTGGCAGATCTCCAAGTCATCCTTCTCAACAATTCCAGGTGTTACATAATGTTATGGGGCATGTGAACGCAAGAGAAACATTAGGAAAGGCAAGGCAAGAAAACATACCAAAAAGTAAAAATAAAACACAAAGATCCCAACCACTAACATGCCAATTCTTGTTTCCAATTGCTTCCCCTACTCCCAGCCTACCCCCAAGCTAAATATATATGAGAGTTATGGGTACTAACGGCCTGTGGCTCAAACTGTAAGGTGGGCTGGAGACCATCATCTGGCTGAGAGCTGAAACAATTATCAGGATAAGAATAGGCATCAGCTGGACAAACAACCCAAGGCCACCCTGAGGGGGAACAGAAATATACAATGGAATGTCATAAATACATTTACATGCATAAGACTATTTAGCATCTCACCCTCCCTTGCAAACCCAATCATACTGTTCTCTTGATCCCGCTGATGTGAGTGGGAAATGTGTTTTGCATTAGTCAAAGATGCAACAGGACTGACTGTTCGATGGGGTTTATAAATAAAAATAAGAGTAAACAGAACATTGCCAAAGCAGCTTGTGGGGATTTTATTGCCCAGTGATTTCCACCAACAGTAATGGCAGTCATAGGGTTAAATCCCTGAGCATTACTTTGAAAGCACACCTGAAAGTGCTAAAGCTATCCCACACATCCCAAATCACCATCATGTTTTTTGGAGGGTGGAAAAAAAAAAAAAGTCTTGAATGTGAGTTTGGAAGGACTCATATCATTGTTATATTTAAAGATTTCCAGGAGAGTTGCTAATGCATATTTCATATCCATGTCAGTCTGTAGAGACTAGTACCACAGCATTAGATGGATTTTTTAGAAAGTGCTCCCCCTTTACAATGATATGCAAGATGAGTTTGCATCCCTTTCTGCCTCACCTCTTAAATTCCCTCCCCTCGAGTGCAGAACATCTGTCCCTAAAGACCTAAGAAAAAACACCCAATAGCATTTAAAAAAATATACTGTATTAATGGTCTACACTGCTGTGAAAGAGATGTGGGTTAGCTCCATGGCCCCTCTGTCTCATTTCCTTAGCCAGACAGGGCTGGGAGCATTGTAAAAGCAGCACATTTGGCCTCTGTGACAAAAGGAGGCACAGAAATGCCTCTTGTCCCTATAAAAGTGTCTTCCTTGACTAATTAAAGAGGAGAACAGATTAGAAGCCCTATAGAAGTCCTGCCCTGTCCAGTGCTCAGTGGAAAGGTAGTGGCATAGTAATTTGAGATTCAGGAGAAAGAAATCTCAGCATTCAGACAGAGGTCGGGGACAGAAAAGAAAAATTGATAGATGTTTAAATCTTTAAATTTTCTGTCTCTTGGTTTCATCACGTCTGGAGGTCCCTTCTCTATCACTCTGGTTTTGCATTTTGTGAGAGTTCATGCGTTGAACAGGTTTGGTTCACAAAGTGTGCCTGAGAACATCTGGGTATAGGAAAGTCATTGAATAAGTCAGATGTTTTGACTAAGCATCTCCCTCTAAGATCATGATCACAACACCCTGGTTACTTTTCTGGCATTCTTAAATTATAACAGCTTCAAATGGGCCTGATGAGTTAATACTGTAGCATCATGCCACCAGCAGCACATCCTGGGTAGCAAAATAAGGAGGAATGGGTGTAGATGTTATGAGGACTCACATATAAGGTGGGTAAACCCTCCACTATTCAGTTAATTTCTGCTCATTGTTTCAAGAGAAATCTGACTTTTGGAATTCAGTGTTTAGGTAAAAAAGAAATTTCAGTTCATGCTGCATTTGGCGGATGCTATAATTTTATTTCAATATGACGCTATGCCAGACAGAAAATGATATTTATTTTCTCATTGTGTAAATGAGATCCAGTCTGATAAGCTGCATCTGCATATGTATGAAAGTCATGGAAATTCAACTGTAAGTAAGTTAAACAGGCAACTCTGATAGAAAAAAAATAAACTCACTTGACACTACAATAGAAAAGCACTCCACTTACCTAGGAAAATGGAAAATCAGGTGGCCAATTTAATACAATCGCTACGACAGCAACCTGTTTTTTGGGTTGCACACATTAAAGCCTTTTTACTTTCCCCTTGCTCTTGTCTCCACTTACATCACCCTGATGTTCTCGTCTGTCATGCCGCTGATGGTAGGTATATCGCATCCTGCCATTGCTGTATACGTGAACATTACCTGTAGGCAAAAGAAATCCATTAAAAAGAATCCAGAACGCTGGGACATTCTGACAGCTAGCCTGGCAGGTGATGAGATCAAAAGAATTGTGAACACGCCACATAATCCTACCTGATTAAGAATGCAACACATGGGCAGATTAGGCATAGACAAATCACAATGAAATTCAGAAATTTTCACCTAAGCTACCCTGTGATGTTGGTTGGAGTTTTAGCCAGGTGTCACCAAGTAATGACATTGCAGCATCACTCTAGAACAGGGGTTGGCAACCTGCAGCACAATTTTTAATGGCACGCTGCTACCTGCCGGGGTCCCGGCCCCACTCAGCCCCCTGGCCCACCGCTCTCTCCTGCGGGGGGCAGGAGGCAGACGCTTGGTCCTGCCAGCAGCCAAGCTTCCCCCTCCCGCTCTTCTTTCCCGAGCGTGGGGCTTTCCTATCCCTCCTCCTCTCCTTCCTTGCACCGATCAGCTTAAGTTAAAGTGAAGACTCGGCACACCACATCTGAAAGATTGCCAACCCCTGCTCTAGAAAATAATAATGGAGGCATCTTTAAAAAATGTACCCATCAGGGTTGGCTAAGCTGTGAGGGCGAACACCAACTCAGCAGAGATGATAAAAAGATTTTTTTTAAGGAAGAATTTGGATTCAGTGCCTGGTAAGCATTTAGGAAATGAGTGTTGAGTCCTAAACTGAACAAAATGTTACTACCAGAAAAGACTTATTTCCAAGCTGGGAGAGTGCCAAGCAGACCTGCCTGAAGGATAATCGGTGGATGGTCCACATTATTTTTGTAGCCAAACTGGAGAACTTCAGGGTGGGTGGAAACATTGTGCAAGTCTCTTCAGTACTGTGTGGTATTGAATTTTAGATTATAAAACTAAGAAGTTATAAATAAAATAATAATTTTTTCCTAGTTTACTGATCAGAAAAAAAATGGCTCTTTTATAATTAAGTGTAGAGTTCTTACATCTGTCGTCTTTACTTAGCTGTAGTTTTGAATAACAGAAATAGCTGAGAAAGATGACTACTGGGGTTTATATATAATTTCTTCTTCCCCATTACCTTGTGAATTCATAAACAGGTTAATAAGCTATCTCAATGGTTCCTTCACTCAAACACCTATTCCATTACAGATAGTATCATGAATACTAGTAAAAGCTTTACAAATGCCTCTGCAAGTACTTAATGTTATTGTGCTATTCCTCAGGTAATGCCTCTATTTAGGAGACAGAATAACACAGTAACTTTATGTGCTTGTAAAAGGAAAACAGTAAATATTTTAATGGTGACCATTAAATGGCGTACAAAGAAAATTAGGGAGACAACTCCTGGCCCTGATCAATTTATACAGATTTAATTTCAGTCTGAACAAATTTAAATCACATTCTAGAGAAGTCCCTAAAAGTTCACTATGGTCAAATTTGGCAAGCAGGGGGAGGCCATGACTACTCAACACCTCCTTGACATATATATAGACACAAATATTTTTGACTGATTTCTGTGATGGGAGAGATAGGAAAGTAGGGTGAAAGACCTGGAGACTGATACCTGCTAGTTTTAGTGTCTTAGTTGTGCAGCACAGCAGATGTGAGTGAGAGATCTCTTCTTGATGGTTAGTGGCCTAGAAGTTAGTATGTTTATTCTGATGAGGGTTTTAATACTTCCTCAAAACAGGCTTGTAAAACTAGTGTAAAAAAGTAACTTAAAAAATGTTCAAGACAAATTTAAAATGGTGAATATGACCAGTATGCAAAATCCATTTGAGGGTCCTAAGAATTCCAGCTCTGATGACACTACCTGCTGGTTCAACATGCGATTTGTCCAGTGGGTTGAGTTCTCAGAGCTCTAATTTTAAACATTTAGGAAACTGAGATGTTTACATCAGTAATGGACACTTGTAAGGAGAACTCATCTACTTCAGCTGTTGCAAGGAACACAGCTCTCAGTATCACCACAGGCTGCCAAATAAACCATTATTGCATTACTGTTCTGTCACAAGAGTGGCAGCAAAGATAGCCACATGGAACCACCCCTGTCTACAGAGCAGATTAAAACTTGATAGGCTTACTAGAAGGAAATCCACCACCAAAGAACATGTTGAAGAGATCCTCAGGTGAGATGTCTGCTTCGAATCCACGGTGGAAGTCTGTGTGACTGTGCCCATGTCTTGAAGGGTTGACTTTCTCATCTCCAAATTGGTCATATTGCGTCCGCTTCTCTGGGTTGCTCAATACTGCATATGCATTACCAATGGCTGAAATATTGGCAAAAAGGAAGAGTGGTTAGCCTATTTCTCCTGGTAATATATTCCACTCTTCTGAAGTTTTGCACCTGCAAACTGACAGGTCCCATTACATAGATTAAATTGTCAACTATCCAAATCTCTTTAAAAGGGTACTAAACATCCCTGATCATTAGAGGAATGCATCTCTAGGCTGGATGCAAAAAGAAAAAGAGGACAAGGCCATTTGATAAAATGATTGAGACCTTGATTAACTCAAACCAGGATCCATACACACAGTGCTGGTTTGCTCAAATCCTGGGGTGACCGAGATATCTTTCCAGATGAATCAAAAACTCTAAATTCCTGGAAGGATACTGTCAAGATTACTGGCTCTACATTCTACTGCGTTGTTTTTTTTACTTGAGAGACGAGGTGGGTGAAGTAGTATCTTTTACTGGACCAACTGTTGCTGGTGAAAGAGACAAGCTTTTGAGTGACACAGAGCTCTTCTTCAGGTCTCCCCTATCTACCTACGAGTTTCTGTTCCTGGCTCTGCAGAGTACATTTTTTTTTCTTTTACTTGTAAGGATTAATTTTCAGATTAACTTCTTAAGCCAGGCGAAAACATATACTGAAGCATGGCTTTACTTGGAAAATTTACTCTAAAAATGACATTATGCGATTCCAAATTTATTGTCCAAAAACATGGCTCAAATCACTGAAAGGCCCAAAGCACACATATGAAACATCTTAAAGAAATGCTGGGTAAAGGTCTTGTCCATGCAGGTTACAGGTCTCAGAAATTTCCACATGCCAGAGGGAAGGGGTACAATTCAGAGGAACAGCTTACACAGCATTGTGACAATGGAAAAGTATTGAAACGAAACCCCAGCCTCTTTTCTTCACGACTCTCTTCTTCCACTCTTGCCTCACTGTAACCAACCTGGAAGAATGCTTACTTGCAGCTTTACTGCTGCTAAATTTGCATTTGCTTCTACATTTGCATTTTCTTTTCTTTACACACCTCCATTTGTCAACTCCCTTATCTACCTGAGAGGTTTTGTCCCTGACTCTGCAAGAGTCCATTTTCTCTCCTCATCCTCAACTAATGTAGTGTGATATGATAACTTATGAGTGACGAGGATACAGATAAGCTAATTGTACTGGAGTTGAAGGAGGATTTTTTCTCCTTCAGATAGATTCATGTAACTAACTCCTCCTTTCCTGTTGATGCACATGTAGCCAGAGCAGCAAGAGGGCTTATCTACATGGGAAAGTTATGCTAGTATAAGTTAAGGCGCAAAGAACATTGGCAGGCAATTCAAATGGAAGAATCTGAGGTCTAGGTTTTGTTTTCTCTATGCACTTTTACTGACATTAAAACCCAAGAGATATTAGCAGTCGTGTTCCCAATACGTATTTTGCAATTGATTGCTGCTATTTCACTCCAAACCAGAAGTTTAGCTAAAGTGATCAGGTTTAAATTTTTTCCCCAAAGTCAGCCAAAGCTAGTGATAGGAACTCCAAGGGACAGTGTGGGCTATTGCAACTACTGATTAAGACAAGGTCTCAAGGCAAAACAGCACTTTATCAGATGTCACTGGGAAGACTGATGTATTAGCTGATGCTTTAACATTCATGTAAGAAAAAAAATAACTAAAATCTCCAGAGCCCTGCATATTTTCCCCTTCATCCTCTGGAACCAAACAGCTGGGCTTTAATGGGCATCACGGCAAGAGTGCTAATATAAGAAGCATAATGGAGTGGAGAATCAATGAGATATGGCTTTGAGGACAGATAACCTGACAGTTGATAGCCCAGTAATGGAGGATAAAGTGCACCTTGCTTAACGCAGTTTTGTGCGTCTAAGCCATCAGTAAATATAAATATGATTATTTAAGATTACTGGTGAAGAAACCTGCCTTTTGCCACTTTTCAAGGATTGAAGAGTAAACGGTTGAAGAAAGGTTTATGACAGGCACTATGTGGATGTCTGCATACACATGCAGATTTGATCTGAACCCAATGCATAAAAGCTCTCTCCCAGGTAGCTGGAGGCTCAGCCCACTATTTGCTAATGGCAATACACTTATCAGTCATAGATTTCAGAATTAATAGGCCTGAACAACCCCTGCCTCTGACTTTTGCTCCTCAATTTATGCCTATCCATTTAAAAAAAAACCAAAAAAACCCCATACCCTAATATCAAATAACATAGTAGTATACACTTGAAAACAGACTTCCCAACTTTCATAGGAACCTCATGTATTTCATTCACAAGCTAGTTAGTTGAAACTGAACATGATACTTCAAACAGAGTTCCACTTTGAAAAGTAACACCTAAAAGTAGCATTTTGAAGTTCCATGTTTATCTCACTGATGCCTCATTAATTTTACTCAATTTACAAACAAAAATAGTTTTTTTCGTCACCATCGTCCCTAGAAACTCATCCTAAACTCAAAAAGAACAGGAGTACTTGTGGCACCTTAGAGACTAACAAATTTATTTGAACATAAGCTTTCGTGGGCTACACCCCACTTCATCAGATGTATAAAATGGAACATATAGTAAGAAGATATAAATACATTTCTGTTCTGTTCTACGCATCTGATTAAATGGGCTGTAGCCCATGAAAGCTTATGCTCAAATAAATGTGTTAGTCTCTAAGGTGCCACAAGTACTCCTGTTCTTTTTGCGGATACAGACTAATGGCTGCTATTCTGAATCCTAAACTCAGAATCAAGCTTGGTGGCTTTCTTCTTATCCAACATCACCAGTATTAAACACTCTGCAGGTCAAATTATGCCTTCAGTGACACCTATACAATCCCACTGGCTTCACTCTGATTTGAACAGGTGCCAACAAGAACATAATTTGGCTTGCACAGTTTTTCTTACTGGTGGTCAGGAGTGAGAAGGACACCAAGGATAGAACTTGACTCTCAGGTCCCAATTCAAGGCAATATTCTGGCACCTCTATACCATTTTCATGCTGTTAAAAGGACAGGAAAACAGCTGGAGGCCAACCCCAACCTCCCTGAAAATATTCCCCTGGCAGATGGGAGTTCCCTGGGTGGCACAAGGGAAGAAGGGAGAGTTAGAGTGCAGATGGCTATTCTGGGCTGCTGGACAGTCCTTTAGTAACTGCTGCAGCCCAGGCACGAATTAGCAGCTTTGGGGTTACTCTAGTTTACACTAGAGGCCAAAATGGCCCCCAGCAGCCTCAGAATCCTAAACAACCTTGGCCACACCCAGCTGTGCCTCCGGAATAGGAAAACTCAGACCCTAAAAGACTGAGTGCTAGTCTACACTATAAGCATATAAGCACTACACCAGTGCAGCTGCGTCACTGTAGTGCGTCTGGTGAAGACGCTTGATGCAGACAGGAGAGAGCTCTCCCATTGGCATAATAAAATCATGGCCAGAACCAGTACTAACAATGTTGGCAGGAGAATCTCTCCTGCTGATATAGCGCTGTCTGCACCAGTGCTTAGGTCGGTGTAATGTGCACTACTCGAGGAATAGTTTATTCACACCCCTGAACGACATAAGTTATGCCGACACAAGTGTTAGTGTGTACAAGCCCTAAGATAAGTTAGGAAGGTTGTCAGTTGGAAACTTTATTTCATTTGAAAACTAAGTCATTTTGACATGACATCAGTGAAACACAATGAACACAGAACCCCAGGAAACTTTTACTAGAGATGTTTTTCAGCATAGAACTACACTTAAATTTAAGGCTTAATATTAGAGGAAATATTTTCTCGTAAAAAGACTTTTAAGCCAGCAAGCCCACCTTTTCAAGCATTTGTTTTGTCAGGCTTGTCTAATTTGATATCAACTATTTAATGTACACAAAAATAAACCTATTTTTCTTAGCACACTGCTTCGTCTACAGACCTTAATATAATGAGCTAAACTCATTCCTCATGTAACGCTAATGATTTTCCCAAAGTGACACCAAGTATTTACCTGGGCCACAGTTGATTGCTGAGTATTGATGCTCACTTTGCAAAATCCCCTGAAAATTGACAGTGCAGCTTTCTAGTTCTTTCTGCTAAGACTGACATAACAGATAACATTAAGATACAACATTAACACGAAGGAAAATGTTAAGAATCACGGAAATTAGAGGTGAAAGTTCAGTAATTTAGCCCTTATCCCTAAAAATCAGAACTACTCCCTATATTACATTTTCTAGTGCTACATTTAAGTCTAGTTTTAAATATTCCAAGTGACAGGGCTTCTCTTGGTAAACTATTCCACAACCTAATAGATCTCATTACCAAGAAAATTTCCCTTTTCAGTGTCTACATAGTGTCTGAGAATCAGGATCTTTACATTTAGTTATGTTTTAAGTTATTGGGGATTTAAAAAAAAATCTTGGCTGGCATTAGTTATATAATTGGTTCAGGTGCATGACTGAGTTTGTTATTTCCGGTTTATATATTGTAATTCCATTTATGATATTTTTGTTTAACTGCAATATTGACATGTCTGCTGAGAAATCTGGAGTCTTATTAGAGGACTGCTTGGAAAGCTCATTGGGTGGGAGAATTTAAACTATGTAAACTGGTTTCTCTGATGCTAGCTCAGAAGAGGGCAGTTTTCTGCCAGATACTTTTCCCCATCTCTTCTCTCCCCTCCCTGCCGTGATTAATTCTAAAATGCACACAGTTTAACTGAATTTTATTAAGGCACTTTCTGATACCTGCAGTTATAAGAGACAAGGGTTACTGTCCCAACTGCTCATTCCTATTCTACACAACCTAATGAGTCTGAAACAGGTTGCTGGTCCTTAGGTGCACGTGCACATCCCTGCCCACCGTTCCAAGGCTTGTCCCTTTAAGACCAGGAAGGTTGAGGGGAGTTATTGTCTCCAGGAAGGATACATGATGGAGAAGGGTCCGCTGACTAAGCATCATGTAACTGCCTGCTGAAAACGGTATAGGATTTTTTCTAGCTCAGTCTGCTGAACATGAGGTTGAGGAAAGACCCTGAGGGAAGTTCCTCCCAGGAGGCCTAAGAGATAGCCAGGAAGGGCTACTTACAGGGAAAGATGTGTCCTCTTGCTTTGCAGTTAGTTGGTGGAAAGTGGACCAGGCCCTTTTTTGCCCCCAGTGTTTGTATTATTTTGTGCTTTGTTAATAAAATGAGCCCAGAAGAAAGGGACATGAACTCAGTTGTTTTGGGAGCTTTATTCTACTTCCCTGGCTGACGAGTTTGTCCACTGGCTTACAAGGTCCCTTCTTTATTTTTGTTTAATAGACACACAGAAATCAACAACACACCACGCATCAGCCTTCATTTATCATTTTAATATCTTTTAGGTGAGATTGCACTTAGACTGTCACCCCATTACACAACCTTCAGCTTGTGAGAGAGTTGAGATCAAGAAATAGGAAACATGTTTTTACCTTTGAATGCTTCTGTAGCACCTGGCGCGTGGTTCTTATCTGGGTGAAATTTCAGTGCTAGTTTTCGGTAAGCCTTTTTCAGGTCCTCGTCAGAGGCCTCTCTGTTCACTCCTAGAATTTCATAGTAATCTTTACACTGCTTTACCCTAGAAGTTAAGAGAAATGAGGTGACAGGGGCAGTTAGTTTGAGGTAAGGAGGCTTCTTACCTTTGTGTGCATCAACTTTTCAGCATCCCTACATCCCAATTCCAGTTAATATTGTCCTCTGAACTTTGGTTTACTCAATTTTGATTCCTCAGTATGAACCAGTTTATTTCACATATCTGTTTGCCCTGTGCTTTTATTACCAGGGTATCTACAGTCCTTAAAGAACAGATGAGTCAACCCAGTAAAATGACTGCGCCCTCAAGTGGCCCAACGTCACCTTGCATTGGCGTGGAGGCAATTTAAGAAAAGGTTTGACAGAATGAATAAATATCGCACCATGCCTTGAAACTCAATAAATTCAGGTTCTAGGGGCTGATTAGGGGAAGCTGAGTCCATAGTTTGAGAGCTCCCCAGAACAACAGGGACAGATAAGCAAGAGTGATCCCTCAAACACTGGGACAGGACCAGGGGAAAACAGTTCTGTCGGATTCAATTAATTCACAGACCAAACTGACTTTTGAAATAGTCTGTTGAAGGTTTTCATAGAAAGGAAAAAAGCCTGTTCAGGGCATGCAGCCCTATGTCACAGTGGCCTGCTTCATACTACCGTTGTTCAAGGTACATTAGCAGTTCTACAAGGAGTTCTCTCTTTCCCCCCAACCTAGACTTGCAAAAATTCAGAGCTAAAATATGATATAGGTCACAGAATGGACTCTTCTTAAAAAATGGACTAAGTAGTAAAAATATCCAGAAGCTAATCAGCTCAAGATGACGAGTGTTCTTGTGCAATTCAAACATACCATAGCTTTAAAAAGAGTTTAGCAACTGATTATGCCTACAATTAAGTTTATCTGCTCTTCGTATTTACAAGGTGGGGGATAAATGCCAGCTGAAAACCTGTTTTCAAACAGTATACTGCACATGCCAGGTAAACTTGTTCCAGGCAATTTTAGCAGCAGTTTTACTAAGCGTATCACAACATGAAAGTGTGACAGAATGGGAAAACATCACAAAATACCACTATCAGGCTCTCATGAAGAGAGACTCAGGACTGGAATACCAGAAGGCACTACAGGTCAGGCCTGTGTGCACTGGCAGAGTTTACTTAATATTAATTATCTGAATTAAAGTGCCTAGAAATTTGAGCCTCAATGTACTAGGCATACATATGGAGTGGGGGGGAACCTTATACACAGGACAGCCAATTCCAGCCAAGGCTATTAAATCCCTCTAACACTTTTACGTTATAAGCCCATTAACAATTCTCCAATTATCCAACATTCTCAGATAATTCAAAGTCTGTCATTACAGTAACACACATAGTTTCTCCATGTATTCAAAAATCTGTTTCTGCAAGTTTTAAATGTCTTTGAAACATTCTGGAGAACAGACTAATATAATGCAATAAAACCAAACACCGTTGGGGTAGATCATTAATGTCATTGGACAACAAACTATTCTGTCCTATGAAAAATGAAGCAGTGACTGCCTACCTCTTAACTGCATCCACCTGATCTTGGGTGTAACCTTTGCTAGTCTCCCCACCTGCCTCCCCATTGGCTGATGGGAAGTCTCCACTCATTTTCCTAAAGTGGGCATTTGTGGACTCCCTGGATTTGGACTGGCCATTGGCTGATTGTTCATTCTTGGTGAGGGATTCGATCAGCACTAAAATTAAAAACAATTGAAAAAGAGAAAAGTTTAGAGATCATTCAAATCACAGAAGCTACATTGCCCCTTTACCCATTGAGAAAGAGGGAGCTCTCTTCATCTCTGTCACAACCATAAGGATCCTCCATTCGTTCTTCCCCCTTCATCAGAGATGCCACCTTTTCAGCCCAGGAATGCCAGTGTTCCCACTGCTTCTCAACCAAAAGTAGGGGGACACGGCTTACTGATACTACTACTACTTCAGCAGGGGCAAAGCACACATCCTCCACAGCAATCCCAGGCCCTACCAGCCTGGGAGACAAGAGTTTGGAAGTCACACCAGGGTCCTCAAATTACTAGACATTTGTTTTCTCATTTTCACTTTTTCCTGCCTTTCCTTTAGGTACAAATATTTCCCAGTTTGTATTCCATCTTCAGGGAATGAATAACAACCTTTAGAGAATGGTACCCTGGGAACAACTTCACATCCGTCCATTTAACTCATCTAACCTCCTGACTTTCAGTCCCATAATGCTTGATAAGTTACAATACAACATTGCTACCTACAAGGTTTAGAAAAACAATCCCATGGGATAGTCACAAATTTGTTAAAAGAGGAAAAAATAAAGCTTCCTTCTAATTTTCCTCTGTTCCAGAGACACTGTAATGATTCAAATACAGGATGTGTTGAATAACTTCCTTTGAGCACAGACAGACACAATACACAGCGATGGTGGTGGGGTTGTGGCTATAAAGTCTATCATCATCAGATCTGTAATAGAATGTGTTGGAAGAGCACTTTGGTTTTCAGTACTATGTCTCATTTTTTTGCAGGATGCAGGGAAGCTATGAGAGCCTTTTTTTCAATTTGTTATAGAGAGGTTTTTCAAATTCACATTTTAAGTCCTTGAGTGGGATGTGCAAGTATTTTCTGTACATTGCTCTAAGGCTCTTCTGCTTTAAAACCTCTCCTTCCATCCTCAGGGCTCCATGCTATGGCTACCACCTTTCAAACTGGGACATGGCTGACATAATTTAGACCACAGCCCAACAATGCAGCTCCGTAATTGGCCAGAGCAGGAAGCTGAAGATCATTGTGCTCTGCAGGCATAAAACCACAACTCAAATTCACTTTTTCATCTAATTTTGCAACGTTCACCTTTTTGCAAAGTTTCTTTTTACTAAATTTCAGACAACTCTTCAAGTCTTTAGTTTCTGTATTTCATAAGGCTTATCCCCACTGTATAAAAAATATATACACTTAATAAAATAAGAAATGGAAAATAGTATTTACAGATGTATCAGTAACTTGAAGAGGTTGCAATCCTTTATCCAGAATCTATACCAGAGAAGGACATTCCATCTACTGCAGTGCCCAAGAGTCTACATGAATTCACATTTAAGACCTTCTACCACAGGGATATTGCATTTTTTACGTAACAGCAAACAACATATGCAAGCCAGCAGCTGAACCAAGATATCGTATCTGCTACACAAAGTTTATGTTTGGGGAAGAAGAAACAGATCAATAATCCTACAACCAATAAAGAGAATCATTACAGAATGAAGGATAAAAAAGCAAAGAACACTGAAGGCTAAGTACCTTGCTGAATTGCCTGTTAAGCTTCTGAACCTCAAAATATTTCTTCTTTCAGAAAACTTTGTTAAATAGATCTGACTATTATAAAACTCCCCATAGATTATAGTTTATAGGCTGCCTCTTTTGACTTACAGGTGACATCAGATAGGCTGCCTCATTCTTTTTCACACTTCCCATACCAGTTAAATGCAGAAAATCTCAATTACATTAGAGAGTCCCTCTCTCTACAAAAGCAAGAGAGTTTCTTATATTACATTTTCAGGTATGTTGTTCAGTTTAGTTTTTAAAGTCCCAAGCAAGAAGGCTACCAATATTTATTTTGGGAAAACGATTCCAGTCTAATATATCTGGAGAAGTTTCTTCACGGTCTAAATTCTCTCTCAACTTCATCTCACTATTCTTATATAGAGAATTCTACTTGATATTAAATCTATCTTCCTCCTTAGTATTTACACTACTCAAATATTTGTAGATCTATGGTCCTCTGCTACTCTTTCGCTAAACTATACATACTGTATTTAGCTCTTTAAATCTTGTCTCCAAAGGCAATCCCTCCATTCCCCTTTATTTTTTTGCTGTTGTTCTCTGAATTCCCTTTAATTTGTCAATATATTTCCAGTAATGTGGGTTCCAAAGCTGAATGTTAAATTCCAGGCTCAACTGCAGCAGACTCACGTGCTGGGACTACTACTTTTCTGCTCCATAAGATGGTTCCTTTGCATATGCATTCAAAAATCACAATGGCCTTTTATGCAGCCATAGCACATTGCAAAGTCGTGTCAAACTTGCTTTCCATTATTACCCCTGTATTCAGTCAGCATTACTTCTCAGCTCTCTCCCTCCCCATTAGCATGTGTGTTTAGATTACTTTTCCTCACATGTATTAGTTTGCATTTTTCCAAATTAAGTAGTTTTAGGAAAGTCAACTACCAGTTTTAAAACTACCATAAGCCACTGCAACTTTGTCGATGCCAGGGCTTCCATCACTGGTGGTGATTTTTTTGTAAAATTCTCTATTGTAGACATTAATTTAAATAGTGATAGCAAATAGAGAACCAAGTCACAATAAGAGCTATATAGTGTTATTATTGTGCTAGGCAGTGTACACACATGGTCTACACAAATGACTTTTTGATCTTTGCTAGCACTGATTTCACTAACAGAGTTGTAAGGGAGATTTTTAGGAATCAGATTAACCATACAAAGTCTAAATTAACATCATGTAATTACAGAGACTTAAAGATTTCTCCCCAGCAGCATATTACTAGGCATGTCACAGAATGTAAAGGAATAGAGCCTACACTCAGATATGGGCTGTGGGAAGGTGATAGACATAATAGAATGGTTGGGGACTTTTAAGTGGTATATTTAAAAAAAAAATAATGTACCGCTCTTTCCTTGCATCCTAGGACTCTAATCTGTCCATTTCCAATGACCCCTCCATTATTCCACATTAAATAAGCCTTCTGTCTATTCTGCCCTACCCAGTATGACTGCTCCAGGTGCAGGTAAGGATGCCCACACACGATGAGCAAACTGGTATTTATTCACCCTTCAGCATCTGTTTTCCTGATCAGCACCATAGCAAAACTCTTCAAGAAAGCCAAGGCATCTCTGAGGGTGATCCATTCTTGCTGGAACAGAACTTCTAGGATGAGTTTTTCCACAAAAAGATTACACTTTTTCCTGGGTAATTAGATAAGAAAGGTTAAACACCAACCTTAAGGCAAAAATCACATCAGAAACAAAACAAGCCTTTTCATCATGTCTGCAGTTGAGGGAGGAAGCCACACAGGACCAGAGAGAGGCATACAAACAGCCTAGCGCTCCCCACGGGGAAAGAGTTCCCAAAACAAATGGTCCTTCCAAGATTTCACCCCCTCCTCACCTCGCCTCCCCCCGCAAAAAAAACTTGAGAAATCAAAGACAATTTTGGTTCTGTCTGAAAAATTTAGAGTAGGAATTTACACAAGTGACAATAAACATATACCAATAAAATAACTGCTTTTTTTTTTAAAACGATTCACTTCATTTTGCTAAATGTCAAAGGCATGTGTTTACTATTTATTTCTAATGCTTACACAGACACACATCTGGAATGCTGCATAGCTCAAAATAGCTAAACAAACCCAGTTCAATGGGCCAGACAGCCACTTGCAAAATAAAGCAGGCAAGAAGGAAGAGCTGTTTAAAAACAAAACAAACAAAACTCAACAATGTAGAAATGAGATGAATAGACTTTGCAGAGAATCCTAAAGATAGCTGCAGAAACACTCTGGTGGATATGCTCAATGAGGGAATTCTGTAGCTTGGGTCTGTAAACCAAGAAAGTTCTACTTCCAGTCCAGTGAATGGGATCTCAGTAAAGGCAATTATGTCTATTGCAACTTCCTCAGAGAGACATTAGGAGATCGACCATCATTTGTATGTAGCACACTCAGGCCTAGATCACAGAGGACTTTACAGAATCTCGGCAGTGCAGACTGGGGAGGGCAAGTAGGGTGAGACTGTTTTCTCCCACCTAGCCAGGCTTCTTCACCTGTAGTAATATCATAACACAGAATGAATCATCAGTCACCTTCATGACCAGGATATCACAAACACAGAGAGATGACCTCACAGCGAAAAAGAGATGCCAGGAAAAAAAAAAGCAATGGGAGTTTGGAAAGTTAGTAGCACAATACAGAGCTTTTGAGTAATATCCTTTATCCCACCTTCTCCCTGCATGCAAATTCCTCGCTGTGACTCTCAAAGCCCACCCTGGCCAGTGAAATAACAGGCATGTTACTAATAACTTGCTCCCCATGAACGATCTGTAAAAGATTAGTAATATTTGCACTAGCAGAAGCAGCCTGTATTACAATCAACATAGTATTCAATTTTTTTCAGCAGCACTTTCTAGTCCTCCTGCACATTCTAGCAGTTTTTTCAGGTTTGACATTTACTACAAAAAGCGATAATATTGAAAAAAGTAAATGGACAATTTCCTATTAAAAATGTTTGAATATAATGCTAAGAGACAACTGAATGACGACAAAGTGCATTTTCATAGCACCTTCCAAGTGCTCTATAAACACTAAGTCACTTGTAACCTCTGTGAAGTAAGTGTATTATTCTGGTTTTACAGATAGGGAAGCTGGAGCAGAGAAAAGAAACATCTTGTCCAGTGTCATTCACTGTGAGTCATTGAAAGGGCCAGAAACAGAATCCAGTAGTTCTCATTCCTGACTCTAACTATTACATAACACTTTCTCATAAGTAGTCTTTGCCATCTTTGGGCATGTCTATACTACAGGCATTACAACATCATAGTGTAGATGCTTCCTACATCAACAGAAGGGTTTTTTTCCCATTGATGTAGATAATCTACCTCCCCGAGCATCAGTAGGTAGGTCAACTGAAGACATGGTGTAGACATGAGTGCACCACGGATCAGTTTGCTTTAACTACAGCACCCTGGAGTGTGAATTTTTCACATCTCTGAGCGACATGGCTAGGTTGATATAAATTTTAAGAGAAGACAAAGGTTTGGTCTCCTTCATCAATTAAAGAGCATCCTCAGCCTTAGGATAGGGTGTAAAGCAGGTGTGGAATGTGGTCACTCTGGGCTGTCAAAGGCACAAGGACTCTTCTAGGGGAAAAATATGTAGGCTCCTTCTGCTACTGGGTTTCAGTACTTCTAGGGACCTGTCTACACACTCAGGTAGACAAACATTAGCTATATTCAAGCTAGCACACTGCTAAGCGGCTATGGCAGCACGGGCTAGCTGCCCAGGTACAACCCCATCTGAGGTTCTTGATCCGTATTCAGGCAGCTATGGCCGCACTGTTGTTTTTAGTGCACTGGCTCAAATGTGTATGTCTACCTGAGTTGGGAATCACACCATGCAGCTCTGGTGGGAAGCAAGTACGAAACCAGAAGGGACAGGTAGAAGTTTTGTTTTAGTGTGTGTTAAACCTAAGAATTTATTCCAAGCACCTACCCTTACTGGGTGAATGAAAGGTCTGGTAATGCAGGAATTGGATTCCAATTTACCCATGTATGCTGATTATGACAGAGGCAGCCGTACTGCAAGTTTTCCTCCTCCACCCTACTAAAGATTTCAACATGAACTTGTTCAGTCATACGTCAGATGTAATAATGCCCCTAATTTGGGGGAGGAGCAGGGGATACTTTATCAAGCCTTTCATTTAACACTCTGCTTCTGTCCTAGTTGTCTACTTTCGGGGGGCAGGAAGCTGAAAATGAGCTCCTCGAAGACCACAAAACCTCTAAATTGTGTGTGTTTGGGGGTAGGGGGGACCGACTAGATATTACAATGGAACAGTGGCAGGATAGATGGATTTTTAAAAGATTGGGTTTTTTTGTTCCGAGTTGCTTAAAAAAAATAAAATAAAACCAGAAAAAACTTTTAACTTGGTCATGCTGCCTCCATCAGAAAAAGCACAGTTTACAAGTCTATTATGTTTCATTGGCATGAGAAGCTATATAAGTGTTACTTAGGGCTTGGCCACACTTGCAAATTAGTGCGCAATAAAGGAGACCCGTGCGCACTAGCTCACTCCCTGTACACACTGGCAAGGCACATAGAGAGCTCTGACTCCACAGCTATAGTGCTGCTGGTACTCCACCTCAGCAAGAGGAATAATGTTTGCTGCGTCCCCGCTTGAGCACCACGGCACCAGTGTGAACAAGGTGTTGCATTACTGCGCTCTGATCAGTTTCCAGAAACGTCCCATAATCCCCTTAAGTCAAGTGGCCACTCTTGTCATTGTTTTGAATTGCTGCAGGAATGCAGAAGTGCCCTTTGAAAGCTCCGTTTCTGACAGCCAGCTGCTCATCTGCTCCAAGACAAATCAACCATTACTGTGGAATGTTATGTGTGAGAGAGACAGGTAGGGGAAGAGAGGGGGTCTGCTGCTGTCTGAACTTACAAGACAGCATGCTGACATGCTCTCAGCCCCCCCAAAACCTACTCTCTCTCCCCCTACATACACACAACACACTCCCTGTCACACTCCACCCCACCCCTCCATTTGAAAAGCACGTTGCAGTCACTTGCATGCTGGGATAGCTGCCCATAATGCACTACTCCCAATGCCGCTGCAAGTGTCACAAATGTGGCCATGCCAGCGTGCTTGAAGCTGTCAGTGTGGACAGATTGCAGCTCTTTTTCTACTGTGTTCTCCGAAGGCTGGTTTAACTCCACATCTGCAAGTGTAGCCATGATCCTAGGTCTTGTCTACATGGGGAAGTCACAGCAAAGTTCATGAGAAATAGGTAGGGTGTGAATTCAAAGCACAATAGCTGTTCCACGCTAGCTCCCTGTGTGGACACTCTTATTCTGCACTCAGAGTATCTTTTTGTGGATTTGGTTAATCCACTTCCAAAGTATATACACAAGGAGCCAGTGTGGAATAGCTGTTCAGCAACAGTTTTTCTGCACTAGTTATTCCAGGCTTTTTCCCTATGTAAAAAGCTTTAAAGGCAGAGGGGACAAGATCCTTCAGGTATCTGTCAGTGATAGATAGCATTTACCTGGGACAGAACTTCAGTGTGTCTGGTGTTTTTATTTCCAGTAATTATTTAACACTACTGCCTATTCCTGAAACAGCGGAGAACAGTCCATTCCTGAGTGAAGCTTCTATGTAACATGATGCCATTTCTGCTCTCTTTCCTTTCTTTCACAGTTTTTCCCTCAGCACTTTTCAGGAAGAGTTTCATTATTTAAATCCTCAATTCTCAAGTGAGAGCTTGATGGGAAGCAACTCTAGACCCTATATGTTGCCAAATAACACACCACCAGAGGTACACTCTCAAAATCTACAGCCATATGTCCACATATAATCTGCCTATCATCATAATATTTAAGAACCAATAATTTTCCAAGCACAATTTCATTCAGAAGCTTATCAAGAGTTTGTCTTCATACTTCACCAAATTGTATTTAGACTTTTTCATTAGAAATATTGTGTCTTTTCATTATTAAGAAATGGACTAAGCTTAAGCACGTAATATTTTTCAAATCAAGGCTATTATACTGAGCAAAGATGCTCATCCCAAAGAAGTCTGAACCATCTCAACGGGAGGTGACCTTTACACATAGGAAGGACTCCATTTCTCTATTATACCTCATTATGTGAAACATCACCTGTTCTAGACTCAAACTTCTATATACTCAAATCTGGTGTTATTTCACTGTCCAGCTTCATAAGAAGTTTACACATTTTGTAGGTCCCATAGTAAACCCACATTTTCAGAACACTTTACACAGAGGAAAGGACGCTAATAGCATGCCATGTTTCCTCCTTCACTTCTGATTGAGAAGTTCTGTCACACTTTTGGCCGTTAGAGGACATCACCCCGAAAGTGTGCAGCACAGTAATCGGTACAGGATTGGGAAACACGGACTGACATGGGAATAGCTGCCCCCAGGCCTGGGTGAAAAGAGGCAGCACGGACAGTGCTAGGACAGCAGTTTCCCACCCCCCATTAACCAGGCTGGCCTTTCCCCCTGACGGGCTGGGGTGGGAGGGGCTGCGAGGGTTTGGGGCGCTTCCAGAGGGAGGGGCAGCGATGGGGAGCAGGTCTGCAGGGTGGTTGGGGGCGCAGAGCTGGGGGCAGTGAAGGAAGTTGAGCGTTGGGGGCTCCCTAGGGGCAGGGGAGCGGCGTGGTCTCTGGGGGTGGGTCAGGGCGCGGGGAGGCAGACGGGGAATTCCGCCGGGGGGGCTTTTACCCCCCAGCCTGATGCCGCGGTGCCCTCTGGGACCTGTAGTCCCTCGAGCCCCAGTAGAGTGGGGCTCGGCCTCCTGTCCCAACGCAGAGAGTCTCGGTTCCTCCCAGCTCCCCTATGACTCCCCACGGCCACAACCTAGTTCTACCCACGGGGGACTCCCACTGGAACCCCCGCCGCCCTTCCTGCCGGGCAAGAGAGGACTCCATGTCCCATGAGTCCCAGCGCGGCGGGGCTCAATGCGCAGGCGCAGTACAGGTAAGAGGTCAGTAGCGCCGCCCTTCGCGCCGCAGGCCCCGGCTCCCCCGCGCCCGGACCCCGCTCACCGCGGACCCGCTGGGAAGGGTAGAGTCGCTGAGCCTTCTCCAGGAAGCGGAGCGCCTTGTCGGGCTGGCTGGCCTTGATGGCGGCCACGGCGATGGCAATACAGCGCTCCGCCTCGTCCCTGTTGGACTCCATAGCGGCGGCAGTGGCCGAGACGGGAGGAGGGGCCGGCGCGCGGTTATGGCGTCACCCGCCGTGTGCGCGCAGCAGCCCCCTGCCGGATGTTCTAAGAGCGACCGGAGAGCCACATCTCCAGAGCTACCGTGTGGGAAGGAGTAACGGCAGAGTTACCGTATTGGCCGGTATATCAGCGCATGCTGTTAAGCTAGGTCACCCCGTGGGCGTTACTGAAGAGACGCGACGTCTCTAATGTCTAGGGAAGGGCTGTAAGTCAGGCGGCTGCTTGGCCTGAGCCGCCCTATGCGTTGCTATGGGACTCTGCCCATTTCCTTGCCCTGCCTTAAGCCTTGGGTCCCTATGCCGCAGGAGAACAGAAAAGTCACGAACATTCTTGGCAAAGTTTATTTCTGGTTTTGTCAAAATTTAATTCTCATCAACATGATGAGCACTAACTCTGCTGCTGCCCTCACTGTGCAGGATTCAGGGGCCAGGCCCAGAGTGCCATTTTGTTATTAAAGCGGGGGGGCAAGAGACATGCGCATCCCCCACCCCACCCCCAATACATTATTGTCATGAAGACCTTGCTGTCGCTGACATGTTGCACTTCACATCGCTGTGTAATATCAGTCACTGTCCTCCCTCTCCAGAGCTCTGCAGAGACTGGGCTAAGACCTGTACAATGAGTCACTGCTAGAGCAAGGCTCAGAACCCAACCATCCTGACTCCTGTGGCCAGGGCTAATGGCTGAACACCTACCTCCCAGCATTGCACTTCTAACAGAGCCTGATGGGCAGACTAAATGCAATAATCTTTTTCTAAAAATAAGTGTTTTGCTCTTCTTCTAATCCTTCACTGAGACAAGGACAATGTGGAAAAGCTTCTGGATAAGCCCATCAACTTTTCTGCTGTCCCTTAAAATGTTGTTGTGTAGCAGGTTGTAAACACCGCTCTAGCTTTTCTCCATTCATAGTCCTGGCTTACCTATCAACTGCCCATCCTTTTATGTAGGTCCAGATTTACTGATGTTTTGTTATTAGGCATTAATAAAGTTACCTGTTCTAATAGTTAATCTACTAAGACTGTCTGCTATGTCAGATCCTTCCACCTTATTTGAAATGTAGGTCCCTCAAACATATACTTAATTTAAATCAATGGGACTATTCACATGCATAAAGTTAAGCATGTGCATTGGCACTTGCAGCACCGGGACTTTATAAGACATTTTCTTTTTTGTTTTTCTGTATGCTATTACCCTACATTCCTAAAAAATTAGGACTTCAAGTTAACCTAACATTAAGCATCATACTATTCCCACTAAAGTGTACTGATGCATGAAGATAAGAAAAATATTTGTCAGCATTGGCAGCCAGGTCACTTAGGAGAAAGAAAACTCTGATTTCAAGCCAAAGGTGTCAGATACGTTCATATGAACTGCTGTCCATGTCAAGTGTTCCCAAGAGGGCAAGGGCATTCCCTGCAGGTGATGTACAATAGCCTTGCCTGACTATCTTAACTGGGACAGGGCTGCAACAATTAAAGGATTGAGTAAGTTGAGAAGTGTGTGTTGGAATGTAAGAATGCTAACTGGAAGAAGTTTGAAGCTAGGTGAGGACTTAGAGAGAAGAGTAAATGTGGCATAGATATAAGAGACCAAATGGAAAGGTTGTAAAGCCACGATGCTCCTGGAAGGTTACAAAATCTACTATTTATGGAGTTCAGCTTCCCCAAATGATGTTGGAGTTATTCTGGATGAAACCACACCGAGCCATGTGGTAGAAGTTACCAGAAGGTCGGAGCAACTGATGAGGGTTAAATTGTGTTGGCAAGAGGTAACTAGCTACATAGTAAATAGGTAGGCACCACTGTTAGGAAAGGATCAAAAGGTAAAAGAGGAGTTTCTTAAATTAATTGTGCCTTATTGGAAACGTACCCTGCAACAAGAAGATAATTATTGGAGCAGACTGAAATGCACATGTTTAACTGTAAAAACTGGATCTGAAACAGTCCATGGAGGGTATGGCATCGGAACCAGAAACTCCAACGGGGAAATGGTCTCACAGACTTGTCTGGCACGGGACATTGTGATTGCAAACTCACACGTTCAGAAGAGGGAAGTCTTCTCATAACTTATGCCAGTGGAAGACACAAGTCCCAAATTGATTTTTTTTAATAAGAGGAAGAGAGAGATCATGAATAATCAGCTGTAAGATAATACCTGGCAAGTGCATTGTAAGTCAGCACAAACTTCTCCTTATGAACTTCAGCATGCAGAAACCTCAGAAGCATCTGAACCTCTGGACACTGGAGAGGCCTAAGTGGTGGAAAACCTTTCAAGAAGCAGTAATGCATAGACTTTCTGACTACACAGGGATGTGTAGAGAATGGCTAGTTCAAAATAAAGTCAACTTTGCTGGAAACAGCACGTGACGTCGTAGAAGTGATGAAACCATTGCTGAACAGGATAAGAAGAAAGGCTTGGGGCTGGAATCCTGAAGTTAATGAATTTGTTGAGGAAAAGAAAAGGTAACCTTAAAAACAAGGGAGGCAGATAAATGGCTTCAGCAGTGATAAGATGGCAACATGGAGGCAAAAAAAAAAGAGGCCAAAAGATGTGTTGACAGCTAAAAGCATAGCCTGTGTCAAGTTGTAAAACTGAGTAGGAGGATATAAGGGAGAGAAGAACATCTATAGATTCACCTGGGCAAGAGGGAAAATTATGAGGAATGTGAATGAGTTTGCTTACATTAGAAACGAATATAGTCTATTGCAAAGAAAAGGTGAAACAATCAAAGTTTATAGTGATTATTTTGAAAGAGTGATGAATGAGTAGAATGCAAGGGGGGAATTAAGAACATGTATGCCAGACCCGGTTGTGATAGATTATGTGCAGGAGGAAGAGGTTGCAGCAGATGTACTTAGGAAAATGAAAAGAGAGCACCTGGCCAGATGAAGGACTAGTGGATGCATTGAAGTCTTTGAGAAGGGAATGCATTAAGTATCTAACATGTTTTTTCACTTATCTTCTTAAGAAAGGGAAAATGCTGGATGAAAGGTATAAAAGCTTTGTGGTGCCTATTTTTAAACATAAACAAGATATTACACTATGTGATAGTTGCCCAATTAAGTTGACATTACATGTGCTGAAAGTATGGGAAAAGTTCATTGAAAAACATCCATGTGGAATAGTTGAAATTTGGAAGGGTCAATATGGATTCATGCCAGGAAAGAGCAGGTTTTGTGATGCCCTATTTGCACTACAAATCCTCATGGAGGAATTAAAAGAAAAGATATGACAAATGAATGTGGCTTATGTGGACTTTGAGAAGGCCCAAGATTGTGTACCAAGAGAAACAGTTTGTGTACCAAGAGAGCTGATATGGTGTGGAGCGATGTAGCAGAATAAGATATGTCTGACTTATCCAGGACACGTATGATGGAGTGACTATGGTAGTTAAAATTAAGTGCGGTTACAGTATAGAATTTCCCGTAAATGTTGGCCTGCATCGGGTTGGCATTGAGTCCTTTTAGTCTATAGTTGTCATGGATGTGATAAGTACTCCGGGGGCGATTCTGAGTGACTCTGTGCCCACAGAAAACAGCCCTCCCGCAAAATTCCTGTGCTTCCCTGCTGAAAATGGCAGGTAAGCAAAGAGAAGACGGACAGGGTGCGTGGGGGGAATGACCATGGGTGCAGTTTTATCAGGGGGATTGCTCCCCCCCAAACAGAGGTGAGCCATGGAGGGCTATTGGGTTATGTGCCACTATCCCCCTCCTCATTTCTGCAAGCATGGAGCTGCCCAACTGAAGGAGGCTGCCTCTCCCGTCCGCTGACTCTGCAGTTTAATGCCTCCTGGGTCCTAGTGCCAGTCTTGCTCCCATTCTGTGTGCTGGAAGCCTTCCTGTTTTCTGTGCAACAATGAGTGCCCACAGTGGGCTGGGTAAGGAGGGGAGGGGAATGGAGAAGAAAAGGGAGTAGGGGAATCGTGGCAGGAAGCGGCATGTGGTGTCCCCTTGGCAGCAACTAGGGCTCCCCCATTAAGCAGGCCCATCAAACACTCATCCTGACAAGCCCCACCTACTTACACCCGGACCCCTCTGCTGAGTTCCAACCACCTTCATCTGGCTCCTCTGCAGAGTCCCAATGCCCCTGCATCCAAAACCTCCCAATGAGGCCTTGTGCATCCACTGAGCCACCCATATCCAGATTGCCCCACACAGAAACCTCTCACCCCACACCTGGATCCCCCCACACTTGGATACTGCTGGGATGAGCCTGCCCACTCACACCTGATGCACCTGGCGCAGAGGGACAGGACCCCAGGGTGTTTCTGGGGCAGGCCCAGCGCTTGCACTGTGTCAAGGTCAGGTACAGCCTCACGGCCAAGTCCCTGTACTGGGGGAGTTGGGGGATTCAGAGTGATCTCCCACCTCAATGCAGGCAGTGGCCTGTGCTCCCCGCTGTCATGCTGGAGCCACATATATTTATTGACAAATAAAATTTGCAGAATTTTAAAATATTGTGTGCATAATTTTTAATTTTTTGGTGCAAAATTCCCTCAGGAGTACAGAATACATCTTTTGGCAGTCACTGTCCCCAGTGATGTATTCCCTCTTAGAGACTTTGCTTACCCATTGGCTCATTATTTAAGGGCAGGATTGTTGATTCCCTTTGCAGTATATTAAGCCTGTTAGCGACTCAGCTATTGACTGTTGACCCCTGACCTGCTCTTGGCAGCTCTATATTTTTGAGTAAAATATAATCTATCTGCTAAGCATACTTATCAAAATAATAAGGGAAGTTATTGAAGTAATAACAGCAATCAGAAGAACCAAAATATATGTATTAAAAATAGGCTTGGCTATAGGGTTTAAGCATAAAGAACTTAGAAAAAGCCTAGTAGAAGATCGCAGTTGGCATAAGCTACCATGAGTGATGAGTATTGTGTGTTCATCTGAAGGCTACGAAAGGGTACGTGTTTGACCTAAAGATACATAATTTAGCAATATATGTCTCATGATAGTTTAGTAATGCATCCTGTGATAAACAGGTAAACCACAACCGAACTTATGCTAGTATATTACGGGTTTTTCGCAATACGAGCTAACTACATTGACATATCAGAACTTTTGGGAAAGGGACTGATACAAATGGTTGGGTTAACTGTTGGAAATATAATCATGGTCAACCAAATACTATATATGGAGAGTTGGAACCGTAAAATTGGTCTCCTGCAATACCGAATATGAACAGGGGCTGAGACGTGATCAGATATCGTCCTGTCATTGTATAATTCCCCACTCTGAACCTTAGCGTCCAAAAGATGGGGTACCAGCATGAAGTCCTCTCAGCTCAATTACCTGCTTAGTACTTGTAGCGCTGCCACCAACCAGGAATTCCAGTGCCTGGTACACTCTGGTCCCCCCAAAACCTTGCCCGGGGACCCCCAAGACCCAGATCCTCTGGATCTTAACACAAGGAAAGTAAACCCTTTCCCTCACCATTGCCTCTCCCAGGCTTCCCCTCCCTGGGTTACCCTGGAAGATCACTGTGATTCAAACTCCTTGAATTTTAAAACAGAGAGGAAAATTCACCTTCCTCCCTCCTTCTCTCTCCCCCTCCCAGACTCTCCCTGAGAGAGAAAGTAATCCTAACACAGAGAGAAATTAACCTCTCTCCCCCTTCCCTCCTTTCTCCCCACCAATTCCCTGGTGGATCCAGACCCAGTCCCCTGGGGTCTCACCAGAATAAAAAAACAATCAGGTTCTTAAACAAGAAAAGCTTTGAATTAAAGAAAGAAAAACAGTAAAAATTATCTTTGTAAATTTAAGATGGAATATGTACAGGGTCTTTCAGCTAGAGACACTGGGAATACCCTCCCAGCCTAAGTATTCAAGTACAAATTAAAATCCTTTCAGCAAAAAATAAATTTGAATTCCTTCTAGCCAAATACACATTTGCAAATAAAGAAAACAAACATAAGCCTAACTCACTTTATATACCTAGTACTTACTATTCTGAACTTATAAGAGCCTGTATCGGAGAGATTGGAGAGAAACCTGGTTGCACGTCTGGTCCCTCTGAGCCCCCAGAGTGAACAATAACCAAATACTAACAGCACACACAAAAACTCCCCTCCCTCAAGATTTGAAAGTATCCTGTCCCGATTGGTCCTCTGGTCAGGTGACAGCCAGGCTCTGTTCTTGTTAACCCTTTCCAGGCAAAAGAGATATGAAGCACTTTTGTTCTATTAATTCTTACTTATCTGTTTATGACAGTCCCAGAGGTAGGTGGGTGGAATGGAAAAAGGTGAAGAAAAAGGTTGTCAAACCCATCCCTACTTGGAACACTGAGATGATAACATGGGGCAGCTGGTCCAATGCTTTCCTCCTGTGGCATGCTCCACTGACTGTTTTTCCCTGCTTGAGTCAGATGATCTCCATAAGTTTGTAAGTATGCACAATGTAAAATTTTAAGTATGAACAATCAGGACCGTCCAGAGGGGAAGGCAAGTGGGGCAATTTGCCCTGGGCCCCGCAGCGGTGAAGGGCCCTTTAGTGCTGCCGAAGATGCGGAGTGACTGAAGGCCCCCCCGCTGAAATGCTGCTGAAGACCTGGACCACTGCTGGGTGAGTACAAGCTTTGCTCCAGGCCCCCAGAATCCTCTGGGCAGCCCTGTGAACAATGCAGGAAACCCCTTTACTGTGCTTATCTTATTCTTATATATATATTTCCTATTATTTGCATTATATTGGTCTGTATTAACTAAGGCTCAAAATTTCTGTGTGTGCTTCACTGCTCTGATCTTCTTAATTAACTTAAGTAGCTGCCTAAATAAAGACTCTGTTCTGTGTGACAGGTGCACTTTGCACTCTAGACTAATCCCTGGCTACGCAGCCGGCTCTGGTTATTTCTAGGGGAAAACCAGAGTAGGGGACATGTGATGGGGCCCCACATTAGCAGCAATGGAGTTGATGGATGATGCAGAGAGGCTCCACACTGGGGACATGAGGCTTAAGGAAATCAGTTGTATTAATGTAGATAGACTAGACAGGCGAAAGGTGCTGGCATAACCCAGTTACAATTCAACATTTAACAGAGTTAAACAAGGTTTGGCCTACAGAGACCTTAGCCTGCTGAGTACTATGGCAAACACATCATAAGAAATCCCTTTAACCTTTTATTAAAGAGACAGGAAAGAAAAACAATTAAAGCATTTGAAATGTAAAGTAAGGCTTTTATTTTAACAACATTGCATATTCTCTTTCTCTTTAGCTGGAGAGAGTTTTAGAAGGAAAACCTCCTTTGTTTGACAGTATCTTAGACGGTATCAAGGACAGTAATAACTGTCCTTTGGGGTAAAATAGAAGATGTTAGTTGGTATGAGCTGGAACTGTTGCTGCTGCTCCCTGATCCCTTTTCATTCAAGGTGGTATTTGGGATTTAGCGGGAGCTGGTGCTGATGGCAATGTCATTTGGATCCTTTGGATGAGGCCCAAGGTCCCAGGAGTTGGTGTGGGTGGCAGATATGATATTGAAGCTTGCTTCTGTAGCCTCTCTCTGTTATTCCTCTCCATCTCTGTTTTTAAGGACCCATAAAAGGAAATGGTGGGGTGGAATAGCAAGTCACCTCATTATTTTGTCCACCAGTTAGGCCTAATATCTGACACACCAATTTTAGGTCATTAATTTCTGATTCCGTGTCTTCTGTTGTTACCAAGAATGATTTCAACATATAATTTAAGGACTATCAACATGGCTCTTTGTTTGGACTAATTTAGTCTCTGTGTCTGGTTTTCTTGTATAGGGTGACCAAAAAAAAAGAAAAAAAAAAAGTAATTGGAGCTATATCTATCTCCTAGAACTGGAAGGGACCTTGAAAGGTCATCAAGTCCATCCCCCTGCCTTCACTAGCAGGACCAAGTACCTATTTTTGCCCCAGATCCTTAAGTGGCCCCCTTGAGGACTGAACTAACAAGCCTGGATTTAGCAGGCCAATGCTCAAACCACTGAGCTATCCCACTCCCCCAGAATACCCTGTCAAAAAGGGACCCTGGTAGCTCCGGTCAGCAGTGGTCCAGTCGGCGATGCTGTGGCACTAAGGCAGGCTAGTCCCTACCTGTCCTGGCTTCGCGCTGCGCACCTGGCCAGCAGGTCCAGCTCCTAGGCAGGGGGTCATGGGGCTCCGTGTGCTGCCCCTGTCCTGAGCACTGGCTCCAAATGCCCATTTGGTGGGAACTGCGGCCAATGGGAGCTGTGGGGCCACCTGCCACGCCTCTGCCTAGGAGCCAGGCCGGCTGGCTGCTTCCGGGGCGCAGTGCGGAGTCAGGACAGGCAGGAAGCCTGGCTTAGCCCCCCCCGCTGTGCTGCTGACCAGAGCTCCCTCTTGCACCCCAAGCCCCTCATCCCCAGCCCCATCCCAGAGCCTGCACCCCCAGAAGGAGCTCTTACTCCCCTGCACCCCAAACCCCACCCCAGTCCAGAGCCCCCTCCCACACCCTGAACTCCTTTGCCCCGCCACCCAGCCTGGAGCCCCCTCCTCCACCCCAAAACCCCTCATCTCTGGCCCCACCCTAGAGCTCGCACCCCCAGCTGGAGCTCTCACCCCCTCCCAGATCCCCCTCCTGCACCCTGAACCCCTCATTTCTGGCTCACCCCAGAGCCTGCAGCCCCAGTTAGAGCCCTCCCCCCTCCTGCACCCCAGCCCAGTGAAAGTGAGTGAGAGTGGGGGAGAGCGAGTCTGTCATAAACAGATAGCTAAGGGTTAATGTTCTTTTACCTGTAAAGGGTTAACACAGGGAACCAAACACCTGACCAGAGGACCAATCAGGAAACAAGACTTTTTCAAATCTGGGTGGAGGGAAGTTTTGGGTGTGAGTTCTTTGTTCTTTGTCTTGGTTCAGTGACCCTCTCGGCTCTGAGAGTGATCTTTCTATCTCCAGGCTTTCTAATCTTCTGATTCCAAGTTGTAAGTACAAGGATAGTAAGACAGTAGGTTTATATTGTTCTTTTGTATTTACATGTGTGTAGTTGCTGGAATGTGTTAAATTGTATTCTTTTTGGATAAGGCTGTTTATTCATGTTTTCTGTTAAGCAATTGACCCTGTATATTGTCACCTTGATACAGAGACCATTTTATGTCTTTTCCTTTCTTTTTATATAAAGCTTTCTTTTTAAGACCTGTGGATTTTTTTTTAGTGGGGGCTCAAGGGGATTGTGTCTGCAGCTCACCAGGGAATTGGTGGGAGGAAGAAGACATGGGGGAAGAGAGAATCTCTTTGTGTTAGATTTACTAAGCCTGACTTTGCATACCCTCTGGGTGAGGGGAGAGAGAGATTGATCTCTCGGTACTTGTGTTTCAAGAACTTGAAGCAGGGAATATCCTAGAGTACCCAGGGCGGGGAAATCTGGGAGGAGGTAAAGAGGGGGAAGGGAAGTGGGTTATTTCCCTTTGTGGTGAGACTCAGGGCATCTGAGTCTTGGGGGTTCCCCAGGGAAGGTTTTGGGGAGACCAGAGTGAGCCAGACACTGGAATTCTGGCTGGTGGCAGCGATATCAGATCCAAGCTGGTAATTAAGTTTGGAGGTTTCATGCTGGCTTCTCATGTTCTGAACTCTAAGGTTCAGATCTGAGTAGGAGAGTTATGACAGAGCCACTGAGGGAAAGGGAATGTAGTGAGTGGGCCTTGGGGAAGGGGCAGGGCCAGGGTCTTCAGTTTTGTGCAATTAGAAAGTTGGCAACCCTACTCTCGTACCTGTTGATAACCTTTCTTTATTGAAATTAACTTGACCTACCTTCCGTGGTAAATTCCAAAGTGGGTAAAAGTTATAGACCAATTGTCACAACAGATCCTGTGGTACCAACTGATTCTGTCCTTCTATAGCTGCAGCCAGTGTCAGGTATGGAGAGGGGGAGATAAAAGAAGGCCTAGCCCAGTTCAGCACTGATAAGGGAGGAGGACAGAATTCTGCCTCTCGTGGGAGAGAAGCCTGAATGCAGCCCTGAGGTGGAACTTGCAGATCAACTAGGGATGACTAGACCTTGAGAAGGGAATCAGCAGAAGCACAAATTGTTTGGGAGAACAAGCCTAAAGAAGAATGCCAGCGCCCAACTGAAAGTGTATGGGACAACCCTGTTTCTGAGTTACTTGTTTTGTTCCTGATTCCTGGGAACCTTACTGCCCTGAAAGGGGTAGGACTGAATGGTGCTTTGGCCAGAGGGCACAAACCACCACTACACCAGCCATCTTAGGGACAGAGACATACTAGTGGAGACCTGCAGCTGGGTGAGTTCCCAGAAGGGCCCCAAGGGAGTGCCGCCACCCTGGCAAAACGGATCTCTTCTCATTTCTGGCTGTCAGGCTAGTGTAACTCCACTGATTTCAACTGAGTTGTTTGGATGGCTCAAAGGAGTTTCTAGACCCCTCTTTTTACTGTTAGAGAATTAAATGGGTAATTATAGTACATGGGTTCTTGATGAATCATTATTCATCTTGGAGAAGTTCCCAATTTTTCTCTTCTACATTCAGTGAAGTCCTTCAAAGGGAATCACTGTTTTAAAAGTCTCTTGCAGATATTGAAAGTCTCTTTGGGGGTGGAGGGAGGGAAGGAGGGAAGTGAGAATCCACAGTATTGGACCTTGTCCAATCTGCTGGATTTTGGTTCAACAGTTATTGTTGCTGCTCTTCAGACAGGAGGGGATGAGAAGATAGAAAAGAAAGAGAAACTTCTGTCACCCGGATGCTTGCTTTATTCCCATGCTGCAGACAGGTGAGTCATGAAGAGCTGCAGTTTAGAATCTAGATTCCAGCTCATGTCTCTGGAGTAAGATGACATCTGCTTGGCATGCTTTGATCCCCTCCCATCAGTTCTCCTAGGCTCATGGTCAAGGGTGCTTAGGCTGTCAGCCTGTCATGCTAGTTGTGGCAATTATATCATAGAATTGAATTAATTTAAAAGCTGGTCAAGCTTGGAATGTATTAGACAAAAGAGGTAGGAAACAGGAAAAAAAAAGGTATAGTGAAGTGACAAGCACGGAAGGGGATGTAGCAGGAATATTATCTACTCCTGGGGAATTCTGCACTATATCATGCGCATGATTAGTGAGCCACACACATTTTTAATTTTTTGCGCAGAGATAAGCTTCTGCCAAAATGTTGCTGCAGTTCCACCTTTTGCCTACCAGAAGGTGCTGTGGTGATAGAGCAGAACAGCAGCTTTTGGCCAGTGAGGGAAGAGAAAGAGCCCGCAGATCCTTCGCAGTGGGCCAGGTCAGGACACTGGCTATGAGGAGACAGACAGCATGGAGTGCCGGGGGGAGTCAGACAGGGGCTCATAAGGGCTAGTGGGAAAAGACAGACTGGGGCAGGGGCTGAATGGGAGTGGAGGCACAGGGTCATGGGGGGAGGGAGGTACAGGGACAGGGAATGGCTGGGTGGGGGCACAGACACACATGGGGACAGGGGGAGGGTTACAGGGACACATGGGGACAGGGGAGTGGCTGGGGGGGCACAGACACACGGGGACAGGGAGAGGGGGTACAGGGATACATAGGGATAAAAGTGGCTGGGTGGGGGCACAGAGACATGGGGAAGGGGGTACAGAGCCACATGGGGATGGGGGAGGGGTACAGGGCCACATGGGGATGCAGGGAGTGGGTATCTGAGTGGGGGTGGAGGGACACATGGACAGAGGGTGCAAGGACACATGGGGTGCAGGAACACAGGGATGGGGGGCAGATGTCTCTGAATGGGAGAGGTTAGGGGTCAGCCTGGGTCCTCATGGGGGAAGCTCCCTAACAATTCCCCCCCCCCAAAAAAACCCCCAGTTCCATAGTTTTCCCACCCATACCCAACAACCCTCCAAGTTCACAACAGATTCCTTCCCAGCATTTACTTCTCTCTCCCTCAGCTCCTCCTTTACCCCTGACTCCCTCAAGCCTTTGCACTGCTTTTGAGGGGCGTGGGAAATACGGTTCTGTATTGTAGATTAGATTAATTATTACTCAGAGTTCTGTATTAATATACCTACTAAGGCATCTATTTGTCAAAAAACATTTCTTGAATCTTTGTCGTCTGTATTGTTACAGACATACTTGGTATTTTGAAATAAATTACCAAAATAATTGAAATTGGTGTGATTATACTGTGTTGTTTTGACAAATAAAATATGCAGAATTTTAAAATATTGTGTGCAGAATTTTTAATTTTATGGTGCCAACTTTTTAATTTTTTGGAGCATAATTCCCCCAGGAGTATATTATCCTAGAAGTTGCTTAGGATCCAACATATCTGATGGTTTGTGGCCTGGACATATCAGAGAACTTCTCCCAGAATTGTCCCACAGGCAAAGGGATTATCTCTTCAGTGAGATCCTGAATCTGAGGATCTTGAGGCCTCGTCCATTGTGCCTACATACTTCTCTCAGAAGAATGTCCAGCATGGTCATCCTTCCCTGTCTCATCAACATGTTCAATCAAGACCACATCTAATGCTCCCCAACAGTTCCCTGTCTATCCTGGAATATCTGGCCTATTTCCGTGCCAACTTGTGACCTGATAAGAGTTCCTGGAGGTCGTGTCTTTTTAGGCTAAACAGAAGTTCAGTCATTTCTTTTTAATCCATTTTGTGCTTATTTTTTGGCAACAATTTTACGACATGTTTCGGGTTGAGAGGGCCCTTCGCTGCCTTTTAGCCACTTTGGCTTAGCAAAACTCCTTAAAATCTAGCAGATCTAAAATCCCCAAGATACAGGTTTCCACACGAGTTATTCCTGACTTACCTTGATATAAGTGAAAAGATTCAGGCCTTCATCACTTACCAGAACTCATCTCTATCACTGGATCAGTTCTCAGTAGTCAATATCTCAGTGTTTGCTTGAGAGTAAGTTTTGATCCATTCAGAAATATCAGGAACTGGAATGTTGTCTAGGAATAGACTCAGATAATTAGCAATTGTTGCAAGGCAAACACAGAATCCCGAATTCACATTTTGGCAGGCGAGTGAAGAAGGAACTGATTTTGAGATATTTTGATGTGAAATATGGTTGGATTTGTAAACTTTTAACTCTGTACATATAATTGGTTAATAACTTTTAATCTATTTTAAATTTTTTTTGTTATAACAAAGTTTTGCAATTCACTTTCAGTGATGCTCTGTGTGTGTTTTAAAATGTTATTTCCCTCCATCAGTTACTGTTGCAGTTGTCAATATTTTTTTAAATACACCAATTATTACTATCTCACTCACTTCAAATAAGCCAGTGCAGGTGATGCTCACTATGGATGAAATTCGTCTTTGTGCCAAGGGCTTAAGTGGGAGTTCGGTGATGCATAGGCCTGGGCTGGCCATCTGCACAGTGGGGCATTTCACCCTGTATGAATGAGACCTACTAATTCAGTCAGGTGCCTTCTTTGGTGCTTTGCATTTAAATCTGTAAAAGATTCTGCTCTGCAAGACATGCATGGTTAACTAATAGAGTGGGATGGCCTTGTGTGCGTATTTGTTCTAATGCTCTTGTATGAGATAAGAGCTACTATAAGAGCCTTGCAAACGTCTATTCATCTATTTATTCTGGGCAAGTAACTCAGTGAGTCAGTAAAATGTTATTTTCATTAGCTTCATCATCTTGGTAAAAGACAAGTGTGTAGATTAGATTCCTGGGAGCTGTCAATTTTTCATGAAAAGTATGTAATGCTGATATAGTAGTTCTCTCTCCTGGATGAAGTAGTCAGGCTACTGCTTTAGTTCACTGCATAGAGTAGGTGCACATCCTGAGTTCAGATTCTGTTGATAATTGTTTAAAATGCTTAAGAAGTCTGGAATCAGTGTGAGTAATAAATAAGCAAGTAATGATTGGTTATTCTAAGGTCAGATTAAATTACCTAGACACTGAAGATTGTTGACATTATGGACACCTACTATGTTGGGAGATTTCAAGAGCATGGGTAGGGTTGCCAGAGAATAGTCTTGTGAAACAGAAAATGGATGCAGCAACCTCGCTGAAGACCAGGTGGGGAACAATTCAGCCTCCTACCTCCACCCGCTGAGAGACAGTGTTGCAAAGATGGATAGTGCTCCTCCAGTTATACTGTGCAGGCAGCCACCTGCAGCCTTCCAGTACCAATTCATAGTCAGGCATAGCAGATCACTTCCAAGAGCACAGCAAAGTCAGAGGAAATTGTTGACAGAGGCAAGAGCACTTAGCAGCAGATTTTAAGCACTGATGGATCCATAATGTCTATCATCTGTAATTAGAAAGTAATGACTTCTCTTGATACCTTGGCAATGCAAACCCAGCTCCTATGCCCTTTACCAAGGGCTTTGTTAGAAGGTCATCTTTAGCACAAAGCCAATTTTTATTGCCTGCTAGCGTTCCACATGTGGCAAGGGTCCTACTCATCTGCCCTCTTTAAAGCATTGACCTTCAGAGCAGGTGACTCTGGAAGATGCAGAGCTAGCACATTATATAATGGTAGTAAAGTGCAAAATGTTAATCCCTTCCTAGCCAATCCACACACCAGTGGTGTTTCTTCACAGTACCACCGGTCTTTCGGAATGTCGGCAATCTGGCAGCGAAGAATTTAGGACACAAGTAGGACTGAAGATGCATTCTCCCCGATACGTGAGGCAGCAAAAAACTGGTTAAATGTTCTTGGAGCCGCTTTACAACAAACAGAAAATCATGAGATGGCAGCAGCATAAATCAGGCCATCTTCTCCTGGCGTCTGTAGTGTTGGAATGTGCAGTGCCATAGAAATTTTATTTTCCTCTCAGATCAATTGTTCTTTTATTAGTGAGATTATTTGACCTCCTCATTATTTTAACAATTTTCTTCCTTGCAGGCCACTATATTTGTACTCCACGCAAATATCTCCCTTTCCTACTCTCACCTGTGCAATTCCTAGGGCGACTGTCATGGTATAAACCCCTACTCTGAACCTTAGCGTCCAAAAGATGGGGTACCAGGATGAATTCCTCTAAACTCAATTATCAGCTTAGTACTTGTAGCGCTGCCACCAACCAGGAATTCCAGTGCCTGCTACACTCTGGTCCCCCCAAAACCTTACCCGGGGACCCCCAAGACCCAGTCCCTCTGGATCTTAACACAAGGAAAGTAAACCCTTTCCCTCACTGTTGCCTCTCCCAGGCTTCCCCTCCCTGGGTTACCCTGGAAGATCGCTGTGATTCAAACTCCTTGAATCTTAAAACAGAGAGGAAAATTCACCTTCCCCTCTCCTTCTCTCTCCCCCTCCCAGACTCTCCCTGAGAGAGAAAGTAATCCTAACACAGAGAGAAAATTAACCTCTCTCCCCCCTTTCCCTCCTTTCTGCCCATCAACTCCCTGGTGGATCCAGACCCAGTCCCATGGGGTCTCACCAGAATAAAAAAACAATCAGGTTCTTAAACAAGAAAAGCTTTGAATTAAAGAAAGAAAAACAGTAAAAATTATCTTTGTAAATTTAAGATGGAATATGTTACAGGGTCTTTCAGCTGTAGACACTGGGAATACCCTCCCAGCCTAAGTATACAAGTACAAATTAAAATCCTTTCAGCAAAATACTAATTTGGAACTCCTTCCAGCCAAATACACATTTGCAAATAAAGAAAACAAACATAAGCCTAACCCATCTTATCTACCTAGTACTTACTATTCTGGACATATAAGAGACTGTATCAGAGCGATTGGAGAGAAACCTGGTTGCACGTCTGGTCACTCTCAGAACCCAGAGAGAACAACCACCAAAAACTAACAGCACACACAAAACTTCCCTCCCTCAAGATTTGAAAGTATCCTGTCCCCTGATTGGTCCTCTGGTCAGGTGACAGCCAGGCTCACTGAACTTGTTAACCCTTTACAGTCAAAAGAGACATGAAGTACTTTTGTTCTATTAACCCTTAACTATCTGTTTATGACAGTGACCCTTTCTTGTAATGAGCAGTTATTCTGAAATACAAATCAACCTTGCCCTCAGTCTGGTGACTCTGGAAAAGAGGCAGCTGACAAGAGAGGCTCAAAGGAAAAGAGCTTTTACAATTCAGTTCTGGTTTTACTACAGTGCTAGTATATACAGCAATTAAAAGTAATGGGAGTAGATGAAAGGAATCCAAAGCACAGAAAGAGAGAGGGTTCTCCCTCTTTCTTCTAAACTCAAAATCTGTGTTCTGTGTAACAGACAGACATGCACACACTCTCTCTCATTATAGGCAGGGCGGGTAGCACTGCCTGTTAAGGCCACTCAACACTTCTCATAAGACCCTGTTTTCAGTTGCTTACAAAACTTTGCCAAACATGGACTGTCTGGGCTGAAGTTTTTCATACTGGATGTCTGCTGCAGGCTAATTTTTTTTCTGGAAAATTTCAGCCATTTAAAAAAACAAGGATAGGAGGAAGAAAAAGTGGTTAAATTCTAGTGATCTTTCTTCTGAAAAGCTCTAGAACTCCTATACTTTGAAGCAGAGACTTGAAATTTGGCTGTGGGACAGGGTGGCCTTTGTATCATGGATGTGCCTTTCTGCATCCATGTGAAAATCCACCTAAATTTGGCCAAATTATAAGCCTTTGAAAAATTGCAGTTTGCATATGCTCAGTATGGACTATGTAGCTTTTTAACAACTAAATTCCCCAAAGACTTTGTCCCCACTGAGCATGCTCCATGCCCTCACGGTTTCTAGAGCTGACCAAGTTCTGCATGCTCCCCGCACTGCATCTGAGCATGCTCCCTGCTCTGACAGTTCCTACCTGTAACTGGGCTGTGCATTCTCCTGCCCAGGGCTATGGGGCAAAGCTGGATTTTCCTTGTAGTTGCTGTTCCCAGCTGCTGCAGGCCAGGGTAGGGCCAGGCACTGTAACAGAGCAGGAAGTCTGTCTTTCCCTGGTTATGTCTATACTGCAATTAAAAACCCATAGCTGGCCGTGTCTGCTGACTGGGGCTCAGGCTAAGGGGCTGTTTAATTGTGCCCCTTCCTGGGTCAAGAGAAGGATCTCGAGGAACTCTTGGGGTGGATCATTGCTCCCTCTCTGTAAGGGGGGTAATCTCACCCTTGATTGAAATTAGCAAAGGGAACATGTAGGTGTGTGTATGTATATAACTGATATGATTATATATATATATATATAATTTTAAATGAATTGACACACTTGACTCTGTTAGTCCTGGAGTAAATCCAGTGTGAGCAGTAGAGTTACACCATGGACGAATCTGCACGAACACCAGTAAAAAAAGAAGTCTCTCCAACCACATCTCTGCTTTGAAAAGAAACTCAGCCGCCTTCTTCCCCAAGAGCTCCTCCAGAGACAAATGAATCCTGCACTGAAGCAAAAACCTGTGCAAACTGATACTATGGGCTTGAGTCTCCACACAGAGCTCAGACATCTGAGAAAGGGTAGAACTCCCTGATTCAGAGCCTCTCAACTTCAGCCCAAGTTAGGGACCTCCACTCTGCCATGCCCTTCCGTTTCTACTCACAGCCTGCTCCCAAAATGCCCCAATATGCTTTCTCCTTCTTATGCCAAGGGTGAGGCAGTTGGCACAAGGGGCAGCAGAGCTGCCTCCACCAGATACCTTCTGGTGGAGAGTCCCCTTTCACAGTGGAGTGAATTCCCCACTGGCCATCTCCAGCTGTTTTAAGGCCACTTTTCATTGTATAGCAGACCAAAGACTCCATCTTTTTGTCACAGTGGTTTGTATTCTTTGAGTCTTATTGGATCCATCTCCGCTCCTGGATTCCCAGAAAGCAGCCATGGCCTGAATACCTTTTACCTCTTTCAGCTGGCCCAGATATTGTGCTCTTTCCTTTGTTATGCCAAACTCACCATGATTATCCATATCTGTGTACTATTCTTTCTGGATTCCTATAAAGTGCTGTGCCTAGACTCAGGCCATGTCTACATCTAAAATTTTGCAGCGCTGGTTGTTACAGCTGTATTAGTACAGCTGTATAGGGCCAGCGCTGCAGAGTGGCCACACTTACAGCAACCAGCGCTGCAAGTGGTGTTAGATGTGGCCACACTGCAGCGCTGTTGGGCGGCTTCAAGGGGGGTTCGGGGAACGCGAGAGCAAACCGGGAAAGGAGACCAGCTTCGCCGCGGTTTGCTCTCTTGTTCCCCGAACCACCCTGCAAACCGCAGGGAAGGAGACCTGCTTGCTCGGGGGTTCGGGGAACGAGAGAGCAAACCGGGAAAGGAGACCAGCTTCGCTGCGGTGTGCTCTCGCGTTCCCGGAACCACCCTGCAAACCTCAGGGAAGGAGACCTGCTGGTTCGGGGAACGCGAGAGCAAGCCGGGGAAGGAGACCAGCTTGATTACCAGAGGCTTCCTCAGGTATGCTGGGATACCTGCTTATTCCACGGAGGTCAAGAAAAGCGCTGGTAAGTGTCTATACTTGATTACCAGCGCTGGATCACCAGCGCTGGATCCTCTACACCCGAGACAAAACGGGAGTACGGCCAGCGCTGCAAACAGGGAGTTGCAGCGCTGGTGGTGCCCTGCAGATGTGTACACCTCCTAAGTTGCAGCGCTGTAACTCCCTCACCAGCGCTGCAACTTTCTGATGTAGACAAGCCCTCACTCAGACTTCAGCTAGTGCAGAATGTGGCTGCTCTCTTTGTCGTGCTGGCCAGCAGAGCAACACTTAGATTCATAGATTCCAACACCAGATGGGACCATTGTGATCATCTAGTGTGACCTCCTGTATAACACGGGCCGTAGAACTTCCCCCCAAAACCCTGGAGTGTATCTTTTAGAAAAAACATCCAATCTTGATTTAAAAATGGTCAGTGATGGAGAATCTACCATGACCCTTGGTAAACTGTTCCAATGGCTAATTACCCTCACACAATTACAGTCTGAATTTCTCTAGTGTCAACTTAAAGCCATTGGATCATGTTTTGCCTTTCTCTGCTAAATTGAAGAGCCAATAATTAAATATTTGTTCCCCATGGAGATACTTAAAGACTCTAATCATTCCACTGCTTAACCTTCTCTTTGTTAAGCTAACAGATAGAGCTCTTTGAATCTATCACTAGAAGGCATGTTTTCTAATCCTTTCATCATCCTTGTGGCTCCTCTCTGAACCCTCTCCAATTTATCAACATCTTGAATTGTGGGCACCAGAAGTTGCAGCAGCAGTTGCACCAGTGCCAAATACAGAGGTAAAATAACCTCTCTGCTCTTACTCAATATTCCCCGTTTTTGCATCCAAGGATCCCGTTAGTACCTTTGGCCACAGGGTCACACTGGAAGCTCATGTTGAGCTGATTATCTACCATGAACCACAAATCCTTTTCAAAGTCACTGCTTCCCAGGATAAAGTGCCCCATCTTGTAAGTATGGCCTATGTTGTTTGTTCCTAGATGTATACATTTACATTTAGTTGTATTAAAACACATTGCTTGTGCCCAGTTTACCAAGTGGTTCAAATCACTCAGTATCAGCAACCTGTCCTCTTCATTATTTTACACTCCCCTAAATTGTATGTCATCTGCAAACATTAGTGATTATTTTATGGGTTTTTTTTTTCAGATAAAAATGTTAAATAGCATAGGACCAAGAACTGATCCCTGCAGGACCCCACTAGAAATACACCTGCTCAATGACTATTCCTGATTTACATTTTGAGACCTATCAGTTAGCCAGTTTTTAATCCACTTAATGTGTGCTACGTTCATTTTATATTATTCTAGTTTTTTAATCAAAATGTCATGCAGTACCAAGTCATGTGTTCCATACCTTCTGTCCAGGGCCCCAGTCCTCTTTTACTTGCGCTGCAAAGTGTTTATTCTCATCAATAGAGCCCTGGATAACCTGGAACCAGGCTTTTTCAGAGACCTCCACTTTCTCTCTGGCTCATCTCAACAGATGCACTCTGCCAGAACACTCTTGCAGTCTGTCCCAGTCCTTGGCTCTGGAATTCACTTCCTCTGGATCTGCCTAAGCCAGCATTTGGTGATTTGTAGGACAAGGGCTAAGACATTTAGTCACTCTAGTTATTCGTAAATGGGCCTATAATAGAGTACTCATCTGACCTATTGGTGGAGATGGAAGAGAGTGAGGGGAAGTTGATTTGTGTCAGCTGTTGGCAGCAGCTCATTTTAATTTCTGTAGTATACACAGATGATATGATGGCCACAAGAAAATAAATGTGCTTTACTTAAGCAAACAGTCAAACAATACACAAGGCAGGTAGTAAATGTTCTGTGTTGCAGGAAAAATAGATGCTATTTGTATTCATAACATTTGTGTCTAACATAAAATAGAAACTATATAAACAGATTTAGCCAGCAAGTTATATGGACTCAAGATCTGAAGCTCAGGCTGCTATTACTAACGCAAAAACCAAAACAACCCACCACCACCACTTTAAAAGGAGTGCTCTTTTCCTCCCTTTTTGAAAGGATTGTTTGTGAAGATGTTTCAATCAGTGTTTACAATTCATCTGATCTCAGTGGGGACAGCATGAGGCTTGTAGGATTTCAGGAGACCAGTAGGACATGTGAACTGCACTCTTTTTAAAAAAGTGGTGGCATGCTGGACATTTTTCTTCTAGCTCTGATAATACCATTTGAGTTTGAATGGGCTTAGAGCAAGTGAGATAGGCCATGCTAGAGGATAGCCAACCTACATTCAAATGACTTTGCTATTTTATTTTATTTTTTTACACAAATAAATCTTTATCAAACACCCATGCATCATTCTCACAGACAAAGGCTCCTTATTTATATTCTGAATATATAAAACAGTCCCTGTCAGTGGTAATTATGCATGCATTGCCATACATTATCTATCTAAAGCACTTGTCATAAACAGATAGTTAAGGGTTAATGTCTCTTTTACCTGTAAAGGGTTAAGAAGCTAAGTGAACCTGGTTGACACCTGACCAGACAATCAATAGGGGGACAAGATACTTTCAAATCTTGGTGGAGGGAAGTCTTTGTTTGTGCTGTTTTTTTTGTTGGTTGTTCGCTCTCGGGACTGAGAGGAACGGGTCATCATACCAGGTTCTCCAATTTTTCTGAATCAGTCTTTCATGTTTCCAAATAGTAAGTAATAGCAGGCAAGGCGGATTAGTCTTATGTTTGTTTTCTCAACTGGTAAATGTGTCTTTTTGCAGGAAGGATTTTTACCTCTGTTTGCTGTAACTTTGAATCTCAGGCTGGTGGGGGTGGGGAGTCCCTCTAGTCTATATGAATCTGAGTACCCTGTAAAGCATTTTCCATCCTAATTTTACAGAGATAATTTTTACCTTTTCTTTCTTTAATTAAAAGCTTTCTTTTTAAGAACCTGATTGGTTTTTATTGTTTTAGAATCCAAGGGATTGAGTCTAAACTCACCAGGGATTGGTGGGGGGGAAAGGAGGGGGACGGTTAAATTCTCCTTGTTATAAGACCCAAGGGGTTTGGGTCTTGGGTTCCCCAGGGAAGGTTTTGGGGGAACAGAAGTGTGTCAGACACAGACTTCTGGCTGGTGGCAGCGTACCAAATTTAAGCTAGTAATTAAGCTTAAAAGTGATCATGCAGATCCCCACTTCTTGAACCCTAAAGTTCAAAGTGGGGAAAAAACCTTGATAGCACTCATCATCATCATAAGTGCTGATATTATTGCAGTAAATTGCTTTCCCTTTCCATATCAAGAAATGCCTTCTGCTAGTTTATTTACTGATAGTAAGCATCTGATATGACACAACAAAGACATCACGCCTCAAAACTCCAGGAAAATCACAGCACCCTATATGTATCTTTTGTTAAAACTACCATCCATATCTCAGTAGCAGATGGCTAAGGGGCAGCTTTCAAAGTGAGTATCCCATTGCTGGGCCTGAGGGGGTCATTTTCAATTTTAGTTCCATTTATTATTGGTAGTGTTTATGGAGACTTAAAGTGATAATACTAAGCAAGTGGGGTGCACTAGTATAGCTCCTTTTGAGGATCTCAAAAGTGCTGCATACATGGTTAATTGAATCTCATAACAGCTCTGAGAGACAAGTACAATCCACAGTTTACAGAAGGGGAAAAAAGAGGTGAAGTGACTTGCTCAAGGCTGTAGAGGGAATGGCTGCGTGAGGGAACAGAATTCTGGAATCAGGACACACATTCGTTACAAGCAGCAACAAGACCATGGAGAGTGAGACCGGGGATGGAGAGAGAGAGTTGTTTAAACGTCAAAGCATTCAGATTAGATCTTGAAGGAAAAGCTTTGGCTAGGGAGAGGAACTAGAGAGGAGAAGATACAATTGAAAGAAATCAAAACAATGTTATAACTTACATTTTAATTGTAACTCCCAAAACCTACAGAGACTAATAGGGACACAGAGAATACTAATAGTGGGACATGGCTCAGACTGGGAGGACATGACAACAGACAACGCTCTCAAGCTGATGTCTCATTTTCCAGCATCTTAGCTTTCATTTTAAAATAACCCCCTGTGCCTCTAGTTGTTATACTGGTGATGAAAACCTCAGAAAACCTGAGTGTAACTGATGCAGAAATTAGTCTTCAGAGAGGCTAGAACAGGGGTTGGCAACCTTTCAGCAGTGGTGTGCCAAGCCTGCATTTATTCACTCTGATTTAAGGTTTCAAGCGTGCCAGTAGTACATTTTAAAGTTTTTAGAAGGTCTCTTTCTATAAGTCTATAATATATAACTAAACTATTGTTGTATGTAAAATAAATAAGTTTTTAAAAATGTTTAAGAAGCTTAATTTAAAATTAAATTAAAATGCAGAGCCCCCCGGACCAGTGGCCAGGACCCGGGCAGTGTGAGTGCCACTGAAAATCAGCTCCCATGCGACCTTCGGCACACGTGCCATAGGTTGCCTACTCCTGGGCTAGAACAATAGCTCTGAGAAGTGGGAGCAGCTCCATATGTCTCAGTGGGGGTGCTAGCTCAGATGCCCACGGACGATGATTTAAACATCAATATAATTAACTATTTCATTGCTCAGGTAAGACAGGAGAGAGAGAGTCACAAATCAATACAATGTACAATAAATTGCATCTAATTTTGCTGTCACAATTGGGTGACAATCGGGGATACCACTAATTTCTTCCCACCCCATTCAAGGCGCTAACTGAACCAGCCTAGCAGTAACTATGGGCACATTCAAGTCCCACAGGGAGGGGCTGAGCCCAATGGTGTGTGTGATCAATGATTTGTTGAAAATCTCTGTGAGCCATATTTCATTTTGCCAACTGACATGGCCAGAGCTTATTTTGTGCGTGGTATTTAGAAAGCTACCAGCACTTTCCCCTCTCCCAGTTCCACCCTTGGTGTGATTTGTGGGTGACTATGGCTTCATCTGACTAAGCAGATAGCCCGGCTCTGATGGGTTTTTCCTTGGGGGAATGGGGCCATCTTCATGCAAATCAATTCTGATGCTGACTAGCCTCTAACAGAGCAACTGAGATATTTTAAGATTTAAAAATGGAGATTGAATTTTACTATTTCTACTGGAAAGGACTGTCCTCAGCATTTTATACTAAAGGGGTTTAACCAGTTACCTTAACTTTGCAACAAAGAATATACAATTAAGGACTAGAGCAGCTGCAGAGACATACTATGATCAGACAGCATAAAAAGCACAGCTTCTCAGGGTAAATCCACTCAGTCTATTTTATTTAACTATTTTTATAACTGCCTCGGCAGTCAGACACTTTTTTGCTTGTGAAAGAAAAATAGAGGAATGAAAAGTGGATTACCCAAGTATATTCCTATCCCCATGCTTCATACAGAGTAGCATAAATTACTTGTCTTGATCCTTCTTTGGGTATAGCTCACAAGAAAATATGTAAACTGAGCTTTATTGGAGAGTAGGGATGAAAGATGAGTAAACTCCCTGATCTAAACTAGCATCACTCAGCATTCCTCTCAATCCTGCCAATATTGGACCCAAGCAATTGAATTCCATGACAAATGACTGAAATGCAGAACACCAGTGTTTTGCTGCGTCATGCTATAACTGATTATTTTAAATTATAAAAGCGGTTTTTAAAGATGCTTTCTCAGTGTGCGAATTAAATAAATCATCTTTAAAAGAGGAAAATTGGAAAAACAAATTTGCCACTGTAAGCCTCCTCCCAGCAATGGGTCATCAGGCGGGTTTGAATCCTGGATCTTCAGAGCCTCAGCACAAACCTCGCCTATTTGCACAGAAAGAGTACCACTTGTTTTTTCTTTGCGGACACACCACATGCTTTGTCAGTGTTTTATACAACCAGTTGCTGAACACCAATAAGCTATTGGAGATAGTCTGGGGTCTGCTCCTGGCCCTGGGTGGGAGTGTTAGCAGGTGTTTACAATAGTAGTAGCAGACAGGACAGTTGAGCCCATAGATTTGGCATATTCATTCTGAAATGCAGTGCAGCTAGAAGGATAAGATTTGGATCTGTTATATGAAAGATTTGGGTTTTATTCCCAGCTCGCTTTAAAGTGACCTTGAATTGCCTCTTAGTTTATTTGGAAAACAGGTGAATGATACTTAATTGCTTTCCAGAATGGGATGTCACCTTGCTCACTAAGGTGTGCACAAAAATAGCGTCAGTAGGTGTGAGACCAGAACTCATTCTCTTGTGCCTCCCAGCTCAGTGCACCATCCCTTAGCCGAAAGACATTTGGATGGGGAAGTGTCTTACTTGGTCTTTTGATCAGTCTGATCAGCATGTCTCACAAAATCCAGTCTATGTGAGAACTCTGTCATTAATGCACATTTTCTAGTGTTTGATCATTTCAAAATAACCCTTTAAAGATATGTACAAGGCAGACTGCGTTTGCTGGCTCCTTCTGAGACATTGCTCCAGGTGTGGAACAGGTATACCTAAGAATATTGGAATGAAAATGAGCTAAAGAAAATTTGGGCTGCCTAACAGGAAGTTGTTCCTGACTGAGCTCTGTCTGGTTGTCCCATCATCAGTTTAGTGAAGTGATGGATACCCCTTGTTCGGGACACTAGAGTACACTGGACAAAGTAGGGAACAATCCTGGATGTGCAGGACGAGGGAGTAGGTGATCTAAAAAGTCTTTCCCGCTGCTAAGTTCTGTGGTTTAATGTTGAAGTTATTTACAGTCTGCTGAGCACACAGGTCAACTGCACCTTATCATACATGGTCCATAGCTGTACAGAGAAAAACTCAGGCTCTGTTTTAAGATGCCTGCATTGTTTCAAGGGTGAACTAAACAAGGTGCTTCAACTGCTCAAAGGCCCTCAAGCTGTTTCTAAACTGTTAGTTCAATCTCAGATTTAAATTGATATTGATGTTATCAAACAACTTTGTACCTGGCCAAGAAGTGTCCTGGAGGCATGTGACAATGTGATTTCATTAGGCCATGCACCATATTTACAAGTAACACAAGCCTCTTAAAAAAAATAAAGGGAGAGCTATTAAACTTAAAGAAAAGATGCTTCAGTTTTAGACTCTCTCAAATGAGCATGTAAATACTCTTAAACTAATGAGGCGGGTGAAGGAAGACAGACAGCATGGTCCAATGAGTAAATACTTGACTGCAAATAAGTAAATATGGATCCTATTCCCAGATCTGTCACAAACTTGTTATCTAACCTATGGCAAGTCAGTTTGCCCTCTGTGTCTCAGTTTTCCTGTATATAAAAAAGGGATAACAGTGCTTACCTTTGGAAAATGCCTTAAGATCAACAGCCAAAGAGTGCTAAGTGTAAAAAATATAAACACCTTCATGCTCTCTCCCTTGCTGCCCCACACACAAATACCCACAAAGCTATCTCACCCACCAAACTCTCCTTTGCTCTGATGGCTACATAAACCTTGACAACTGTTAGGCTGCTAGTGTGCAGAGACCACTGCCTATTGTACTGACCAATACTGTCCCACTGTTTACTTGTTCTCCCCCATCTGTTGTCTCATCTTATACTTAGATTGTAAGCTATCAGGGACAGGGACTGTCTTTGTTTTGTGTTTGTACAGAGTCTAGCACAATGGGCTCCTGGTTCAAGATGAGGGCTCCAAGGCATCATGGTAATAAAAATAATAATTAATAATGATAATAGCTTTAGACCAGAGATTACGTTCATCCAGCAGAAGTCTCCCCAGATTTGTGCTAAACAGAAGAAATAATGAAGGCTAAATACTAATTTTAGAAAATGTTATTTATGCTAAAGAAAGGTGGCCTTCAGAATTTCAAGTTGCTAATTTTCCTTTGGAGCTTTGTCTCACCCTTATACATTGAGTAGTACAGAGCCAGGTACTCCTGACACCTAGAGAGTGATTAGTGTATTTCTAGACTAATATTTCCTCTTCTGGCTCTGCTGAGTGAATGAGGACTTCTCTACACTTTTTATGTTTGGACCAATTTAATTGCATGGATATAGAAACAGATCATAGAATCATAGATGATTAAGGTTGGAAGAGACCTCAGGAGGTCATCTAGTCCAACCCCCTGCTCAAAGCAGGACCAACCCCAACTAAATTATCCCAGTCCTGGCTTTGTCAAGCCGAGCCTTTAAAACCTCTGAGGATGGAGATTCCATCACCTCCCTAGGTAACCCATTCCAGTGCGTCACCACCCTCCTAGTGAAATAGTTTTTCTTACTTTCCGACCGAGACCCCCCCACTGCAACTTGAGACCATTACTTCTTGTTCTGTCATCTGCCACCACTGAGACAGCTGAGCACCATCCTCTTTGGACCCCTCTTCAGGTAGTTGAAGGCTGCTATCAAATCCCTCCTCACATTTCTCTCCTGCAGACTAAATAAGCCCAGTTCCCTCAGCCTCTCCTCATAAGTCATGTGCCCTAGTCCCCTAATCGTTTTCATTGCCCTCTGCTGGACTCTCTCCAGTTTGTCCACATCCTTTCTCTACTGGGGGGGGGAGAGGGCAAAACGACGCAATACTCCAGATGTGGCCTCACCAGTGCTGAATAGAGGGGAATAATCACTTCCCTTGATCTGCTGGCAAGGCTCCTACTAATACAACTCAATATGCCATTAGCCTTCTTGGCAACAAGGGCATGCTGCTGACTCATACCCAGCTTCTCATCCACTGTAATCCCCAGGGCCTTTTCCACCAGTTGCTCTCCAGCCTGTAGCAGTGCATGGGATTCTTCCATCCTAAGTGCAGGACTCTGCACTTGTCCTTGTTGAACCTCATCAGATTTCTTTTGGCCCAATCCTCCAATTTGTCCAGGTCACTCTGGACCCTATTGTTAAAGTGGCCCAACCTCTTATTGTGGACACAGTTATGGTGGAATAAAGGTGTGCTTCATAGATTTTAAGGCTTGGCAGGACCATTAGGCTCATCCATTCTGACCTCCTGCATCACACAGATCATAGAAGCCTCCCCCCTAATTTTTGCATCATGTCCAAAGCTTTCATTTGAAGTGCAGATTACCCTATAGAAAGGCAGCCAGTCTTGATTTAAACGTTGGGGAATTGACTATGTCCATAGGTAAATTGCTCCAATGGTTAGTTACCCTCATTGTTAAAAAATTGCATCTTGTTTCTAGTCTGAATTTGTCTAGCTTTCACTTTCAACCACTGGATTTTGTTATGCCATTTTCTGATAAATTAAAGCACTGTCTACTGTCAGAAATATCTTCCCCATGTAAGTACGTCAGCTCTGTGATCAAGTCACCTCTTAACCTTTTCCCAGATCAGCTAAATAGCTTGAATTTTTTTTTATAAGACAGGTTTTCTAGACCTCAAATCATTATCAATATGGCTTATTCCCCTGAACAGTCATTCTCTCCCTTTTTGGGGCTCAGTGTGGTGCCTACAGTATTTCAGAGTTCCTGTTAATCTGGGGCCTTATCCAAACCCCATTGCAATCAATGGGAAGATTCCCTTTTATTTCAGTGAGCTTTGGTTCAGGCCCAGAAGAAATTGGTACATGAATTAACAGGTCTCCAATCCCTTAAAATGCTGGCCTGTGTGCACTCCCCCGGCTTATAACTCATTGTTTTAACCAGGTTCTACCTCATCCACCAGCCATCCCCATCTCCAGGCAAGAGGCCAGTTGTTGGCAGCAATAACATCGTGCTAGGAAAAGGGATGAAGCAAAGTGGAAGGGGGAGTGGGAGATGAGGAAGTCTGGGAGCAGAGGTGTCAAAAAGAAGTTCCATGATGTTATTTGAAAATTAAATGTGTTGTGGCAAAGCTGAGCCGGGGAAATAAGATACATCCTGTACTTTGTCCTGAAGGTGCTAAATCTGTGTCCATCTCAGCCTGTGGGCCAACTGCCCAGAAACCTCTGCCTAATTCTATCATGAGCCTTTCCTTTGTTGTGGGCACTTCATTTTAGAGGAGTGTAGTGTAGTGGTCATGGGAATCTTGATTAGAGAGAGATCGTCCTTGAGATGAGAATGTTGGGATAGTTCATTTGGCCTTGGGCTGAGACAACATGTGATGTGCTCCAAGGTGTGTAGATGAACTGTCTTAAATGTTCTTCTGGGCGGGGAGTATCCAAATACTGTTTTTTTAAAAACAGTACCATCCAAGCTATCATTGTGATACAGGCAATACTCAGTTCTCCCTCTCTGGCCTGCAAGAGAACAGAAATCAGCATCCTAGGCTTCCTAGTGTTTGACAAGAACTTGCCTCACGAGGCTAGGACAAGACTCAGCATGATCTTGGAACAGGAGGAGACTCAGCCATTGTCAAGACAGCTTATTAAAAATACATCTTAATATTAGCAGACTGCAGTCTCTTGGTCCTGAAAATTTTGTGTGGCTTTTGTGCAGTTTTGGATTATTGCAATGCACTAAGCATGCAATAGCAGGAATATTGTAAGGTGTGGACAGAGAAGATTCCATCTACATGCTGGTTTGCTGGTTTCTGGCAGGTAGAGTTTAAGGCTATTGATTTAATTTTTAAAACCTTTGGTGAACTGCATCCCAGAACCTTACCACATTTGACATACTGGATAGGACTTGGCATTGTCAGCTTAGATATTGCCAGGCGTTGACAGATAAGGACAGAACAGGTTTATTCAGAGAGTGTAAGGTTAGAAGGGCATTTAGATCATCTAGTTGGACTTCTTGTATATCATAGGCCCTGAAATTTCACCATCACCTCTGCATTAAGTCCAATAACTGGTGTTTGACTAAATATCTTCTCAAAAGGCAGCTGGTCTGGCATCCCAGCCATTAATCACTTCTCAGTCATCCTTTTGATAGACTAGAGCACAATCGGTTTAGCTTAAGTCTCTCCTTGCAAGGCATTTTCTCCAGAACCTTGAATAACTTTTGTGGCTCTTTTCTACATCCTCTCCAATTTTTCAACATTTTAAAAATGCAGACACCAAAACTGCACATAGTATTCCAGGATTGGTCTCGCCAATGCCACACACAGAAGTAAAATCCTGCTCACTACTCCCCTGTTTATACGAACAAGGATCGCATTCATCCTTTTGGCCACAGTATGGGACTGGAAGTGAGGATCTTCAATTTTTCCTGTTAGAGAGGCCTTTCACGAATGATAAAGAGAGTCATTGCCCTTATCTGATGAAGAAAATAGTAACAAAAGCATTTTGTCACTAGACAACGTGTCTTACTTATTTTATTCTCTGTGTTTAAACTAAAGAGCATGGATCTCTTCTTAAATATCTACATAATCACACTTCTGTACCAATTGATAGATTATCTTCCTTATGGAAAAGAGTGGGCACAAAGGCAAATCAACACTGGTCACCCTTTATTCTATTTAATTTACTTCATTAATATTACCAAAAATATATTGTCAAGTCATGTACAGTATCCCGCAATGCACCACAGAACTGTACATGTTTCTTTTGTTTGGACATGTTATATGTGATCAATTAAATAATTAAAGTGGTTTAATTAGGACTATATGTATTCATTGGTTGCATGCAACTTCAATGGCAACTACAAGCATATCTGCAAGAAATGACTGTCTTGTGTTACTTGGAAATCTTTATATCCTTATATAATAAAAGACGTAGCCCCACACTATCGGACAAAGCATCAAACATTAAGCCACGTCCAGGATTTGGCATGGTGCAATCTGACTGAAAAGACAAAAAACTACGTATTTACCCCAACTCCACGTCTAGTTAGTTTTGGTTACAAGAACAAGCTCTTTCTGGCTGAATTATAGTGAACAACAAGTATTAATCAGCCCTCATTACATTTCTATTACGTAAATGTTCTGAAGCAATTTTGTTTTGAAAACACAATATTAAAAACATTTAATATTACTCATGTCTCTGAATATATATTTTTAGATGTGAGCAAATTGATTGCATTTGCTTCATTTAACTTATTTGTAATATAACCAAGCTTTCCTGTTCTTTTACACTGATGTTTTCTAGAGTAGAAAATGCTCTTTATCGCACTGCACACTATGATTTATATAGTATTTGAATTGTTACATCCAAGATTTACTTATGTTTTGGGGTTTTCTTTGTTTGTAGTCACTCCAATGAACATACTCATTGGAGAAAAGTTTTCCCCCATGTAATTCCCATAATGTTTGTGCAGTAAAATAACCTCTTTTTTCATCTTGTTCATAATTCCTGCTTCTATACTTGGAACTTATAAGTATACTAAGCAACTGTTTAAGGCCCAGGCAGTTTAAGGGGGCCTTGATTTAGTATTACCCCAAAATATTACTCATCTTAACGTGAACTGTTTAACTTAGTGTATTATGATGTGCAGTATTGGGGGTTTTGTTGGATTGTGAAAATAATAAAATTAGTATTTTTAGGAGGTGATAGAGAGTTGGGGCAGCATTCAAAATATTTTTGCTTAGGCCTTTCAGCACTGCCCTGTGCTGGTTATATATTTGCCTCTGGACTGAACCTCTCTTGACCAAAGGGTTACAGAATTCAGCCCTTTTCAAAAGTGTTTGAAACCCCATTTCCTAAGTTCTAGGCCACATTTTAAATGTATAAGTTTTTAGGACACAAATGTTCTGGCCGAGAGATGTTAAATCATTTACAGTTTTTCACTCTTATCTGTAACTCTGGCACTGATTTATGACACATAGACAAGGCAATATGGGGTGAAAGGCAAAGGCTCCATGACTCACATTCAAAGGAACTTGAACTGCAAAGACTAAAAAGATCTCCCAGATTCACTGCACCTTTGAGTTTGAAATCAGTGTGGGCTGCTTTAACTCCCTTTGCACAGCAGATGGCAGAATTGTTCTCTTAGCTATAGGACTAGGTTTACCTTTTAATATCCTGACTGAAGAAAGCTTTTAGCTGCAGTGGAGATTTGTTTTCTTTTCTTCTTATACTTTTGGCTTATGCAATCTGCACCTGGCACTGTAGAAGCCAGTTGTGGCAACGGCTTTTTTTAAACCATTTGCTAGTGAGGTCTCAAGCACTGCAACTACCAGGTCTCCCTTCTGGGTCAACACCAAGCACCCAAGGTAGATGAGTTTTCACCCTATTCTTCACCCTGGGGTTGCCACTGATCCCTACTTTTGTTATTACTCCACTTTTCTCCCACATTTCATCTTAGAATGTGAGTATCCTGCACTGCATGGTTATATTGTAATGCCTGTTTGCCTAATTGTTTTATATTAAATAAAATCTTCGGTTGTATCACTCATGTTGCTCACTGTCCTCCACTAAATTAAATGATCTGTAACTGCATTGGAGACTTGACCCTTAAAAAAGTCAGTTTGGTTTTATGCCTTATTTTAACCATTTAATTGGGAATACATAAATCAAAGGTTAGAGGCAGCTGAGCTCCAGAACTTCAGACAATTATTCTTCACTGGTCTAGCAAGTCACTGTTTCTTTTAGATACCCAGTTTGCTTTCTTCATCCAGGCAGGGATTGCGAAAGAACACATCTACCAACAAAAAAGTCCTAACAGTTTCTCCTGCTCATTTAGTGGGTTTACGTCCAATTCAGCACATATGAAACAAACTGCCGTATGGAATTCTAGGAGAAATATAGGTGCTCTAGCCTTTAGGAATGAATGGATCCCATACATGTTAACCATTTGGAGGACACACAAACAGTTCCACATTGAATGAGAAGCAGTGGCTGCACATTCTTTCCTCCCATCCCCATGCTCACACCGAGCAGAAAGCATAACCGGAGATTCTGCTGCAATTTTTAGAGAATGCTCACCTCTGTGGATTTTAGTTCTAGTCTCCTTACATCAGCTGTCTCACTATGCCTTCTTCTGCAGAGCTCCTTATTCTACACAAACTAGCCCTGGGGTGTTGAAGAGCGGACAAGAGGATGGTATGACATAGAAAGGTGGCCCAATTTTGGGGCCCTGCACTTGGTTTCCAGCCTCAATAAGGTCCATCCTATTATCTCCTGTCCCTCTTGGCTATTAAGACCTATGGCTCAGACACAGGACCTATTATTAGCAGAAAGTGTCATTTTCTCTCTTCAGGATGGTAGGGTCACAGCATCTGTTAAATAACTGTTTGTTTCTTGATGAAGCCTATCTTGACAGTGGGATTCCTGCTTACTATCACTCAGTCACCAATCTCCCTTTTGAGACAATTATAAAGAAGGTGGCATCAAAGCAACTCAGTACCTGAAGTCCTCAGGTTTTCTCAACTTCATCAGTCCAGCTTTAGAGCTAGGGATGGCAGAGACTGCACTGGTCTCAGTCAACAACCTTCAGACAATGGATAAAAAGAGTGCTCATATTTGTGTGTAGATCTTTCAGCTGCCTTTGATACCACTGTGCAGCTTGATCAACTGCAGATGGCTCTGCTCTTTTGTCTCCAAGAGGAGCCACACTAGTACTGGATGGTTGTTTAGCTGTTCTGAAGGATCCTGCATGCGGTTCTTTCTTTTGCTTTAAATTCTTCTGCTTCTGATTGTTCTACGCACCCAGGAATGTGTTTGTTGGAGTAAAAAATCCAAAATGTAGGACAGTATAGCTACTGCAACTGATCAGGCTAGCTAGCTCTCAGTAGAATTGGATCTTTGCAATTCATACTTGCCATGCATTGTTCTTCATATTCACAGCAGAGGCTTTTTGGTGAATTCAGTTCTGTAGTGGGCTTTAACATGCATTTAGTTTTGTTTAAAAAGAAAAAACAAAGAGAGTGCTGAAGTACTCAGAGAAGGTTGCACAGCTGTCAAAGATCGCTGGTTGATAAGTTTATACACAGAGTGGGTAGACCAGAGGCAGCAGCAGCAGCATAAGTTCCCATCCCCTCTCTGCTAGAAAGACCAGGAGTAAGCAAGTGGTTGTCTTCATGCCCGTTCAGTCCTTTGTTTCTTGGTGGAAACTAGCAACTACGAAGTCAGTTATGATGTGGATTCCTTTTGACACCAACACCTTTCACAAGGACAACAGAATATCCACGAGAAGGTGGTGACTCAATAACTGCAAAAAAAATTAGTAAAAATAAATTTAAAAGAATTTGAAAACTACTACTGCTTTCACACTAGAAGGCAGCGTAGGGCTGAGACAATGGACATGAAAATAGATATCTGTGTGTTGTTGCCATATTAGTCCCAGGATATGAGAGACAAGATGGGTGAAGTAAAATCTTTTATTGTATCAACTTCTGTTGGTGAAAGAGACAAGCTTTCAGGTTCCACAGAGCTCTTCTTCAGGTCACCTGAGCTCTGTGGAGCTCTCTCTCTTGAAAATAGATTACATTAATGCTCTAGAGTTAGGATCTGTTAAGTGAATTAGGAGCACTGTAACACTCAGTTATGCAATGTGGTTGGAGTTTGATAGTTTACAGACAATCTTTTTTTTTTCCCACATACTTGATGTGAATGTAGAGAGGAGTTATATCTTTTTATTTGACAACACTTGGATTTGTACATGCTAAATTGCTAAATTATTTGCACCCAAGACTAATTCAACAAAAGAAAAGGAAAAAACATCTTTCATGTGAACCTGTTGAAACCTGGTGGGAGTGGGAAAGTTTCCTTGTCAATCCAGACAAGATGCTACATCTAGGTCCTAAGTTTCTAGGGCCTTTGGCACTGGATGAAATGGTTTCTTCTGAGAGCTTAACAGAATAACAAGCCCAGGAACTAATATGTTGTTAAGATGGGTTTTCATCAGCTTCAGGAAAAACTATTTCTCATCATACTTGTACCAACCCAGAAAAAAATGCAGGAAGCAATTGCATGGGAAGTTTGAGAGATGCTCAAAGTAGGTATCACAAAGGTGTCTCAAAGTGATTGGTATAGCCCGGTTGTACTGGTGCCCAAACCTGACGGGACAATCCATTTCTGTCTTGATTTTCATGGGGTTAAATAATGCTATTTCCGATCTGGATGCATACTTAATGCCACACACAGACAAGTTATTAGATTAGCTAGAGAAGGCTAAATATTTAACCATGTCAGACTTAGAGTTGAAGTGTGGAGGTGAAAGGGGGAAGGTAGCTTTCTAATCAATGTACTTTAGGGTACACTGTGTTATCAGATTTTTTGCCAAACACTGGCCACATAAAGCCTCAGTCGACAGATCCTTACAAAACAAGCAGCAAATTTACCAGTGAGTGAGAACGGACGATGCACAGAATTCCACCCTCCAGCCTTCTCTAAAACTGATGCTTTGTGTTTTCTCCTTTTACATTTAGTAGAAGTTCATTTTCAGCAGAGAGAGATTCAGATTTTTGTTGACTTGCTGCCAACAAAGTCAAATGTGACTTAAAGTCACGAGGCTTCCCATAAACACAGATGAAAGATGAGCATTTGCTTTTGTTGTGAACCAGTGTAATTAAAGTAATATTTTACAATGTTCAAGCTTCAGTAAATAGCAGCCTTAAAGCCAATACCCCATATAGAAGGACAGTCTCAGAGAGAGGAGCCCCTTATTAAAAAGAGAATTACTAAGAGCATATATGTTAGGTTTCTTATGCAAGGCAGGGTTCTTCTGAGGGAGGAGAAAGGTGGGAAAAAAATTAAGCCATTTTAAACTCCTTATATCCAAGGCAGTAACTAAGCCTCAGACAGCCCCCTGCTTGACCAGGCATATCCCTATTTCACACCAAGCTTGCAAGACACCCCTGTGCCCTTAATCTTATGGACAGCTTTCGTAATAAACAAAGTTTGATATTGTTTTCTATAAACCCAGCTCTCTTTCAAAAGCTCATTCTAAACACTTTTTTTTTTTGGTAAATAATGCTTAAAATCTAAACTAAAAATAATTCAGGAGCAAAAGACTAGGATTTGCTACTAGTAGATTTGCTAGGCATTTCTGTCCCACTGTTTGACACATATAGGACTGTTCCGACCAAGATTGTTCTCTGAAGCTATCCGTATTCAATTCTGCATAAAATCCTGGTTTTGTTGGACACTGGAGCATACCATGGAAATGAAACTGGTGGCTTCAATACACCGAACTAATTATTCTTGTAATTTTCCTGAGAGATTAATATTAAAGAGGCATCAGCAGTGGAAAAATTAAAGTAGAATATACAATAGGCTCTAATTTCTGTTCTGGTGTTTGGAAAAACTCCAGTTGTTAATAGTCTGTGTCTTTTGGGTGGGTTTTTTCTAGTTCAATGTAGCAATGGGTCTGTTATCATTCAGTAGATTTCTGTGTGAAGAGTGTTCATCTGCAGAGCACTGGCAATGGCATGTTTTGCAAGAGCAGTACAGATAGATTTATGGCCCCAATAACATGTTGTAAACCAGGTTCTTCCATTTGCTGCAGTTATTGTTTGGGCATAGCAAAGTCCCAAGCTGTCTCCTGCGCACATTTCCACATTGCCCTCATGAGTCGTGTAAATCCCATGTCTTTGGGCTTCTCCAAACCTCTCATAAGTCGCTGCTTCATAATGGCAACAAACTCCTTGTTACTCAACTCTCCATTCCCTAAGAGAAGAGGGAAAACAATTTCATTAACTTGAAAGTACAAAAATAAAAGGCCTAGAAATCTTTGGAGGGAAGTAGCAAAAGCTTGGTTTCCTTTATAGAAGAAAAAGAGACTGGTTCATGTTTTGCTTTAGTCTCCTGACAGGTCAGGCCATGAAAAGTGCTGGTAGCAATGTACAAATTTTATATTTTATATTATATTTGAAGTTAAAGTTTTTGATTAAAACAAACACTTCAGAGTTTCTTGCTGACAGCCACTGTATGGCTGGTGTCACAATAGTGCTGCTTTTCAGCACGATGGCATCTCCCAGCAGGAAGCTTGGAAATAGCAAATTGTAAATTAACTCCAATTTCATATGCAATTCACATTTTACAAAATGTGAAAAATGCTTCTCCCCATGGGATCATTTCAGGACAATCAGCTGAGCAAAATGATTGCAGGTTCAATGTTGACAGTATTATATCACCAATTACAATTCTGCATCCTTTCCGGACAAGGCCACATTACTAATTGAAACAATGAATGCTTTTATCAAAATGTTTACTTTGTGATTCATTGCAGTCAGGAACTCTGACACAGTGGTCTTAAATGAAAATGCATGACAGGTTCAACGACTTATTTTCCAAAGACCCAACTATTGTCATAGCAATAAGGAAAATTTCACATTTCATATGTTGACATTGGTGAGATTCAGAGGTGGCAAAAATCTTTGACACTGCAATGCAGCCCCATTTGTGATCATTTACAATTTGGCAGATTTTTTTTTTCAACCTATGTCAAGCAGCATATGACAACATCTGACTGTTTCTTGGAGCAGCTAGTCCTGGAACCCACAAGGGGCGTGGCAATCCTTGATATAGTCCTAACTGGCACACAGGGTCTGGTCCAAGAGGTGAACCACTCAGTAAAAGCAACCAGGATGTAATTAAATTTACCATTCTTGTAAGGAGAAAAATACCCAAGAAACCCACCACAGCAGCATTTAACTACACAAAAATGAGGAAGCTAGTTAAACAGAAATTAAAAGAACAGTCACAAAAGAGAAATGCCTGCAAGCTACATGGAAACATTTTAAAATCACCATAATAAGAGGCTCAAATTAAATGTGTACCCCAAATAAATCAGTAAGAAGACTAAACAAAATGCCACCATGGCTAAATAACAGAGTACAAGAGGGGTTAGAGACGAAAAGACATTCTTTTAAAATTGGAAGTCAGATCCAACTGAGGAATATATAAAGGAGCATAAACTCTGCCAAGTATAATTAGGCAGTCCAAAAAAGAATTTGAAGAGCAACTAGCAAAAGACACAAAAACTAATAACAAATTGGTTTAAGTATATCAGGACCAAGATGCCTGCCAAACAGTGAAGACTATCAAAGTGCTATAGGAGCACTCAAAGATGACCAGGCTGTTGTGGAGAAGCTAAATGAATCATTTGCATCAGTCTTCACTGCAGAGGATGTGAGGGAGATTCCCATCCCTGAGCCATTCTTTTTAGGTGACAAATTTGAGGAACTGTCCCAGACTGAGGTGTCAGTAGATGAGATTTTGGAACTAACTGATAAATTAAAAAGCAATGAGTCATCAGGACCATATGGAGACCCAAAAGTTCTGAAGGAACTCAAACTAGCAGAACTACTAACTGTGCTATATAACCTATTACTTAAATCATCCTCTGTACCAAATAACTAGCAGATGGCTAATGCGATGCTGATTTTTAAACAAGGTTCCAGAAGTGATCCTGGCAATTACAGGCCGGTAAGCCTAACTTCAGTACCAGGCAAACTGGTTGAAACTATAGTAAAGAACAGAATGATCAGACACATAGATGAACATGATATGTTGGGGGAGAAGTCAATGTGTTTTTTGTAAAGGGAAATCATGCCTTATGAATCTATTAGAATCCTTTGAGAGTGTCATCAAACATGTGGACAAAGATATCATGCATTTGAACTTTCAGAAAGCCTTTGACAATGTCCCTCAACAAAGGCTCTTAAGCAAAATAAGTAGTCATGGGATAAGAGAGAAGTTTCTCTCATGGTTAAAAGACAGGAAATGGTCAATTGTCACAGTGAGAGGGAAGTAAATAGTAGGATCTGTACTGGAACCTGTGCTGTTCAACATATTCGTAAATGATCTGGAAAAAGGGGTAAACAATGAGGTGGAAAAGTTTACAGACAATACAAAATTACTCAAGATAGTTAAGTCCAAAGCTGACTGTGAAGAGTTACAAAGGCTTCTCTCTAAACTGCTATGTTAAGAGTTTGACTTAAACTGACTAACCCAATGAAACTTGGGGTCCAATCTGCAACTCCAAACTCATCCTGCACTACTGAACCTAGCTATTGCACCATACGCAGAACTGGCACTTGGGATCTGAGATGGAAAAATGAACAGGGACAAATCTACCAAGATGGGAGACTTATCAAAGGAAATATGGAAGATACTAAAAAAAGAATAATCACAACAAAGCGGAATGTTTATAAAGTTAGAAGTGGAGCTGGGAGTATTGTGAACGTGGAAACTTCTTGAGAGGACTTTTTTGCCCGCAAGTAATTTAGGAAGTGTCACAGGGTTTGAAATAGAAATATATTATTTAAAAAAAAAAAAAAAAAACTTCCTAGACTTAGACTCATTTTGGCAAGTTTTATTCCACAGCTAATTTTTATGGGTAATTTATAATCCCTAGGATTTTTAATGATAATACTGACAGACTCTGAAGGGACTATTCCCAATCAGATTCAGAGACACAACATGATGCAGTGCCTTTACATTCCAATTCACTGGAAGACATCCAGGTCTCTGAAATCCCTGTCTAGTTTACTATCAGTTTTGTAAGCATATGTTTGTTTCCCCAAGACCATTTGACAAGGAAAGAAGAAAGGATTCCTGACAGTTCTACGCCCAGTGCTTCTTCCTGTTTCGTGTCTGTCATTTAGACTCTTACTTAAGAGACAACCTGTCTCTTCCTAATTGTATGGTTTCTACAGAGTTTGTCCCCTGCCCACTCTGCATGTAAATCAAGAAATACTCCAAGGAAGCAAAGCTTTCAGACCATCCTGATTTAAAAAGCTCTAGCCAACACTGTTTTTGTTTTAAATAATCTGGCTACAGATATTTCAACCGATTTCCTGTGGCTTTATTGGTGCACTGGGCAGAGGGGCCCAATAAAATCCATTAAGCAAGATATTATTCTTTCCGACTGGTTTTAAGAGGCTTGAAAACTGAAGGCTTTTTGGAAATATAACTCTCTCAACAAAGCCCTCTCATGTTCATTCTGTACTTTGTGTACATACATACAAGGAATTAGAAAACCCCGCTAATTATTCCTAAAAACAGGGTCTCATTGCTAACTTTATTTTCTGCTCTTTGTGCTGATTTAGAACAATCCTTTTCTCTATATGCAGTCCACTTCTTAATCCAGTATTGCCATTTTTAGCTTCTATGTTATCTGATAGAAAAGCAACCACATAACTACTTCAGTATGAAACTCTGGAGTCTCATTTAAGACCACAAATTTATCCTTTTCTCAGCACTCCCTCTCCCATCACTCACCCACCATCAGGACTTGCTACCATGTTAAAAAAAATTTCAGCAGTTTCATTCCTTAAGCCATATTTAGGAAAGTCTCTATACACAGGCTAAATTAAACTGAAGAGATCTGTCTGCTTCTATACTACGTTCCTATCTTTGAAGAGATTTCTCTAACAGAACAGTCTTTTCCTCTAAAGATTTGGTATCAAAACATTCAACAGAATCTCCTCAGAGTATGCAAACGGAGACCATTTGGATACATTTCAGTTCACTCTAATTACAGATCAGAATATCTGGCTTGCAGATCCAATCAGGAATCGCTAGTGAACTACTTTGGAAAAACGTGATTCAACTTTCTTTCACCAAAGGTACAAGGAAGAATATGAAGCTGGAAGAAAGAGGGGAAATAGACACAATTGCAAAGATGCATTTATCATTTAATCAACAGTGAATACAAAACTATCTATTTGCGCACACACAGTTATCAGAGGATGGACAGCATATCAAAATGGGTGATTTGAGAGCCCTGCTGGATATCTAGATAGTGAGTACATTTACCCCTTTGAGGACACAATGGACCTACTGTATATTAAAAGAAAACATAAGCAAAAAATGATGAGCCATTAGTCACCAATATTTAAAACAGAGGCACCTGATTTAGCATTGAATACACTGGATAACTAGAGATACAGTAAATTCTCCTGGGTTATGTTCTTGGTTCTGCCAATGATTTGCCCTGTGGATTTAGGCAAATACTTAACTCAGTTTCCCTGGATGTAAAATAAGGATAACAACTCTTATTTATTATTATGTACCTCAGAGAAATACTATGACAATTGGTGTTTACAAAGTACTCTGAGGATGTAAAATGCCATTTAAGTGCTAATTACATGAGGACGCTATGTTTTGTGACAGTGCTGTCAAGAAGTGAAGTGATGTGATGAGTTGGTTAATCAGCTTCTCCAGTTGAGCAACGGCATTTCATAAGAACATAAAAATGGCCATACTGGGTCAGACCAATGATCCATCTAGCCCAGTGTCCTGTCTTCTGACAGGGGCCAACACCAGGTGCCCCAGAGGGAACGAACAGAACAGGTAATCATCAAGTGATCCATCCCCTGTCATCCATTCCCAGCTTCTGGCGTGATTTCCAGCCATGATGTCATAGAAAAGTGTAATGTCACAGGAGGGTAGGCTGGTTAAACAAAGTACCCAGTATACTCACTGAAGGGCAGCTACTGAACTTCCATATTCAGAGTTACAGTGCTTGAAGTAGCCAATCTCACTAGTCTCATTACAAACTGCATTAGTCTTGGCTCGCCACGCATTATTCCGACACGATCACTGTGACTCTGTAGTTAAGTATATTCACTTTCACAATACAAGTGTGACTAGCACTCATTGCTTACTCCACAAAATGCCATTGCACAGAGGATACTCTTAGTTTGCACCGTCCAATTATTACCAGAGTGTAATGTTTCACTTGAATGTCTGAAGGCATGGCATATATACTGCAGTTTTGAATGTTTCTGCTACTGTTCACAGAGGCAGGGCTGCCCAAAGGATTCAGGGGACTTGGGGGCAAAGTGGGGAAGCTGTGGCACTTGTACTCACCTGGCGGCAGTCCAGGTCTTCGGCGGCATTTCGGCGGCGGGGGGCCCTCCAGTCGCTCTGCCTCTTCGGCAGCACTGAAGGGCCCCCCGTCGCCAAAATGCTGCCGAAGACCTGAACTGCCGCCGGGCCAGGGCTCACAGGGCCGCTCTGGGGCCCAGGACAAATTGCCCCACTTGCCCCCCCACCTCCAGGTGGCCCTGCACAGAGGACAACATCCAGCCCTGAGTTTCTATCCACAAGGGAAAAATTAAACTAGTTAGTGGGATATTGAAAAATCACCACAGCAGGAATAAAATCCTTATATATGAGATCTGCAAAACCTAGTTTAGCATTAGAGACTATAGTTCTTAGTTTCTTTAACTGAACTTTGGTTCTGCTGTGTAGGGGGCACAGTGCATCTATTCGTTGAGCTGGCCATTGAGTTAACCATTAATTGTTAATTCAGCATCCTTGCTGGAGGAGCTTGGAGCTTTTCAACTTCCATTTTTCAGCTCCCACTTTTAAGACCTGCACTGCAGTCATCATCCTTCTGAGCTCAGTAATTTTCCTCCTTAATCAACCTGAGATTGCTTTTGACTGACAAGAGCAGGCCAGAAAAAGCAAACTACTGGGAATAAATTCCAGGCTTCTTGCATGGCAATGCACATTGCTACCATTAATTAGCTAGTATTTGTACAGAGCTGTAAATGTAAAGTACCCTGTTAGTGCTAAATATTCTTATTACCAACAATAGGCCATAATTGATAATTTTGTTAAACATTAATGTTTCTGAGAACAGAAAATAGTCTGTCTTCTCTCTGCAGTGAGCTATTCAGTCAGAAATCTGACCTACAGAACCCTCAAATTTTTAAGTTAGATATATGAAAACTTTCAGAGAGCACTGAATGCCATTAACGAAACCCTCTGAAAAGTATAAGCTTTTAATACAGACCACAACACAAACAGCAAACTATAATATAGGGTGAAGGGAACAGTGAATACCACCATGAAATGGATAATAATGCTATGGAAGGCCAAGTCTAGCAGTATTTTCATGTTATTGATAAGCTGGAGAGCAGAAATGAAAACAATAGATAAAAAGCCAGTTAGCCTGGAGGTGGAGGGGATGGGGAGGGAGAAAGCCTCCAAATCTCACTCATTTTGACTGCCTCTGGTTATTGATCTTACCTTTAGTATCTCTCTACATTATAAATTGCAAAATGGGGAACAATAGAAGAGTGCTCTGATGAGGATAAAAGTTTGTCAGATACAACCAACTCATCCCTTGAAAAGAAAATATTATCGAAATGCTCAAACATATTTAGCTTTTATAGTTTGATTCTTTCAGGTTTTTTTTTGGGGAAGGGGGAATACAGATAAACTATACAACACACTGGGCACATGCTGGGAATATGAAAAGGTCAGACCTATTACAGTAAATTAAAACCACTCACCGTCACAATCAAAAAGAGCAAACACCACATCACACACATGGTCTGAGAGCTCCACTTTTGCCACTGTCCTGGCTACCTGCTGCATGGTAACTGAAATAAAATAAGGATACATTATTAATAGAATGCAGTAATCTTAAAAAAGTGTTATCTTTCATCTTTCACCTTTTGTAACTGTTTTTCTTCAAGATGTTGTACTTATGTTCATTCCATTCTAGGTGTGTGCACAGCAACATGCACAGTTGTTGGAGACTTTTGCCTTAGCAGTATCCATAGGGTAGGCTGTGGCGCTCCCCTGAGAGCCACGCTCATGCATCAGTATATTAGGCGCCGCCAACCCCATGCCCTCTCAGTTCCTTCTTGCCAGCAACTCTGACAGACGGGTGGGGGGTGGGGTGGGTAATGGAATGGACATGAGCAACATATCCTGAAGACCACCAATTACAAAAGGTAGGTAACTGTTTTTTAGTTCTTCAGGTACTTGCTCATGTCCATTCTATTTTAGGTGACTCACAGGCAGTATTCTCAGAGGCGGGCTCAGAGTTCACAGTTTAGCAGCCTATAGTACTGCCATACCGAAACCAGCATCGTCCCAGGCCTGCTGGGTAAGTGTGTAGTGGGACAAACTATGGCCACCCTACAGATGTCCTGGATAGGCACCTGGGACAGAAAAGCTGCCAAAGAGGCCTGTGCCCTGGTCGAGTGGGCGGTTACAATCACTGGGGATGGCACTTTCCCCTGATATTAGCAGCAGCAAATACAGGTGGTGATTCAAGAAGAAATTCTTTGAGCAGACACCAGGTGACCTTGCATCCTGTTAGCCACAGCAATGGACAATTGCATCAACTTGCAGAATGGCTTGGTCCTTTCAATGTAGAAGGCTAACATCCTCCTGACGTCTAGGGAATGCAACCTACACTCCTCCTCTGACTTATGCGGCTTCAGAAAAAAGACAGGTAAGTAAATGTCCTGACCTTCATGAAACAGAGACCACCTTGGGCAGGAAAGCCAGGTGTGGGCTCAGCTGGATCTTTTCTTTGTAAAAGACCCTGTAGGGTGGTTCCGAGTTGAGTGCCCTAATCTCAGAGACCCAGCAGCCAGATGTTATTGCAACCAGGAGAACAACCTTCCAGGAAAGGAGAAGGAGAGAGCAGGAAGCTAGAGGCTTGAAGGGGGGTCCTGGGAGCCGAGACAGCACCAGATTGAGGTCCCATGGAGGAACATGGGGGTAGAGGTGCTCAAGGCCCTTGAGGAACCTGGCAGATGCCCTGGGCAAAAATCAACCTTCTCTCAAGCAGATGGAAGGCCGAGATAGCCACCAAGTCAACCTTGACAGTTGAAAGGGAGCTTGATATGCAGAAGATAGTCCAGGATTAACTGCAGTGAGGCTTGCAGTGAGGCTTGCTTAATGCCTTTGTCCGAGGTCCAGCAGGTGAACCACTTCCACAATACTCCAGATGTGACCTAATCAGCACGAAGTAGAGCAGAAGAATTACATCTCATGTCTTGCTTACAACACTCCTGCTAATACCTCCCAGAATGATGTTTGCTTTTTTTGCAATAGCGTTACACTGTTGACTCATATTTAGCTTGTGGTCCACCATGACCCCCAGATCCCTTTCTGCAGTACTCCTTCCTAGGCAGTCATTTCCCATTTTTTGTGCATGCAACTGATTGTTCCTTCCTAAATGGAGTACTCTGCATTTGTCCTTACTGAATTTCATCCTATTTACTTCAGATCATTTCTCCAGTTTGTCCAGATCATTTTGACTTTTAATCCTATCCTCCAAAGCACTTGTAACGCCTCTCAGCTTGGTATCATCTGCAAACTTTATAAGTATACTCTGTATGCCATTATACCGTACTCTGTATGCCATTATACCGTACTCTGTATGCCTGTTTACCATTGCCCTTCTGGCTTCCAGGGCGGAGCCACTGAGGCCTGAGTCTACCGACTGACTCTGGTTGGTGACCAGCGAGGTGAGGGCGAGGAATGGTGCCTACCCATTGAACAGTACTGGGGGGAATGGGAACAATGCCTTGACAAGGAGCAGCCCTGCCTGGGTAGTGACTGAAATCTGGGAAGACTGTCTGGGTGAAGGTGACCTGGGTCGTGGTGATCTTTGATGGGAAGCTTGCCGGTACTGGTGGTATGGGGACCAGTGTCTTGACTCTGGTTTCCCATGTCTTGTAGGGGGAGAGTGCAGCGAAGACCTCGGAGACCTAGGATACAGTGCCAGGGTCCAAGGCTGTGGAGATGGAGATCTGTGCCTGTGGTCTGGTGACCAAGGGTGCTCCACTGCTCTGTGAGGCATTCCCATGATCAGCTTCCCCTTAGCCGAATCTGCTGCCTGTTGCGGCATCTGCGGTGCCAGTCAGCCTACTTGTTCTTTAGCTGCCAGGGCCGCTTTGGGCAATGAGGGTCCTGGGAGAGACCAGAGTCCCCTGCTGCTCCCCAGAGTCAGAGAAGGATTCCTGGCTGGGCTGGGGAATCGACCTCTGTGATAACCCCGTGAAGCCCCAGGGCAGGTACATGGCCTGACTTCTGTCCTTTCCAAAAGCCCCTTTCCCTTCTGGTGCCAGTAGGGCTCCTCTTCTTTTGCTGCTTCTTAGGCACCGGCGAGGAGGAACAGTGCAGGGCGGAGTCCAGTGCTAGCATTGTGCTCTGCACTGAAATCGAAGTGCTCGGTGTGGGGTCCGAGTGGGAGGGCTCTGATGCAGGATGAAGCGCAGCCTCCATGGAGGGCCCTCACACAGATATCCTGCTCCTTTGGGTTCTAGGTCAAAAGTTTTTACAGATTCAATACTTGTCCTTTCTATGGGACACTCCCAAACACTTCAAACAGCTGTGAGGGGGGTCACTGATAGGCATTGGCCTGCTGCATGACAAGCATAGTTTGAAACCAGGAGAATGGGGCATGCCCTGCTCTGAGGCGAAGTCCCAGCTGGAACTCTAACTACCAAACTAACCTAACACTTAACTTAGTACCTGCAAACCATATACAAAGAAGATAAACAAAGGCTGTAAAGAACCGCCAATGCTCTTATGATTTGCAAGACAAGGTGCTCCAACCATCATGGGCAGTAAGAAGGAAGTGAGAGGACATAGGGTCATCGGCACTTAATATACCAACGCATGAATGCAGCACTCAAGGGGGCACCACAGCCAACCCTATGGATACCGCTAAGGCAAAAGTCTCCGACAACTGTGCACATTGGGCGCGCACTTAGAATGGAACTGACATGAGCAAGCACTCGAAGAAATAGCATTTTACAAAAAGCTACCGTCCAAAGTATTTTTCTCAGGAAGTTTTAAATTAAATTTCTTCCCCACTCTGTTCAACTCTCTCCTTGAAATCAGTCTCCTCACTACACTACACTATACATGCACAGTGCTTTGTTGTAAGGATGCTGATGAACCTTGAAATGTTGCTATTATTTTTAATGAAGTAAAAGCATTAAGCACTAATTCTGGAAATAAAACAAAAGAAAACCACCCACCAGCCAAAACTACCGTTTCTTCTTTGTTTGCAAAGTCCATGTAACTGGAACTGTGGGTCTTTTAACTTTTTGCTCCTTGAGAGGAAAGCATCAGAATGAGAGCAAACCCTCCACATATAATTTCCCACCTCCCCTGCTCACAAACTCTCTATTCCTTGAATGGTCAGTAAGATGGTTTTCCCCCCTCCATGTTGAAAAAACATATGAATAATCATCTTTGCAACACTTGGTTCCTGCAGGCTGAATATTGTTTTCCTGCTAAGCAGTCCAGAGCTGATACAAACTCAAAAAGGCAAGTTCCAGTGTCTGTGAAAATAATACATCTTGCATCATCACTGACCAGGCTTTGTAGAGAGGTTTGTGATATTAAACTTGCAATATGCAGTAATGAGAGTTCATGGCAAGGTTAGTGGCATCTCAGTCTAGAGGGTGAGTTCAGGCCACAAGTGAAAAGGCATTTGGTAGTTTCATCAGAGTCCTTAGTGGCCAATGATGCATATCACAACACTCTCAATTCAGCATGGTTGCTATAGTAGTTCTTGCTGTACAAAAATCAATGGTTTAGCATAATATATAACCATTATACATTCACATTGGTAGCATTCAGCTACCTCCCTCTATTTTTTCTTTTGGGGTTGATAATTGGATTATAGAGGACAAGGTGAGGTGGGTTAACTGGTGGTCATCTGTGCTGACATATGCTGATATTTATTAAGGATTTGTTTTCCAGTTCTAACTTTAAAAAATAATGATAGAAAAGAAGTGCAGAAGTGGAGTAGGAGTGATGCAGATTAGGAATGAAGAACACTGACAGTTTTCATCTCTCTGTATTTTAAAAGGATGGGTTTCAATATAATGATAATATATGGTTTTAATTTGTCCTTATTATGTTGCACAGAACGTCAAGTACTTGTGGCAAAAGGGTGCTTTATAAATTCATTTGTTATCGTCAAAAGTCTTTAGGGAAGTTGAACTCCTGCAAACATACTATGCCACAATTTATTCTTAATATTTGTATTCAGATAGTGCCTTTATCCAGGCTACAAGTCTCTTGTTTTCATACAATCAATTTAAATAAAAAAATTAGCACCTCTTTACAATAGACAGAGCACTTGTGACCCTACACTTTCCAATAATTCAACAGCGGTGCTGTGAAATCTTTTGTCATCTAGAAAAATTTTTGATCCTGCACTGTGGGATTTTGCAATCTTCAATAGAACGGAGAACACAGAAGGCTTTGCACTAGAAGGGGAACTACTGCATATTGCAAATATGTGGTCTAGGTTTTGCAAACAAATAGTAATATTTCCCCTCAAAAAACATTCCCTCTCTCTTCAAAACACAAAACAACTCCCCCTCCCAATTCCAAATGCATCAAAAGTCATTGTTTATGACTTCTAATCTGGGTGTCTACATGTTACTAACAAAAAAGATAAGACAATATTCCTAAATGCAGAGTAAAATAAATCAGCTTACTAAGTGCTTTGAGATCCACGAATAGGGATGTAAGAGCTGAGTATTAATATTAGTCATTTGCTTCATATAAAGCAATATGTGAGTTTGGTGAAGGGTACAAGAGGTGAAATCAGCAAGTAATTTCTAGTTTAAGTGCTTCATTGATGCCAATTGCATTAGATACAGGCTGACATTCTATTACAATCATTTTGATATAGTAGCAGAGGAACCTGAGAAGGGAGGAGTATGCCTATCGGTGAAGTAACAAAATACAAGCTTTAGGAGAGTACCAGTCATGGGCCATGTTTTCAGATGAGCACATGTAACCCATGCTCTGTCCCCCTGCAGTGGTACCTAGACCACCTAGAGATTGATGAGTCTGGCACAGAATGTGTATGGAGGGGGATGGGGGGAGGAGAAGGAGAAAATGCTAGCAAAATCATTTTAAATGCCTTTTTTAATGTAGCAATACTCAATGAAAAACCATCCACATTTGCATGGTTTGTTAGCTGTAAGTCAAGAGTTTAAAAAGGGCTGATTTTTAAAAGAGAACCCAAAGAAATTAAGGACAAGCAGTGAAAATGTGCAATTCTAAAGAGATTAATCTGACTGAGAATCTTGTAGACACCACTTGAGAGAAAAGCAAAATGGCAGAAAGTCAAAACCATCACATTTCAAACACACATGAATTCCTCTGCCTCCCTCGTTATTCCCCAAAATTAGGTGTATTTTATAAATAAGAAAAAAAACTATCGGAAATATTAATTAGAGAAAGGAAAAAGCAAAAAGCACTAAGAGACCACTCAATTAGTGTATAAAAGCAGTTTCTAGTAAAAGTCAAAAGTTTTTGTTTTTTTTTAAATGAGTGTTATGGTATGCTAAAGGGATGATTCTGTATAATACCTGCTAGGTTCTTTTTACCCAGGTTCTCTTTTATTCCCCAAATCCCTTCTCTCTGTTTCTGCTCTCTCTAATTAGCTTCCACTTAAACCTCTAGACACCTGCTGTGCTAGCCAGGCAGAAATACTGTATCACTGCAGGTTTCACCACAGTGAAAGCCCAGCAGTGCTGACTGTTATCTGTTGTCTTTGATTCTAGTTCAGTGATGCAAAGTTGATAAACACTTTCCCTGGGACTAACGATGTGGAGAATAGCTCCTTTCCTTGGCACTGAGAACAGCCAACCTGTCAATTAACATGATGGAAGTTCCTGATCTGACTACCAGTGCTAAAGATCAAAAAGCTGCCCCTGAAAACAAGTAAGCTGCCAACAGGCCCACCACAGTGGGGTTCACAGCTTTATAATAATTCTGGTTTCTAGATAAGGCTGCTAAGATGAACCTTACACAACACTTTATTTCAATGGTGATGAAACAGTGGCACAGCAGGCATCCTCTGTTTGTGGTGCACCCACAATTTGTGTCTTGCAACCACTTTGCCTACCTCCCAAGGCAAATGTCCCCCCTGCCCTGTTTGTTATATTTTACGAGAAAACTAAGAAATTAGATAATGTGCATGAACATTCTAGAGATAGCCACATCTTTTTTTAAACTATAATTATACCTTTCAAACCTACAAAAGCCCCCAAATATCTTAGCACTAATTCTCTTCTGTGACTGTGCTCTGTATATCAGAAGTAGCCTGCGTACCATGTGATGTGGCTGCTGTCTGCGTAAGTGCTCTTTAATTCCAGGGGTCAGAATTTACTTAGGAAAAAATGAGGAATCATTCCTAAGTAGATTTTGTAGAGAAACTGGATCAATTGTGCTAAACACCTTTGAATCAAGCCCTTGCCAACTGAACAACAGGGGAAACTCACTGTATGTAACTTATACCCACATCTAGTCATTATGAATTATACTGCATCTTACAAAGAAAAAGGTTTTGAAGAGCGCCTGAATGCGCTGAAACAGTCAAGTCCATTTAGAATTCTCTGATGTCTAAGCTATTAAAATAATCTCTCTCTCTCTCTCTCACACACACACACACACACACACACACACACACACACACACACACACCCCTTGTTTTTCAACCCTCAAACACTCCCTTCTTCAAAATAGCCCCGTTGGCATAAGTTAGTTTGGAAGATACAAGGCATTCACATTGATAATCAACTGCAATTCAAGCTAATGGGTGCATCTGATGAAGGCAGTCTGTAGTCCTATGAGAAGTGCTCTATAACTGCATTTATGATTTAATCCATTCACACTTACATCTACCATCCATGAATCATAATTAAATTACAGCAGCTGAGTTCATTTCCACCTCTCCCCCTACACTCTGAGGGATAATCACGGACAATTAATCCCAAAGTGCCTGCAAATATTGCAAGTGTTCAGTGCTGTGGGGATAAGCAGGTTTCACTTTCCTATCTAGTTCAACATGGACAAGTTCAGCTTATGTTGGGCCAAAAGATCAACAGGGCCAGATAAAATCTGAATACCCCCTATATCCTGACAGTCCTTCAGCATGCCTCTGCAGAGCCTGAAATAACTGTTGATTATTGTTCTGCGGCCTAATAAATCCTGGCCCAAGCGGACACAAAACAGATGTCCGAGCATGCCCCATATAATGTTGTTGACATTCATAGTTAATAACCTGGCACACATCTGCTTCCTTCCTCTCTGGATGACTCCTGCAGAGTCTGGGCCAATTAATTCAGGTCACTGGCAAGGTGCTCAATTAATCCTAGACCAAGCAACTACAGCCCATATAAAAGCAGCAAAGAATCCTGTGGCACCTTATAGACTAACAGACGTTTTGGAGCATGAGCTTTCGTGGGTGAATACCCACTTCCTCAGATGCATGTAATGGAAATATCCAGGGGCAGGTATATATATGTGTGCTAGCAAGCAAGCTAGAGATAACGAGGTCAGTTCAATCAGGGGGGATGAGGCCCTGTTCTAGAAGTTGAGGTGTGAAAACCAAGAGAGGAGAAACTGGTTCTGTAATTGGCAAGCCATTCACAGTCTTTGTTCAATCCTGAGCTGATGGTGTCAAATTTGCAGATGAACTGAAGCTCAGCAGTTTCTCTTTGAAGTCTGGTCCTGAAGTTTTTTTGCTGCAGGATGGCCACCTTAAGGTCTGCTATAGTGTGGCCAGGGAGGTTGAAGTGCTCTCCTACAGGTTTTTGTATATTGCCATTCCTAATGTCTGATTTGTGTCCATTTATCCTCTTCCGTAGAGACTGTCCAGTTTGGCCGATGTACATAGCAGAGGGGCATTGCTGGCATATGATGGCGTATATTACATTGGTGGATGTGCAGGTGAATGAACCAGTGATGGTGTGGCTGATCTGGTTAGGTCCTGTGATGGTGTTGCTGGTGTAGATATGTGGGCAGAGTTGGCATCGAGGTTTGTTGCATGGATTGGTTCCTGAGCTAGAGTTATTATGGTGTGGTGTGCAGTTGCTGGTGAGAATATGTTTCAGGTTGGCAGGTTGTCTGTGGGCAAGGATTGGCCTGCCACCCAAGGCCTGTGAAAGTGTGGGATCATTGTCCAGGATGGGTTGTAGATCCTTGATGATGCGTTGGAGGGGTTTTAGCTGGGGGCTGTATGTGATGGCCAGTGGAGTCCTGTTGGTTTCTCTCTTGGGTTTGTCTTGCAGTAGGAGGCTTCTGGGTACACGTCTGGCTCTGTTGATCTGTTTCCTTATTTCCTCGTGTGGGTATTGTAGTTTTGAGAATGCTTGGTGGAGATTTTGTAGGTGTTGGTCTCTGTCTGAGGGGTCAGAGCAGATGCGGTTGTACCTCAGTGCTTGGCTGTAGACAATGGATCGTGTGATGTGCCCGGGATGGAAGCTGGAGGCATGAAGGTAGGCATAGCGGTCGGTGGGTTTTCGATATAGGGTGGTGTTAATGTGACCATCACTTATTTGCACCGTGGTGTCAAGAAAGTGGATCTCCTGTGTAGATTGGTCCAGGCTGAGGTTGATGGTGGGGTGGAAGCTGTTGAAATCATGGTGGAATTTTTCCAGAGTCTCCTTCCCATGGGTCCAGATGATGAAGATGTCATCAATGTAGCGTAGGTAGAGAAGAGGTGTGAGTGGACGAGAGCTGAGGAAGCGTTGTTCCAGGTCAGCCATGAAGATATTGGCATATTGTGGGGCCATGCGGGTGCCCATAGCAGTGCCACTGATCTGGAGATATATATTGTCATCAAATTTGAAATAGTTGTGTGTAAGTATAAAGGCACAGAGCTCAGCAGCCAGTTGTGCTGTGGCATCATCAGGGATAGTGTTCCTGACAGCTTGTATTCCATCTGTGTGTGGGATGTTTGTGTAGAGAGCCTCTACATCCATGGTGGCTAGGATGGTGTTTTCTGGGAGGTCACCAATGCATTGTAGTTTCCTCAGGAAATCAGTGGTGTCACGGAGATAGCTGGGAGTGCTGGTGGCATAGGGTCTGAGTAGAGAGTCCATATATCCAGACAGTCCTTCAGTGAGAGTGCCAATGCCCGAGATGATGGGGCGTCCAGGATTGCCGGGTTTGTGGATCTTGGGTAGTAGATAGAATAACCCTGGTCGGGGCTCTAGGGGTATGTTGATTTCTTCTGGTGTTAGTGTAGGGAGTGTCCTGAGTAGATGCTGTAGTTTCTTAGTGTATTCCTCAGTGGGATCTGAGGGAAGTGGCCTGTAGAATTTGGTATTGGAGAGTTGTCTGGCTGCCTCCTTTTGATAGTCAGACCTGTTCATGATGACAACAGCACCTCCTTTATCAGCCTCTTTGATGATAATGTCAGGGTGGTTTCTGAGGCTGTGGATAGCATTGCGTTCTGCACGACTTAGGTTGTGAGGCAAGCGATGTTGTTGTTCCACGATTTCTGCCTGTGCACGCCGGCGGAAGCATTCAATGTATAGGTCCAGGCTGTCATTTCGACCCTCAGGAGGAGTCCATGTGGAGTTCTTTTTCTTGTGCTGTTGGTGGGAGGGCACCCGTGTATCAGTGCACTGTTCAGTGTTGTCCTGGAAGTATTCTTTGAGTCGGAGACGGCGAAAGTAGGCTTCCAGATCGCCACAGAACTGTATCATGTTGGTGGGGGTGGCAGGGCAGAAAGAGAGTCCCCGAGATAGAACAGACTTTTCTTCTGGGCTGAGTGTGTAGTTGGATAGATTGACGATATTGCTGGGTGGGTTAGGGGTACCACTGTTGTGGCCCCATGTGGCAGGTAGGAGTTTAGACAGCTTACAGTCCTTTTTCCTTTGAAGAGAGGTGAAGTGAGTAATGTAGATCTCCTGTCTTATTCTAGTGAAGTCCGTTTGTATAGAAGTTTGGTTATTAATGAGAGTCTCCAGGTTGGAGAGCTCTTTTTTGATGTTTTCCTGTTTGCTGTATAGGATGCTGATCAGGTGGTTCCTCAGTTTTTTTGATAGAGTATGACATAATCTCTCACTGTGGTCTGTGTAGTATGTAGATAGCAGTGGATTTTTTACCTTTAGTCCATTTGGTATGATGTCCATCCGTTTGCATTTGGAAAGGAAGATGATATCTGTCTGTATTTGTGCAAGTTTCTTCATGAGGTTGATGGATTTCCATTCCATACGGCTAAATGCAGTGCCTTGCATGGTGTCAAGTATCAGGGGGTAGCCGTGTTAGTCTGGATCTGTAAAAGCAGCAAAGAATCCTGTGGCACCTTATAGACTAACAGACGTTTTGGAGCATGAGCTTTCGTGGGTGAATACCCACTTCCTCAGATGCATGTAATGGAAATATCCAGGGGCAGGTATATATATGTGTGCTAGCAAGCAAGCTAGAGATAACGAGGTCAGTTCAATCAGGGGGGATGAGGCCCTGTTCTAGAAGTTCTAGAACACCTCAACTTCTAGAACAGGGCCTCATCCCCCCTGATTGAACTGACCTCGTTATCTCTAGCTTGCTTGCTAGCACACATATATATACCTGCCCCTGGATATTTCCATTACATGCATCTGAGGAAGTGGGTATTCACCCACGAAAGCTCATGCTCCAAAACGTCTGTTAGTCTATAAGGTGCCACAGGATTCTTTGCTGCTTTTACAGATCCAGACTAACACGGCTACCCCCTGATACTTGACAGCCCATATAGAAAGCTGTGCCTCAAGAATGCCACTTATTTGCTGTGTGGAGAACACCTCTGACTATACTATGCCACAATTTGGACTACAGGGGTGTATATTGCAGAGTGCACCCCTACAGTCCCCACTTTGGCACAGCGTAGACAAGCACTAAAATTTTATGAAGTCCATCAAAGGTGCTGTATATATGAGGACAGATAAAATAACCACTTAAGAAAATATGTAAATTTAAATCCCCTGGCTCATTTCACAATACACTTTCCTACATATATGCTCACATAAGCCAGGTCAGCAGGTAGTGCGAAGGCTGGAACTGTGCATTACGAATGCTTAATTACTGCAAGTGGAGCGTGCAAAAAATTACAGGCAGCAGCATGCAAAGATGGTAAATCCTGCTTTCTGCACAGGCTTGGTCTTAATTTTGAAGTGTATCTTAATAGAGCCAGTCACCTTAGAAAGACAGGCCCATTTCAGGCACTCTTCTGCATAGGCTATTTAGAAAAGGGGGGAAAAAAGCAGCAACAGAATGAAATTTTGAAGTGAAGATGAGAAAAAGTGGCTCCTAGAGAATTTCTATGTAATTGCTTTTTATGCAAAGTCCTTTTCCATGTTGCAATGCCAGTGGTGACAGAGATTCAAATAACCTGTCTTACTACTGGAGAAGTGGTCAAAAAACTGAAAAATTGTGGTCATTGTACAGATGTAGCTGTTCAAGATTATGATTTTGGACTGCTGTGAAGAGAGATCAGATATATCCCTTTTATCTGCCGAGCAATCCTCAAGGGCAAAGGGGAAATTTTGAAGGCAACTCGCAGCTAAAGTCTATTGCTGTTTCTATTTGGTTGTAAGTACAAACCTTGAATATTATATGCAAAATGACCATTACAGACTTTCTCTCAGTTTGCCTGCACTCTCTTCTCCCAAAACATCATGGCTTTTAAAATAACTTCATTGTCTCTCAACACACACGTTAATGTACTATGAAAGAGAGATATATTATAAATATTGTGTGTATATGCATGCAGACCCTCTGCCTCCAGACCACCATCCCTGCACCCAGACCACCACCCACTGAGCTCCCTCCACTCAAACTCTCCACCCTGCACCACCCTGAGCCCCCACATCCAGACCCCCAACTAACTGCACCCAGACCCCCCGTCACTGAGTCCCCCATGCCCAGACACCTCTACTGAGCCCCAACCACCTTCACTTGGAAGCCCCTGCAGAGTCCCCTTGCCCCTGCACCTGGAAACACCCCCCCCAATGAGCTCTGTGCATCCAAATCCCCCCACACCTAGACCCCCCCCACTGAGCTGCCTGCACCCAGAATGTTCCACACAGAATCCTCTCACCCCACACCTGGATGCCCCCACACTGAGCCCCTCCACACTTGGATCCTGCTTGCCCCACACCTGGTGCGCCTGGCGCAGAGCCCCATGGTGTTCCTTGGGAAGGCCCAGGCCTTGTGCTGCGTCAGGGGTGCAGGCTCACCGCTGAATCCGTGTCCCGGGGGCGGGGGGCTGTAGGGTGATATGCCACCTTCATGCACCCAGTGGTCTGTGTTCCCCACTGCCATGCTGAGCCTCTGCATTTATTTATTCACAAATAAAACTTGCAGAATTTTAAAATATTGTGCCCAGAATTTTTAATGTTTTGGTGCAGAAAGGCCTCAAAAGTAATATATACACAAAAAAACAGAGGCATCTGTAAGCTTTTCAGACCATGGACTGTATCTTCATATGTTTGTACAGTGCCTAGACACTGTAGGGCTCTGATCCTGCCTGCAGCCTCTGGGTGGGAGTAAGTTGGATTATTGTATTCAGCATTTCTATGGCCAACAGGGTGACTACAGCAAAAACCTCCTTAGATCAGCAGACAGGGAAACCATGTCTTCTTTTAACACTGTAAACCAATGACACTGCCTCGTAACCATTCAGAACACATAACTTGGACTACATGATAATAATTGCTTTGGTTGAGCTGTCCTAAAGTCTTATGCAATCAATTTGGAAATAGCAGCAACTACAAATGCCAAGATATTGATTATGTATTTTGCAATAATTTGTCTATGTCTCTACGCAATTGCTGTTTCCTGAGTATTTATACAATATTCAGAAAAATCAAGTGGTTAAGGTATGGGAATTCAGATCCAATAAACAAGTATTACCGTGGCTTTGACTCGTAATTCTGATAAATGCTTTATCAGCATTATTCTGTAATGATTAAAACACAGTACAGGGAGTCAGGAGATGAGAGTTCTATGCCTGGCTCTAAGCTTTAAATGACGTGACCTTGGAACAGTCACTTATCTTTGTATCTCAGCCTTTAGCCATCTGCAATGCTTATCTGTCATATAAAGTTGTTGTGAGATATAGTTCATTAATGTATGGAAAGCTTTTTAAAAATAGTTTGGGTGAACTTATTTCCCAGATAATTTGCATTTCAGTTTTATGCAAGTCTTCTATAAAACTGTCAGCGTACACATTTTAAAAAGTTACTTTGGGAAGGATATATATTTTAATTGCTATAATTTAACTTTTGTGCAAGATCTTTAATTTCTGAGTTCAAATGAGACCTACATTTGCTGTAATAGCAGTATATAATTTAAGTCAAGTTCTTCAGGAATATGTATTTCCAAATGAACTCTGTCTAGGCCTTTTAAATTTAAAGAGTTCTCTAAATATGCCTGACCAAAGTTAGCTATTCCTATCAGCAATATTTCTGATATACTGCAATAGTTTTTCATATCTCTATTTGCACGCTTATGCAGAGGGAATTCAGATACTCTATATTTAGGGTCCACAGTAGCACCTGGCCAGCATGCTTGGTCCCAGATACTGCTTGGTGAAAGTCAATGCTAATAAGAGGCTGCACATGTGGACTGAATGAAGTCAGTATAAGAGCTGTGCTCTAACAAGGAACTGCATAAATAGGGTTGGGGAGGTCAAATAGACTAGATTTAAGCTCTATTTTCTGACAAGACTACATGGAGAGTGCAGATACTTTGGATTTAAGGGCTTTCAGAGATAGCCAAGAGTGGCTTGGCTAGTGAAGATTTAAGGGTTTAACTGATAGAGAGCTAGCTGCTGTTAACTAGGGCTGACTCCAGGCACCAGTGCAGAAAGCAGGTGCTTGGGGTGGCCAATGGAAAGGGGCAGCACATCCAGATCTTCGGTGGCAATTTGGCGGACCAAAGAATGAAGCGGTGCGGTAGAGCTGCCACCGAAGTGACACCAATTTTTTTTTTCCTTTTTCTTCCTTCTTCGCCGCTTGTGGGGGCAAAAAAGCTGGAGCCGGCCCTGTGTTTAACATCTGTTTTTTTGATAGGGACAATTTGACTCTAAGGTAGGTTTAAGGGGGCAAATATGCAAAATTTGGATACTACACAAGCCCAAGTTTGCTGACCTTCAGAGCATACAAGGAAGACCTGCCTCTTGTCTCAGTCTTCTTGCCTGCAAAGAGTGATTGTGGGGTCAGCATGTTTAAGGAGGGAGCATCATTTTGGTCTTTTGTATTTTTCAATATTATGATAGTGCCATCAGTTTTCGCCTAATTTAATGACTTTTCCTGGCCTTTGTGGTTGTAAAGAAAACCTTCTGAATTTGACAGGATGCCGTGCAGTCTCTGCAGACAGACAAAATTAATAGCTCTGAGAGCGATGAACCAGCTCATTCTTCTAAAGGGTGCATTATCTCTGAAGCTTCCTGGACAATAACTTAAATGTCAACACTACTACATAACTCTGGGAGTGCTGATGGAGTTCAGCAGATGAATTCACTAGTGAGGTATGCTTTAGATACACAATCTATCAGTGTTTCTGTGATCACTGGATGTCCATCTTTGTGAATATTCCATGTTTTGAATAAATACTCAAGCCATACAAATTAGCTATGATCCATTAATATAGGCATTACTCTGTAGACCAGCTAGCCAATGGCAACAATCCTGACAGAACCTGAGAGTGTTGCCATCGGGGTAAATTAAGCTGGGACAAGGCAACTGACTACTCACTCAGTGATAGCCAAAGCCTTCAGGAATATGACAGCACTGAAAAGGCAGTGGATACAGAATGGTTTTTGTTTCTTGTTGTATGAATGATAGTATTTTAAACAGCTTATTGAGGAAAAATCTAATATTCTTTTGGTCATGGACTGCTCTATAGCATTCCAAATTTCTAAGAGGATCACAGAGTAAGTGTGGGACATGCATGCGATATGATCTGAGAGGCTGTTTGCTAATTTACTGTACAATAAGATACTGTCTCAAGTGAAATATTTTTGCTCTTGCAAAATTTTAAAAATCAGGTTATCAGGGATATAAGAACAAGATTTTTCTGGCCACTTAAAGGCTGAGAACTGCGGCTCTAGAACCTGGCTAATGGGGGCAGGAAATCTTGGCACACTCAGGGGTGCAGGGAGCAGGGCTCTGACACCCCCCGATACTTAATGTCCCCCATATCCTAGCTCACATGAGGGCAGAGACAGACTCCTCTAGAGGGGTAGGGAGTCCCAAATCCCAGCAAACACACACTAAGTAGGGAGAGAGTAGGGAGTGGGGCTGCGGATGGAATAAATGGGGCAAAGGTGCTAACATAACCCAGTCACAGTCCAACATTAAACAGCATTAAATAAGCATTGGGGTTTGGTTAACTGAGACCACGGCCTACTTAGTACCATGGCAAACACATGATTTAAAGAAAGCTTGTAGTAAAGATACAGAAAAGAAGAAACAACAATTAAAGCATCTGAAATGTGAAGTATTAAGTAAGGCTTTCATTTTAACAGCATCCCTTGTTCCCTTTCCTTTAGCTAGACTGCTGGAGAGAGAGTGTTTAGGAGGAAACCCCCCTTGTTTAACTGTCTCTGGGATGGTATCAAAGATGGCAATAACTGTAGTTTGGGGAAAAGAGAAGGAATTAGCTAGATGAGCTGGAGCGGCTGCTATTGATGTTAAAACACAAACTGTCCTTTTAGGGAAAAGAAAAGTTGAGATGAGCTAGCGCTGTTGCTGCTGCTAAAACCCAATCCCATTTCATCCCAGGTGCTGTTTGGGATTCAGATGGAGCCAGCAGAGGTGGCCATATTATCAGGGTCCCTCTCTCTGGCCTGGTCTGGTTAGGCATCTTTCAGGATTACAAAGAAGGAGGTCTGGGATCCCAGAAGACAGTGGAAGTGGCAGCCACAATGGTGAATTGTGCTTCAGCCTCCATCTCCTCTTTGTTCTTCTTTCTCTCCATCAGTTCTTTTTTTTTTTTTTTTTAAAGGATCCAAAAAGGGAATGATGGGTGAAATAGCTCATCCACTCACTATCTGGTCCACTAATTACACTCTACCCTGATATAACGCTGTCCTCAGGAGCCAAAAAATCTTACCGCATTATATCGAACTTGCTTTGATCTGCCGGAGCATGCACCCTCCCCCCACCGAGCGCTGCTTTACTGTATTATATCTGAATTCATGTTATATTGGGTCGTGTTATATCGGGATAGAGGTGGTCTAACATCTGACACACAAACCAATTTTGGTTCATTAATTTCCAGTTCATGTCTTTGGTTTTTATTAAGCACCATTTCAGCATAGTCCTTGAACTATATGCTGTTATGTTATGTTTCCGCTATTTCAGTCTAACTGTCTGGTTCTCTTGCACCTGTTTATAACATTTTTTACTGAAATTAACTTGACCTGCTTTCCATGGTAAATTCTTAAGTAAGCAAAAGTTTCAGACCAATTGTCATAATAGGGCTCTGACCTCCCATATCTTGGCACATACTAAGAAGGGGAGAATGTGGGACTCACAGGCAACCCCTCTACCCCTGTTCTTCTATAGTCCCCCTGCCACTTACCTACATGTTCCCTTCCCAATGTCCCTACCACCCATCTCCATTTATCCTTCTCTCCCCATAATTTCCCCTCGCCTTGATTCAGTCTGAAATCGCTCCCCTCTATTCTCCCCATTCCTCCTCCTAAAATGCCCCTTCATATCAGCACAAATTCACGTCCCTTTTAAAAACAACAAAAAGTTTGTTTACATTCCTCCAAACCCTCTCCCCAACCCTGATAGATTTTAGCAATATGACTCTCAGCCTTTTCCAGACTTCTGCTCAAGGTAGGACTTGAACTGTTGCTGGGGAGGAGAGTGGCCTTTAGAGTCTGAACTCCAATATGAGCCACAATATCTACACTGTTATTTTTAGTGCCAGGGCATGAGCCCAAGTCTCTGACCTGGGGTTTGAGATGCTCTGCTGTGGATTTTAAAATGCAACATAGACTTATCCTGTGAGGCTTCTGACCCAGACAGACACTGCTCCACTCCTGAGCTCATTTGTTAGGTACAATTTCTGTATATGATTTTTGCTTATTTGCGATTTAAGAATTTGTTGCCATTGAATTTCTGGTAGCATAACAGTTATTTCTAGAAACACAAGCTTGAATGAATAAATTAATGCATTATTCCATGGTTCATTAAAGTACGTATCCTACCATTCTTTTTAAAAACAAGGTCTAGTTTAAATTAAGGATGAAAAATGTCAGTGAAGCAGGAACCTGCTGTGTCTATTTTATGCTACTAATTTTTTCCCCTTTCAGTTTATAAGACTTCTAGAATCATAAAAACGGGTCAGTCTGCTGCAGTAGAATAGGAACAATTTATTTAGCATATAAGGCTTACGGTCACCTTTTAACATTTTAATTTTAATAGTCAAAATAATCCCATTCTTTAGGCAGTCAGATGAGTGACTTTCCTGTGGTATATTAATAGAGATCTAAGCATCTTTATGAGAGTTCAGCTATTGGAAAAGGTGGAACAAGTGTATCATTTACTCTGTGTGGACTTGATGCTCTGGCTAGGAGAACACATTTTTATGCTAAGAACCATGTAATGTGCAGATCATTTGAGCATAAATTCCTCATTAACACACTATCCACTTCTAACTCTCTCAAATCTCAAGCCACCTGCAATGAATTCCTCTTTCATTGTCAAAGCCTCATCCAACTTCTGAGTGCCATCACCCTCTCCATTTCCCCCGCTCCAACCTCTCTACATACTTTTCTGGATCAAACGTCAACAATACTCTATCCAGCTGCCAAAACATACAGCTTTCCCCAAAGGTCTATATTAACTAATATTTGGAGGTAGCATAAACATTTGTAGGTTAATACCAACACAGACAACGCTGTAATGATTGCTTTACTCATGTTCATATTTAATCTACCACAGTCCTCCAGATTTTAATCTACCTGAGCCTGTGGCAGAATTTCCAGTTTGCTGTATCACGGTGCAGCAGAAACAGAGTTCTTTGGCCTGTATAGCTGATACCAGTTCTCAGAATGATATTAGCTATACTTGCAAAAGGAAATTTTTGTCAATGTAACTGTCTACACTGGAGCTTTTGCCAGCATAGCCATGTCTGTTAAGGGTGTGATTCTTTCTCACTCCTAGCCAACATAGCTATGCCAGCAAAACTTTCAAGTGTAGACCAGGCGAATATGGGGCATGCTACTTTCCAACCAGGGGATTTCCAGGAGGAATGTTGCAGATTCAACTCTCTAACTGGTTTCTAATCTCTACCAAGCTATACCTATACTACAGTTTGTGACCCTACTGCAAGTCATGTTAATTGTCAGTTAATTTGAGTTGGCTAAAATTTGTGCTAATCTAGACACTCCACAAATATTAGTTACAGGACACAAATGTTTGTGGTTTACCCTAAGCAGAGTCCTAGATGAGGCACTGTCAAAATATAGGATTTTTCTGGACCATTATCAGATCAGAGTAGGTTGGTGAGTAACTAAAAGTTTTACTTGAAGTTAGTCTGTATTTCAGTAACTGCACACGGCTATTTTACACACCATGTTCCAGTTAAAAGATCTTTCACTATGCTCATTCTCTTTATTCATTTTTTTAATTCCAAGAAGATGTTCCCACCTGTTGGGTCCAATTTGACTTAAAACACCTAAAATACATGATCTCAGCTATAAACTAAGGCTGATCTCAGTTAACAAGAGCATCTAAGAGCAGAGATGCAAGTTGAATTAGAGCATGTAATTGTCTTAAAATCTTTCAGTATAAGCCCCCATTCACACCTTAATGCTGCCAGAATAGTAATGGCTCAAAGTTATAATTTACTGGTACAAAGTTTCACCTTGTAGCTGATTAAATAATCTATAGCTTTTATATACAGAATGGGAGTTTTCATTAGGATTTGAAAACATTAAATTAGTTTGTGACATGGTATGTTCCCAGTCTTACCAATGAGTTTTACAAAAATTACTAATCTGAAAAAAATTCAGACTCAAAACAAGTATGCAATTGTAAAAGATTAAAAAAATTAATATCTTTTTTATGGGCAATACAGAAACGATGAACTTCTGTTTTACAGTGCAAATTTTAAGATCATTTGGTGGATTAGTTAAGCATTGAAGGAAGGTGAAAAAAGAAGGGGATGGTTATGCATGTTTAATAAATTACATTGTTATAATGGTTCTCAGCTAAGTACTGTATTATTCATCTGCTATTGCTGGCTCCTTCTGGAAGGCGTTTTCCATGTGATGACATGGTAGACATTATTTGATTAGGAACTATATCACTGTGTGCCCTCTCTTAAAGATAGTCTACACAAGGACTGGGCCTTATACTTGGTCACAAGTAAAAGTATGTTCTATCTGGACTTTAAAAAAAAAAAAGCCTTTGAAGAGAATCTGCACTGAAGTTATTTTAATTCTCTGACTCAGCTTTGAGGGATTCAGAAGTAGAAGGCAAAAGTCAGCACTGGGTCAAGGAAGGGAGAAGAAACTAGATTTTTACATATATTTATGAAAATTCATATTTTAAGATCATTTGGTGGATTAGTTAAGCATTGAAGGAAGGTGAAAAAAGAAGGGGATGGTTATGCATGTTTAATAAATTACATTGTTATAATGGTTCTCAGCTAAGTACTGTACTATTCATCTGCTATTGCTGGCTCCTTCTGGAAGGCGTTTTCCATGTGATGACATGGTAGACATTATTTGATTAGGAACTATACCACTGTGTGCCCTCTCTTAAAGATAGTCTACACAAGGACTGGGCCTTATACTTGGTCACAAGTAAAAGTATGTTCTATCTGGACTTTAAAAAAAAAAAGCCTTTGAAGAGAATCTGCACTGAAGTTATTTTAATTCTCTGACTCAGCTTTGAGGGATTCAGAAGTAGAAGGCAAAAGTCAGCACTGGGTCAAGGAAGGGAGAAGAAACTAGATTTTTACATATATTTATGAAAATTCAGAGATATATCCCAAACTGAAATTGAATGGTCAAGTTTCTTTCCTTCAATATGATTAACTCTGCGGGGCCCCTTTCCAATGCTCACCAATAGCTCCCTCCTTGTCTTGGATGTTGGAGAAGAAATTATAAATATTGCAAGAGTGCATGGCAGCTCACAGACCAATGCAGAGTCCTTGCCCAGCAGAGCTTATGATCTTTGTGGTTCAGATATTAAGGTTTCCAAAAATTGCCTGGGTAGCGTTATTTCTTCTTTTCCTCTCTCCACTTGTGGCTGCAAAGGGGGGCTGCTTTTCATGTTTCACTATGCCCCAGACCAATAAGAGCAAGATGATCACTAATTAAATCTGTACTGAGGAGTTCATAAGAGCATGAAATGACTTTAATGCCAAAAAGTTGAGAATCACTGATATTACAGTGATCTTGGTTCTTCTGTTCCCATTGGAATGAGACTGTCTGCACATCCCTACTTTCAGGAACAATTTTCCTATCTGTTGTAAAATATACAAAAAAATACAGAATCCCAAGTCCCAGCATCATGGCTGAAAGTCCTATAAAAGTGACCCCCCACCCCAAATGCTCCAAGTCTATCCCTGTTGCAGGTCTGGAGGATAAAATGATACTCACCCCAAATGTTGATTTCTGAACATTAAAAGTAGCATTTAACAAATTTATAAGATTTGTATAACGAAGCCTAAAAAGTTGAAAGCAACCATTTGCTGAATGCACTGAATCACGACATAAATTACGTAGAATACTATGCAGGAAATAAGTAAGGTAGAAGGGAACACACACATTAGATCTGAATATTATCTTAGTCAATTTGTGATGTTTAGAGCCTGAAGATTTGTTAAAACAGCCTGAAAAATTCAAACAGGAAGTAAATTTCAGCATATTTTTCCTTATACTTAACAGAGGACAAATCCAAAATCTCTCTTTTTCCACAAACAGCTGCAAGTTAAAACCTTCTCATGACAAGAGAGGAAACATATGATTTTAGTGCACTTTTTATCTGTCAGAAAAGCCTTGCTGAACAGCTTCAAGTTTGAACATCCTGTTTTAATGGTAAAAACACCAGAAAAAAAAATCCAGCAAGCTCACAAGCGTTTAATACCTTTATCAAGAGAAGCTCCAGCCATGTGGTAAAAGCTCAAAGCTGTGTCCACATCATTTATATTCTTCAGAAAAGTAAAAAAGCTTTCCACTTCTTCAAACGTCAGCCCCTGCAATAGAAGGAACAAATTTTTTTTTAAATGGTTAAAGTAAGGAGACCAATAATGAAATAATTTTGATAGGAAAAAGTCCCAATGAGAGCAAAGATGATAGGTATGCAGGAGTGATGCCAGGGTTTTTGGTGCCCTAGGCGGGGGTGCTTCCGCGCTCCCGGTCTTCGGGGCACTTCGACGGCGGGTCCTGGGTGAGTGAAGGACCCGCTGCAGAATTGTCGACGATGACCCAGAGCGGGGAAGGACCCCCTCGCCACCGAGGGTGGCAAAATGCCGCCCTCCCAAATCCTGGTGCCCTAGGCGACTGCCTAGGTCGCCTAAATGGAAGCGCCGGCCCTGTAGGTATGTCCAAATGGGAATTCATGTATGACTCTCCATAGTGCATTATATTAAATCATTATTTGGGATTATATACAATTTAAAGTCTACACTTGCAGTAACTGAAAAGTCAATTAGCTACCGACATTCTTACTGCCTCCCTTAATTGAAATTTCTCTTTCTGCAGTAATCCCCATTACAGTCCGATTGGCTCCTTACCAGGAAGTTGATGCCAGCTGAGGGGGATAGGCTTAATACAGCTATTGTAGGTCTCCCTGGGCCTAGCCATTATTTGTTCTGATCAGCATTATGGGCCTGATTCTCATTTACACCACCCAGACAGTATAAAAGGGCCTTAGGGTATAAAAGATTCAGGCTCGGTATGTGGAAGAGTCAGTGGTGATAGAGAAGTTGAAACAAAAACCACCACCATTCGCCCTGCTGACAACCACTTGCCCAACAATGTGATCACATAGCCAGTGCACTCTCAAAATCCAGGAACTTGCTGCAAGCATATCAGTTTATACCCTGTATGGTGGTCAAACTTGCACCAAGGAGATCAGATGGTTGACACTAAAAATAGAGCCTTAAGGACAAATTTAGAGGTCTCAGTGGGGTAAGTAAAACTCCCCTAACACTTCAAGTCACTTAGGGTATGTCGACACTGCAAAGAAAAACCCACGGTGCCGAGTCTCAGAGCCCAGTTCAATTGGTTTGGGCTTGTGGACTCAGGCTGCAGGGCTAAAAACAGCAGTGCAGACATTCAGTCTTGGGCTGGAGCTTGGGTTTGAAATCTGGCAAGTAGGGAGGGTCTTGGATCCCAGGCTCCGGCCTGAGCAGCTACACCTACACTGCTATTTTTAGTTCCACAGCCCAAGCCCCTGATGACCTGGGCTCTAAGACTCAGCATCGTGCATTTTTCTTTGCAGCATAGACATACATTTAGACTCCCTTACATATAATCAGAGGAGGCGTACATTAGCGAAAATTACATGCTGAGACAGAGACCAAAAGCGAAACTAGTCTCATCATACTTTAACTTCTTCTGGCTCTTCGGTATGTAAACTAAATCAGATGATATTCTCTACATGTTGACAGAGTGGTTGTGTCAGGTCTAAGGCTTGATTCACATTAAGAATTTTGGAAATTCTCCCATAATTGCTCTAGCATTGAGGCAGCTCCACTGAGGCTGGCAACCAGGTAAATACTAGTATAGAGTAGTTACTTGTCTTTTTACCACTGTGTCTAGATTTGTTCAGAGTTGGAGGACACAGTCAGGTGATAAACATAACCAAGCCCTATCTATATTAACCCTCATATTATTTATTGCTACCACCAGTGGAACTGCATCAATGATAGAACAACAGCGTGGAAGTCTCAAAATCTTCAGTTTAAAAGCAGCCTAAGTGAACCTAAATGAGCACAGGTCTGACAGTAAGGGGCTCTATATTTCATTACCTTACCTATCACCTCTGAATTTGGCTCTTAACATGATGAATCACCATGCCAGCCTAAATTCAAGTTTCCTTTCTATTCTACCCAGCAAGAGACAGAATGCTAAAAATGGGGTACCTATAAAATAAATATATTTTCGCTGTTATGATGAAGATAAAAATGTCAAAATGAATACATTTCAGCTGGTGAATCCAAATTAAGCTGTAAAATCTATCTTAACACTGTCTGAAATGTCTTCAGTAACTGCAGCTATTAAAGCCTTTAACAACAATAAGGGCAGATTATTGGACTAATTTAAAACAAGAAATGCATTGTAAGATACTCTGACTGAAAGGGAGTTTAGTGACAAAACTCACTGTAAAGAAGATAGCTCATTTTTAAGGTCTGGGATCCAAGAGAACAACAGTGATTAGTATAAACACACCACCTTTTCAGCACGACTGCTAGCTTCTGACTCAAATATAAGAGAATTGGGAACCAGACACTTCTGCAGATGTTGTAAATTACAAATGAAGAGCAGGAAGCAACACTAGGGTTAAGCTTAAGTTATTTCAAGTCCAAGAAAACTTTTATGCTAACACTGAACTCATTTACAAAAAAAAAAATGTTGCAGGTGCATTCCTATATGAACTTAGCTAGCAAGCTCAAAAGGAATGTAAGTGAAACTCTCCATCACACTTCATTAAAAAAGTGTAAGGATTTAAACCACATAATGTTAAGGCAGCTGCAATAGAGTAATCCAATAAAAACAGATAAATGTCTTTGGGAAATGAAGGTATTACATACAAATCACCAAAGGACACTGTGTTCCAAAACATTCCCACTTCAGACGGAGGGAAGATTTAAAAAAGCAGCCAGTCTTGTATGAGGATGTTCTGAAGTAAGATACTGGACTGGATTGACAAGAAGTGTATGTGGGCTACAACTGCTTGTAATAGATGATCCTTCTAACTTAATTAGTCACTGTATAGCCAGCTGCCTGGAGTCAACAAAGCTGCCAAGAGTTTCATCTGTGCCAGAAGGGAAAGAGAAACTGGCACCCCCACATCCTTTACCTCTTCCCCAAAAAGCTCTTTATTATTTGCCTTTATTTGCTATTGCTGTAATTAAAAACTTTTGGCTTTTCATCTGTCTCCAGACTTGGAAATCATCTATCGCTTTTCTTCTTGTAAGTGTAAAATTCTGAATTCCTCCTCTTCTCCCCACCTCCCAAAGTCCTTGGAGATAAAAAGGGTGGTTATGAATCTGGTTAACAACCATAACCATAAAAACAGCCTGGCAAGAGAGTTACCCCTAGAATCTGGACATCACCTGGACATAACCTGATAGAGAGGGACATGTTTAAGAATTTTTTTCTTTATCCAGTGAAGAAACAATAAGATGCTAACACAAAAAAATCAGGTCCCTCCAGTTCATCTCTTAGCATCCTTGGCTATTGTTAGCTAAATAATCAAAACTAGTTACAGAAAACATTACAGCAAATTGGAAAATATGACATTAGGATTTGGTATTTTCTGCTAGTCACATACCCAAACTTTATGTATCTATAAGTTGTTATTCCTGAACCAAAAACTTTCAGATAAAATTACAAATATACAGACCTTTAAAAACAATGTTACTAGAACATCCAAGTCCAACTGGAACTCTGTCCTCATATCCATACTCACGTTCTATCTCAAGGCTAGAGATCCTCACACACAACTTAAGTTCTCCCTAAATGGATGCCAGTAGTTTGCTCTTTAAGGTTACATCTACATTAGAATATTTGAGCAAGTCTTCCCCCACTGCACTACCGCCAGTGCAGCTCTGCCACTACTACTGTAGACAGGGCTCAGTGTGTCACCCAACTCTACATGGAGAATTTCCAAAGCTTCTAGTGTTTACTTTTAACTATACATTCTATCTGTGCTTTAAAGAGAAATTTATTCTCAAACTTGGCTACAGCTCAATGAAGATGTGTGTCTGGGAATATTCTTAGTTTTCATTCATGTGGAGAAAAAAAGGTGGGTTTGTGCTTATACAATTCTAAAACCAGGGTCCGGATTTAGCTTGCAACTTTACTGAAGCCTGCATTTTATCAATGGTGCTTGAATATGCCAAGCTTTGCATGTTACGCTCATGGAACTCAACTTCTGTGAAAACTCAAATACAGTCCACGGAGAAACAGTGAAGTCTCAAAGGAAGTTTGTACCTAGCATGAGCAGGACCCCACTTGGGATATCAGGGAAGTATGAACTTTGCAAAACCATTGGAGAATGTGGCTGACGTGAACATATTTCAGGCCTCACTGGCCTCTACCAGCGTGGTTCTAAAATGCTTGCATGATGAGGTGTCTGCCCGACACTGGCTAGTAAGGGGTTAATACAACTGGGGAGGCCATGTGAAAAGCAGCCAATAGGAGAGGATCTGTGAGCAGCAGCCAATCAGGACCTGGCAGGTCCATAAAAAAGAGCCTTTGGGCAGAGTAGGGTCAGTACCTGCCTAGAGTTCGAGGAGAGAGGACTGTCTGGAGTAGGTTGCAATGCTGCAGCACTTGGACAGAGTGGTGCAGGCAGAAGCCTGGTGAGAAGAGAAGGAGGTCCGGACGGGCTGTTGAGACCGATGAGGGTGTTGTGCCCATGGGGAAGTGGCCCAGGGAAATGCAGTGATAGTAGTGGGCAGGCCCGGGAAACACCCTCCCCCTACTGGGGAAGCGGCAGGACAATTGACTGCGGTCGCCACTGGGGAGGTGGCTGGACTAGGAGCTAAACTCCCTCGGAAGAGGGGGAAACACAGATAGTGATATGGCCAGAGGGCTGAGCCATGAAGAGGACGTTACAGTTTCAGACACTGCGAGAGAGTTTACAATTGGACTGCGGACAAGGAGTGATGGTATACAGACTGTGAATTGCAGCATCAGCTGTGAGCTAATCCCCAGAATGACCAGGAGGAGGTGCTAGTCTGGCAGTGAGTGGCATGGTCTGTGACAACTTGAATTATGATTTATTGACTCATTAAGGAGATTTCCATGTTTATTTTTTAACCTTTAATTAATATACAATTTAAAGGAAAGCAAACTGACAAATTAACCCTGATACGCATACAGTAATAATCAGGTTGCTTCTTTCATAATATCCAAAACATGACAGATGTAGAAGTTAGCACTAATAATATAAAACATAATGGCGTAATTGTCATTGTCATTGACATAATTGTCAGCTGCACCAGAACAGGGGCCAAACTGGCCCCTGAAGCAAGTTAGAGGAACCCAGTGGTTGCTTTAGTTTTCACTGGCCTTGAATGTCACCTAAGAGCCATTACACCAGAAAGAACTACTTGAATAAACTGTGCTTTGGCTCCTCAAAATACCCTAGTTCTTCCAACACATTTTTTATGCTGGGTGCAGGAGGCACTGATGCAGGGGTGGCTATGCTGGATTTATGCCAACTGAGGATTCCTTCATACCAGTGGAATCCATTTAGAGCAGCTTTAAGGAGCAATGTAAAGGGATCTTAAGGTTGGTCAGAATCTGGTCCAGGATTTCTTAATATTTTGCATCACAAAATGGATTAACGAAATTAAGAAATAAATGACAGTTCTGCTGCTAAGAGGAAGTAGTTCTACAACAGTCAGGCCTACTAACCACAGAAGCAGAAGTCTTTCATTAGTTCCTGTTTTGGTTGATTGCTATGTTCACAAACTAATTAATAAAAAAGGAGCACTATCAATCTCTATAGAAGCAGACATGAAATTCTAACACTACTGTAATTTAGCACCCCATAATTTCATCATCATATTAAAGATGTCCTTTCAGTTTAGGTGTTTTATTCCAAGGTCTCCTTCCCTTAATTAACTACTGCAGGGACTGCAACCTTTCCCCCTACAAATTTTGAGTTTAAATCCATTCCCATAACACATTTTTCTCATAATATCATAATAAAATGATAAACTACCCAATCATACTGCACAATTAATCCAAGGTCAAGCCAACTGTTGGATACAAGTCTTCAGTGTTTGTTCAGGTTAAACTTGGGGCTTAACCAGAAAGTGTTTTTTTTTTTAATTTTAAATATTAATTAATACATTAATTTTTTAATGTTAAGTATTTCTACACCCACTATTGCAATGCACTCATTTTAAAATGTGTAAAACAATCTTTCATTATACACACAGCCAGATCTTGATCACTCGACTTATGCATTCTTTGACTCCTTATTGCTGGTAATTTTTTGACCATCTGAAGTCAGTGTGGCTCTTAGGGCCTCAAAAGGTTTTAGAGGGTCAGGTGCTTTTCTTCAAGAGTTGGAGCATATTTATTTTATGGTAAGCCCAGTCTGTGCCAGCCCACCGCTTAGATCTATAATTTCAGAGCAAAATATGAAATGGCCATTTTTTTTTACTCCAGCCTGTGACGTATTCAGCTATCAAGCATTATTTAACTTCTGAGATATATTTTGGACAAGTAAAAGTCAATGGCAATATTTATCAGCACTGAAATGATTCATTCTACAAGTTGATTCACATTTTAGACTTCATTTCACAGTGCAAAGCACTATGGATGCACTCATCAGAAAGGCTTAAAATTTCTCTTTTGTCTGCCTGAAAGCCACTAACCTCTCCTTCTTGAAAATGTTTCCTGAGTTGCTTCAGCATGAGAGTGAGCTTCTTTGACTGCACTCCACTATAGGCCAGCAGCATGCTACCAAACTGGCGCTCAGTGATCCGCCCATTCACAGGATCATGCCTTTCAAACTGGAAGAGAAAGAAGATTAAAACAAAACACTAATATTAAAGCAATTCTGCTTTAATAGGAAGCTGATAATTTATTCAGGAGGTGCACAACATTTACTGTAATGCTGAGCTAAGTGTGGTTGACAGTATTTCCAGAAGCAGCTCTAACTGTGCTCAACATCTCCTCTTCACCGACGTCAGTGATTATTTATTTATCTATTTTACACACACGTCCCAGTATCTGGACAACCATTTAGGAATGTCCTTTATCATGATCAACTTGTTCCATTATACAGGGGGACAGCATTTGTGGGATTAGTTCCCAACAAGCATTGATTACAACCCAGAATAGACATTTCTAAATGAAAGTAAACTAGATTTTCACTTAAAGGCGGTTCAGAAATGGTATAAAACTTGCAATCAGAGGTTTCTAATGGGGAAACTGTCAGAAGACAGTTTGCCAGTACTAGAAAATACATGCCACACACTGCGGGCAACAGAAGTGCGACTGTGTGTTATGCAGAGAACAAACCGCTGTCAGTAACCCCTCCTCAGGGCTCAGTCCTGCACAGATCCTTCAATAAAACACAGTAAGCATGACTTAAAAACAACAGTGGGGAGAAACACGGCTGACAAGCGGCTTGGTCAGTAAATTAGGAAGGGAAAATCCTCAAGCTCTCTGTAGGGATTGTCAGTGAGAGAAGACTCCTTTCCTTGCTCCTGATTTCCCCTGACAATTGCCAAGTCTTGGTAAACTCTTCATTCGACAGCTACCAATCTCTAGCGTCTGAGAGGCTTACAAAGATTGTTGGGGGACACTTCCACCCCAACCTCCCTTCACAAGCCTTTCAGAGAGGGAAAAACGTTGTTTTTCCACTGAATAGCCTCTTTAGTGATCAGGTTAGATGCTAACATCAATCTCTGCTAGTAAAAAGGCTAGCGACTTACCACAGCAAAAATAAATAAATACAAAAACAAATCACAAATAGTCAAGGATCTAACATGACATTTGCAAATCATCAGTCTGTTTACTCTGCTTATAGGTTGTACCTCTTCACCCTCACCCATTGTTAGTGTTGTCCATTTAGATTCTAAGCTCTTTGGCCAAGGACTATTACTTCATTTGTGGATAGTGCCTAACACGGGGGACTCCAATCTCAGTTGCTCCCTAGGCACTACCATTAAAAAAAAAAGAAAAAAAAAAGTGAAAGCTCATAAAAAACATTTTAACATCTTATATCAAGTTTGCCAGAGCTGATATAAGAAATCCAACAAATACCATCCCTTAACTACCTAGCCCCATTAAACAACCACCCCCATCAATCTCCTGTCTCCGTACAAGCTGACATAAATAGATAATCTTGCAACATGACCTGAAGGTCAACAAGCTCAAACTATTTTGGACAAAAGGATGTGTATGAGTGTTCTTTACTAACAAGTAGGCAGCTTGTAAACAAGCCATTACAATTTGCATGGTAATGAAAAGAGCTGAGTAAATAATTCTTAGTAATAATTTACTTGATCAATTTCACTGCTTTTCTTCTCCCTGTTTACGAACTGTATGGAGAGATTAAAATTTTATTTGAAATTCGCAAAGTAGTTATTGGTCTGCAGCTTGACAGTGAGACATTGGTTGCGAGTACTCAACATTCAAAATTTGAACTGTTTGAATTGAACACATAGACCATGCACTAGGATTCACTTTTCTGATTGGGTATGAGAACTTTTGGGTTTCTGATCTGAATGACTTATGGATTATGAATTCCATAGTTTGTTCCCTGTACTGTTTAGTCAAAATTAACTATCATAGCAAAATTTCTGACCTTTGAAGAATCAATTTTTGGAAGAAAATTAAACAACTATGTCTAATCCCAAGATGCAAAAAAATACATATATTTTAAAAAAATACTAATTTGATCGTCAGTCTTTCTCTGAGCTTAAATGGTGTGTGCAATATCTGGGAAGTCATGTAACCTCTTAACTGTAGTTTGCTAAAGAATTCCACTTATTCTGTACCCAAAACACTGAACTCTTTCCTTCTCATTTGCTATAGGAAAAACCCTATCAAAGTCAGAGGAAAAATACAGTCTTCATTAACATCAGAAGTAAGGAACTTAACTCGTTTCTTTGCTGTTTCTGAGAAATATGGAAAAATGTTACAATACTTTAAGGCATAAATTTCACATCCAATGTAGTTTTAAAACCAGCAGCAAGGCTTTCTTGTGGAGACTCTCCGTTTGCCTCTCAATTAACCCCCAAACATGCAAATTGGTATTTTTACTCATGTTCTTCAAAGACCTCAATTTTGCAGGAGCGTGAGACATTATCTTTAATTAGCACACCTGAAAGCGCTTTAAAATTTTCAAGCTCAGTTTATAATTAGTGACCTTTCTCAGACAAGTTTAAAATAAGTGTAATGTGCATTATTCATTTCCCCTACCCCACTTTAACAACGTGATGATGAATTTATTCATTTTCTATCTCCATGCCCTTAACAGGATTAAGAACTGTACCCATACAAGTTTCGTCAGAACCAGCTATATCTGGGATGTACTTTTTTGCAGTTGACCAGGAATGAGAGACTGTACTAGAACATTAGTTGTGATAGTACTTCATCTCCGAAGGGAAACAAACTTACTGCACCCACGCCAACCTCTCTTCTGCATTCCTCCCCTCTCAAGCTATCTCACCTCAAGCTTTTTGGTGCCATTTATTGGTTAGGTTAACCAAAGACCAAGAGTCAGCCTTTCACCAGGAACCATGGGTCCCCAGTAAGAAGAAGTGTATCAGCCAGCAAGGCCATCTTGCTCTATCCCCATTTTAGGATATGATCTTCAAGTATTTCATATGCTCAAGGATAATTACCATATCATGATCACAGATGTGATCACAGCTCCTCCTCTCCTCCCCCATGCTAGGATCTCCATCTCTCCTTAATGAGATGTCCCTTAGTAGCAGAGAGACTACTCAATACTCTCATACACTGGATAGATTAAAGACAACACTATAATTTTCACTCAATTTCAATGGATTTATTGGTTCTAAGACAGTCCTGTTGAGAGTGAATGACAGTAAGGGTCCATGCAAGAAGAGGGATTACTTTAAAAATATATGTCAAGCTACACTATTTGAGATGCAAATATAGATGCAAATAGTGTCACTTTAAAATGTGTTAGCTGGTTGTGGTCAATTTAGCCTAGATACAGCCCTACAGATTCTTTGGCACTGCAGAGAGCAAAGATTTCTGAGACAGAAAAATCACAGGAACTTTTACAACTTAATCAACTATCAATGAAATGAAAAAACAGGATGGAAAAGCACTTATGGAATCAAAGTCTAACCTTCATTGCTGGCACCTAATAAAATTAGCACAGTCTTTAAAGTACAAGAATCTCATCAGTTTGTAACTGGTGGATCCCAAAGGTGTATCAGTAAAATTTGATTGCTGGTGCCCATAATCCTGCAAAAATTTGTCAAAAATGAAATAAGTGCAGCATTATGAGTTGAATGACTCAGACAAGAGGCAGAGGAGCATTTAGTACAAAAACAATTCCCCCATCCTACTGTGATGCCGCAGCCTGTACCAAACTGTGAGGTTACAACTACAATGGCAGTGTACTGGAGAATGAATCAAAGGTGAGGTGAAAAAAATGAGTTTTTTACATTTTATTTACAGCAGGGTTTTGGATTTTTTAAAAAAACTATCATCCTTTTTGGTTTTTTGATACAAAGACTACTTCATAAATACTTCTTACCTTTAAGAAGTAAAATAATATATTCAAGGGGGAGTGTTTGGAACACAGCTCATCATTATCCATCATTATGGACCCAAATTTGGTTCCCATTTTAAAATTTCTATAAATCGTCAGCAATGATCAGTCATAAAACTTAGATAAAGTTATTCATGTAAAAGGATTAATTCACATTATTTCAGGCTTTTTTATTCTCTTTATGTTCCTTATTTTTGTTTTTCTTCCATATTGTACTTTTAAAATTAATGTCCCTTACCTATTCTCAACAAATTGACTTAATACCCCCACATCCACCAATCAATTACTGTACCTGCAGCAACTCTTACTGCGTAAGTTAACAGAAATATTCACCAATACATCTTCATGCTGCCTTTAAATACTAACTGTGAGTTTCCAAAACTAACAGAATCATTTAAAGCTCGGAATGAGAAAAGTAAGCACTTTCTCTTAGTTTTAATCCACGCAACAATGAAGTGAGTCAAGAAAGTAGCTATTTTTCCAAACTCTCACTCATCAGGTATAAGTTATATTTAAATTACTTATGAAAGGGATATACAATATACAATAAAATAACAGTAAAAAGATACAGGATGAGAAAACTGAAACAAAGGATAAGGAGAGAAAAAGGAAATAAGTATATACAAATGCTTGAGATCTGTTGCTAATCACAACAGATCATACATGGGACTTAAAAGAAAGTGGAGTTGCTACAGGTAGCACCACAATATGATGCAGAGAAAACTTAACAGAAGATCAAAATGTGCTCCATTGTCCTTTATGCTTCAGAGGAGGACCAAAAAATAAAAAAATAAAAAATAAAAAAAAATCAACCCCCTGGAATACACCTGGCCAACTGTGCATTGGGGGAAAAAAATCCTTCTTGACCACTACAGGTGACCAATGAATGCCATGAAGCATGAGGATTTGACTTTAGTCATTATCTTAATGCAGAGCTGCAATTATTGTGAACAGGTTGAGGGCAATGCTGAGCTACCTCTTTTCTCCATGGTCCGTGAAAGAAGGGAACAAACAGGTGTATTCACTGATTCAGACACTCCAAAGCCAGAAGGAACCACCACACACAGCTAGCCTGACCCCTCACATGTACAAGGCCATAGAATTTGTCCTAGAAGCTTCATTAAAGCATATAGAATCATACAAACATAGGGCTTCAAGGGACCTTGAGGTCCAACCTGTTTCTAAAAACCTCCTATGATTCCACAATCTCCCTTGGAAGCCTATTCCAAAGCTTAACTACACTTATAGTTAGAAAGATTTTCCTAATATTTAACGTAAATCTCCCTTGCTGCAGACTAATCCTATTACTTCCTGTCCTTCCTGTCATCAGTGGACAAGGAGACTAATTGATCACAATCCTCTTTGTAACAAACCTCTTAACATATTAGAAGACTTATCAGGTTTCCCTTCACGTCTTTTCTCAAGACTAAACAAGCCCAGTTTTTAATCTTTCTTCATAAGTCAGGTTTTCTAAATCTTTTAACATTTTTGTTGCTCTCTAGACACTCTCCAGTTTGTCCATATCTTTCCTAACATTTGGCGCCCATAATTGGACACAGTACTGCATCTGATGCCTCACCTGTGCCAAGTAGAGCAGGACAATTACCACCCATGCCTTACATTCAACACTCCTGTTAATACACTTGAGAACAACATTAGACTTTTTTGCAGCTGCATCACACTATTGACCCATATTCAATTTCTCATCCTCTATAATCAGCAGATCGTTTTCAGCAGTACCACCACCTAACCAGTTATTTCTCATTTTGTAGTTTTGCATTTGATTTTTGCTTCCTAAGTGAAGTACTTTGCACTTTACTGAATTTCATCTACTTGATTTCACACCAATTCACCAGTATGTAAAGGTTGTTTTGAATTCTAACCCTGATCTCTAATGTGCTTGTAACTTCTCCCAGCTTGGTGTCTGTGACAGTCTATAACCTCATGTTCATCTTTTTTACAAGCTTATGATACCTCACAAGGCATACTTTGTATGAAATGTATCACTGAAAACTCATAATTTGCTGATCATTATTGTCCTGGTAAAATCTGTGGCAACCTTGTATGGAAAGTTATAAAATTCTACTGTATAAGATTCATTTCTAGTCTGGGGAAACAGCTTGAACTAGGTCTACAGAGACAAAACACTAGCCAAAACCTCAGCCAGGTGTTAACATAATCAAATGGATTGTCACCCAGTGAAGCAGCCATTCTTTGGCAGGAAGAAGGCTGTGACCGAGAAATTTACATCTTGGCAATGGAACAGCTGGAGGTTCCTGTGCAAACAGATTTTCTGTCACCCGAACCTCAGCTGGAGATGATTCTCAAAGCAGAGATCTGCTATCAGAAAGGGAAGCAAAATCCTCATGTTATCGTTTCTCCCTTTTTTTCTGCCCACAACATCCACAATGCCTGAGGGACAAGGAAAAGATCACTGGACTGGGGGATGGGTCCTGATTGAAAGGCATCGAACCACTAAGACTGCAAGAGCATGTGGTGAGAGATACATTTTGCTTTCAATTCACTTAGCTTGTTAAGATAGGTATTAATTTATGTTTTATCTTTTATTTCTTTGCAACCAGTTCTGACTTTTATGCATCATTACTTGTAATCACTTATAATCTTTCTTAAGTTAGTAAACTTGTTTTATCTAAACTAGTGTGTTTGTACTAAAAAGTGTTTGGGAACTTCACTTGGGATAACAAGATTTGTGCATGTCATTTCTATGACAGACTTTGAGCTTGTTTTGTCCAGAAGGAAAGAGCTGGGCAGTACAAGACGCTCAATTCTGGGGATAAGCCTGGGACTGGGAATTTGCTGATGTTGCTCTGTAATATAATTAATGGGTGGCTGGCTGGCTATAGTACTCATTAGTATAACGTGAGGTGATTTACGTGCTGGAGGCTGTGTGTGTGAGGTGGCCAGGAGTGAGATTACTCTCACAGTGAAACTGTTTAAAAGGCACCTCACATTGGAGACTTGAGGGGATGCAGCTGTTCAACAAGCCAGATTGTACCCTGGGGAAAGTCCATGTCATCTGCAAATTTTGTAAGCGAACTCTCCACTGCATACTCCAAGTCACTGATGAAAACATTGGATAGTACTAGACCCAGGATTGACACCTGTGGGACCTCACTAGATACAGCTTCCCATTTTGACAAGTGAACCATTCATAACTATGCTTTGAGTACAGCGTTTCAACCAGTTGTGCATCCACCTTACAGTAATTTCATTTCTAGACCACCTTTCCCTACTTTGCTTATGAGAATGTCATGTGGGACACACCTTTTAGCTAGATTTCTAATCTTGCCTTAAAGACTCCAACCAATGGGGAGTCCACTGCCTGCTCAGGTAAGTTTCCCCAATGTTTGTATTATCCTCACTGCTACAAAACTGCCTCTTATTTCAAAGGTTGAATTTGTCTACTTTCAACTTCCAGCAACTGGATCTTGTTATGCTTCTCAGCTAGACTGAAGAATCTCCCACTACCAGTGTAAATATCTATAGACAGTAAACAAGTCACCTCTCAACTCTTTGATAAGATGGTTAAGTTGAGTGACTTAAGGCTCATATTGGAAGGCTTGTTTTACAGCCCCTGAATCATTGTGGCCTTCCTTTGACATCTTTCTAGTATTTCCACATCTTTCTTGAAACGTGGACACTAGAAATGGACACAGTACTCTACTAACAGTCTTACCAATGCTATGTATGGCAGCAAGATCACTTTCCTACTTCTGCATGACATTCCTCTTTTTAAAGATCCAAGGACTTCACTAGCCCTTTTTGCCGTAACATTGCACTGAGAACTCATGGTGAGAATTACCTACAATGACCCTTAAGTCTTTCTCCGAGTCCCTGCTTTTCCAAGACAGTCCTCCCATCCTATAGGTATATCTTGCGTTCTTGGTTCCTAGGTGCATTACCTTGCATCTGACTGTATTAAAACACAATTTGTTGGATTGTGATCATTTAGCCGGCAATTCAGATAGTTAACAGCAACCTTTTCTCCTCGTTATTTACTATCCCACTATTCTTTGTATCATCAGCAAACTTTACAAGCAGAAAGTTTATATTACCATCTAGATTGCTGATAAAATATTAAATAGCACTGGACCAAGAACTAATCCCTGGAAGACCTTGCTAGAAACAGCCCTGCTTATTGATGGCTTCCCCATGACAACTACATTTTGAGATCTGTCAGTATGCCTGTTCTTAATCCATCTAATGTGTTCCCTGTTAGTTACATATAATGCAAGTTTTTTAATCAAAATATCGTGTGGTACTTTGTCAAATTCCTTGGAGAAATTATAACTGTGTCAAACAGAATTGCCTTTATCAACTAGACCTATAATATTTTCAAAAAAAGAAAATAGGTTTGCTTGACAAAACCTACATGCTATGAAACAGTGATTATGTTTTAGCTTCTAATTCTTTGTTGATAAGAATCCTGAATTAACTGTCCCATTATTTTGCTCAGGATAGATATCAGACTAACCGGTCTATAGTTCCTTGGATCATCCCTTTTACTCTTTTTAAATGTTGGTTCTACATTAGCAGTTTTCCCCGTTCCTTTGGAATCGCTTCAGCCTTCCAAGATTGGTTAAAAATTAGTGGTTAGAAATGTGTCAATTCTAGTATGAAAAATCCCAGAACAACTGCCTGCTGTGTTCATCAAAACAGAAAAGTGTTTTTTTTACCTTCATAATTGAAAAGCTGCATGCATTGTGCACTTAAATTTGAAATCTGTACTTTGTAATTGACATGGGTTAACAAGAAATCCTAGATTACACAGAATACGTCAGAATTCTATTGGTCTGTAAAACAGGAAAGATCTTCACCATGTATGTATACCCTTCTGATTCTTGTGGTTGGCTAGTACCTATACTTCATCATACAGACCCAAGGCTTAAAAGTGAACTGTAAAGGAAAAGTAATTGAGTTTGTGCCTTTTTGGCTTTTGTGGAGTAGGGGTGGCTTGTATGTTGTTAAACCTTCCCTCCATCCTCAAAATTGGGTTTAAAGTCCTGTTCTCCCTGAATTTGCTTGATGTCTCTGGAGAAGAGGAAAGGGGATTGGTTGGGAGCTCTCAATCCTAGCTAAAGGAACGTGCTAAGTCTATTATGGATTTTCTTCCAATATTCCTTTGGTGTTTGAGGTAAATAGGTATTTTAAGAGCCTAGAGAGTTTTAAACAATCTGAATAAAAAGAACTCCCCCTTCTCAATTAAGCAGGTTTCTCTTCCTTCATATCTGTGTTATATATCATGCTAGTTCTCCAATCATTCACAGTCTTTCATGAAAAACAGTGTAGAAAACACCAGAAATTCTAATACAATCAAAAAGTTTTCTTTAAAAGATTTTTTAATACATGATAAAGAAAAAAAGACAAGTTTAATGATTTTTCCCCCCATCAGGAGTCAATCTTTAAGACCTAAAGTGTCCTGGGGGCAGGCAGTGTAAGAAGGGGATAGAATCTGGTTAGTTGTGGGAAAGTGCAGTTGTAGTTTATTTCTTTAGTAAGAAAGAACTGACATAGGCATGAGGAAACTGGGGAGGGAGAGCTCTGGGCACTGGGATTGTTGCTTAGGGCCCTAAACTACAAATCCCATTCCCTTTAACGCAAGGGACAAAAACGTACCCAATGCACCTTGAGCTCAAAAGGACTAGCCTTTAAAAAACTCAATCTTTAGAAAAATGCTGCCAAAGGAACTAAAAAACATGACTGATGGCCTGCTATTCTGGACTGCCATGTTGGTTAGTTTTCCACCTTCTGAAAAATGTCAAATGTTTAGATGCTGTGTGTCTTTGTTCTGAAATCGGTTCCTTCTGACAGTTCATGACTAACAACATATTTCAGGTTATAAATCAAGACTTGGGACCCATTTATTTGTCCTGTCATACACTCAACATTTAAAATGCAAACTATAATTTTATAATGCAAGCTGCAACACATAGCATGAAACACATTAGAGAAGTGCCGCACTAATCATTACCTCCAAAATAGTTTCCAGTATTAACCACTTGGTGAAAGCAGTGGCTAGTGGACATATCCATTAATAAGACTACAAGAAATCGTACATAATGTTCTAAGTGCCTCTCCCCCAAACCAAGGTGTGTGGGGCACTGTAAAAATAAAGCCAAACACTTAAAATATGATAGACACATTATTGTGACAATTAGTAAATGTCAATTCGTTGTGTGATAGGAAATACAAAGGTTCTCTGTCTAAAAAGTTAATCAAAGCCAGGCATAATGTGACATTTTTGAACCCTGGGCATCATCACTTCATTGTTCAAACATCAATATTGATTAACAAGGCCCTTGCTATTATTAAGAAGAATTTAACTATACATGATATAGTATGTAATGAAGATTTTCCCATCACATTAATGCAGACTCCACGAGGTGACTGTTTTTTTTTTTAAATACCACATATAGAAGGGGGAAGCGTTAATGGAGATCTAGATTTTCAGCAGTTGTACTGGAATGGAAAGGACCAGAAATGTGGTGAGGGGAATTCTGCTCCATTCCCTCCATCTCAGAAGCAGATTGTATTTATGCATTTTGAGCCTTCTGGTTTACAGTTTACCTCTTCAGGGGTATGTGACAATGAAAGCCAGCCAGCAAGCCAGACTTTGCAGAAGATTCTAAGACACTATTACTCTTTACTTAGTAGCATGAAACATACACAGATCTGTACTAAATAATAAAGACACCTATGCATTTTCCTGCCTCAGAGCCCTCACGACTCTGGAATTTTTTGTGCTTGGACAAAGCCCTCTGGGGCAGCCAGGGTCCTTCCCTTGCAGCTCATAAATTCTCCTCAGAGTCACGGAACCTCTCCAGTTCAGCTTGCATTCTCTGACACTGGCTGGCCCTGCAGTTAAAGCAGGACACTCCCAGGCCCATTGAAACCATGCCTGTCTCTTCCCCTTTCACAGTCTATATATTTTTATGAAGTCTGATATGAAAGGTAGATTAATCTTCAAAATCTGACCTACCAGTAATTTCCCTGTCTGAGAATTAAAACGCATAGTTTCTCCCACATATCTGACTGGTAGATAAAACTGTCAGCTATGTGGTTATAAATTAGGCAGCCTAAAAAAGAAAACATGAAATTTCATTCCATTTTAAAGTCAACTATTGTATGCAGGATGAGGCAATATAGGGTGAGGAAAACCAGTAGGTACGTGGGTGGAAATTTTCTGTTTTCTCACATACCTTCTCTCAGCTCAATAAACTTTTGTAGCAAGACAGTTGGAGGAACTGACCAGAGAACATTGGGCCCTTCTCTCTTCACTTCCAGGTTTAATTGTTTTTGGCTTGCCCCCAGTTTGTGTGAGAAAAATCAAACATCACTCTGAAATTATACAGACTAAATCAATTCAAAAAATAATAAAATGAAAAATCTCTCAGAGCACTGGAGCTACCTAAATATGAACACCAAAATTATGAATTTCGTTTCTTCTTCTCTTCTGCTGCCACCAGCTGTAACACTTCCTCTTCCCAGGAAATAAGAAAGCTCTAATGGCTATACAACCATCTGTCACGGACAGCAGGGTACATTCCTTTGGGATCTTACTCACTCTTAAATAGTGGGGGCGGTGAAGAGTACAAATTATACCTTAGATTTAAGTCTTCTAGATAGTTTATATACTAAATACACAGGCCCAGACTACTGCATTTTAGGCATTAGAAAAACTGGGGAAATATGTAATAATCCTTTAATTCACATATAACCAAGAGGTGGGGTGGGAGTGTGCTTCTCTACAATTATACCTAAGGAAATATGGACTTGCATTTTTTTAAATAAAGAAAATTAACTGCCATTTAAAGTTCAAAGTAAATGGAGCAAAATATGTTGCTTTGACTGTGATACATGCAAGTGCTGCATACAAGCATTTTAATCTTAGGTAAAATTTGCTAGTTGTCTCTTTTCCCCTCAGGATAGTCCTCCTTCAGGAAGGCTCAAATACTGTGAGTTTCTCAAGGGAAGGTTCTTCATTTCAACCACCTCTCCTCCTTTTTAACCATACCTTAACAATAGTGTAAAAAACCAGCTAACGCAAAACTCACTCTTGAGATCCATTCTCCTCTGAGATTTTAAGTACAAAGAACTATTTAGAGACCAAAAACAGTGCATTTTCATTGGTTCTTCTACATCACTGAAACCCAAACAGACTGAACTTCTTGGAGATAAAGCACACGAAGAGCCAACATTTGCTGGGGAAGGATGCTGGTGAGCTAACAGTCAGGAAGTGGTACAACTATATTCTGTTAAAATTTAATAATATTCTCTTAGTTTCTAAGCTTGGAAAAAATTATTTCCACACTGACTTTTGTCCTTCTCAGACTAACTGAATTTTTGACCTATATATGGAATGGTACTTTTGTATTAAAAAAAATAGAAAAATATTTACATTAGTTTACTTCCTTTTTTTACATACTAGCATTGTAAACGTGGTCAAAAATGTCAGCATACCTCTGGATATAGGATTTAACTTATGCTTTTCTTAAGTAAACAGAAAAGAAGCAGCACAGAACACTGATACGTGTACATAAACAGTGATTACTGTGTTTAATATTTCTCATTTCCAAGTTGGTGGATTTTTGAAATATAGACTTTTAGAATCCAGAACCATTTAAATAATTTGGGTCTAAGATTTATTCTGTGTCCCATTAAGTGACCTGGTAATTCTTCTAACCCATAGGATAATATGAGATGTTAAAAAAAACCAAACACACACCATAAAACCCCAAGAAAAAACCACGGTGTGATGGGTTGGATAACAGAAACCCCCTTGGGAGCTGCCAACCGATGTGCCAAGACTACTTCTACCCCTGCTTTCCCTGCCAGCTCAGGACTCCAGCACCCAGTCTTGCTGAGCCAGACATTCCTGTCTGCTCCAACACAGACCCAGGGTCTGAATTACTTGCCCCAAAGCAGCAGGTTTTCCTGAAAGCAGCTAACAGAAGTGTGCTTGTCTTTAACACTCAGATGCCCACTCTCAGTGGGGTCTAAACCCACATAAATCCGTTTTACCCTGTATAAAGCTTATGCAGGGTAAACTCATAAATTGTTTGCCCTCTATAACATTGAAAAGAGAGAGAGATGCATAGTTGTTTGCTCTCCCAGGTATTAATACATACTCTGAGTAAATTAATAAGTATACCGTGATTTTATTAAATACAGAAAGTAGAAGTTAAGTGGTTACAAGCAGTAACAGACAGAACAAAGTAAGTCACCAAGCAAAATAAAATAAAATGCGCAAATCTATGTCTAATCCAACTGAATACAGAATCTCACCCTCAGAAATGCTTCAGTAAGTTTTTTCCTCAGACTGGACCCCTTCCAGGCCTGGGCACAATCCTTTCCCCTGGTACAGCTCTTGTTCCAGCCCAGGTGGTATCTAGGGGATTCTTCATCATGGCTCCTCTCCCTTCTTTATTCTCTTCCACCTCTTTGTATATCTTTTGCATAAGGCAGGAATTTTTTGTCCCTCTCTGGGTTCCCACCCCCTCCTTCTCAATGGAAAGACACCAGGTTAAAGATGGATTCCAGTTCAGGTGACTTGATCACATGTCACTGCAAGACTTCATTGTCCACTTACCAGCACACATGTATACAGGAAGACTTACAGGTAAAACAAAGCCATCTGCAGACAATTGTCCTAGTTAATGGGAGCCATCAAGATTCCAAACCATCATTAATGGCCCACATTTTGCATAATTACAATAGGCCCTCAGAGTTACATTTCATATTTCTAGTTTCAGATACAAGAGTGGTACTTTTATACAAATAGGATGATCACACTCAGTAGATTATAAGCTTTGTAATAATACCTTACAAGAGACCTTTTGCATGAAGCATGTCTCAGTTATATTATATTCACTCATTAGCATATTTTTATAAAACCATATAGACCGCAGTGTCACAAGCAGTTCCTCTCAGGGTATGGCTACACTTGAAGGCAGCGCTTTGAAGTGTGAGTGTAGTCAGAGCGCCAGCGCTGGGAGAGAGCTCTCCCAGCGCTGCATGTAAACCACATCCCTTATGGGTGTAGCTTGCAGCGCTGATTACACTGAGGCTTTACAGTGCTGTATCTTGCAGTGCTCAGGGGGGTGTTTTTTCACATCCCTGAGCGCGAAAGTTGCAGCGCTGTAAAGTGCCAGTGTAGCCATGGCCTGAAAGAGATACTGTTGAAAGACACACAGACATCTGAGTGGCTCACAGATTGTACTCCATTAACACCAACTAGATAGGGCCATTCAGAGGGTAAATATTTAAACCAAAACAAAATGATCTTCACCAAAAGAATGAAGCACCTAAAAACCTGCATAAAGGAAGCAGCAAGCACACATACTGTTATAATGTAACATAGCATGATGCAAACAGTCATCTTGGATTTTCACACACACACACACACACACACACACACACACACACACACACACACACACACACACACACACACACACACACACACACACACACACACACACACACACACACAATGACTCTTCCAAGGTGTTTGCTGATTACCTGCCAACTTCAATTCCATAAAAATAGCTAAATATAAAATATGTTTTGCAGCAGGGGAACCCAAGCAGTTATTGCCTTCAGCCAGCATGTTGAATCCCATATTGGCTGAAGCAGTGACTCAGGATAATACATGTTTATAGAAGACAGATTTACACACACCCCTTTATTCTGAGTTATTCCGGGGGGGGGGGGGGGGAAGAGAATAGCTCAGTGGTTTGAGCATTGGCCTGCTAAACCCAGAGTTGAGTTCAATCCTTGAGGGTGTTGGGGGGTGCAGGGCTCCAAGTAACTGGCAATATGGCGTGGGGTCAGAAGTTTACATTCTCAGGCCTACGACTGCCTTTCGAGCTAAACAATATGTTCCTTTAAAGTTAGCATGAGTACATGTAATCATTTATCATTTTCTTGTGTTCTTTTGTTTATGGTACAAGATGTAATCGATCAAAGGGGGGAGGGTTAGTAGTATGGGTTAAGGATATAGTTAATTAAAAGATCCGGTAGTTAATGAATTGTAAATGATGAATTGTAGCACCTGTGAACATCTTTGTAAACAAGTAAGGTATATAAGACATGGCAATGAATAGTGATGTGTGCATGATCTGAAATTTTATATCTCCTTGCACCTTATTTGACTCTGTCATAAACAGATAGCTAAGGGTTAATGTCTCTTTCACCTGAAACACCTGACCAGAGAACCAATCAGGAAACCGGATTTTTTCAACCTTGGGTGGAGGGAAGTGTGTCTCTGAGTCTTTTGTCTGTCTGCCTGTTTCCTCTGAGCTTTGGAGAAGTAGTTCTATTTTCTAGTCTTCTGTTTCTAAGTGTAAGGACAAAGAGATCAGATAGTAAGTTCTATGGTTTCTTTTCTTTGGTATTTGCATGAATATAAGTGCTGGAAATGTTTTGATTTGTATTCTTTTTGAATAAGGCTGTTTATTCAATATTCTTTTAAGCAATTGACCCTGTGTTGTATCATCTTAATACAGAGAGAACATTTGTATTTTTTCTTTTCTGTTTATTTTCAAGTTCTAGAAGGAAATTTGTCATAAACAGATAGCTAAGGGTTAATGTCTCTTTCACCTGAAACACCTGACCAGAGAACCAATCAGGAAACCGGATTTTTTCAACCTTGGGTGGAGGGAAGTGTGTCTCTGAGTCTTTTGTCTGTCTGCCTGTTTCCTCTGAGCTTTGGAGAAGTAGTTCTATTTTCTTCTCCAAAGCTCAGAGGAAACAGGCAGACAGACAAAAGACTCAGAGACACACTTCCCTCCACCCAAGGTTGAAAAAATCCGGTTTCCTGATTGGTTCTCTGGTCAGGTGTTTCAGGTGAAAGAGACATTAACCCTTAGCTATCTGTTTATTTTCAAGTTCTAGAAGGAAATTGCCGCCAGTGAGCTTCCCCACTGTCTGCAATTTGGGGGGCGTGTCATAAACAGATAGCTAAGGGTTAATGTCTCTTTCACCTGAAACACCTGACCAGAGAACCAATCAGGAAACCGGATTTTTTCAACCTTGGGTGGAGGGAAGTGTGTCTCTGAGTCTTTTGTCTGTCTGCCTGTTTCCTCTGAGTTTTGGAGAAGTAGTTCTATTTTCTAGTCTTCTGTTTCTAAGTGTAAGGACAAAGAGATCAGATAGTAAGTTCTATGGTTTCTTTTCTTTGGTATTTGCATGAATATAAGTGCTGGAAATGTTTTGATTTGTATTCTTTTTGAATAAGGCTGTTTATTCAATATTCTTTTAAGCAATTGACCCTGTGTTGTATCATCTTAATACAGAGAGAACATTTGTATTTTTTCTTTCTTTTTTATATAAAGTTTTCTTTTAAGACCTGTTGGAGTTTTTCTTTACTTCAGGGAAATTAAGTCTGTACTCACCAGGGAGTTGGTGGGAGGAAGAAATCAAGGGGAGAGCTGTGTGTTGGATTGCTAGCCTGATTTTGCATTTCCTCTGGGTGAAGAGGAAAGTGCTTTTGTTCCAGGATTGGGAACGGAGAGGGGGACTCACTCTGCGTAGTTTCACAGAGCTTGTGTCTGTGTATCTCTCCAGGAGCACCTGGAGGGGGGAAGGGAATCAGGATTATTTCCCTTTGTTGTGAGACTCAAGGGATTTGGGTCTTGTGGTCCCCAGGGAAGGTTTTTCAGGGGGACCAGAGTGCCCCAAAACACTCTAATTTTTTGGGTGGTGGCAGCAGTACCAGGTCCAAGCTGGTAACTAAGCTTGGAGGTTTTCATGCTAACCCCCAGATTTTGGACGCTAAGGTCTTCTGTTTCTAAGTGTAAGGACAAAGAGATCAGATAGTAAGTTCTATGGTTTCTTTTCTTTGGTATTTGCATGAATATAAGTGCTGGAAATGTTTTGATTTGTATTCTTTTTGAATAAGGCTGTTTATTCAATATTCTTTTAAGCAATTGACCCTGTGTTGTATCATCTTAATACAGAGCTCTGTATTAAGATGATACAACACAGGGTCAATTGCTTAAAAGAATATTGAATAAACAGCCTTATTCAAAAAGAATACAAATCAAAACATTTCCAGCACTTATATTCATGCAAATACCAAAGAAAAGAAACCATAGAACTTACTATCTGATCTCTTTGTCCTTACACTTAGAAACAGAAGACTAGAAAATAGAACTACTTCTCCAAAGCTCAGAGGAAACAGGCAGACAGACAAAAGACTCAGAGACACACTTCCCTCCACCCAAGGTTGAAAAAATCCGGTTTCCTGATTGGTTCTCTGGTCAGGTGTTTCAGGTGAAAGAGACATTAACCCTTAGCTATCTGTTTATGACAAATTTCCTTCTAGAACTTGAAAATAAACAGAAAAGAAAAAATACAAATGTTCTCTCTGTATTAAGATGATACAACACAGGGTCAATTTGTCATAAACAGATAGCTAAGGGTTAATGTCTCTTTCACCTGAAACACCTGACCAGAGAACCAATCAGGAAACCGGATTTTTTCAACCTTGGGTGGAGGGAAGTGTGTCTCTGAGTCTTTTGTCTGTCTGCCTGTTTCCTCTGAGCTTTGGAGAAGTAGTTCTATTTTCTAGTCTTCTGTTTCTAAGTGTAAGGACAAAGAGATCAGATAGTAAGTTCTATGGTTTCTTTTCTTTGGTATTTGCATGAATATAAGTGCTGGAAATGTTTTGATTTGTATTCTTTTTGAATAAGGCTGTTTATTCAATATTCTTTTAAGCAATTGACCCTGTGTTGTATCATCTTAATACAGAGAGAACATTTGTATTTTTTCTTTCTGTTTATTTTCAAGTTCTAGAAGGAAATTGCCGCCAGTGAGCTTCCCCACTGTCTGCAATTTGGGGGGCGTGTCATAAATGTCATAAACAGATAGCTAAGGGTTAATGTCTCTTTCACCTGAAACACCTGACCAGAGAACCAATCAGGAAACCGGATTTTTTCAACCTTGGGTGGAGGGAAGTGTGTCTCTGAGTCTTTTGTCTGTCTGCCTGTTTCTGTCATAAACAGATAGCTAAGGGTTAATGTCTCTTTCACCTGAAACACCTGACCAGAGAACCAATCAGGAAACCGGATTTTTTTCAACCTTGGGTGGAGGGAAGTGTGTCTCTGAGTCTTTTGTCTGTCTGCCTGTTTCCTCTGAGCTTTGGAGAAGTAGTTCTATTTTCTAGTCTTCTGTTTCTAAGTGTAAGGACAAAGAGATCAGATAGTAAGTTCTATGGTTTCTTTTCTTTGGTATTTGCATGAATATAAGTGCTGGAAATGTTTTGATTTGTATTCTTTTTGAATAAGGCTGTTTATTCAATATTCTTTTAAGCAATTGACCCTGTGTTGTATCATCTTAATACAGAGAGAACATTTGTATTTTTTTCTTTCTGTTTATTTTCAAGTTCTAGAAGGAAATTGCCGCCAGTGAGCTTCCCCACTGTCTGCAATTTGGGGGGCGTGTCATAAATGTCATAAACAGATAGCTAAGGGTTAATGTCTCTTTCACCTGAAACACCTGACCAGAGAACCAATCAGGAAACCGGATTTTTTCAACCTTGGGTGGAGGGAAGTGTGTCTCTGAGTCTTTTGTCTGTCTGCCTGTTTGACATAACCTTATTCCCAGATTCTGGACCTTAGCGTCCAAAATCTGGGGGTTAGCATGAAAACCTCCAAGCTTAGTTACCAGCTTGGACCTGGTACTGCTGCCACCACCCAAAAAATTAGAGTGTTTTGGGGCACTCTGGTCCCCCTGAAAAACCTTCCCTGGGGACCACAAGACCCAAATCCCTTGAGTCTCACAACAAAGGGAAATAATCCTGATTCCCTTCCCCCCTCCAGGTGCTCCTGGAGAGATACACAGACACAAGCTCTGTGAAACTACGCAGAGTGAGTCCCCCTCTCCGTTCCCAATCCTGGAACAAAAGCACTTTCCTCTTCACCCAGAGGAAATGCAAAATCAGGCTAGCAATCCAACACACAGCTCTCCCCTTGATTTCTTCCTCCCACCAACTCCCTGGTGAGTACAGACTTAATTTCCCTGAAGTAAAGAAAAACTCCAACAGGTCTTAAAGAAAACTTTATATAAAAAAGAAAGAAAAAATACAAATGTTCTCTCTGTATTAAGATGATACAACACAGGGTCAATTGCTTAAAAGAATATTGAATAAACAGCCTTATTCAAAAAGAATACAAATCAAAACATTTCCAGCACTTATATTCATGCAAATACCAAAGAAAAGAAACCATAGAACTTACTATCTGATCTCTTTGTCCTTACACTTAGAAACAGAAGACTAGAAAATAGAACTACTTCTCCAAAGCTCAGAGGAAACAGGCAGACAGACAAAAGACTCAGAGACACACTTCCCTCCACCCAAGGTTGAAAAAATCCGGTTTCCTGATTGGTTCTCTGGTCAGGTGTTTCAGGTGAAAGAGACATTAACCCTTAGCTATCTGTTTATGACAGACTCAAATAAAGATACTTGCTTCTCCACTCCGGTGTGGTCATTGGGGATACGCACACCGGGCAAACGAACCCCAACTGTTGCACCCCCCTGCAACAAGGGGGTCGCGTAGGGATCTGGGGCAAAAATCTGTCTGGGGATTGGTCCTGCTTTGATCTGAGCAGAGGGTTGGACTAGATGACCTCCTGAGGTCCCTTCCAACCCAGATATTCTATGATTCTAAGAACACTACCAGATTCCTCTATCCACCATCAATTGCTGCACTTTGATTACAGACAACCTCCTACAAGACAAACACCAGTTTTCTCCCACCAGAGGCAAATTACATAATCATGTTCAGCTGTTCCAATAAAAAATATCAAAAATGCTTAGTTACTCTTGGTTCTATCCTGCCAATATACATTTTTTGCCTTTTTAAATAAAGCACTTTGAGATCAGAAGCATTATTTAGATTGATGATTTCTATTCAGAAGCATGAATAATTTCCTGTCTCCAGTGATATACAATGAGAAGATCAGAATCTGAGTTGAAGAAACACTTGCCCAACTCACATCAGAACCAGACTGCAAAAAAGCAGTTTGTCCAAACAGAGCTTTAGGTGCTCTGTTTAAAGAGGGATATAGAGGGGACTTCCCAAAGGTTCTAAGCTCAACACAACAGGGTGGGTTTGACAGACAGCTGATTTATTTTCATTGCTGTCAATACAAAAGGGAGGGGAAAATGATAATTCAAGCAACGTTACTATGAGACAGACTTGGAGGGCTATCAAAATGGCAGTTGACTTCAGTGCTACACTGATCAATAACAGCTAAGAAAACAAATGCAATGCAGGGTGAAGAAACAAAATTCCTTAAGACATCCATGGAATTGTCACTAGGCAATGGGCTTCCCAAGCTGTCACTTTTCATACTGTATCAGGTGCATAAATGAATTATTTTTCAGTGTTTTCCAAGGACATAATGATGTCACAACAGGACAATACAGATCACTACACATCTGAATGTAAGTTTAAAAATAATTTTTCATTAAACATTTAGGAGATGCCATTACCAACCATAGCATCTGAGTGCTCCTTAACAAAATGTAAAGGCAGCCAGACTCTCCAGTTTGCTCAGGCCACTGTGTGCTTAATGCACAAAACTGGTTGGAAACAATCAATGAAGTTTCTCTGTCCATGAGAGCTTTGTCAGTACATGCTGCTAGCTCCCCTATCCTCCCTTGCACGCTGGGAATGGGACTTGGCAGGAGGCAACTACGCCCTGTCTTCCAATGATGCAAAGAACGTCTGTCCCTATGTAGCCCTAATTTGCACCAGAGCCAGGCAGCCCTGCATTAGGGAGCTGCAATTAGCTCCCCTAATTCCCCCCCTTTTCACTATGTCAAGAGCAGCTTAGATGGAGTGGAGAATCAAGACCATAGTACTTACGCAAAATAGAGAGTACATTCTCTGCACCCTCCACCTTTATTCTCAATAGAATTGGACTGTACTAACAATGGAAAAAATTCCAGAGGGATACCAGCATCTGGATAAGTATAAGACAACCAGTGGAGAGATCCACTCTGTGCGAGTGCCTTCACTAGGAAAAAAGGCTGTTTTAATATGAGGTGACTATTATGAGGTAAACTCCTATTGAAGACAAGTCAATCTGTACTTTGAACACAAGTAGACAGGTTGAGGTAAAGATTATAGGGAAGCTGAGGGTTTACCTCAGCCTGCTAACATGTCAGAACTACAAACTGCTGTGTCTTTATTAGGCATTTCCCTCCTGTTAGTTACCAGGTATTGGCTCACACAAGGACACACCTTTTTTTCCTAGTGAAAACAAGGCCTGAGCAATTGCCTGAGGAAGCAAATTCCTAACAGGATGAGGAGCTACTGAGAGGGCCCTTTCCCTAGCTCCAGGGAGCTCAGCTCTGGGGACCAATAGCTGAAGCTTCCCCACAAATATCAAATGCTGCAATGAGACAGTCATAACTAGGCTCAGTTTTATTTTAAAACTGGAATCTATTATTCCACTTTCCTGCCAGATCCCTACTGAACAGCAGCAGCGTTCTTCCCTCTTCACCACAAAATTCAAAATGAGGTGCATAGCTGCTATAACAGGCTTTGCACAAAAAATTGTGTGTCCATTTTCTAAGCCATCCAACAACTGTGAGAAAAATAGGCTTTCCAGAATCCCCAGTCTAAATATACATTTTCCTACATAAGTCAAAAAAGCAAGTCTTCCAATATCAGTAGTCGTAGTAACAAAAGTAGGGTAAATACCTGACTATTACTACATTAATGAAGGCTTCTTTATCCCATATTGGTTAGGACAGTATATCTTTTTAATGTAGGGAACATTCTCACATGTATTATTATAATGTAGCCAATGCTGAGAACAAGCAATTTCTCCTCTGACATTAAGATAAAAATAGACTTCTGTCAAACAAACAGCAAGATGCCAAAGGAATCACGCCTTAGAGATTCCGAACATCATTTCCATAAAGATGGCTTACTAACTATAGCTATATCTGGAACAGGGAGTCCCAGTCAGATCCTGTCTCAGGAATGCAAGTTTTGTGAACAGTTACCATACACAGTTGAGCAGAATCAGGGCTCTCTACATTCAAGGATGTCTCAAGGCCAAGCTTGAATCTAAACTGGTTGTTAGATCATATAGTCATTCAAGAGTGGGGAATTCAGTTTAAAGCTGTTACATAAACATCCACACAAATTATATCTAATATAACTTGAAGCTGTTCTATAAAACATCACAATAGCAACAAAGCAATGCTGGTTAGAGGAAGCTGCTAATGGAACTAGGAATTGGTTCTGTCCAGAACCCCTCTTTCCACAAAAAAACCCCAACTTCTGAGTTACTTGGTGAGTTCCTGACTTACCTCCCCTTAGCCTGTACATTCAAAATAAATTCTGTTCCCCAAACAAATGTAACTACTGTGAGCATAAGGGATTCCTTTGCAATAATTCCACTAGCAGTTATGGTAGTGAAAATTAATAGATAAATTATTTAAGTATATTGGAAGCAGGAAGCTTGCCAGAGAACTGATGCCCACTGGACAACAAGGGAGCAATTAATGAGGATAAGAGAAGCCAAAAAATTTCTTTGCATCTGCCTTCACTACAAAAGATGCTAGGGAGATACCTACACCAGACTTAGGGTGAAATTCTGACTCTGCTGCAGTCAATGAGTTTTACTATTAATTTCAATGGGGAGTGTGTGTGTGCAGGGGGGTGTTTAAGATTTTGCTCTTACTCTTTTCAGTTGATAAAGATCAAATATTGTCTGAGATGGAGGTGTCCCAAAAGAGTGTGCTGGAACAAACTGATACTTTAAAGAGCAACACACCACCATGATCAGATGGCTATATCCAAGAGTTCTGAAGGAATGAAGTGCTGAGCTACTAACAAATATACACAATCTACACAAAAATGCAATGAAATCAAGAGCAAGGGGCCATTCAATTAAACTGAAAGGCAACAAATTTAAAAAAAGAAAAGGAAACTTCTGCAACACAAGTGAGGAACACCTTGCCATGAGGGAGTAATGGAAAGTGTAGCTTTCAAATGTTCATTTAGAAAATGAGAATTCCACATTTACATTAGAGTTCTAAATCCTCATACTTCAGAATAGAAACCCAAGATTTAATCAATAGGGTTATGAAGAAATTTCCTCTGTGGGCAGATTATCCCATAATTTCCCCCATAGGGTTTCTTATAACTTCTTCTGAAGCATCTGTTACTGGCTACTGTTAGGGACAGGATACTGAACTACATGGATCACTGGTTTGATCCAGTATGGTAATTCCTTAGTAAAATTTCAAACTGTTCTGCTACTCACCTCAAAGCTAGAGAAAATGAATGTAGTCTGGTTCATGGGAGGCCTGGCAATCAGCTACATTCTTGATTTCTTACCACCACCAGGATACACAAGACAAACAGTAAAAGCTTGTGTGCTATATTTGTAAAAACAAACAAACAAAAAAACCTGCAAAGAGAATACAAAAATCTTTCTGCTCCCTCTCTGAAATATTCTAGTTTTATGCACTTCATAGACAGAGTCTTTTACAAATTCGATACTATAGTGTGAAAAAGTCAATAAAATAATTTGGTTTCATATTGTGGCTTTCATATTGAAGGTATTCAGACACTTTACAAAACAACAAGTTAAGAGATTGGTGGTAGAGCAATTCCTAGGAAAACAGAAAAGCTTGTAAGTCACCAGCAATAGTTCATGTTCTCAGAAATCAAAACTGGTTTTACTGAAAGGGAGTTTGATGGTCAGGACCTGTCATTGAAAATAAACAGATTAATACAACACATGCACCTTTACATATACCCCTAAGTATATAACTAACAGACTTCTACATTTTAAGAACACTATTTAACTACTGAATTCTGGGAAACTCTCACGGGAGAGTGCATCAGCTACTTTGTTAGAAGCTCCTGTGATGTGCTGAATTTCAAAATCAAAATCTTGGAGAGCTAAACTCCAACGAAGAAGTTTCTTCTTGTTCCCCTTGGCAGTATGAAGCCACTTTAGTGCAGCATGGTCAGTTTGTAGTTTGAACCGCCGTCCCCAAACATATGGGCGTAGCTTTTCCAGGGCGTACACAATGGCATAGCATTCCTTTTCACTGACTGACCAGTGACTTTCCCTCTCAGACAGTTTCTTGCTGAGAAACACGACAGGATGGAAGTTGTGATCTGTTGCTTCCTGCATGAGCACTGCTCCTATACCACGCTCAGATGCATCTGTGGTTACTAGGAATGGTTTGTCAAAATCCGGGGCCCTGAGCACAGGGTCAGACATGAGCGTTGCCTTAAGTTGGGTAAAGGCCTTTTGACACTCATCAGTCCACTTAACTGCATTTGGCTGGGTCTTTTTGGTCAGGTCAGTCAATGGGGCAGCGATTTGGCTGTAGTGTGGTACAAATTGCCTGTAGTATCCGGCCAAGCCTAAGAAGGATTGGACCTGCTTCTTGGACCGTGGGACAGGCCACTTTTGGATAGCATCCACCTTGGTCTGTAGGGGGTTTATGGTTCCTCGACCCACCTGGTGCCCCAGGTAAGTCACTCTGTTTTGGCCTATTTGACACTTTTTGCCCTTAACAGTTAGTCCTGCCTGCCTGATGCGCTCAAAGACCTTTTCCAGGTGTAGTAGGTGTTCGGGCCAGGAGTCTGAAAAAATGGCCACATCATCGAGGTAGGCAACTGCAAATTCTCCCAGTCCAGCTAGTAGACCATCTACCAGCCTCTGGAAGGTGGCGGGTGCATTTCGAAGGCCGAAAGGAAGGACACTGAATTCATACACCCCCGCATGGGTGACGAATGCTGACCTCTCCTTGGCAGGTTCATCTAGCGGTACTTGCCAGTACCCCTTGGTTAAGTCTATTGTAGAGATGAACTGGGCACGTCCCAACTTCTCCAATAGCTCATCAGTGCGTGGCATTGGATAGTTGTCCGGACGAGTTACCGCATTTAGCTTACGGTAGTCCACGCAAAAGCGTATTTCCCCATCTGGTTTGGGTACTAGAACCACTGGAGATGCCCATGTACTGGTAGATGAGCGGATTTTACCCATCTGTAGCATGTTCTGGATCTTGCGTTCTATAGCAGCTCGGGCATGAGGAGACACCCGGTATGGTGGGGTTCTGATTGGGTGAGCATTACCTGTATCAATGGAGTGGTATGCCCGCTCAGTCCGTCCTGGGGTGGCTGAGAACAATGGGGCGAAGCTAGTGCACAGCTCCTTAATTTGTTGCCGCTGCAGACGTTCCAGGGTGGTTGAGAGGTTCACCTCTTCCACGCCACCGTCTTTTTTCCCGTCGTAGTAGACACCGTCAGGCCACTCAGCATCATCTCCCTGGACTGTAAACTGACAAACCTGTAAGTCTCTGGAATAGAAAGGCTTGAGAGAATTAACATGGTACACTTTAGGCTTTAGTGAGGAATTGGGAAATGCTATGAGGTAGTTTACAGTTCCCAGGCGCTCTTGGACCGTGAATGGCCCTTCCCATGATGCTTCCATCTTATGGGCCTGTTGCGCCTTCAAGACCATAACCTGGTCTCCTACCTTGAAAGAACGTTCTCTGGCATGTCTGTCATACCAGGCCTTTTGCTCTTCCTGAGCATCCTTTAGGTTCTCTCTAGCAAGGGCTAAAGAGTGTTGGAGGGTGCTTTGTAGGTTGCTTACAAAGTCCAGAATGTTAGTTCCTGGAGAAGGCGTAAACCCCTCCCATTGCTGCTTCACCAACTGTAATGGTCCCTTAACCTCGTGACCATACACAAGTTCAAATGGTGAAAACCCTAAACTGGGATGTGGTACAGCCCTGTAGGCAAACAGCAACTGCTGCAACACTAGGTCCCAATTATTGGAGAATTCGTTGATGAATTTTCGTATCATGGCCCCCAAAGTTCCATTGAACCTTTCCACCAGGCCATTGGTTTGATGGTGGTACGGGGTGGCAACCAAGTGATTCACCCCATGAGTTTCCCACAGTTTTTCCATGGTCCCTGCCAGGAAATTAGACCCTGAATCTGTAAGGATGTCGGAGGGCCAACCTACCCTGCAAAGATGTCTGTTAAGGCCAGGCACACAGTGTTAGCCCTGGTGCTGCCTAGAGCTACTGCTTCTGGCCATCGGGTAGCAAAGTCCACTAAAGTCAGTACGTACTGCTTTCCTCTGGGCGTCTTTTTTGGGAAAGGGCCCAGAATATCCACAGCTACTCGCTGAAATGGGACCTCAATTATGGGGAGTGGCTGGAGAGGGGCCTTGACCTGGTCTTGAGGCTTTCCCACTCTTTGGCATACCTCACAAGACCGGACATACTTGGCAACATCCTTGCCCATCCCCTCCCAGTGGAATGACTTCCCCAACCGGTCCTTGGTTCTGTTCACCCCAGCATGGCCACTGGGATGATCATGGGCTAAGCTTAAGAGCTTCCCCTGGTACTTAGTTGGAACCACCAACTGTTTTTGCGGCTGCCATTCTTCCCGGTGTCCACCAGAAAGAATTTCCTTGTATAAAAGTCCTTGGTCTATAACAAACCGGGATCGATTAGAAGAGCTGAGAGGCGGTGGGGTGTTCCGTGCCGCCGCCCAAGCTTTCTGAAGGCTGTCATCTGCTTCCTGCTCAGTCTGGAACTGTTCCCTTGAGGCTGGGGTCACCAGTTCTTCCTCAGACTGTGGACTTGGGCTTGGTCCCTCTGGAAGCGATGTAGGTGATGGGGTTGTTTCCGTTGCTGGTGAACCGCTCTCCGCTGGTGCACCTGAGGGTATTTCAGGCTCTGGCTGAGCCTTTTGGGTATGGCTGTCTGTTGCTTCTGCCAGTTTGGGCTCGCTGGCGCCCTCTGGCGTTGAGTTTGAAGCTGGGGTTGCAATTGCTGGTGCTGGTTGCTGTTCCAGTTCCGGGCCTGGGACTGGAGATGCTGTGGCTGTTTCAGTGGTAGGCATGGAATCCGGGTCCACTACCTCTGTCTGGGTCTCTGGTAACACAGACGGGGCGTCTGTGGACGGCCCAGGAACAGAAATGGGTCTGGAAGCTTGCCTCATTTGGCTACGTGTAACCATTCCCACTCTCTTGGCCCGCCTCACCTGGTTGGCCAAGTCTTCCCCCAGTAGCATGGGGATAGGATAATTGTCATAGACTGCAAAAGTCCACATTCCTGACCAGCCTTTGTACTGGACAGGCAGTTGAGCTGTAGGCAAGTCTACAGCTTGTGACATGAAGGGGTAAATTGTCACTTTGGCCTTTGGGTTGATGAATTTGGGGTCAACGAAGGATTGGTGGATAGCTGACACTTGTGCCCCCGCGTCTCTCCACGCAGTAACCTTCTTTCCGCCCACACTCAAATTTTCCCTTCGCTCCAAGGGTATTTGAGAGGCATCTGGGCCTGGGGATCTTTGGGGTGATGGTGGTGTAATGAATTGCACTCGCATGGTGTTCTTTGGACAGTTGGCCTTGATATGTCCCAGTTCATTACACTTAAAGCATCTTCCATCTGATGGGTCACTGGGCCGAGGTGAGTTACTGGAGACTGGTGAGGTGGAAGGGTAGGGTGTCTGTGGCTTTACTTGGGTGGTATGTGGGGTCTTTGGCTGTCCTCGGTTGTAGGGTTTATGGTCTGTGTGCCCCCTGGGGTAATCGTTCCCCTTGACAGTAGCTTTCTTGCTTTCTGCCAGTTCCATCCATTTGGCTCCAATCTCCCCCGCCTCAGCGAGATCTTTGGGTTTTCCATCTTGTATGTACCGTGTGATGTCTTCAGGAACACCATCCAAGAACTGCTCCATTTGTATGAGGAGGTGCAGTTCTTCCAAGGTTTGAACGTTGTTTCCTGTTATCCAGGCCTCATAGTTTTTTGCAATGTAGTAGGCGTGTTTGGGAAATGACACCTCTGGTTTCCACTTTTGGGTTCTGAAGCGCCGACGGGCATGATCTGGGGTTATCCCCATCCTGTATCTGGCCTTGGTTTGAAAAAGTTTATAGTCATTCATTTGCTGCTTAGGCATTTCAGCTGCCACCTCTGCTAAAGGTCCACTGAGTTGTGGCCTTAATTCTACCATGTACTGGTCTTCGGGGATGCTGTACCCAAGACAGGCTCTTTCAAAATTTTCCAAGAAGGCCTCGGTGTCATCACCTGCCTTGTAGGTGGGAAATTTCCTGTGCTGTGGAGCAATAATGGGCGATGGGTTGTTAGGATTGGCTGGAGTCTGTTGCTTAGCCTTTTCTAATTCCATGGCCTGTTGGTGGGCTTCCCTCTGGAGTTCTATCTGTCTTCTGTGGGCTGCCTCTTCTTCTTCGTGCTTCCTTCTGTGGGCCAACTCTTCTTCTGCTTGTTTCCTTCGGTGGGCCACCTCTCCTTCTTCTAGTTTTCTTTTGTGGGCTGCCTCTTTGATTTGTTCTTCTCTTTCTTTCATCTCCATTTGTCGCCTGTGTTCAGCTTCTTTGAATTGCTCTTCGGCCTTAATTTTTGCCTTAGAAGTCATGATTCCTGTTTTCTTGTGTTGGAGTGCCCTCCGGTGTTTATCCTCTGAACTGCAGGTTCTCTGTTGCCTCCTGAAGTCTGCCTAGCAACAGTGCCTTTAGCTAATCTTCAATGTTAAGTAAACCTGAAAAACCACTTTATTTGCATTTATATAGTGCTGGTATGACTCTCAATGGGAGTGCTATTGCGTGACAAAAGACTCGTGATAGCCCTTAACGACTTCTTGCTTAACATGCAAGCCACAAACTGCCAGAGAGAGCAGAAAAAAAAAATTCTCTCTGGTTCCCTTTTAAAACCAAACTGTTTCTCTCTGCTAAAAAGCCCTTAGCAGAGAAGAGAAAAATATAATATTCCTACTGGCTTCTGGATTCTGTCTATCTCGCAACCGCTGCTACACCATGTCATAACCTTAGTCCCAGATTTGGACCTTAGCGTCCAAAATATGGGGGTTAGCATGAAAACCTCCAAGCTTAGTTACCAGCTTGGACCTGGTACTTGCTGCCACCACCCAAAAAATTAGAGTGTTTTGGGACACTCTGGTCCCCCTGAAAAACCTTCCCTGGGGACCCCAAGACCCAAATCCCTTGAGTCTCACAACAAAGGGAAATAAATCCTTTTTCCCTTCCCCCCTCCAGGTGCTCCTGGAGAGATACACAGACACAAGCTCTGTGAATCCAAACAGAGTGACTCCCCCTCTCCGTTTCCAGTCCTGGAAACAAAAGCACTTTCCTCTTCACCCAGAGGGAATGCAAAATCAGGCTAGCCAATTCAACACACACAGATCTCCCCCCCCCCGATTTCTTCCTCCCACCAATTCCCTGGTGAGTACAGACTCAATTTTCCTGAAATTTCCCAGTAAAGAAAACTTCAACAGGTCTTAAAAGAAAGCTTTATATAAAAAGAAAGAAAAATACATACAAATGGTCTCTCTGTATTAAGGTGACACAATACAGGGTTAATTGCTTAAAAGAATATTGAATAAACAGCCTTATTCAAAAAGAATACAAATCAAAGCACTCCAGCACTTATATTCATGCAAATACCAAAGAAAAGAAACCATATAACTTACTATCTGATCTCTTTGTCCTTACACTTAGAAACAGAAGATTAGAAAACAGAACTACTTCTCCAAAGCTCAGAGAAAGCAGGCAGACAGACAACAAAGACTCAGACACAAACTTCCCTCCACCCAGAGTTGAAAAAATCCGGTTTCCTGATTGGTCCTCTGGTCAGGTGCTTCAGATGAAAGAGACATTAACCCTTAGCTATCTGTTTATGACAGGACCGCAGTGTTACTGCTTATTTTTATGAAAAATGTCAAAGGGCTTTTAACTTCCCCACGCAGTCAGAACAGCTTGGCGAAGCAACCTCTGTTCAATCTCTCTTCTACATGCTGGCCCAGAGGCTATGAACTGAAGAAATCAGCTCAGTTTCTAGCGCTGAACTCCAATATGTGACTTTCTTAGCCAAGGCCAAGAATACTAAACCATGCTAACAAGGCCAAACTAAACCATGCTGACAAAGTAATGGAGTTGCTAAACATGACAGGATACTGTATCATAGAGCCTAATTCTGCAAGCTGCTGAACTCCCTCGACTCCCAGCGATGTCAGTGAATTCCGCACAGTTACATCCATACTCACTACTGTGTCATTTCTCACATGTAAATGCTGCTCTAATGCAAAAGCTACTGAACCAGAATATTTTATAAAAGCAAGAAAATGCACGTATGTTCATCAGGCAATTTTAAAAAGGATATTACAGATACAGATATCAGGAAACCTAGTGCTCACATATATACAGATTTTTATTTGCATGTTCTTTAAACTCCAGACGCAGTACCGAAACCTATATTTGTTACCTACAAATAGAATGTATTCCTTAACTTTTGAACATCAAAAGTAATGCCAAACACACATCTTAGTTTTGTAATTGGCACCCCTTCATATTGAATTAATCCTATATATGAACATTTCAACTTTTGTGTTTCAAAAGGGCTTTTGGTTTTGTAAGACTTCCCCTGACATCACAAGCAAAATATGTATTTAAAGATTCATGTGTTGCTTATTTGCGGATGAAAAAGAAAAATGAAGCTACATTAGGCCTTTTAGTTTGTAGAGAAAAGCTCAGAGAATTGTCCCTCGACCATGATCTCAGGTAATCAACCAGCAACCATAAAGTCAAAATATTACTAATGCTGTGAAATTTTCGGGGTGTGTGGGGAAAAGAGCTACAAACACAAAACATGTGTAACAAGCAATCAAAGAGATCTCACGGATCATTTTTGTGTTTTTACCTGAACTTGTGGAGTAATAGCCGAACTTGCAACATATGACATTATAAAGAAGCATTTACTCAAAGCTTTATTTGACCGGCTGTAATATATTATTTATCTGCAAACTGCTGCAGAACTGGCTTTATTTATTGTTCTGGAGAAGCAATCCATTGGAGTTTTGTAAAGGTGCATAGTTAGTATGCATGAAAAAGGTGAAAAGACTTTCCCTCTTTTCCTATCATCCTCAGCCTCATCTCCACCAAAAATTAAATGTAAAATAAGAGGTTTTAACGTTTATAAGGGCACCAAATTATTAATAAATATCCTCTACAGCAGGAAAGAGGAGTTCCTAAAGGCTATTCCATCTTTCAGGTATGTAAATCTGTATGTAAAGAAGAGAAATTAGCACTAACACTTGAATTGAATACTTCAGAGTATTTTTAAATGGCCTGGCTGGGATGGGGCAAAGGTGACAAAAGACGGTTACTCATCTTTGTAACTGTTGTTCTTCGAGATGTGTTGCTCATATCCATTCCAGTTAGGTGTGTGCGCGCCACGTGCACGTTCGTCGGAGAAACTTTTACCCTAGCAACACTCGGTGGGTCGGCTGGGCGCCCCCTGGAGTGGCACCGCCATGGCGCCGAATATATACCCCAGCCGACCCGGCCACGCTTCAGTTCCTTCTTGCCGGCTACTCCGACAGTGGGGAAGGAGGGTGGTTTGGAATGGATATGAGCAACACATCTCGAAGAACAACAGTTACAAAGGTAAGTAATCGTCTTTTCTTCTTTGAGTGATTGCTCATATTCATTCCAGTTAGGTGATTCCCAAGCCTTACCTAGGCGGAGGGGTCGGAGTGAGATGTGGCAGTATGCAGAACTGCTGCGCCAAAGGCTGCATCATCTCTAGATTGCTGGACCAGCGTGTAGTGCGAGGTGAAGGTGTGGACCGATGACCAGGTCGCTGCTCGGCATATCTCCTGGATAGGCACGCGCGCCAGGAAGGCGGCTGATGACGCTTGAGCTCTAGTAGAGTGTGCTGTGAGGTGGCCCAAAGGGACATGAGCTAGGTCATAGCATGTGCGGATGCATGCAGTCACCCAGGAGGAGATCCTCTGGGAGGAGACTGGCAGGCCTTTCATCCATTCTGCAACAGCCACAAACAGTTGGGGGGACTTTCGGAATGGCTTTATTCGCTCAATATAGAAGGCAAGAACCCTGCGTACATCTAAGGAGGGTAGTTGCTGCTCCCGCTGAGAAGAGTGGGGCTTCGGAAAGAAGACCGTGTGGAAAATGTCCTGGTTGGTATGGAAGGCAGACACAACCTTAGGGAGGAACGCCGGACGAGGGCGCAGCTGTATCTTGTCTTTATGAAAAACAGTGTAGGGCGGGTCCACCGTGAGTGCTCTCAGCTCGGAGACCTGCCTGGCCGATGTAATGGCCACCAGGAAGACTGTTTTCCATGATAGGTACAGGAGCGAGCAAGTCGCTAGCGGCTCAAATGGTGGGAGCATAAGTCTGGTTAGGACCAAATTAAGATCCCAGGTAGGGGCAGGGCGATGTACGGGGGGATAGAGACGCTCTAGGCCCTTAATGAACCGAGAGACCAAGGGGTGGGAGAACACGGAGTGGCCACCCTCACCTGGCCGGAAAGTGGATATGGCCACTAAGTGCACCTTCAGAGAGGATGTCGCCAGGCCCTGTTGCTTAAGGTACCAGAGGTAGTCTAGGACCGTGGGAATCGAGGCCTCCGAAGGAGCAACACCCTGAGTTGTGCACCAGCAAGAGGAGCGTTTCCACTTTGCCAAGTATGTGAAGCGGGTGGAAGGCTTCCTGCTGCTGAGGAGAATATGCTGAACCAGAGTGGAACAGCTCAACTCCGCCGTGTTTAGCCATGCAGGAGCCACACCATGAGGTGGAGGGCTTGCAGGTCTGGGTGACGAAGCCTGCCGTGGTCTTGCGTGATCAGGTCTGGGAGGAGAGGGAGGGGAACTGGGGTGTCCACGGACAGATCTAGCAGGGTGGTGAACCAGTGCTGTCTGGGCCACGCAGGCACGATCAGGATCAGATGCGCTTTGTCCCTGCGGAGCTTCAACAGGACCTTGTGCACCAGGGGAAATGGAGGGAAGGCATACAATAGGTGGTGCCTCCGCGACAGGAAGAATGTGTCCGTGATTGACCCTGGAGAGAGACCCTGAAAGGAACAAAACTCCTGGCACTTCCTGTTCGAGCAGGAGGCGAACAGGTCTACGCGGGGAAATCCCCACCTCCGGAAGAGTGAATGGATGACGTCCGGTTTTACTGACCATTCGTGACATAGAAAGGACCGGCTGAGTCGATCCGCCAGAGCGTTCCGGACTCCCGGAAGAAAAGGACGCCACTAGGCCTATCGACTGGGCTATACAGAAGTCCCAGAGTTGAATGGCCTCCTGACACAGGGGAGATGAGCGGGTCCCTCCTTGTTTGTTGATGTAGTACATGGCCGTTGTGTTGTCCGTGAACACCGAAACACAACGGCCGTGAAGATGTTGTTGGAACGCCTGGCACGCAAGGCGGACTGCTCTCAACTCCCAGACGTTTATATGGAGTGTCAGCTCCTGGGATGACCAAAGGCCCTGGGTGCGCAGGTGACCTAGATGGGCCCCGCAACCGAGGGATGACTCATCCATTGTCAAGGTCATCGAAGGTGGCTGTGGATGGAACGGCATCCCTGCGAATACCAGGGATGGAGTTAGCCACTAATCGAGGGAGCGGAGGGGGCTGGGGAGAACTGTCACCAGGATGTCTATAGGGTCCCTGCCCAGGCGGAAGACCGAATGGAGCCACATTTGGAAGGGTCTCATGCGGAGTCTGGCATACTTGGTCACATAAGTACATGCGGCCATATGCCCCAGGAGTCCGAGGCAGGTGCGAGTTGAGGTGATTGGAGAGGCCTGTAAGCTTCGTATGATTGATACGATCGCTTGGAAGCGGGGCTGAGGCAAGTAGGCCCTGGCTTGAGTGGAGTCCAGCGTTGCCCCTATGAAGTCCAGCCTCTGTGTGGGGACCAGGGTGGTTTTCTCGGTGTTGAGTAGACCCAACCGGGAGAATAGGTCCGTAACTATATTGACATACTGCCGTACCTGAGACTGAGAGGTCCCCTTGAGGAGCCAGTCATCCAGATACGGGAACACATGTATCTGTTGCTGGCGCAGGTGGGCGGCGACGACGGCCATGCACTTCGTGAACACCCTCGGGGCTGTGGAGAGGCCGAAGGGGAGGACTGTGAATTGGAAGTGCTGCTGGTTGGCCATAAAGCGAAGGTACTTCCTGTGCGGTGGAAAGATAGCAATATGGAAGTACGCATCCTTCATGTCGAGGGCGGCGTACCAGTCTCCAGGATCCAGGGATGGGATAATCGTTCCCAGGGAGACCATGCGGAACTTCAACTTGAGCATCCATTTGTTGAGTTCGCGCAGGTCTAGGATAGGTCTGAGGCCTCCCTTGGACTTGGGAATCAGAAAATAGCGGGAGTAAAACCCTTTTCCTCTCTCGTCTAAAGGTACCTCCTCTATAGCTCCCGCAGCGAGGAGAGATTGGACCTCCTGTAGGAGGACTTGCTCGTGAGAGGGGTCCCTGAAGAGGGACCTGGAAGGGGGGCGGGAGGGTGGTGATGAAGCAAATTGGAGGTGGTATCCTTGCTTCACTGTGCGCAGAACCCAAAGATCCGATGTCAATTGGGACCACGCCGGGAGGAAGTAGGAGAGATGGTTGGAGAAGGGAGGGAAGAGATCCTGTCCTGAGACTGGTACGCTGTCCCCGGGCGCACCTTCAAAAGTTGGACTTGGGGCCCGGTGGTGCCTTAGAGGGCCCGTGGTTTTGGCCCCCTTGGGGACCGGGCTGGCGTCTGCGGCCCCCCCCGCCCATGCCTTCTACTGAGGTCCTGCCTCTGCCGAGGTGTAAAGTATGGGCGGTGTGCTTGGGGCCTGAAGGGTCTATGCTGGGTTACGGGGGTATGCATCCCCAATGAGCGCATGATGACTCTATTATCCTTCAGGCTCTGCAGCCTGGGATCGGTCTATTCCAAGAACAAACCCTTGCCATCAAAGGGTAAGTCCTGGATGGTGTACTGCAGGTTCCAGAGGTAGGTTAGAGACCTGGAGCCAGGAGATGCGCCTCATGGTAATTCCCGAGGCCAAGGTTCTGGCCACTGAGTCGGCCGCATCTAGGGAGGCCTGGAGAGAGGTCCTAGCCACTTTCTTTCCCTCCTCCAGGAACGCGTTGAACTCCTGGCGTGAGTCTGGGGGTAGCAGATCGAAGAACCTACCCACTTCTGCCCAAGTGTTGTAATTGTATCGGCTCAGTAGAGCCTGTTGGTTGGCCACTCGGAGCTGTAGGGCCCCCGCTGAGTACAGCTTACGACCCAGGAGATCTATCTGTCTGGCCTCTTTGGAGTTTGGGGCCGGCGCCTGCTGGCCATGTCGTTCCCTTTCGTTGACCGACTGGACAACTAAGGAGGAGGGAGAAGGATGAACGTACAAGTACTCATACCCCCGAGAGGGTACCATGTACTTTCTCTCAACTCCCTTTGTCGTCGGTGGAATGGAGGCTGGAGACTGCCAGAGAGTGTCGGCAGTGGCCTGGATGGTTTTAATGGATGGCAGCGCGACCCGGGTGGGAGCATCAGCAGTGAGGATGCTCACTATGGGGTCCTCGACTTCCGGGACCTCCTCCACTGGGAGGTTGATGTTGAGGGCCATTCTGCGCAGGAGGTCCTGATGGGCCCTGAGGTCTATCGGCGAGGGCCCTGATGACGAGGTCCCTGCCACAGCCTCATCTGGTGAGGAGGAGGAGGAGGATACCAGGGAACGAGGGGGTCCTGGACGGCCTCCTGCTCCTGGGACGGCTCCTGCTCCAGCTGCCCCGGGGAGTCCAGAGGATGTGTCGCGTGCTCTTCCGACTCAACCGCGGGGGGGGGGGGGCGGGAAAATGGTGGCCTCTGGTGCCCGATGTTCTGAGGCAGCAGAGCCGGTCTGGACCAGGGGGGGCACCCTGGGCTTGGTGGTATGCCCAGGGTGTCCAGAAGGACCACTGCTGAGGTCCTATGTCCTGCGAGAGTCTTGGAAAACCTCCGTAGGCACCTCTGTATCCCGGTCCCGGTCATAATAGCTGTCCGCCTGGGAGGATACGGACGTGTGTCTGGACGGCCATGGTGGAGCAGAAAAGCCTGGAGCTGAAGTCCCGACTGATCTCGCACGCCTTGATCGTGGAGACCGGTGCCGGTATGCAGAGCGGTACCGAGAGCGAGACCGGGACCTGCGACTGGCCCGGTGCCAGGAGGTCGACTGGGATCTCGAGTCTCTACGCCCTGACCTGCTCTCGGAGGGACGGTGCCTGGGACGGTGCCAGGAGCTGGAGCAGTACCGCAAGTAGCGGGTTGGGGAGCGAGAGACTGACCAGTGCCAAGAGTCCGAGCGGTGCCGTGGCGAGGACCGGCGCCGGGACCAAGAGCGACATCGAGAGCAGGAGTGACGTTTCGACTCAGAGCGCCTGCGGGACCGTGATCTTGATTGGTGCTGGTCCGCTACGCTGACAGACGGCGGTCTGGTCAGGGTCGGCTTGCCCATGGACTGCAATACCTGCACCGGCGGTAGGGGCGGTGCCGCCTCGGTGATGGCGATCACGTCCCTCGCAGCGGAGAAAGTCTCCGGGGTAGATGGCAGAATGAGCTCTACCACGGCCGGTGCCGGGGAGCTGTCAGATGCCGGACTCAACTGCCCTCATGGGGCTGGAGTTGACGGTACTGGTTTTGGCTGTGCCGCGGCAGGTATTGGTGCCGGGCGGTCAGACTTAGGTGCAGTCTCTGGCTGCAACGCTGGTGTTGCCATCTGACCCTTCGCCATCTTTGACCTCGGGGAGAGGGAGCGGCGCGGAGTCGATTTCGGTGCCGGTGGTGGCCGGTGCTGGGAATCCTTAGGTGTACCGTTGATGCCCGGTGCCGTAGGGGTGCCTCTGCTCACCGACTGGCTCGTGCTCGGTGCCGAGGGCGATGGTGTCAGGGCCGCTTCCATTAGGAGCTGCTTCAATCTAATGTCCCGCTCCTTTTTAGTTCTTGGCTTAAAAGCCTTGCAAATTGGGCACTTAGCCGATAAGTGCGATTCCCCTAGGCACTTCAAACAGGAGTCGTGGGGAATCTCCTGTTGGCATCGGCCTATGACAGGCCGAGCACTGCTTCAGACCCGGTGAGCCAGGCATGAGCTCTGGCACTGGGTGTGGGGATGGGGCTACTCCCTGAACCCCGCAACACTTACTAATTAACAACTATAACTATGAACTGTAGCTAGGGTATGTGGAGGTCAGCTACGAGTAGCTAGGGAAGGTGGAGGTCAGCTAAGCCGCACTCCATTGTTCCAACGACCGACATGGGCAGTAAGAAGGAACTGAAGGGTGGCCGGGTCGGCTGGGGTTTATATTCGGCGCCATGGCGGCGCCACTCCAGGGGGCACCCAGCCGACCCGCTGAGTGTTGCTAGGATAAAAGTTTCTCCGACGAACGTGCACGCGGCGCGCACACACCTAACTAGAATGCATATGAGCAATCACTCGAAGAAGAACAAGGATTTTCAAATGGCAGTTAGATTGACATTCAGTGGAAGCTACGTGCCTAACTACCATTGACAATCTCCCCATGGCATGTTTGGTTAAATTAAAAGACAAATTTATTCCAAACTTTAATTAAGTGGTTCAGACAAGCTTCATGTCCCAGAACTCATTTGCAACACTATTTGGAAACCCACCGTACCATTAGAGACAAAACGTATCCTGGCTCCATATATATTAAAAATGGACAAGTATTCTGTTTTCAACTGTCTCTAGTGCTTTGTTGAGGGAAAAGATGCAGGACTTTTACCTTAATTCTCTTCTATGACAACAAGGCCTCAGGAAAAGGGGAAGGAGAGAAAAAAGAAAAAGCTTCCTCCTACCCAGAAAGGAAACACAACACACATATAGCTATAGTAAGTAAAAGTCATCTTACAGTCAGAAGTTGAACACATCACATGGCATTCACTATAACAGGGGTTGGCAACCTTTCAGAAGTGGTGTGTTGAGTCTTCATTTATTTACTCTAATTTAAGGTTTCGTGTGCCAGTAATACATTTTAACATTTTTAGAAGGTCTCTTTCTATAAATCTATAATATATAACTAAACTTTATTGTTGTATGTAAAGTAGATAAGGTTTAAAAAATGTTTAAGATGCTTAATTTAAAATTAAATTAAAATGCAGAGCCCCCCGGACCAGTGGCCAGAACCTGGACAGTGTGCGTGCCACTGAAAATCAGCTTGCGTGCCGACTTCGGCACGCGTGCCATAGGTTGTCTACTCCTGCACTATAATAAAACCCACATTCCTACTTACAACTCTTTTGCTCCCACTGTCTTCATTTACTTATTTGGAACTTTTAAACCATAACAAAATGGAACACTGTATAGTTTCTAGGCAAGAAGACGACACTCCACATCTACTACTGTATTAATTTATAAAATATTACAGTGAAATAGCTCTGCAGTCACATTTAGTTCTTAGAATAGAATGGGCATTTTGAGCTCTCCATTCTACTAGCTTTCAATCTGGAAGCGCAAATAATATTCTTCATGCAACAGATACATAAAACCATTTTTAAAATATACAGAACCTCTGCTGCCTGTTACTTAATTTATGTTTTCTCTCCATTTGACTTTGTTGCTCAATTTACCAAGGAAACTAAGTTTGTTTTTCAAACTACTTCCAATACTTCCAAGTTCAACCTAACAGTGAGAATCAAGTTGACATTCTGCTTCCTACATCATTACTGCAGCAATATTAAAATCAGTAGCTAAAACGGGTACTTTTAGTGAAGATGTAGGAAGCAGACCAAGGATAGCTGCGTCTTCAGAATGTAAAGTGAATCTGTAAAATGGAAGAGAGAAACATTTTATTTAAATAAAATAAAGATGACAATGGATGTCAAAGAAATTTCATATATGAGAGTTTATTCCTTTCTAAAGCTGGATGCTTCAAATTTTGGAAACCAAAACTGCTGGTTATTTAAAGACATGACAATCTCTGATCAGGTTTAAAAAAAACGAATCCAGTTGTTTTGTTCAGTATTTGCTCATCAGTTTTCAGCAATTACTAAAATACCGTGGCAGATTTGTGAATCCTGCATGGTCTCCACGTAGCAACCATATTGGATTTCCTCAGAAGCTGAAAATCCTGCAGCCTCACTGGAGCTTTCATAAGCTTTGTTTTCACTTAAATATCCTAATTTGGACATTACGAATGAGTAAAAACATATTTCAAAATAAAAATGAAATCTTTGAAGCTTCTAAAATTGCTGTGGTGATTCCTTCCCTTCACAGAGTCTGGGACTGTCATAAACAGATAGTTAAGGGTTAATGTCTCTTTTACCTGTAAAGGGTTAACAAACAGTGAACCGGACACCTGATCAGAGGACCAATCAGGAAACAGCTTACTTTCAAATCTCGGTGGAGGGAAGCCTTTGTTTGTGTTTTTTGGGTTTTGCTTTGTTCTCTATGGGTCCTGGAAGGGACTAGACGTGCAACCAGGTTTCTTGCCAATCTCCCTGCTACAGTCTCTTATATATTCAGAATAGTGAGTATTAAGTAGAACAGGCGGTTATAGTCTTTTGATTGTTTTCTATATTTGCAAATGTGTATTTTGCTGGAAGTATTTTAAATTGCATATTGCTGGGGGGAGGCTTTTTTCTAGTGTCTATAAGCTGAAAGACCCTGTAACTTTTACCATCTAAATTACAGAGATAATTTTTACTTTTTTTTTCCTTTCTTTTTATTAAAAGTTTTGCTTTTTAAGACCTGTTTGATTTTTTCCCCTTGTTGAGGCTCAAGGGTATTGAGTCTGTACTTAACAGGGAAGGAGAAGGGAGGGGGAGAGAAGGGGAGGGAAATGGTTTATTCCCCTGTGTTGTAAGACTCAAGGAATTTGGGTCTTGGGGTCCCCAGGGAAGGTTTCTGGAGGGACCAGAGTGCCCCAAAACACTATATATTTTTGGGTGGTGGCAGTGCATCAGATCTAAGCTAGTAATTAAGCTTAGAGGAATTCATGCTGCTACCCCAATTTTTTGGACTCTAAGGTTCAGATTGGGGAAAGATACTATGACAATGAGTAAACATGTATTTCAAAATAAAAATGAAATCTTTGAAGCTTCTAAAATTGCTGTGGTGATTCCTTCCCTTCACAGAGTCTGGGACATGTGACAGCAGCTGGGAAAAGGCTGATGATCAGTACACTCCGGTCTTCTGCAGTTTTACCATTGCGATTACTGAGGTCTTCAGTTAGTAAACTAAAAGGGGTGTGTGTGTGTGTGAGAGAGAGAGAGAATGAACAAAGGTGCTCTATTCTAATTAGCCTGCTCCTCCTGCTTCATTCAGTCAATAATGTTAAAACCCACTGTTTGACAATGCCATTAACCAAAAGATAAAATCTTTGAGTTATATTTTCAGAGGTTCCAAGAAACTGCTACTACCATTTACATTAGCTGGAGTTGTCAGCGCTCAGTATCTCTGCAAATCGAGCACCATATGTCCTAAAAACTGAATTTGCAGCATCCTTTCATAAATCAGCATAAATGAGGTTGGTTTTATAACAACAAAAGCTTTGATTTACACAAATGATTTAATAAAAAAAGGAAGCAAGAAGTTATTAGTATAACTATTTAGATGTCAATTTCAGCTGGACACAGAACTCTTTACTTCCCGCCCTACCTTCTTCTGTAATTTTGCTAAATATCTACAATATCTAGTCTAACATACAAAGATAAATAGATTGCATGATGGTTGGCCTGGTATAAAGATTATCACATTAGTAATACGTACAACACAAACTCATGAGCATCAAAGTTACAAATGAATTGTAGAGTTCATCACAAATGAGAACTTTTAAGCCACTCTATCCACTACGTATTTTGTATAAAACATGTTTAAAAGCTTCTCGGGAAGTTCCAATTACGTGTTTTGAAATTATTTTTGTACCTCGCAAACTGTGAAGCCATATTTTGTATATCTTAGTTACTGTGAGCCCAACTGTACAGGACTTCTACAATTTTCTGTACATATAAGTGTAATGATTTTAAGATCCAATATACAGGGCTAGAAGATGTCACTGTCTTTCCTGACCTAAACATAAAAAGTTACTGAAATTATTATCAGCAAAATTCAGAATCCACAACCTGCCCCAAACATCTTAATTTGACATTTAGTAAAGTAGCAAACTAATAATTATGATTTGAAGTATAACTTCCAAAGGATTAAACTAAACAACATGTAAAAATGTGTGTTGCCCATAAATTTGTTATCTCTGCTGTGTGTTTGAGTAAGGCCATGTCTACATTAGAGAATTTACAGTGGCGCAGGTGTACTGACACAGCTGCGGTGGTGTAAGATCTCTTGTGTAGCAGCTCTATGCCAACGGGAGATAGCTCTCCCGTCAACATAATTAAAACAATGAGTGGCAATAGCTCTGTCGCTGGGAGAAGCTCTCCCACCAATATAGCACTGTGCATACTACCACTTATGCCAGTGAAGCTTATTTCGCTCAGGCACATCCCCTGAGCACCATAAGTTTTGCCAACATCAGTGGTTGTGTAGCCATAGCCCAAGAGTTCTGTCTGTCTTCTCCTTAAGGATTAATTTGGGTGGGAAGAGGCCTCTGGTAGTCTGCTAGACTGAGACTGGATTAATGGAACTGTGTCCTCTGATAAATTGATGTAAAGTATCTCCAATAAAGGTAAATTAATCACTCAAATGGCAACGTCCTTTCCTAATGGTTCTGAACAGTTATAGAAGTTTTCTAATATTTAACTTAAGTTTTTCCTGTTGCAATTTAAGCCTATTACTACTTGTTCTACCTTTACTGATTGATTATAATTAGCGGTCCCAGTCTTCTTTATAGCAAGTCTTTATGTTTACTGAGAGAATTATGTCTCCCTTCTGTCTTTCCTTTAAACTGCACATGCCCAGGTCTCATAAATTTTTCTCAGTCTTATTTTTAAAGCCTTTAAATCAGTTTTGCTTTCGACCCTGAATTCTTTCCAGTTTTTGGTTATGTGGTACAAAAACTCAACACCAGGCTCCAATTAATGCTTAGCCAAAGCACAGTAATTATTCTGATTGTTTCACATGATCCTGTCCACTGATACAACCAAATACAGCAGTTGTCTTTCCTGACAACAAATTAATACTTCATACAGCTGATGCAATAATAAATACCAAGACCAGACCCTTTTTACAACTGCTGCCTGGCTAGCATTCCCCAATTTCCACATTTGTAGGTTTGGTTGCACCTCCTTACAAGAAGCATTTCATAGCTGTCTGAAATAAACCTAGTTGTATTTAGTACAGCTCATTTTAACTGGTAGAGACTGTGCTAAATTCTAACTATCATTTATGACATCTCCAAATCTGATTAGCATGCTCTCCGTTCAGTCCTTTAAGACCATAACATGTTGCAATGGCATTGAAACTACTATGGAACTCTGTGGACCTCCCTCCGCAACTCCTCCCAGCTTGACACTGAGTCATTAATAATTGATGGCCTGAGCCACCCCCACCTGCGGGAGCTGGTTCTGGGAAGGAAATCTCACAGACTCCACTCCCTCCCCTACTGATCCTTGTGGAACCCAAGGTCAGGCGTCTCCACATAAAAGATAAATCAACCTTTTACTGGGAAAACCTGAGATCAGAAGGGGAGAATTCTTCAAGACCTACCACCAGTCTACCCACTTCGGCCCCCAGCCTGCCCAATCTCTGCTTCCTCGAGTATAGATCCTGAACATGGGGAGTGACGTCAGGAGGTCCAGGGTGGGACTGGACAATCCATGATAAGCCCAGAGGACTTTCCCATTTCATGTGGCAGAGGACAATCCGCATGAACAGTCCTCTCCACACACAGACCTGTCCTCCCCATAAGCATATATTCAGTTTTCTTCAGTGTTGTGTCATCCATGTTGTAGCTCCAACTAATTCATAATTGATTTTTGTTATCCACGCTAAGAGAAAAAGCTCATAGGCAATATAACAGTAATTAAACAAAAAGAACAGGAGTACTTGTGGCACCTTAGAAACTAAAATTTATTTCAGCCTGTGTTTTCATGAGCTACAGCCCACTTCTTCGGATGCATAGAATGGAACAAAATAAATTTGTTAGTCTCTAAGGTGCCGCAAGTACTCCTGTTCTTTTTGCAGATACAGACTAACACGGCTGCTACTCTGAAACCAGTAACTAAACAGCCATACCAAATGGTCACTTTTCTTCCCTTAGGTGCTTAAAAAAATCTATTTAATTAATTGTCCTATCAACATATCAAGTATTAAAATTCAGCTTACTGCTTTAATTCTCTGGCTCTCACTCTTAGAATAGGTACTGTTTGCCCTTTTCCACCCCTTGGGACCTCTGCTGTCTCAGCAATAATTATCAGCACAGGCACTAGCTCTGCATGTTTCTTTAGCACTCCAGAGTAGAATTTATCAAATTCGGCAGACTGAAATACATTCAAATAGCTACACATAATTTAGTCTATTTCTTCCTGATTCTTTGCCAGGATCTCATCCATTCCACTTCTTAATCTGCTGCTGCATTTTGTTTCCTCCCTGTTAAAAATGGAAGTTAATTTAAAGATTTCTGTGCTTAATATCCCTCCCACTAACTAAACCATGGTTGGAATACTGTGCACTTTAAAACAACATTTTTAATATTTGTTTTTCCCTCCCCTACATAGTCCACTGGCATATCTGAATTGACCGAAAATATATCAGAATATTTTTCTGTATCATCACGGATGCCAGCAGCTGACATCATAGGATGATGGGTTAGCATGATTTGGGTCCCGTCTTCATTATCAAATGAAAGCTCTGTAACCAGGTTAGGGGACAGCTATGTTATCACTGAGCACTTCGATAATTTACTCATAGCACAGATGGCCCTAACTCACTTCCTCATTAACTACCCAGTTCAATTTTAATAGAAAGTAAAGCAAAGATAAATACATTATAGATTCTTTTGCACTTCACACTTGAAGAGCAGATCTACACTAGCTTTACTATTCTTTCTTCTTAACAGAAGCAATCTAAAACTTCAAATATCTGCAGAAGAGGAATTCTCCTGCACACTTGGGGCTTGGCTACACTGGTGCTTTACAGCGCTGCAACTTTCGGGCTCAGGCGTGTGAAAAAACACCCCCCGAGCGCTGCAAGGTATAGCGCCGTAAAGACTCAGTGTAATCAGTGCCGCAGCGCTGCTACACCCGTAGAGGATGTGGTTTACGTGCAGCGCTGGGAGAGCTCTCCCCCAGCGCTGGTGCTTCGACCACACTCACACTTCAAAGCGCTGCCCCGGCAGCACTTTGAAGTTTCAAGTGTAGCCATACCCTTGGGCAAGCTCTAGAAGGGAGTGCTTGGTTATAGCTCAGTCCCTAAACTGGTGAATCTCTTAACTGGCTGAGCTGTACGGCATTCTCTGGTAATTCATCCTGAAAAAATACATTATATGACCCATTCTCCACTGCAAGTAATTTATGCAAAATCATTTATATACAGGATATTCATAAAATAAATGTTCTGATAAATTAATGTGACCTAAAACATTGCAGGAAAAACATCACAATTTATATACATACTGTTAAGACTAATAGTGTTCATAAATCCAAAATTTGCACTCTAATAAAATATAACCCTTGCCTTAGATTTTGAAATAATCTACAAGGGATACCAACACTTTCATCATTTAAAGTTTCAGTCATCAAAACTTTAGGTGACAAATGATTTAATCACTCAGCCAGCAGGGCATCAAGTACAAGTGTCAGACAGATTTTACAATTAAGAGCCCATCAAATTAATTTGTCATCAAAACTATCTGTAACGTTAGCTGATGTTTCTACTAAAAGGAACCGTGGTGAAATAATGAATAATGTTGAGATTTAAATTATTACGCACTGGCTTTCAGAGTTTTAAACACTATTGACAGACGAGGCAGTTCACAACTCTCAGAATCACTTTTCCAGGCCACCTGCAGATTCAGGAGGACAACAATGTTAACTTCTCTCATGGTTTACTTCATAGCTACCACAACATTAGTGATTTAAAGAATATTAATAGCAATCATCAGGGCTAAAAGTGATTTTTTTTCTTTAAATGAAAGCTTAAATTCTAGAACATTTGACAACAAATATATGGAACTACAAAAATATTGAAGGCAATCATTGCAACAGAGACAGAAAGAGTTAATACTCATTATGTGGACAAATGAAAAAAACCTGACCCATAAATAAATTTAACATTCTCTGAATTGGCTACAACGTAGAAATGAGGAAGTTTTTCAATCAAAAAACAAAAGAACTGCAAGAATTTATTTTCTGGAGCAATCTAAAAAAAGCTAGAAGCACCACAACATTTTTGTAGGTGTCCATTTTAAACTGCTTACAACCTGGGCTAAGAGATGTAACTTTAAGATTATCTGAAAATTTGTTTTATATTCAAACAGTAAGTGCCATCAATTGGGGAAGAATATACTGTTTAATCGGATATAACACAAAAGGTTTAACTTCTGTGTGCAAATCTCAGCCCAATCTAAGGCTTTGTCTACACGAGCACTTTTGTCGGTAAAACTTTTGTCAGTAAAGGGGGTGAAAAAAATATCACCCTCCCAACTGATGTAAGTTTCACCAACAAAAGCACTAGTGGACAGCAATGTGTCAGTGGGAAATGCTCTCCCGCCGATATAGCTACTGCTGCTCGTTGGGGATGGTTTAATTATGTCGATGGGAGAGCTCTCTCCAAGCAGCTACACGGGAGATCTTACAGTGGTGCTGCTGTAAGGTCCGTAGTGTAGACATAGCCTAACTGTGCTAGTTATAAAGTATAAATTAGCACTTATACAGCATCTTTATGTCAAACCACTTTTATAAATGCCCTGGTGAATTAAGTATTATATTTAGTACTGTCGATTAATCACAATTTAACTCATGCAATTAACTCAAAAAAAATTGTGATTAAAAAAATTAATCACAATTAATAGCAGTTTTAAGTGTACTTATAACAACAGAATACCAATAGGAAATGTATTAGATATTTTGGGATGTTTTTCTACATTGTTGTAATTGAAATCAATATATTTGAAAATGTAGAAAATATCCAAAAATATTTAAATATATAGTAGTATCCTGTTATCGTTTAACAGTGTGATTAATCACGATAAATGTTTTAAATTG